>NC_140412.1:48241250-48842187 GCF_965140295.1 Lepidochelys olivacea
TAATATTTATTTATACAAGGAAAAACATTTGTAAAAATTCAGTAGTACACTTGGAGAGTATGACTATAAAGCAATGCTTGTTGTTTTGGGGAGTTGAAGTCAGCCTTCTTTCTTAAAAAGAAAAGGAGTACTTGTGGCACCTTAGAGACTAACCAATTTATTTGAGCATGAGCTTTCGTGAGCTACAGCTCACTTCTCTGAAGCCTTCTTTCTTGTGGCTCATAATGCACACAAGGTATGTGGTTTAACATAGAAGGCTGCTTATAAAAAACAGATGCTTATATTCTTATTGTTAGTCAGTACTAACATCCATACTGAATAATAATAATAAAATAACACCAGAAAGGTACATATATATTTTTAGAATGGCAAAAATGTAGATAGTAAAGTTTATTCTGTGTACCTTTTGGAATTTAAATAGTGTTAAAAATGAAACTGTCAAGACATCTGCATTGTTGAAACCTATCGCCAGCCAAATGTAGCAATGGCAAAGCTATTGTAAAATTCATACTACGACTTCCACCATAACTCTCAATAATTCTTATCCCACTACTTGACAGTTTCATTTTGAAAGCTAAAATTTACTTGTAGTGCGGCATGACGAAGCAGTAAATAGGGAAGTGACAGGGGCCAGCTAGATAAATAGGAGGACTTGGAAAAGCTTAGAGGAAAAAGGGAGGAGGACAAAACATACTGGGATTGAGGTCCAAAATATTTAAATATTGGGGAGAAGAGAGTTCCAGAATGTGAATGAGGAAGACAAAGAGACACGAGAGTAGGTTTTTTAATGGATTTTATTGCCATGAGTAGAGTTTTTCTTAATATTTATTATATTAAATACTTTAAATACTGTACACAGTACTTATAAAATGCACATACCATAATTCCATTTTTGCATAATAACTACATGAACAGAATACTCCACTTAGTTCTTGAGAACTCAAGAAACCTTTGATTAATTTACATCCTGATTATATACAAAAGGGGATGTAGTATAGTTGATATCTTCTGTGTGGTTGGTTGTAATGGTCAGTAGATAATTAAAAAGTCCAAAATAACCAATATTTACTATCAAAACCTCAGTATGCTACAGCAAACATATATACTCATTGTGTGTGTCCTGTATTTCTCACCAATTTTCAGAATGTCAACAATAGATTTTCAAAGACTTCAGGTAGTTACAATCACAGTCCATATTTTTCAAGTTGTTTCCCTGTGGTGTTGGGTATTTAGCTAATCATTATTGCAAAAAAACCAAAACATTTTGACTTTATCACATGCTTCATTCTCAGCCTGTGACCTTGCCATCCTGCTTGTTGTTATATTAGGGAATAGATGGTGAAAAATGAAACATTCAGAAGATTGACCGGACTTTATGAAACATGATGATTTATTAAAATCTATGAGAATAATAAATCCACAAACCAGACCTGAAAGGAACAACTTTGTAAAACAGATGTAGTGCTTGCTGCTGCCAAGGAGATGCATCACTTGCATTATTATATGAGTGACCATGTATCTGGAAGAAGGATCAAACCATTATTGTTCAAATAATATCTGGTTTTCTTTCCTTATTTTTATTGTAATCATCATGAATAAACAGGTCTTCAATACATTGTTCTTATAATTTATTAAAGAAACTATAAACTAAATGAAAGCAAATAATGAGTAATGTGACTTAAGTCCTCATTTTGGATACATTTTTAAGACACTTCAAATTAGCTTGCTAAAACTAGAAATAGACGGAATTAATCCTAGTTACAATCAAGCTTCCTTTGCTCTGATCTGTAACTTAAATTCCCCTTAGTATTCAGTTCTGAGTGTGAAAGCTTCAGATTCTTGCTGAGACTCTCTGAACTGCAGTCCTCCTCCCACAAAATGCTTCCCTGACCAACAGTCAACCACTTTCCAATATCATTTCTCCATGTGAGGGAAGAACAACAACAACAAAAAGCTGCGCCAGACAGAACACTTTAATAATGGTCACAGTTAAAGCGGACTAAACATATCTTAGAATGCAAATATTAAATGGTGTCTAGTTACAGCCAATAGCAGTCTTGCCTATAATTGCTAAAGTGCTCAGTGTCCTGCAGTCTCAGGTTTAAGTTCTCTCCAGTTACCCTCAACAATGAACTTGCTTAAATAAAAGTAAGAAATTTGCTAAGGAGGATTTAATTAAGAGTCTCAGTCTAGTCTTGCATTCCCGGTACACATTGCACTTTTTTCAAATGTGCTCCTGCTCCAACACCCCCTGGATATACGAAAGATATTGGGCTCAGTTATGCTGTCCTTTTATAATATTCATGTTCAGCCTGGTTATTTCAATGGTTGATCATGCATATGTGAGGGCAAAATTTGACTCATTGGATACAGCTGGCAAATATCATTTCCTAACAACTTCCTTTATTTTTACTCCTTGTGAGACATGGAAATAGTCAGTAATATTGCATACATTGTAGAACATGCCTCTTCATGCTGCCCAGCAACTGTCATTTTGAATGATCTTCTACAACAGAAATGACCTGGCATAGTATCGGTCATTGAACACCATCTGTTGTTTGCACCATAAGTACCAACTGGAAGGGTCCAAAAAGCATGATCCTTCTCTCAGTATTGAACTTCCAACTATGCTGCCTTTCTGAAGCCATCTATTTATATACAGCCAAGTGAACCAGTAGTTTTGAAACTCAGAGGTATAATTCAGCTGAGAAGGAGAACTGTGAAATACTAAAGGTGTGACCACCTGAAATGAATGTCTGAAACCCTCAGGATAGAGCCTTATCTTCCCTAGGATTAAGTTTTGTAGAACACCCTAATTAAATTAAATGTAATGGCCTTTAGGTTATCACAGACCTAATCTTTTGTGCATTTCAAAGGATCACTCTTCATAGGCTAGCACTTCTTTATTTTCTGCACTTTACAAAGCTCCCTGTAGGTCTTCTCTGAACACTTTCTTCCTCCTGCCTGGCATATGCAATAACTGTGAAGAGGATCAGTGTTTCTCAGTGTATAATGTCAAAGCTGGTGTCTTTGATTGCCTGTATCACATCACCTTCATATCCTCATCTTCCAAATAAATACACATTAACAACCTATAGAAAAGAGAGTTGACCACACCTTCCTGTTTTACACTGAGCAGCAGCCCCTGCTTGAAATGGAAATGTAATCATGGCTTACTTCCTTCTAGGAAATTTCTAGAGAAGACACCAAATTATGCAGTTGACAGCTTGAACATCTGAACTCAAAAAGAGTTTTATTGTGGTTCTTGTCTTATTGCATATTGGAAAATTAAACATAAATTATATTTATTATCTTTTTAATTAAGTAAAAAGTTCAAGTTTTATGATGAACATACAAGTGGGTTCACCACTCTTTTCCTTATGATTTCTTTTGTCACAAAGGTGCTAATAGCTGCTTCAGTATTTTTAAGGCCACATTAATGTACATAAAAAGAAAAGGAGGACTTGTGGCACCTTAGAGACTAACCAATTTATTTGAGCATAAGCTTTCGTGAGCTACAACTCACTTCATTCTTATGCTCAAATAAATTGGTTAGTCTCTAAGGTGCCACAAGTACTCCTTTTCTTTTCATAGAATCATAGAATATCAGGGTTGGAAGGGACCCCAGAAGGTCATCTAGTCCAACCCCCTGCTCAAAGCAGGACCAATTCCCAGTTAAATCATCCCAGCCAGGGCTTTGTCAAGCCTGACCTTAAAAACCTGTAAGGAAGGAGATTCTACCACCTCCCTAGGTAACGCATTTCAGTGTTTCACCACCCTCTTAGTGAAAAAGTTTTTCCTAATATCCAATCTAAACCTTCCCCACTGCAACTTGAGACCATTACTCCTCGTTCTGTCATCTGCTACCATTGAGAACAGTCTAGAGCAATCCTCTTTGGAACCCCCTTTCAGGTAGTTGAAAGCAGCTATCAAATCCCCCCTCATTCTTCTCTTCTGCAGGCTAAACAATCCCAGCTCCCTCAGCCTCTCCTCATAACTCATGTGTTCCAGTCCCCTAATCATTTTTGTTGCCCTTCACTGGACTCTCTCCAATTTATCCACATCCTTCTTGAAGTGTGGGGCCCAAAACTGGACACAGTACTCCAGATGAGGCCTCACCAATGTTGAATAGAGGGGAACGATCACGTCCCTTGATCTGCTCGCTATGCCCCTACTTATACATCCCAAAATGCCATTGGCCTTCTTGGCAACAAGGGCACACTGCTGACTCATATCCAGCTTCTCGTCCACTGTCACCCCTAGGTCCTTTTCCGCAGAACTGCTGCCTAGCCATTCGGTCCCTAGTCTGTAGCTGTGCATTGGGTTCTTCCGTCCTAAGTGCAGGACCCTGCACTTATCCTTATTGAACCTCATCAGATTTCTTTTGGCCCAATCCTCCAATTTGTCTAGGTCCTTCTGTATCCTATCCCTCCCCTCCAGCATATCTACCACTCCTCCCAGTTTAGTATCATCCGCAAATTTGCTGAGAGTGCAATCCACACCATCCTCCAGATCATTTATGAAGATATTGAACAAAACTGGCCCCAGGACCGACCCTTGGGGTACTCCACTTGATACCAGCTGCCAACTAGATATGGAGCCATTGATCACTACCCGTTGAGCCCGACAATCTAGCCAGCTTTCTACCCACCTTGTAGTGCATTCATCCAGCCCATACTTCCTTAACTTGCTGACAAGAATACTGTGGGAGACCATGTCAAAAGCTTTGCTAAAGTCAAGAAACAATACATCCACTGCTTTCCCTTCATCCACAGAACCAGTAATCTCATCATAAAAGGCAATTAGATTAGTCAGGCATGACCTTCCCTTGGTGAATCCATGCTGGCTGTTCCTGATCACTTTCCTCTCATGCAAGTGCTTCAGGATTGATTCTTTGAGGACCTGCTCCATGATTTTTCCAGGGACTGAAGTGAGGTTGACTGGCCTGTAGTTCCCAGGATCCTCCTTCTTCCCTTTTTTAAAGATTGGCACTACATTAGCCTTTTTCCAGTCATCCGGGACTTCCCCGGTTCGCCACGAGTTTTCAAAGATAATGGCCAATGGCTCTGCAATCACAGCCGCCAATTCCTTCAGCACTCTCGGATGCAACTCGTCCGGCCCCATGGACTTGTGCACGTCCAGCTTTTCTAAATAGTCCCTAACCACCTCTATCTCCACAGAGGGCTGGCCATCTCTTCCCCATTTTGTGATGCCCAGCGCAGCAGTCTCGGAGCTGACCTTATTAGTGAAAACAGAGGCAAAAAAAGCATTGAGTACATTAGCTTTTTCCACATCCTCTGTCACTAGGTTGCCTCCCTCATTCAGTAAGGGGCCCACACATTCCTTGGCTTTCTTCTTGTTGCCAACATACCTGAAGAAACCCTTCTTGTTACTCTTGACATCTCTGGCTAGCTGCAGCTCCAGGTGCGATTTGGCCCTCCTGATAACATTCCTACATGCCCGAGCAATATTTTTATACTCTTCCCTGGTCATATGTCCAACCTTCCACTTCTTGTAAGCTTCTTTTTTATGTTTAAGATCCGCTAGGATTTCACCATTAAGCCAAGCTGGTCGCCTGCCATATTTACTATTCTTTCGACTCATCGGGATGGTTTGTCCCTGTAACCTCAACAGGGATTCCTTGAAATACAGCCAGCTCTCCTGGACTCCTTTCCCCTTCAAGTTAGTCCCCCAGGGGATCCTGGCCATCTGTTCCCTGAGGGAGTCGAAGTCTGCTTTCCTGAAGTCCAGGGTCCGTATCCTGCTGCTTACCTTTCTTCCCTGCGTCAGGATCCTGAACTCAACCAACTCATGGTCACTGCCTCCCAGATTCCCATCCACTTTTGCTTCCCCCACTAATTCTACCCGGTTTGTGAGCAGCAGGTCAAGAAAAGCGCCCCCCCTAGTTGGCTCCTCTAGCACTTGCGCCAGGAAATTGTCCCCTACGCTTTCCAAAAACTTCCTGGATTGTCTATGCGCCGCTGTATTGCTCTCCCAGCAGATATCAGGAAAATTAAAGTCACCCATGAGAATCAGGGCATGCGATCCAGTAGCTTCCGTGAGCTGCTGGAAGAAAGCCTCATCTACCTCATCCCCCTGGTCCGGTGGTCTATAGCAGACTCCCACCACTACATCACTCTTGTTGCACACACTTCTAAACTTAATCCAGAGACACTCAGGTTTTTCTGCAGTTTCGTACCGGAGCTCTGAGCAGTCATACTGCTCCCTTACATACAGGGCTACTCCCCCACCTTTTCTGCCCTGCCTGTCCTTCCTGAACAGTTTATAACCATCCATGACAGTACTCCAGTCATGTGAGTTATCCCACCAAGTCTCTGTTATTCCGATCACGTCATAGTTCCTTGACATCACCAGGACCTCCAGTTCTCCCTGCTTGTTTCCAAGGCTTTGTGCATTTGTATATAAGCACTTGAGATAACCTGTTGATCGCCCCTCACTCCCAGTATGAGGCAGGAGCCCTCCCCTCACAGACATTCCTGCCTGTGCTTCCTCCCGGTATCCCGCTTTCCCACTTACCTCAGGGCTTTGGTCTCCTTCCCCCGGTGAACCTAGTTTAAAGCCCTCCTCAGTAGGTTAGCCAGCCTGCTGGCAAAGATGCTCTTCCCTCTCTTCGTAAGATGGAGCCCGTCTCTGCCCAGCACTCCTCCTTCATGGAACACCATCCCATGGTCAAAGAAACCAAAGCCTTCTCTCCGACACCACCTGCATAGCCATTCGTTGACTTCCACGATTCGACGCTCCCTACCTAGGCCTTTTCCTTCCACGGGGAGGATGGACGAGAACGCCACTTGCGCCTCCAACTCCTTTATCCTTCTTCCTAGAGCCACATAGTCCGCAGTGATCCGCTCAAGGTCATTCTTGGCAGTATCATTGGTGCCCACGTGGAGAAGCAGGAAGGGGTAGCGATCCGAGGGCTTGATGAGTCTCGGCAGTCTCTCCGTCACATCGCGAATCTTAGCTTCTGGCAAGCAGCAGACTTCTTGGTTTTCCCGGTCAGGGCGGCAGATAGATGACTCAGTCCCCCGGAGGAGAGAGTCCCCGACCACCACCACCCGCCTTCTCCTCTTGGGAGTGGTGGTCGTGGAACTCCCAACCTCAGGACATAGCATCTCATGCCTTCCAACCATCGGAGTCTCCTTCTGCTTTCTCGCCCCAGACATATCATCTGGTCCACTCTCCGCAATGGTACCTGTGGAGAGAACAGACTATTTTTGCGAATACAGACTAACACGGCTGTTACTCTGAAACCTGTCATTACTGTACATGGTCCTGATGAGTTTTCTACATTTTGCTTAAGAAGAGAGAGAGTCTGGTTATATGTGCGTAGGTCTCTCCACCAGACATGAAATGAAGGGAAGTCTTTCCATGAGAATCTTCTGTAAGACACCTTTCAGAAGGTCTTTCTTTTCATTACTGGAAGGCAGTATTAGGTTCGCAGTATAGGAGCACACCAGTGGAGAATATGAGAAAACTAGGTAGAATGACAGAAATTTCCTAGAGAAACTATAAATCTCATATAAAGAAAAGGAGTACTTGTGGCACCTTAGAGACTAACAAATTTATTTGAGCATAAACTTTTGTGAGCTGTAGCTGTAGCTCACGAAAGCTTATGTTCAAATAAATTTGTTAGTCTCTGAGGTGCCACAAGTACTCCTTTTCTTTTTGTGGATACAGACTAACACGGCTGCTACTCTTGAAACCTATAAATCTCATATGTTCACACTTCCTTCCTCTGGTCTGATACATTGGAAAATGTATTGAACCAGGCTTCTACAAATGCCTTCTTGAGCACCACTACTGACCTGGGACTTTGTGTCACCTGAAGGATGCTAAAGAGTAGTGTTGGGGATAGGGCAGAAGATGGAAGGATAGGAAATTTGCATGTGAAAAAGGGATGGTTCTGAGATTTGCCAGGAAAAGTATCCTCAGGCAAGCTGGAATGCCTCTGCTTGATAGTGAGGGTGACAAGCAGCTGCAAAGACACTGATAAAAGATTTACTTTGCAAGCCCACATGGGAGGGATTAAAACTGTATCCCCTTTCCTAATTAAAAATGTGATGAAAAGGAAAGCATGCTGTAAATTGATAAGGTACAGGTGACAGGATAAAGTCTTCCTTTACTTTTTTTAAGACTTCCCTTATTTAATACCACAGAGGGATAACTAAAATATAAAACAAACTGTGAATACAGCTTTCTGGTTTTTCCATCTCAGTGACTCTGGCATAGACTTGATCCTAGGTCTGTGGGGCAAAGTGAAGTTTCCTCATAAAATATTTACATAAGAGAATGCCTAAGGATAGATAAGTGTTTGTGAAGCAGCCTGCCCAGCCACATAGCTCATACAATGAATAGTATGTACTGCCACTCTTATATCTGTCATGTGCCACTGGGCTATCTGCGCAGACGTGTAGTTAGGCAAATGCATTTTAAAATGTCTTTTCCATTGGCTGTCATAAATAAGGGTGTTTCTGGATATAGTGGGTTGGGAGAGACCCATTTTTGATTTACATTTTTTGGATCAGATTCACCACTGATTTATTCAAATTTACACTAGTGTTAATGGTCATGGTTGAAACTCCACTTATTGGCAACTTAGAAGTGATGAATAGGACTGTTATGACTTCAGAAAGGGAGACACTGGTGGAAATAAAGTTCAACACAGGCAAGTCCATTGATGCACCAGCTCCCCTGAGAGGGTCTTATTGTGGGGAGCTGCAGTGAATTTCAGATGGGTTCCACCTGTTTTATGCCAGGTCCCTGATCATTGGTCTTCATTCTCTCTCTTTGTACGGGAAGGCCCAAAAGGTCTAATGATTTTCATTACCTTTCTCTGGACCTTTTCTATTATGCCAGTCTAAAGGATTGTCAAGTTGTTGACAGGCCTTCTAAGTAACAGTTACTCCTCTCAGAGATTAATATTGTTATTAGTAATAACATTTTTAGCAACATGCATGACCATAATGTTATATAGAGAGAGGATAAATACATGGTCCCTACCCAATGGAGCATACAATCTAGCATAAACACAATATGACATCACACAGGGACAGATGACATAAGACACAGGAAAAGGGAAGACACTGAACAAACTAAGGTTTTGGGATGTTACTAGTCCTAAGGTATGCATCATATTAGGACTCCTCCCCGACCTTTTAAAATTAACACAGATTGTATTAGGTTGCCATGAGAATATGAGCCATTATTGAAGTGACTGTGGTAAGAAATCTAGTGATCAACTAGTCTGACCTCCTGCATAACACAGGTCATAGAACTTCCCCTAAATTATTCCTACAGCATCTCTTCTGAAAAAAAAATCCAGTTTTGATTTTAAAATTGCCCATGATGGAGAATCCATCATGACTCTTGGTAAATTGTTCCAATGGTTACTTACCCATACCATTAAAAATGTACATCTTATTTCAAGTCTGAGTTTGTCTAGCTTCAGCTTCCAGCCATTGGATCATATTATGCCTTTCTCTGCTAGATTGAAGAGCCCTGTGTATAAACCCCACACTAGAAGTGAAAAGGTTAAGAAGCAATTCTGGGCCCAAAAGACCCTGCCCAGCCACACCTGCAGAAAATGCTCTAGCTAGAGGTAAAGTTTCAGAGGGAGCCAAAAAACTCAGAAGGGGCCTGACAAGGCAGGGAGAGCTGGGGGGGTTGTAGAAGTTGATCAGGAAAGAGAAATAAAGCTATCTGACAAAAAAGAAAAGGCAATTTTGTAGTGGAGGAAGTTAGTATCCTCCCTGGACCTTCTCCAGACTTCTATGACTTGGGAGAAGATTGAAAGGAAATAGATGCATGGAGGAAGCTGGAGTTGTAGACTGGTGGAAAAGATTGAATGGTGAGGAAAAGGAGCACAGATTATAATATTTTTAAAAGTGCTAATGTGTTTTAGGCACCCAAGTCACTTTCGTGCATCTGAAAATGTTTCTCAAAAGGTAAAATTTTCTTCCAATTTACTTCAGTGGCAAAACTCCCATTGAATTAAAGGGGGCCAGGATGTCCCCCAGAGTCTTTAGTGCCTCATTTCCTCTCTTTGCTTGCCCAATGGAAGAAAAGTGATAGATTTTATGTTCAAATATTTTCCTAAAATACTTTAAAAATTAACTAGTATATCATGTGTAAACATTTTAACTCTCTGTATCACAATAGAGCACATGGTAATAGGAGTATATGGTGTCTAGGAAAATCAGAATTTCTAGGGGTTATGCTTTCTTTAAAAAATATAAATTTTACCCTAAAATTCACCCAGCTGCCCTTGTGAAAAACAAATCTGTTGTGTAGTGTTGCTCTTGTAAAATGGATTACATTGCACCACCTCCCGAGGTGACTTCATTTTCAGTCTGAGTATGATTCTTATATGGATTGTCTGCACAATTTTCTGGGGTACTATTGAATAAAAATTGCTGTACAAATATAAGATGTCTGTCAGCCATACCTCATTTTATTTTGCAGTATCTTCACTAATAAAACATTTTCCAGTTGAATATATTTAGCAGAATCAGCATATTGCTTTATTCCTTTGAGCTGTCTTTCTTATTTCCTTAGAGTATTTTAATTGTAATACTGAAAGCTCTGGAAGTTAACTTATATATCTGCTTTTGTTCAGGTAACCAGTTCTGGGTCTTCAAGGATACCACTCTCCAGCCAGGGTACCCTCATGATTTGATAACACTTGGAAGTGGAATTCCTCCCCATGGTATTGATTCAGCAATTTGGTGGGAGGACGTTGGGAAAACCTACTTCTTCAAAGGAGATAGGTTGGTAGAGGAATCCTAGAAGGAAGTTATTTGATTGCTTAATGTCAGCCAAGACATATTTGTTGTTTCCTCATACTTCCCCAAAGAAACAATTTGATCCATTTAGACTATTAAATATGAAGTGTGGGTGAGATTCACCCCGGTACAGAGGGCCATCAACAAAACATATGCATTACTTAACGCCTATTGTGAGGACTTAAGTGGTGCCTTTACTTGTGCTATCCTTCTACAAAGGGCTGAGTTTCACTCTACATGTTTTCCTCTTCAGTGTCTGTAATTTATTTCACCAAAATGCTGGGGGGTTGGGGGTGGGACGGGGTTATTTGAAATCACTTCAATTTTGAGGCTTCTTTTCAGATTATTTTTCTCTGAGTTTTTATATTTTTCTTTGAATTTTCCAGGAGAAATTTTTGTTTTTGTATGAGCTCACTGAAATGTTGGGTCTCCTTTTTTGGTGGGCAAGCTTTTTTAAGAATCAGCAGGAAATTCAGAATTTCAACTAATTTAAACTTAAATATTCAAAGTAATGTAATTAAAATGTAATTTCAGTTTCTCAGTCATAGTTCTCTGATCTTCAATCTTAGCTTCCATTTTCCTCATGCTTCCCCCCCTTAATTTCTAATCCCTACTATGTAAGCAGGAAGGGCCTGATCCAAAGCCTGTTGAAGTTCATTAAAATGGCTTCTGTGCTACTGTTTAGAAATGAGGTTGGAAAGGGAAAAAAGTCAGAGAACTTCTTGAGCAGTTTAGGATCATGCTTTAATTGAATTACTGTTAAATAAATTTTACAGTCCCTTTACAGGAGGCGACATGTTCTTGTGGTTAATAAAGCACAGAACTGGGAGGTAGGAGATATGTGTTTTGTTCCAGATGTGAAACAGATTTGCTATGTGACTTTGGGCAGGTTATTTAACGACTCTGTGCCTGGCTTTTTACATCTATAAAATTAGGCTTAGAATATTTATCAAGAGGAGTAATTGTTTTATGAAGCACTTTAAGTGATGTGACTTTGTAGACATACAACACATTACTATTATTAAAATTATATTTGTGTTTGTTGCTTTCTTTGAAGCATCTCGCTTCAAAAAACAAATTATTATAACTACTACTATTATTACTCTGTGTCATTTGGATTTCAGTATTTTAGGACATTAAAAGTGTTGTTGGGTATCTTAAGACATATGTTTTAATATGCTGTATAGCATGTCAGTCATACTGCTGTTAACCATACTGGTCTGTTTGTTTGTTTTGGTGGAACTAGGTTAACAGTATACTAAAGAACACCACAATTTTTAAAAAATATATAGATAATCTTCATATTTCTGGAGCATTCATGGGAAAGGACGCAGGCAACTGAACCAAATTTCTGGTGTTTGAAACATATGTTTTCTTTCAAACGTATTCCAAACAATCAGCCTCCACTGTGAACAAAACCAGTTCCACAATTTGCATCCTGTGACTGAGAAGATTTTTTATTTAAGCTTATTATCAGTTAATAGTTTTCCACCTGCATGTTTCTGGGAAAACATGTACATTAAGAGTCTTATGTGAGCTATACTTTCTTTCGGCTTTACTCAAAAGAGACATTACATAATAGATTTTCATGCATAGACAGCTAGTTCAAGTCAAGACCTTCCTAAAAATCCTGTTAGCAGTAACACAAACCAGAGAACTATCAAAGGAAACTTCTATTGATGGAGAAGTTTCTACTTAGAGCCATAACAAGCATAATGAGGCTCAGCAGGAAAGAAAATGCAGTACAGTATGTAAGGAGAAAATCAAAGAACATGAGCCTTGCAGAGATAATTGAACTATTATAGGATATTGACCACCAGTGGGAATAAACCCATATCCCACTAAGCTTTTCAGTATGTATTGTTTATATCACAATTTTTTCTTAATGTAATGTTAGGGTTGAATTCTCCTGCTGGTTTTAATTATATATATAGGCCTGTTATAGTTTTTTTTCTGAACTAGGTACAACACAATATTGCTTCTTTTGTAGTATGATGTAGGAATGAAAAAACGGGCAAGAGGTTATACCAATGTCAAAATAGGAAGGTGTGTTTCTCCAAGTTATGTATTACAAGGAGCTCTAGGTTTTTGTCCTGACAGTAATATGTGGTGTATGTGCTGCATAAGAGAATCTAGACATAGTTTTAAAAGTCCCAAGATGGTGATATAAATAAAAGGTATGAAGGATGGTAGCTTATGAGGTCTTAAACATCAGCTATCAAATTTTTGACAACTTGAAGATTATTTTAAACCCAATTGTTAATAGAACATATGTACTAAAAAAAATCTATAGAATAAGACATGTCCAAATTAACATATGTGTGGGGAGACAGGGATTGCCATAAACATGTATTCTTAAGTGAGCCAGGGAGATAAGGGAGATAGTGCTCCTGAATAATTGAATAAGAGAGCTAGGAGGAGAAAAAGCTTACAGCTCAATGATCTATTTCTTTTGTATTGGAATGCAACAGTGTCTGTTCAGGTGATGACAGGCTCGCACCTTTTGACCCATGACCCTGTTTACAGTAACTCAGGTGTACAGTAACTCACGTGTATTGTTTTTCTGCATTGTAAAGTTTAACTGTTTTTTCTTTTAAAAATCTTAACATTACTCGAAATGGCTGAATGCCTAAATAACCAGCATTATATAAAGTACGTTAGCAAATGTGCAGTTTTATTTTACCTTGTGCGTGTCTTTTCCCTTTTCGAATTCCATTAAGTGCACCCCCATAATTGCTAATCCACCATTCACTGAGGAGCCCCAGCCTGTCCTGTGTTATCAAGGCACCTGTAATTGGCACTGGCGGAGGGAGTCTGCCTATTGGAATTTGGGAAGTCTGGGTTTTCTTTCAGAGGTTCTGATTTTGTAAAAGAAAAAAACTTATTTTTAATTCCTGTTGGTGAAAAAAATCAAAATATTAAAATTTTAGAGAGCCACTGAGTATTGAGGAAGACCTGGACTGAACCATTCCTCACACTGTAGATAGATTCCCTGCTCCAATACAGACCTTAAGAGATAACTACAATCAACCCATACACAATGAGAGTTCCTAGCAATGTAGAAAAGTCAGCAATCACAGGGCTGCCAGGCCTACACCAGCTAGGTGCTCCAGCGGAACCTATTTTTGAAACCTATTTCAACCAGAGCACCTATTTTTGAAAGCTCAAGAGGACCGACCACCTATCTCAGACATCCTGGCAGGAAGGACAAGGAACCCAAGGAGGGGGAATACTAAAGAACAGAAGCAGTGAGAGAATTATGTAGTGAGGGAGGAGGAAGAAAAGCAGAGAGGACAACAAAGAATTCAGGGAAGAACAAGGAAAGATAAGCAAGAGGGGAAAAAAGAGGGTCAAGAAAAAATGAACATAGAATAAAGTGAAAAGGTCAGACAGCCAGTGATGATAGAAGGGAGGAGGGAGAGAATACAAAAAGGAAATTGCAATGTTAAACTCAGAGACACAGCAAGCCAAGGAAGAGAAAAGCAGATTGGTCAAAAAAAATGGGGAAGAGAAAATGGAAAACTAAGGAATGCACCATTAAAATGGTGAAGGAAAAAAGGTTTGATGCACTTAATATTTTAGATGTGTGTTGATTATTTCTATATGTTGTTTCCCCTATTTATTATAGTGCTCTGAAGGATATCCAAAAGCTCTGTTAATATGAGGGGACAGAATGATTTTGCTAATGGGACTTGTTGGAGTCTGATTACTGGTGAATATGTAACTAGATTAAGGAATCAGGCTTTTAAAAATGTTTTATGACACAGTCAGAAAATTTATTTTTATGAACGCCAGTTATTTTCTTTTATCAGTTTTAAATTTGTCACCTTTTAATTTCACTGCCAAGTGAAAAAAAGCCTTACACTGAGAGTTTGAAAGAGCTCAGCCTGTTTAGTTATCAAAAAGAAGATTAAAAGGTGACTTGATGAGAGTGTATAAATACCTTCACAGGGAGAAAACACCAGGCACTAAAGGGCTCTTTAATTTAGCAGAGAAAGGCTTTACAAGAACCAATGGCTGGAAGCTGAAGCCAAACAAATTCAAATAAGAAATTATGTATATATTTTACCAGCGAGGGTATTAATCATGGGAACAAACTGCTAAGGAAAGTGGAGAGTTCTCTATTTCTTGATGTCTTTGAATCAAGACTGGATGCCTTTCTGGAAGATATGAAAAATGTATGGAAAGAATGTAATATTTAAATTATTCAAAAACTCATGGAATTTAAAAGAGAATCCTTTTTAATGTTTTTATTTAGTCAGTCTATAGAATTATATAGTTGGAATATAATACATTAAACTATATTTATATATATATAGGATGATTCTCTGTTAAACTGTAGGAACTTTGCATAAGATAATTTGATTTAGAAATAACAAGTTATGATCACTTACAAATGCTATAGTGTACTGAGCATGTGCAGTAAATCACTGAACTTTTCTTAATGATCATAGCATGCACAAAAGTGCCATGTTCCAAATGTTCAGGAGGGGATATTTGATCTTTTTCATAAACAGCAACTATTCAAGAGTAGGGAAGAGGAGTTCAGACCTGGGGATCCTACAGCAAGCTTTAATACATCCTAACAAGCTTAGATCTTTAAACAGAGGGAGGTCTACATAAAATAAGATGCCATTGTTGTTATGATATGATACAGTATTACCATGAAACCACATATTTTTATAACCAAAGATGCACACATACATTATTTTGTATTGCTGCCTCCAAACATACACTGAATATTAACACTGCTCTGTCAGTGTAAATAAGATCAATTATTTATTCGTATTTCTCACAAGTTCAGATTGCCTTGAACTTGTGTGCTTCTGATTTCTACATTGAACTTTTTTCCTTCCGACCAAAGAGACACACAAAGTACATAGCATTTTCTATTATTTTATACATATTATATGATCATAGATTTAATGAAAGACTATTGTAGTGAATACACTAAAGAGTAGAGTTAAGCTTGCTGTGGGAGCTTTAACTCTGAATTCACTGGCTTTTGTATGATTAAGAATCAGTTGAAACACAATGTAGTTTTTTGCATATATTATATCTCTTTGTGTTGCTGTGAAGAGGCCCTAGGCACCAGAATTGCTCTGATCATAAATAAGGTGCATGTTGATTTAGTTGTCAAGCTGGAGAAGTCTTTTATCTTCAGTGTACATGCTTGAAACAGCTGTCCAATCAGCAAGCAGGATTACATTTCTTTGTTCCCGGGTAGTATTGCTAAACAGGAGAGCTCCGGTTGCCCCAGTTTCAGTTGTTAAACGCAGCACTTTGTTAGAAAGAAAACAGCATGCAATTAGCATCTCAGCTATCTTTATAAATGCATATTTGGTTATCTATTTTTATTGTATTTTTTTATGTAGGTACTGGAGATACAGTGAAGAAATGAGGTCTATGGACCCTGGTTATCCCAAACCAATCACGATCTGGAAAGGTATCCCAGAATCTCCTCAGGGAGCCTTTGTCCACAAAGAAAATGGTATGCAAGCACTTTCCGAGCTTAGTCATTTCCGAACATCTGTTATCATGATGTAGAGATTTCTAGAAATGATTGGCTAATCAGGTTGGTGGGCTGGCTGACCTCTCATTATTTTGCAAACAGGGGATGTTTCATGCTGTGGAACTCATCTCTTCTTAAATCATTGCATATAATTGTTTGATTAGTCTATTTTAAATCACAGTGAGGGAGAGAAAAGATTCTTAATTTTTATGGAATAAGCTTTCATTTGGGTTTGGGGTATTCCTTTTGGTTTTGCAGGATTTTAGTACTTCATAAAATAAGTCTCCTATCCACATGCATCTGTTTGAATCTCCATGTTGTTAATGGTTCACATAGGATAAAAGCTTTTACATTCACTTTGCTGTACTGTAGTCCAGAACCAGGCTCTTTTGGTATGTGAATGAATAGAAGCATCCTGAAGAATCTGTAAATCAAGGATGGCGTAAATGTATACTGCAGAGCTACAGCTCACAGAGACTTTGAAATTCAGCATGCCATGGTATTACCTGCACCAAGATGGAGTATCTCATCCTGCAACCCATAGTTTCTAACTGGCTGCACCTCCATATGAAGGAGAGCAGCTGAAATCTGCTCCATTTTATGCAAATTAAGTGCTGCCCTCAGGCTAACGGCAATTTGCCAGCACAGCCCTCAGCTGCATGAAGTTAGATGTGTCCTTGATGTAAACAAAAATATGTGCTTGCAGTAACTTTTCATTGCTGCAAATATTCAAGTGTTACTACATGTGGGATTAATTTATTAGTGATGGAAGGTTGCGGTTTTTTGTTTGTTTGTTTTTTCAGACAGTGCACATATTTCTTGCTATCTTATTTTCATTTCCCTTTAGTAGATAAATATAAAGCTTGCTTTCCTGGTGTAGTTCATTTCAGAGTCTTCATTTCTTCCTATAACTAGATGAACTAATTTGCTGGGGAAATATGCTAAATCACTTCCTTGCTTTGTCTCTGTTTCATCCATCAACAGAAACTCTCTCCTGATTCTGGCATTTGGCTAGATTTTTTTTGTTTTAAACAGGAAAGTAGGTCAGGCAGGATGACATTCTGCATATATCACACTCAATAGCTCGCTCTCTGTGTGTATACATATATACATAATGGGTTTAGTCTTTGCTCCCTTAAACAAATGATCATTTAGACTTGCTTCTTAATATTTGCTTATTTCATGGAACTATAATCATATTTTTTTCTGGATAGAGTAGACTCACCATCACATGTAAAGTGTCAGTGTTGTGCTCCGTGGATTATACATGTATCTCCTATTAGCAATGAAAGTTGTCTTCCCCTCACACACAGACAGATACGGTATGAAAGTGCTGCAGAGACAAAGCGCTTATCCCTGGAGCAGTGGGAGTTCTTTGAGTCACCCTGCGTCAAACCCTCTGCCCATCTCAAGAGTAGCACTGATGAACTTTCCCCTGGCATGCAACTGCCAGAAGAGCAGTGAAACATGGCATCAGTTCTTCAGGGAGGGGTAGGGAAAAAGAGGGAAAGTAAGAGATGCTCAGGATTCTAGGAGAGCCTTAGAGGAGACCTGGGGGAAAGTCCCTGAAGACAGGAAAACAGATATTTCTTTAAAGAGCATGATTACATTGGCGATTGCACATGGAGATAATGAAACTAGAAAAGACACAAAAGAGAAAAACCACAGCTTAGTTTAAAAGAATTCTGATTACATTTTGCCCCAAACCGTTTTCCTTCCACTGCTTAGATAAAGATTTGACATGAAATTTTACCAGATTGCTTTAGGGAGAAAACTTAGGAAGAATTTCTGCCACTTAACCCATATCATCTGAAAGAATGTATCTTTTTTTATCCTCATTCTTTTAGTTTCTATTAAAAACGGAGTTGGGTTTGCTAGAGATGGCAGATGAGTGGCGCTAAATCCACTCCTCCAAAAAACTATACAAAACAACAACAATAAATTGAGTAGAATCACACCAAGATGGGGTGTGTAAAAGCTGGCAATCCCAGATCCTCTGCTGTTGCCAGCTCAGCACTTTGAATGCTTTCTGACTCATTTGATGATCTAGAAGCTCAGTAAGCCATGTGTGATGCTTGTGAAGCTTTCCCTGCTGCTTCTGCACTGTGGTCTTGTCTTCTAGTGCAGCAGCAGGAACCCTTATCAGGCAGGAGCAGACACGGCAAGCAGCAAACTTTCCTTCTCTGTTCCCACGTGGCCTGCATTCACAAGAACTGCTCAACCCCACGGAGTACATACAGTTGCTGCTCCTTCTGCCTCCTGTGCAACACAGCACCTCTGCCCCCAGAGATCCCTGCTGCGTGGGTGAGGAGCCAGGCAGTAGCTGGAGAGAAGAGAGATTCAGAAGGATGGCAAAGAGTCGGGGCTGGATAGGTTCAAGCAATTAATGCCGGGGCCATGAGGACTGCAGCCAGTTAGTTTTCTGAGTGGTACATCTTTATTTTTCTGTTTAAGTTCTTTAGCCTTCTTGAGTAATAACTTTGCCAAAGCCTATAGCTTTGTCTGTCTTTGCAGACTGGTAGGTAGTATAAACTTGTCACCAGAATTTTCTGGAAGGGATATTAAACCTCAGGCATCAGGGCTTGAGCCATTCTCGATTAGAGATCAGGATGAGACTGAAAGTCAGGTCGGGGGGGGAGGGGCAGACTGCAGGGTTCTTACTCTTTCTTCTGAACCATCTGGTTCTGGGCACTGCCAGAGACAGGGTGCTAGATTGGATGCACCTAGGGTGTGACACAGCATGGCAATTCCTGAATCCCTGTGGTTTTATCCCCTCTCATTTGATCATGCAAGTCTATCAAGTTTGTTAATAACCATATTGTTTACCATTGCCAAAGGTGGAGTCTTATTAAGAGTCAACATGTGCAGTGCTTTTCAAAAAACACATTATTTTATGGAAGACATAAGTGTAGTTCCCTGTTGTAAACTATGGTTTAGACACCTGTAATTTTCCATTCGCTAATGAACACATTTGTTTGCTTCAAAGCTTAAACTACAGATTCCTTTCAGATCTTTTTAATCTATTGAAAATCTCACCGTTTGCAACTCAAATTTGATGGCACAGAATTAACAATAGTGATGTTTTATGCTTTGATCCAATGAGTGGAAGGCATTTCATGACCAAATGTCCTAACAGTTGTTTTGATATAGCTCACTATTTTTCTTTTTTTCAGCCAATCGTATACCTTTCTAGCTAGAGCTATAGATATGGAGATACAGATACGCACATAGTCTTAGAGAATAAAACTGAGGGGAACCATGTGCAATGTCAAATAATACTACTCAACTGTCTGCAGAATAATTAGAATTAAATAAAGAGTGACTGCAAAAAGTTTTTTTTTAATTCCTCACATTGATAAATGTGCAGGTGGGAGGGACAAAGGCTTTTGTGTGTAGTTCTGAATTGGAAAAGAACTAGACTAAAATGTCTTCTTCTGCACAAATGAAAGTGCCTGACCTTTGTTTGAGTAAGAGATTATTAATATTCTCTCTAATATCTGGTCCACTAATCTTTCCAGCAAGCATTATTAGTATGCCATTATTAGTATGACAAGTGATACCAAATCTGTCTTAGTGCTTGTAGTGGCCTTTAGCACTGTAGGAAAGAACATGAGGCTTATCAAGTAAAGCTCAGGAAACCTCCAACTGTATGCATTCAGGTCATAAACAATAGGAGGAAGTGCACCCATTGTGGTTTGTTTCATGCCAGATCAATGCCATTTTTCAGCTGAGATAGCAACATAATTTAGGTTTTTGGGAGGATACTAGGATTTCTTCATGTCGGCATATTTCATATTTTATATTGGATTGCATCTGAATGATCAAATACCAGTTCCCTGCAGAAAATGTGAAGCTGGGTACACCTGTTCTCTCTTGGTAAGGCTGCTGTTCGTTCATATAGTGTTTCCTCCATCTGAAGAACAGCAGCAAGGTAAAATGGCATTGAAGAGAATCAGTTCTCATTTCAGCCTGGTCTAGCACAGAGTTGGAATTCATTTAAACTGATCTCCCATCCTGAGAGGGACTCTGACTCCTTGAACTGTTGGGACTCAGCCCTGGCACTGTGGTATAATTCTAATTGTGGTCGAATGTTCAATTAACGGATGACTCGTTCGGCCCCTAAATTCCTCAATTCTTTTTCTCTAGCATTTCTTCACAGTCACATTATTAGACTAAGACTAGATCCGAGTTTATTCATATGGGAAACTCGAGGTTTAAGGTTTTTTTAAAGACAAGAAGGAAGTGAAGTTCTGCCTTGGAGGCTAGTTTGGACAAGAGCTTTCTTAGGAGCCATATACTTAGTGCCAAGAAGATCTGAAAGTTTCCTACCCTGGTCTGCACCTGAATAACCTATATTAATTTAACTTTATAGATTCCTGTGCTCAGAAAATAGCTCAGTGTCATTTGGTGAATATTGGAGGCTGTTTAACTTCAGTCTTTATAAGCAGATTGTCGACATGACCATGAATAACTGCACTTTTGTTTCCCAGGCTTCACATATTTCTACAAAGGAAAGGAGTATTGGAAATTCAATAACCAGATGCTCAGGGTGGAACCTGGATATCCCAGATCCATCCTCAAGGATTTTATGGGTTGTGATGGACCAACAGACCGGGACAAAGACCGACACAGCCCTCAAGATGACGTGGACATTGTCATCAAACTGGACAACACAGCCAGCACTGTGAAAGCCATAGCCATTGTCATTCCCTGCATCCTGGCCTTGTGCCTCCTTGTCTTGGTTTACACTGTGTTCCAGTTCAAGAGGAAAGGAACACCCCGTCACATACTGTACTGCAAACGCTCTATGCAAGAGTGGGTGTGATGTAGGGGGTTTTTTGTCTCCCAGGAGTTTGTGGTAACTTGAGATTCAACATAAGAGCTGTTGTGTGGTTTCCTAGCTAGGAGCAGGAATCTGTCAGCCTGAATCAGAGCTGATCTTTAAAACCCAGGGGGTTGCCTGTCCTGCACATGAGTGGGGATTCACTCTACTGGGAAGCTTCCATGATAGACAGTATCTGCCGTTTCTTCAGTCCTTTGTCTTTCTTTGTCATTCGGTTCCAGGCCTTTCCTCTGCACGCTCAATACCCAATAAACTATCAGGATTAACGAACGAAGAGGAAAAAAGAAAAGAAAAACCCAATGTTTCTACTGTTTTTCCCCTAAAGCCTGTTCCCCTTTGAAAATAATTTTGCTGAAAGTAAACGTTTTGTTTTGTTTTTAATTAAAAACAACACAACAACCCACATTGAACTTTCAGGAAAGTGTGAAGACCCAAACAGCTTTGTCTCCAAAGAGGATTGCTTTCTGTCTGCAATGGATATAGTTGTATACTCCTACACACGATCTTTGTCAAGTGGGAGACCAGGATGACATGCAGGACTTCAGACTGTTCGGACAGCCATTTTCCAACAAACAAGGGGCCAAAATATCTGCAATATAGTAACAGCCTTAATGATACATTCATTTTGTGTTTTATACAGCTGTTCTGAGCTACGTCCTCAATGTTTTAACACATTTATATTCATTACTATATTTCAAACGGAACCTTTTTATTGTTTCTTTCTTTTGTTGATTTTCCTGCATCAATTTTTTTCCCAAGCTGTACCAGGCCAACTGCCCCAGGCCTTTCATAGGTCTGTCAGGAACACTCATTCCAAAGCATAGCGAAAAAAGCATGTTTCTGAAGTGGATTGCAATGAACTAAAGTGACAGTCATGTTATAGAGAAAATTGACACTAGCATTACATTGGTGTAACCCTTTGAGAACTATAGGATTAGCTTTTAGAGTCTGAAGGATGCTAATCTTGGTTGCCATGGAAGTATAGAACTGCAGAAGCGGTATGTGGAAATACAGGTTAATGAAATTCAGGTTTTTAAAACAGATATCCTGTAAGTGTAAGTAAGGGCTTTTAATTACTTGCATTATTGATAAAAAGCATTTATAACAAATGAACAGAAACAAAAATATATTTGCCAGCTACTTTCTGGTTCAATAAATACTTATTTTAATAACTTGTAGCACTCACATAGGATTTTTTGAACTGGCTATAGTTTTACTGCTTAGCCTTTTATCTTAGACATATTGAATTTCTGTTTTAAACTATGTTGCATGATAATTCAATTTGCCTTGGAACATGAATACATGAAGATAGTGTTACAGTTTGAAAGGAAAGTTAAAATGATGACTCTGATGTTGCATGAATATCGGGTGAATTACCTATTGCATGTTTAACATAGTTCTCAAAGGGTTAGTCAGATCTCTGGCATTTAGCTGTACATTAAATCACTGACAGAGCCAAGGGACCACCAAAGCATTTTGTCATTGTGTGTAATTTGTGCTAACAGCAGTATTGTCATCTTCATGTGACCTGCAGAGCAGGTTTGTATCAATATTTTTTTCCTAGAGAAAAGTCAGTAACTGACAGACCTCTTTATTGATTTTAGGAGCTGCTTCTTGCAGTGATAGGCTTTACAGTCATTGGGCTGTGAACTTATTAGAGATGGTCAGAATGAATGCACCCCATGAGTCAAGACACCTGGCTTTGTATGAAAGCCAGGATTTGAGGGGAGTCGCTTTTGAAATAATGAACAGCTTGCCTTGAATTCGATTATTGATCTGTTGACTGTCATTACCAAGTTAAACATTGTCTTCTGTGAAAAGCTTCACTGTCTGAATTTCCTTAAATTGCACTGTCCTATGTCTTCGCTCTTTGACCTTTAACTTGCAAACTGGCACAAACTGAAGATAATCTGGTGTTGCTAATCAGTTTGGATTAGTTTTTGTTTTTAAATGGCCTGATATTCATTATCCAAGATTACAGAAAAGCATTGAAGTGTTTTCTTAGGAAAGAAGTGACAGCAACAAAAAATTTTATGGTAGATCTGTAGATGGGCATTTTGCTATGTATACGTGCACACTCTAAAAATGAACTACAGTAGAAGTGAATTTTTATTTAACTTGAATACAATTTTCAATATAAAATTAGTAATTTCTACAAATAACTAGTTATTGGTGACAAAGTTATGAGAAAAGTACTTAAATACTTGAAACAGCCAGCATTGGCTTTTACATAAAACAAGATTTTTATACTAGATTCAACAGATTTCTTACTGATTTCCTAATATACATTACTGGATCATTTTTTAGAGAGTGTAGGTATATATATACATATAAATATATTATGATGATTATTATGATTATTTTGGTAATGGATAGTTTGACTGCCTTGAATTTATATTTGTATTGAGCCTAGCATGAAAAATTAGTATGCTTTTATGTTCAATTACATGATTTGATTTTGATTTGAAGACTTATTTTATGATCACGTGTGGCATGCTATAAAGCATCGCAAACTGTTATTTCTTAGAACACAAACAGAAATATATATATGTACGGCTAACAAAAAAGAACAGTTAGAAAAAAAGGTATAGTTTTACAGCAAATATGCAATGCAGATGGCATTTTGGAGATGTTTTGTAGAGGTACTGTATGGTAGAAGTGCACCAGTATCAGCCCATAGCATTTCTTCAGTAGATTCATTTCAGCTGTTGCTGAAAATGTAAAGAGTGAATTCACAACTACAGAGCATAGGATAATATTTACTACACATCAGCTCATTTAGGGAATTCAAAATACTATGCCTGCCTGTCATTTTTTTTTTTAATCCACAGGGTGACTTTTGTTGTCCACAAACAACTGTAAATTATGTTCTGCAACAGATAGAACAAAAGGACTCATGTTTTTGTTCTGATTTTGTCCCTTGGATAGTTGGTGGAAACCACTGACAAAATTATTTAACCTGCAGTTGATTTTCCTCTGCAACAAGAGAACCAGACAATTTGATATTATCCTTAAAACAGAACAGCATCTCATCGGTTTTCTTACTCACTTAACTATTTCACTTCATTTTCAAAGTCTCTCTCATGGCAGCTTTGACTTTTTGTGCAACTGTTTCCCTGAGAATAATGAAGTGCTCAGCATGTTGACTGTTGTTCATTGATAAGGTAACAAAAAATGTTTGTATTTGGAGAATTTAACTTACAGTAATTACGCTGGAAGGTAAGTGTGATAATCTAGTGCTTGATATATGGTACATCATAGATACATGAATGCATAATAACTTGATTCTTAATCTATTTTCTTTTAGGTAAAAGTACACATATATTATATACAAAGAGAGGAAGAATAAAAAGAGTGTTGTATGGCATGTTCATGCCGTGCAGGTTAAGTTTGTGTCAGCATTTCTATGATTATACATTTCTATTTTCAATAGGTTATAACACAGCCATTAACATTTGCTTCAGGCTGAAAGATCTAGGAGCAGTTTATGTTCAGTCTAATTTCAAAAATGTATATTTGGTTGCTTTTAAATTATAGGAGTTCAAAATAAATGAGGTATTTTCCCAGGTTTAGTTTTGAACTCATATAAATCAAAAACACCTTATGATTTAAGAAAATGAAATTTGATAAACAGTTATTCCTCAGTAGAGTCTAATAATTGTTGGTGTCAACAAAGAATAGAATAAAACAGATGAACTATGTTTTGAATGTTTGGTTTCTGCTCATGTGCAGTAACTTTTTTCCTACTGTTTTTAATAATCCCATATTAGTATTGTCACAATCTACACTGTGAATATATACAATACTAAATATGGATTTCATCAGTCTCTTAAAATCTGGCAAGCTGATTATACAGATTTAGTGTAAGTCAAGAATAACAAAAAGCTATTTCCTATAGACAGAAAAACATTTAAATTAAATTTTATCAGAAAATAAATTTAACAGAATATGTATTTGTATATTTACTTGATAGGTTGAAATGGAGAGACTCAGATGGCTCCAGATGAGCCCTGTCAAATCCCCTGAATAAATGTAATACACATATTTTAACATCCTGTAAACGATTTTTCTTTTTCTTTTCTTTTTTTGGGAGTTGAGTTGGGGAGTAGGTTAAAAAAAAGATTAAGATTGTGAAACACTGATGAAAGCCAGGAAATTTCAAAATGGAGGACCAAACTTCTCTTGTCCCACAGCAGTATGTGTGTGGATCCCTTCCACCACCCGCCCATCCCAGAACCCCTGACATTATAATACTGTGGGTTAAGAATAGAGTGTAAGACTTAACTCGGAATTCCTTGGCTTTTGTTGGCTTATGATGCAGTCCTGATGTTAGTTAAATGCAGCTTTTGGTACTTAGTTAAATATATGGAATCAAATTCTGGCTTGTTGGTAGGAAAAAGTGCATAGAGCAGAAAAATAGGTGTGCCTATAAACAGTGGAACGTTACACTCTCATTCTAGCTTTTCACATTTGTATTATTGGTGGGGGCATGGCTTGAAAAGACACATAATCAAATAGTGAAGATCAAACAGAGCATGTTCCATTAATTATGTATTAAAGCAAGTAGGGACCCAAACTACCACACACATAGTAGCACAAGTTGGAACCATGCAAAGAGGAACAGACTGAAGCACAAGGAAACAGCTTCCAGGATTCTTGTTTTGTTGTGGGTCCTATCTCCCATTCAAAGTCAGGCTCGACCCATCTGCTAGTTTGGCAGTGGCTCTAGAGGTGGAGGAAGCTATGCACAGCCAGAACCGCCTCAGTCATACAGGCAGTAGGAGAGGGGAAGGAGACAAGGCTGGGATCAGTATCTGCCTTTTATCTGTGCTTGTGGCCCTGTCTGCCTTTTGGCTGCTGTGCTTCCAGCCCCTTGAATGAATGATTGCAGCACCACAGTCACCGTAGAATGGCACCTTCATCAGTGGAAGGTGCAAATGACCACCTGTCTAGTTGGGTGTTGAACTGTGCTGTAAAGCAAATAGTCCCTCTGTGTGTACTAAAGAACTGATAGAGCACAGATAGTGTAGTGATAAAAGCATGACTGACACCTCACTGTTGTAACACTCAACACTATTCGTTCATAGCACGCTGATTGTGGGGCCAAAATAGTGGTTATGTTATTTTGAGGTGAGGCTGATTACATGGAGCCATGTCAGGGGCAAAAACACAGCCAAAGTACCTCATACATACATAAAAGTAACAACCTCCGTATGCCCATGAAAGTCATCACAGTATCCCTCAAAGTTCTCATGACAAAATACCGTGGCAGTACATGATCATGCTCCTATTTCTCTAATCCACTCTTGTGCTTTGCCTACCAGCTGGCACAAAGAAACTGAGCTCATATAACAGTCATAATCAGCTTATCACCATCATAGACTGCAATGGCTGACCCCATGCAACAGCTGACCCTGGGGCCATCTAGTATCATACAATGTAGATTCCATATGGCACAATGTTATTTTATAGATGAATATGTAGAAGGAATAGCTCACTAATAAATAGGGTTCCAGATGTTTGAGTAACATTAATACATGATCATTGCAAGTAGATGTTGTTCCAAAGTATTGATTAACACTATGCTAACCAAGGATACATGATATAAAATTCTTGTTTTCCTAACGTAGATAAGCTGTAGCATATCAGCCACCAATTGTCTTCATTTCATCAATGTTTATGTGTGCATTCACAGATGCTATGCATACTATATATCTCATCCCATAGTATATGACATATACAGTGTGTAGACGTGGTTGTAGACACCACTGTACACTGCTGTAATGTGTAGACAGTCAAGGGAATGCTACAGAATAATGAAACCTGTGCAAGTGATAGCTGCAGAAACACGGATGACATCCTAAAGAAAAAGCTATCCACAGTTCTCTATGTATGCACTATAGTGTGAATTGCCATCACAGCAAAAACCCATACATGATAAGTGTTACACAGTGTAGCCATTATTGATGATATACATCAGCCTTGCAGTCAGGCAGCATGAACTCATAAACCTATGCAGAATGACAGCATTCACAAACTATTATCATGGTGAGTGATCCATATTCACTGTGAAGCCCTGATTAGTCAACAATGACCCTAAACCCATTGAACCAGATGTCCCCATCAAACCACATACCACCTCCTTCATAATTGCTGCCCCATTCAGTCACCTGCAGTGGCGCATGGTCGCACACCAGCCAGTCTCTGTTTTTTCCCATATTCAGGGACAAACCTGAATTCACAATCTTAGTCACCTAGTCACCTCTCGCTGTTACAATAGTGCACAGTGATCAGTTGCCATATTTCATCATGTGATACAAGTGCAGACATAGTGATCGTGCTGAATCCATGACATGCCTCAAATGGTATGTTCATCAACATCCTTCTTCACATGTAGTTTACACAATACAGTTGTCAGTTATGGTTCCCTTTTGTTTCAACATGATGCCAAGGTCAGATAGTCACATAACAATTCTATACACAACTGGTCATTCACCCTCACCAGTATAAACCCACATTTATCAGTGACTTGGGTGAAGCACTTCATCTTTCACTCAGCAGGCAAAGCATAATGTATCCCTGCAAATTAGTACCATTCCCATAATGGTTAAGCACTTGCAAGCATTGGGGTGTGAAGTCATATAATAACAATTTTCTGCTTGTATTATCATTCCAGTGTGCTCACATAATGCAGCTCTTGTCCTGATGAGGCGCATTTGCCTATACTCCCATAAACCACGAGTTAGTATCCATGTGATGAACTGACAGTCACCCTAAAAACATACGTGCATGTCAAGCTAATTACTGTGCTATATGAACAAATTATGAATCCACTACTGCCATTACTATGCTCAGGTATGAGCTGTGGTAGAATAGTCAGCAATATAAAGTGATTGCTGATAGTGCTCTGAGTTTTCCAGTGTGTACCATTACATGAGATTTGGGCATATCCCAGCAAGCAGTATTATAGGACCGCATATCCTGACTAATAACTAGACAATCCCAAATCTATGCATGTGGTGAATCTGAATGCAAACGGTTATGCCCAGCATATGTGCTCTTCTTGGATACTGGCATAAGAACAGTGGATGTTCTTCTCGATTACATATTGGCACCACCAATAGATTTGATTCCCTTTTTGTCAGCTGTCTGGAGGTATACGTGGATAAATGCTTTCAGAGGAAGAATCTCTCGACGAGATACATTCAGTAGGCATTGCCAACAGCTGGTAGTGCTGCTGTGTTGCCATGATCATCTGCCATTTTAACTGATCTTGTCAAACTCTGATATTCACTGCTACGTATGATACAGATTCTGGTTTTTATCAACATACCTGCCAGCTAACTACTGTATGCAGGTAAACAATGGCTACCAAATTATGACATGGCCATGTGCCAAAAGCTAGATGATACCCCTAGTATAACTCTACATGGCCATGTCCTGTCAGAGTTCATTGCTTGTCAATATCCATGGTGATCTGAAATATCAGACGGATATGAAGTTATACCCATGCAACCATCATCCTCATGTTGAGCATGCATGTTTAGTTAGGAAAGGAATCCAGTACTCAACAAGCCTGTAATGGTGTTAATTAGTTATACATCATTTACATTCATTCTTCATCTTTTCCTCTATATAATACATTTGATAAAACATCTTCTATTAACTAAGTGTCTATCACCCATTTACTACCATCTTTAGTGCATAGTTTTAGTGCCATGAGGCTATCTCCTCTCAATTCACCATTTACACATCTGAGTCGTAATGTAACTCAGTATTTCTGTTTTACTGTGTAAGGATGAAAACCATCGCATTGGATTATATCTGTGTCCGTGGTCCTTCACATTGCACAAGATATATGGGCTCTCACCTTCTTTGTATATGTTGGCTTTGCCAGAGGCATTCCTTGGCTCACAGTGAGGACAAATGCTGTTACCCAGCATCACCCACTTACATCTCTCATAAAGGAAATAATTAAAATTATTCATGAGGAGTTCCTTCCACCACTGCCAGTAACCACAGTTGAGTCAACCTCCTGATTAAAGGTTACTGAGAGATATAACAGTATATGCATAGGCACCTGACCACTGTTCATCTCTAGGAGGAGATACCAATAACAAAGGAGAACAGGTCAGTCTCTATACCCACACCTGAAAGCAGTTTCACTGGAATAGAGGAGACCTAGGATTCTAGGTGCAGCCAGAATTGCCTTCAACCAGTCTCAGTAACCTTACTCCAAAAAGAA
Source organism: Lepidochelys olivacea (assembly GCF_965140295.1). NCBI lineage: Eukaryota > Metazoa > Chordata > Testudines > Cheloniidae > Lepidochelys > Lepidochelys olivacea. The sequence continues at coordinate 48,270,650 of NC_140412.1, forward strand.
TAGGCTAGAGAAAATGTGATAGAGAGATAATCAGTGTCAAAGGTTTCTTGTGCAAGGGCCTAGTGATGGCTTGTCTTAGTGACACTGGAACCCTGCCCTCTCAAGCAGTAAAACCAACTGAAAACCTACTGGAGATAACATAGCTTTCATCTTTCCTCATAGATATGGTAAAACCACTCTGAATCCAATCCAATTTGTCACAGTGAAAAGTACTCAACTCTATTTTCAGATGATGGCATCCTAGATTCACTTGCGTTTTCTGCCATGTGAAGAGCTCCACTGGATAAGACTTCTCAGATGTTATGATGGAAGAGAAGAAACACTTCTTTGCCTCCATGACAGCCACAGTGTATGATATGTTTCGGTGATAGGTAAAAGCATGGCTACAATTACTGGATGAATTGCTTGTTTCTCCATGTATGCTGATGCACGCCTCTGATCCATCATTTCTCTTCATTGTGAGTTTCCTACTGAAAAGGGTGGTGCCTAATGCTCTCCACTTTAGCTAGACTAGCAAGCAGTAACAAGTGAACTATGCGGACTGGGAGCAGGTGTTAAAATGTTGTCCATGTCTCATTGGTCACTCTGACACAGACACCCAGAGTTGCAATCAGTCACAAGGAAATCCACCCCTTTTGTGTCTATTGCTGATGTGATGGTGGCTACTATTATTTAAGTCATTCCACGTGCATACTTGAGGCATTTTGTGCACACCTTTCACTAAAATGACGTTAGACAACATCAACATCTTTTACACATCTAATTTTAGTATTTCAATCTTTCTTATCCACAGGGTTGATTTGCTGCATCCATATATTCACATGGACAGTCAAGTTTCCGGGGATTCAGGCATGATTTTTAAAGTCTCCCTCAACCATTGCCCATTGCTTCTTTCCTAAACTGTGGATAAAAATGTTTGCATAGCCTGCAGTAAGCATCACAAACTGCTTGCTCAGGTTATCATGTCTGGTTTTGTACATCTTTTGTGAATGGTGTTACAGCGGTAGTGTATTATCTTGGTGTCAGCCCATGTGCATTGTCCACACGTGTTCATGCTGTGATGGCTGAGCTGTCCAGGAGGCTGTATTTCAACAGTGCTAGCATTGTTCTGCACATACGCCCATCATTTCTATCATGCTACCAATACTTGGCAGCTGCAAACGTTGTGATTTAACGTTTTCTCCTTCTAATGTTATTTTTCTTCTTGAGAGTAGGTAATCTACAGTTATACTATTGAGTTGTTGGGGTATTTTATTTCCGACACCTCAGTTCATTCACACATATCCACCAGCCTTGTATCATAATTTATTGAGCCAACATTATTAAATAGTGGGACCCTTTCCTAAGCATTGTGTTACTATCTTGTTTCCAATCTCCACTAACTCATACCTATTCATAGCACATTTATGCACAGGTCTCTGTAACATATGCTACCATGCACAGGGTTTAAAACCCTGGAAGTGTAAATTATGGCTTTCAGGGAGAGTCACGTGTTTGGACATTGTAGGTCTGTTGTGTGAGAGAGATGTGCTTGTTCACACAGAAGCCATTGCCGAGTGGTGCGAGGGGGATGTCTGCTCCTTGCCAGGTCTGTGGTTAGTGCTGTCAGTTGCTAAAGCATCTGATTCTGGGGCTGTTTTCCCTAGTATGTTGGCAAGCATACACTGATCAGGGTCCATTGTATCTGATGCGTCACACAGATCTTGTTTCAACTGTTCTTTCTCCTGAATGCCATGCATCCTGCTTACTCTCCGTGCTTTGTGCCCTAGTAGCTGCAATAACTCAACTGCTGCTTCGGTTCGAGTGATTCTATGTTGGTTCTGATCTCAGTAGCCTTTTCAGGTTTCCATCTAAATACCACTTCTTCCTGCCATTAGCTGTTCTCTATACTTGCTGTAGAAACTGATTTGGTCCCAATATGTGATGAAGTGCATATTACAACTTAGTGGCCCTTTCCACATTGCTGTGTGCTCGCTTTACTCCACCTTTGAGATAGAATACGATGTATGAATGGGGTTTTCATGTGCATTCATGGCATTTGGTGCAATACTTAGGCTTAGACTATGGTAGATGGGTTTTTAGGCGTGACATAATCCACATTTGGACAAACCAAAACTCTTTTCAAGCTTTGCACCCTGAACCACATACTGCAACTGGTCATGTGACTTTAGATAGCCCTACAAATAAGCCAGAATATAGGTGTAACGATCTCAGTGTGTGCTGCGCATTTTCCCACCTTATTCTGGTTTTGCTGCATAGCCCCACATGCATCTCATGCCAGAGTTTTGCTCATTATGTTCTGTATTGGCAACAAAATAACTGGAGCATTTTTACTTGCTTTCTCTAACTAACTTTCTTTTCATGATTGTTATTTTATTTTATTCTATTGCTCACACAGCATTCTATACCGTAATCTTTTTATAACGGACATATGTTATTCTTTCAGGTAGCGTCTACTGACAAACACAGAGTTTGTGTGCAAATGCAAGGCTGACTCAATGGTGCTAAAGTGTATTATGTCTGTCAGATATAATCAGGCAAAATTTTGTGGTGCTTAGACTGATTTTTTCATTGATTTTATTGATCAATACATTGGACAGTGTTTTATTATACACAAGTTGTTCTTTATTAGTAAATCAAGGCCTCATTGTGCATTGTTAAATAAAATGGGTGAATTACTCTATGTAACAGCTCACCAAGCTATTATCTCTTTAACTCCTTGTAACATTGCATCATTAAAGGTCAAGGGGTCATGATATTAATCTCATTGCTGTAGACCATTAACATAACTGAACATTTTCAACAAAGTACTTATGTTTACAACACTATAACCCTTTGACTGCTGCGGCAACCTTTAACCACAAAAAAAGTCACATGCTAGAATCATTATGGTTCTTGCCATGGCAATCAAAGAGTTAAGGGCTGTGCAGTGATTTGTTTTATATTTATTAATTTATATTTATTTTTGTTTTCATTTGAGGAGGGGGGGTTTGGGGTGGGGCAGTTCTTGTCTGCTGTAAGTGTCTTAACCAAGGGAAGGGTTAAAATGGCTTTTTATACTATTGCATCTTATGTACTTACCATTGTTTCATTGTGTTGTAATTAAAAAAAAATCTGTCAATAAATAAGAGAACAGGAAAAAAGAAGTTTCGTAAAGGCATTGTGGTTTTACTCAGTGTGTATAATTATTGCCATTTTCTAAGCTCCTCTTGTGTCAGGAGATATTGAGCCTTCCCCAATTCATACAGCAGAAAGATCTCAGTATTGCACCGGATGAGATGTGTGTGCATTCAAAAACATTCACTGTGGAAAGCAGGAACATATCAAAAACAAATTAGAAATAACATGAAGGTGCTTTGGTGCTTTGCAGCATGACAATGCCTGACAATCATAGACAGAGCTTTCTTGGGGGCTGGTCCAAGACTCTAAAGCAAACTGCCTCCAGAGCTCTGAACTATCTCAGACCTTTGCATTTGCTAGTATATAAACATAAGCATCATAACAAGATATCCAACTATGACTTTCCACCTGCAGAGAGGGGAAGAGAGAGAGAGAAGGAAGAACCATATGTGACAGCTGCTAGGCCTGTCGCTCAGTACACGACTGGAAGGCACAAAAATGCTGCAGTTAAGGATCCAGCATAAGAATTAGACTAGACTAGGCTAGAAGAGAGAGGAAAGCTTCACTGGTGGTCTGGGAACAGTTTGACAAATAAAACATCGAAGTCATAAGAACATAAAAATGGCCATACTGGGTCAGACCAAAGATCCATCCAGCCCAGTATCCCGTCTACCAACAGTGGCCAATGCCAGGTGCCCCAAAGGGAGTGAACCTAACAGGTAATGATCTAGTGATCTCTCTCTCTCCTGCCATCCATCTCCACCCTCTGACAAACAGAGGCTGGGGACACCATTCTACCCATCCTGGCTAGTAGCCACTAATGGACTTAGCCTCCATGAATTTATCCAGTTCTCTTTTCAACCCTGTTATAGTCCTAACCTTCACAACCTCCTCAGGCAAGGAGCTCCAAAGGTTGACTGTGAGCTGTGTGAAGAAGAACTTCCTTTTGTTTGTTTTAAACCTGCTACCCATTAATTACATTTGGTGTCCCCTCGTTCTTATATTATGGGAACAAGTAAATAACTTTTCCTTATTCACTTTCTCCACACCACTTATGACTTTATATACCTCTATCATATCCCCCCTTAGTCTCCTCTTCTCCAAGCTGAAAAGTCCTAGCCTCTTTAATCTTTCCTAATATGGGACCTGTTCCAAACCCCTAATCATTTTAGTTACCCTTTTCTGAACCTTTTCTAATGCCAGTATATTTTTTTTTTGAGATGAGGGGATCACATCTGTACGCAATATTCAAGATGTGGGCATACCATGGATTTATATAAGGGCAATAAGATACCCTCCATCTTATTCTCGATCCCTTTTTTGATGATTCCTAACATCCCGTTTGCTTTTTTGATTGCCGCTGCACACTGCGTGGACGTCTTCAGAGAACTATCCATAATAACTCCAAGATCTTTCTCTTGATTAGTTGTAGCTAAATTAGCCCCCATCATATTATGTATAGTTGGGGTTATTTTTTTCCAATGTGCATTACTTTACATTTATCCACATTAAATTTCATTTGCCGTTTTGTTGCCCAATCACTTAGTTTTGTGAGATCTTTTTGAAGTTCTTCACCATCTGCTTTGGTCTTAACTATCCTGAGCAGTTTAGTATCAACTGCAAACTTTGCCACCTCACCCTTTCTCCAAATCATTTATGAATAAATTGAATAGGCTTGGTCCTAGGTCCGACCCTTGGGGAACACCACTAGTTACCCCTCTCCATTCTGAAAATTTACCATTCCTACCCTTTGTTCCCTGTCTTTTAACCAGTTCTCAATCCATGACAGGATCTTCCCTCTTATCCCATGACAACTTAGTCTGAACAGAATGTTATGGAGATCATATAAATCAACCCTGAAGTTGCTGGAACTCAAATCTGTTAAAAACAAAATGTCCTTTAGCTAGTTTAGGACACTATCAGAAGAAGAAAACCTTATTAGTTACATGGCTAGTGATCCATAGTTGGCACACTATATCATGCTAAGGTTGCAAAACAGTTTCCAGTTTAATCCTATTTTATATGCTTACTACTTTCCAAAATAGTCATCTTTTAATGATGAAATTTGGCAGACTTGAGTATGCCTGCAGGTGGTATGGGATTTTATTTTAATGTTTGGGCAAAATCCCTTCAGATGTACTTGAGTTACAGTAGGGAGAATAAGAGAAATAATTTACCTATTGTGTAAAAAAAAAAAAATTCAAGCCATGCTTCTTGGAACAGAGCAAACAGAAAAAAAAAAGTTTGCGATTGCAAGAACACTTTCCCTTGTTCGGGATGAAAGCCGAGCTTGTTCTCAACTTTAGAGAAAAGTATTAAAAATAAAGCTATCACGAGACTGGAAACAAATCACTTCTGAACATGCTCAGTTGGCTTTTGTAAAGAGTTCAGCAAAGCCTAATGTGACCTTGCGCCCTTTGTGATATCAAAATGCCCATCCTTCCCGGACTGACCTGGGGATTTGGGTGTTGTTCTTAAGATGTTGCTGGAGCAAGGTGCCTTTGGGTTATTGTAAGTGGCTCCATAAAAACAGAGTAAAATCCTCCCAACAATACCTTCCTTGAACATGACAGTAGATAATCAGTGATAAAATTAAGTAGCCTGTTATTTGATGTCACCTCTCTTCGCATTTTTGCTGCATCCTACAATATTTTGAAAATACTAAACTTTCTTTTTAAAATCTATGTTTTATTTTGTTACTAATGGTGCCACCATTATTCTGACCCTCCTACTCCTTCCCTGCTATTCTGAGTTACACTCAATGATTGTGTCTTGCCTTAATTAGATTGTAAGCTCTTCAGGGTAGAGACTGCATTTGTACAGGCCTAGCATAATGAGACCCCAGGCGCATTTGAGACCTGTGGGTACTACGTGTTCAGTCAAAGAAAAAGAAAAACAAATTATTTGACTTGTAAACTAATTAATTTTATTAGCACTTACTTGTACCTGTCCCAACCTTCAAGTTGCCCTTTGTATATTTAAAAACACATACTTTTAAAACATACATTAAATAAATCTTTAAACCAATTTCACAGAACACCTTCTCAAACCAGCATGATTTCCCTCACAGACTTCATCACTACCACTATCAACCCCACTCAGTTTTTCTCCCTTCTATCCGAGGAAATGCCTGCACACACTGACGGATCATCCAGTGTCCTAATCAAATCGAGGCTATGGTTGGTTTACTGAGGAAGAACCTGGATGATTTTATAGCTGCTTGCCTTCAGGTCTCAAGCAGTTTGGGTCCAGTTCATGCTGAGCTATTAGAGGACAAGAAGTGATCTGGTATTTCATAATTGGCAGCTCACCGCCCAGTATCTAATTATTATTGTGTATGCTGATTAATGTTAAGAATGTATTTGAGGATGACAGTCATCTGGGATCCATTATCTCCCCTTTCCATCTCCAAACCTGATTTCAAGTCTTTTGCCCAAGTCCACCAGCCTGTCTCAGTGGGCCTCACTCATGCTGTGAGCTGCTACTGCTGCACAGCCTGATATAGTATATGCCAACAGACATGTGATGATCAGTGGCTTTAGTATGAGGTTACATGTCAGGAGGCAAAAGTACTCTCCTACTCCCACTGCTCTCCAGACGATGCCAGGATGTAGCCATCTAGCACTGGCAAAAGGCTGTTTGTTGGTTTTTGTTGAAAGCAAATTATTCAGCGCCTGCCACTGAAGAAGCAGCCCTCAGCTCCTAGGAGTCTTCAATCTTTTTGTGAATGGAAAGGCAGTCAAGCATCGATATTTAATAATAGGGCTTTAGCATGCATGTGGGGCACTGTCCAGTGTTACTGAGAAAAGTTGGCCATTCCACGCTGCTACTGAGCTTTGTATGGACAACTGTGTGTGATTTCTTCAGGAATTGTTTTTTGTTTTTGTTTTTTTTAAATTAAAGCTTAAGTCTCCCAATCAGGAAACAGAAACAACACCATAAGAATTAGGTGACCAGTCAGACTATGTGAATAATAAATTGTGATAATAAATATTTATAGAACAGTTTTCCAGCAACCCACGGGCTAAAATTTGTTCATACAAACAACTTGCTCGAACAATTACAAACCGTAACTAAATTAATAAAAACCACACCTGCTCATGAATAATTTCCAAAGAGGCTAAATTTATGGAGTAAATGATTTATTATTAGTTGCTCCTCCAGCTTTATGCAGCATCTAGTTGCACACTGGTGACTTCTCCTCAGGGGAAGCCTAAGACTGGGATGACAGGAGTGTTTTGCAGGTCAGATATTAAAGGCAATGGCAAAACTGTGTGTGTTCCTGCCTGAGCTATGGCTCATTTAAGTGGGACACATTTTAACAAACACTGTATCCAATTCCAAATTTAAAAACCCATACAAGGCTGCGTGCTTTCCCCCGGTTACATTGGCTGTACAGTGTGGACAGTAGTGATAATGGGTTTTTGTTAGTAAACAGATCGGACACTGGATAATCCATAACATTGTGACAAAACGCCGTAACCTCCCATGTGTCTGGAATGCCCCGTAGGTGGCCAGTGCTGCCTGAAGTTGGTGGAGGAAGCAGGTGGTGGAGTCCAGAAAGGAGGATGGCTGTGGACTGATTCAATGCCTACCCTCCACAGCTCCGCCCCCTACGGAGCTTCAGCCAGGAGGTAAAGCTACTTCTGTCCTCAGTGGAAAACCTGAGGCAGGGCAACAGAGGGAAAACCCCAAGGAGTGAGGAGGTTTTCAGGCTTAGGGAAGTGTAGTTTACCACTCTCCATACAACCTTCTGCATCACAGTGAGACTTACTGGAAAGACTTCTGTTTTCTTAAGCGGGCATTGGGTCAGGCCCAGAGTGTAGACCATTGTAACTTAAGTATCATGTTCCTGTGCATGTCTTCTGTTTTATTTGATGTCCAAAATTTTGCTGTTATAAAAGCAGTCAATTACTAGGAGAGAGGAGTGGGTAACCTGTAAGGTAAAATAGCATCCAAGAAAGAAGAGCACTTCAAGAGCCCCTTTTTTTCAGAGATGTTTTAAATGAATATTTGGTTGCTGGAAAGTTTCCAACCCAAGGTGGTCATCTTTATTGCTGCACAGTTCAATATACTGATGTGAAGTTTGGTTTGAAACTCATTCATCCTTTCACAAGTCACTGTGAGAAACACCTCCTAAAGAGCATGCTTAATTGCCAAGCTGTTTGTGTAAAATTACTGTAATTAATCACAGAATTGATTATGTTTCTTCTGTTTTCCAGCACTCTTCTATTTTAAATGGTCCCCTGAAGAGACAGGTAGAGGCAACCTTGTTATCCATGACTTGCTAGTCTATTGTCTGATCATTGATAGAAGAGTACTCCTTTTCTTCTTGTGCAGTGTTTAATTCTGCCTGTTGCTCTGAGGTCTCTGGGTATTTGACACTTTAGTTTTTGATACAGAACAGGTTGTCCATACAATCACAACAGACACCTGTGCGTGCATGTCCTCTGCTTTTACATTAGAAAACTGTAGCTTAGTCACACCTGGCATCATCCTTCTACATGTCCTTGCACGTAGTCATTTTTATCAGGTTCCCCTTGGGTCATAGATTCAGGTTAGAAGATAATGAAACAGTGTTTTTTTCTGTTGGCCTCATTCATTTTGTAAGAAACTTCTATATTCACCACCTAGTGGCTTGCTCAGCTGGAGGTTGCCTGAAGAAGGGGGTTTCTTCTTAGAATACAGCCTTTGAATGAAATAGAACTGGGGCTTCACACTTGGAACTCCCCCAAATCTGCAGCCCTAGCAGAAAGTAGTGCAACAGTCTACTGTAGTCAGTGAATCCCTGAAGCGCATGGGAGCAAAGGGACAACAGAAGCGGCTACTACACTAGCAGCATTAGAAGATCCTGCTTCATGCCTCCTGATAATTGAGATCAAGGGAATGAGGAATGTCAGGAATACTAGTGGAATGTGGGGGTTAGGTGAAAGAGAGAATAACAGAAAGAGAGTGAAAGAGAGTGAAAGAATAACCAGAGTGAAAGAGAATAACAGAAAGAGAGAGGAAGGAAGGAAGAAACCTCCACAAACATTTTTCAGTGCTAGGATATCAGTCATCTAGCTGCTTGCCTGAATACACTGGAACACTATGCTAATGCAACTCAGCTGGACATTGGGGTGAAATACTGGTCCCACTGAAGTCAATGGCAAAACTCCCACTGACTTTAATGGAGCCAGGATTTCACCCAGAGTCTTTTGTTCAACGGAGACAGGAAATGTTGTGATGTTTCCAGATGCAGCACTTCCTCCCAGTGCAGATGTGCTCTTTTCTCCACTGTTTGTTTGAATCAGTTGCAGTGTCCGTTTGCAGATGTTGTTAATTAATTGCATTGTTGGGGCTTTAGCAGCAGTAAGGTCATGTTTGTCTTAGGACCCTCCAAAATCTAGCTGTAAATATGAAGGGCCATAATTATTAAGTAGGTTATAGTATGTCAACCTTACTTCTACACGCAGATGATGATGGCCTGAAAATTATTTGTGCAGTGAAGCTTCTTGTAAATATTACACTGAATTGCGCTCTTAGAAACGGTGCCCTTGGTACTGGCAAATTGAGCTCAGTATTCAGATGTCTTCAGCCAATATACATATTGTCTCTTCACCTCACTTTAGCAGCCTGTGCTATATCCTCTTCTTCTTTAAGGGCTTTCAAGGTTTTTCAGAGCCCAGACTGGGAAAGGACCATGCCTGGGTGGATGGGGGGAGGTACAATTGCTGCCCCTGAAATTTCTTGAGCATGGGAATCTCTTCCTCCTAGCACCTCCTCGAGCGCAAATTACACCATAAGGTAGGGTTGCCAACTGTCTAATCACACAAATCCAAACACTGTTGCCACGCCCCTTTCTCGTTCCTTCTCCAAGCTCCACCCCTTGTCTGATGCCCGCCCCACTCACTTCTTCCCCCTCCCTCCATTGCTTGTGCTCCTCCACCCTCACTCACTTTCACGGGGCTGCGGCAGGGGGTTAGCGTGAGGGAAGGGGTGCGGATTCTGGGCTGAGCTGAGGGGTTTGGAGTGCGGGAGGGGGCTCTGAGCTGGGGAGAGGGTTGGGGTGTGGGAGAGGGTGCGGGGTGCAGGCTCCGGGACAGGGCTCAGTGCTGGGGCAGGGGATTGGGGTGCAGGAGGGGGTCAAGGGTGTGGGCTCTGGGAGGGAGTTTGGGTGCAGGAGGGGACTCAGGGCTGGGGCAGGGGAGTTGGGGTGTGAGCTCTGGCCAGCAGCGCTTACCTCAGGCAGCTCCTGGTTGGTGGCACAGCAGGGCTAAGGTAGGCTCCCCGCCTGACCTGGCCTGTGCGTCGCCCCGAAGAGGCCAGCACGTCCCTGTGGCCCCGGGGTGGGAGGAGTCTCCAAGCAGTCACACCGCCCCGAGTGCCAACTCTGCAGCTCCCATTGGCCGGGAATTGCGGCCAATGGGATCTGCGGGGGCAAAGCCTGCTTTAGGCCGGCTGTGCTGCTGACTGGGGCCAGGGGTCTCCGTGCACTGCCCCTTCCACATGCCACTCCCAGAAGCAGGCAGCACATCCCTGCAGCCCCTGCAGGGTGGGTCAGAGGGCTCCATGTGCTGCCCCGCCTGCAGGCACCACCCCTGCAGTTCCCATTGGCCACAGTTCCTGGCCAATGGGGACTATGGAGTCAGTGCTCAGGGTGGGGGCAGCGCGCAGAGACCCTGTTCCAGAGCATGCTGAGCCCTCTGATTCCCCCCTGCCCCAGGCAGCCTGCCTTAGCCCTCTGCACCACTGGACTTCTAGTGGCCTAAAAGCTCCCAGTTTGGCTTCAGTAGCTTCAGGGAGATAGAGTCCAATACTAGGAAACTCCAGGCGAAACCAGGAGGGTTGGCAACCCTACAGTAAGGGCAAGGTGGAACCTGGGTCATAAGCCTGCCTTCTTTCCACACCATCACGCAGAGCTGGACACATGTGAATGGGGGAGCATAAGGGGTGTAGGAATGAATATGCTCAGTGAGCACAACTCTTTGCATGGAGACAACCTAGGGCAGCGGGTTTCTACACCACCTCCATCTTAACCTACACCTACAGCTTTGCTAGGTTCAAATAAAGAAATATAGCTATGTTGCATATCACCAATCCACTGCAATTGTGTGGACACATGAAGGAGAATACCGATCTTGCTGTAAAGTAATGGAACATGAAAATGCTACAGTGATAAACATTCTGCAAAAAACGGGGCAGGGTGGGCAAAGCATAGAATAGCACTATGTAGAAATAAAGCTTTTTAGCTTTGTTTCATAGTTGCAGGAAGATGTTCAGAGAGCAGACGCTGTTGTATGCCTCCCTTGAGTGAGACTTTGTACTCTATGCAATTTTCCCCCAGACAGGCTATTTATTAAATGAAAGTACATCCAGCAGTTAAAGAAGAAGGGGGGAAATATAATCTAGCCCAATGTTATTGGGAAAGTCAAAAAACGACTGAGTGTGAGATTGCTCAAAGCCTATGCCATGAAAGCGACATTGCCAAATGCCATAATGCCCTACTGGCCTTTGAAAACTCAAACTGGGAATTGTAATCTCATTTAAATGTTAATTAAAAGAATTGAATTTAAGTGGTTCAAAGAGACAAGAAATTGAAATTTCTAAAGATTAAATTATTCCATTGACCGGTCAGGGTGTGTGGAATTGTGCATTATGTATGAGTCTCTGTTGGCTTGGGCTAGAGAAGGTGCTCCTTAAGGGACTGAGATTCTAGTCACATCTCGCTCTAAATTATAGGGGCTTAATTATGTGTGCCTCTTTATCTATGGAAATATGCCTTTAATGGTATTACATGGAGGGTTCCTTTCCTTATATATTAAACTTATTATTTTAACATTAGAAATCAGGCTCCCTCCACTTATCTGTCCATTCAAACTCTGTTTATAGTGTTTATAGCAAAAGTCCTGGTCCACAGGCCATGCAGCCAGATTGTACGCTGAGGAGATTTCCTGGGCCTGGGGATTAAGAACCTTCCCTCCACATAGACTATGTGGCATTGAAGCTTCTCCACAGCTGCTTCTGCAGCCTTGGGAGTGCAGTGAGAACTAGGAGAGGAAGGCTAGCCATGTGGTAAAGCACTCGACTAACTCTGGAAATAAGAAGACTTGAATTCAAGTCCCAGCACAGCCACAAAAGCCTTGTGTGAACTCAAGTAAATCACTTTATATCTATGTGTCTTTCTGCTTTATTCATCTTTGTCTGTCTAGAATGTAAGGTTTTGGGGGCAGGGATTGTCTCTTACTATGAGTCAGATTGGCATGCCCTTACTCCCCAAGTAGTTCCACTGACTTCAGTGGAAACAGGCCTGCTATAAAGTAACATTCTATGAGACCATGGGTATCTAAAACTGTTCCCAGGTATATTTGAACATCTAGTCCCATGTATATTGTGTGTCCGGCACAAGGAGCGCCCCCCCCAACCCCCGCCCCAGGTGCTACTGTAATAAAAATCAATAGTAATACATAGAGTGGCCTCCATATTATTTGCACATCCCTGACATGGGGTAATAGCAGGGGGATTCATTTAGTACCCAGTTCCCACCCCTCATGCAGCCCACCCCCATCCCCACCCCCACCCCACCTAAACTGCAGCTGTACAGCTATGTGCAAGATGTGTCTATCCTATGTGTTAGCTCTGTGAACCCTGTCTCCTTGGTACAGAGAACCACACCAGTCCCACTGGAGGAGGGTTGTTCTTCAGAGTTGTGAAGAACAAGGCAGGATTTTCCCCTAAATAAATACAAAATGTTTCAAGATAACATGATGTATAAAAATGTTGAACAGACCAGCTCCTCCCACCCAGCTTTACCAATGTCCTTCATTCTAGATGTGAATTTAAGAGCAAGATCCCCTTATGAGTTCAGTCCTTGACTTTTCAAAGAGACGCTGCAATGGATTTAATAATGGTGGTACACTCTGATCAGCATGGAATAAGCCACAAAAACATGTTGGCCCTTGGAAGCTTCCATGATAACAGTAGCATATTTTGCATGGGGGTGTCTTGAGTGTCTGCTTTAAACAGTTAAAGGCTGTTCAGTGATTTGACATGTTCTCATGGACAGATGCACTAAAAAGAGCCAAGAAAGACGCAGGTGGTGGGTGACACATTTTTAATCCTAAAAGAATGAATTTTGTCAACAAATTTGAAAGAGTCTTTCTTTGAGTGAAAGTGCAGTGTTTGTTCCGATGGTTCATATTTTTACCAGTACTTTGAATGAGGCCAAGAAAAATTGATTTTGTCAGTAGACTACATATTACATACAAAATAGAATAACAGTGAAATAAAAATCAAAACAAAATGAGTCTGTCCAAAGACACTGCTGACAAATAGCTCCAGCATTAGTTCCTTCTCCTCTCTTGTCAGCACTGGAGAATATAAAAAGACATGCATTTCTTGTCAATAACAGGCATCCCAAAAGTTTTAAATATTAAATGAGAAATAATGTAAGCATTTATTTAATTTAAAGATGGTTTATTTCCTGGACATGTATATATGCCTCCATGTTAACACCAAATAGACCAACACTACTGATTATCAAAACAAGACTTCTTGCATATGAAACCCTCATTCATTAACTGAATCCATTGTAATGATTTCAGTAATGGTCCCCAAAACACCCACTAAGGCTATATACTTGCAATTTTGAAACCAGTTAAAATATCATAGAATGGAAAAGGGGTGTGCTCAAATAGTTATGCACACAAGCAGTAGCTGATTTTGAAGGGGTAATGAGTCATACACACATAGTAAAGGGAGAATAGATAGATAATCCATATGCACCTATTTTGACCCTTTATGGCCCCAATTCAGCAAAAAAACATTTAAACCGGTGATTAAATCTATCCCTATTCAGTAAAGCACTTATATGCTTAAGTGTTTTGCTGAATAGGGATGGACTACTGAATTGTGACCCATTTGCCTTTGGTATTTGGTTGTACTGGAGAAGGATTAGTCAATAATACAAATCCATATCTGTATTCTACAATGACTCTTAATCTTGACCATGAACCTGTAGTGTGATGTGATTTTATTCACAGAAAACTGATTTATCTAACTGCAGGAAATTATATGTCACTTGGAAGATTATACTACACCAAATGCTGTTTATCATCCTAGTGTTGCTAAAAGTTATATATATTAGAAACTTTAATTGAGTTTGGAATTTTTTTGTTTTCTTCTTAGTGTCATCACAAACTGTTATCTCTCAAAGATTGCATTTATTGTAAACATCACCCAGAGGTAATACAGTATTACACACTTTAGCAACTTTTGAGTTTGAGAGACAAGCGAAACATGCCAAATATCTGGTAAAGAACTGTGTTATATCCTCGCCAGATTCCATCTATAGGGTGCCTCTCATTGTGGTGTCTGAGTACTAAATGCAGAATTAGACCAAAGCATACATTTTTCCAATAAGGACAAAGAATCCACTGAACTTTGTTTCACTGACTTTTTTCCTGCAATGTTTTATTATTTTCACTTATTATTTATTTTATTAAAAAATGAGAAACATTGCCATTCTACTGCCATTGTGAATGAGAAGGTTTGCTCAGGAAGAGTAGCCTTGCTTTGTGGTCTGATTGTTTGGCTCTGGCTCATCCTGATCTTCATGGTGAGGAGGATAGCTGAGATCCCCATACCAAAAAGGCCCATTCCCCCAGGCCTTCTGACCCATGAGAGTTTCAGCCAACAAATGTAGTTGTTACAGTGAGTCACAGAAGACGAAACAATCTCTAAAACTACTACGTCCTCTACATCCTATTGCACTAAGGGTTCAGGCTTGCAATGTGCTGGGAACCTCCTTTGAGGTATTAAGCACCCTCATTTCCCATTAATGTTGATTAAAGTCACTGGAAGTTGAGAACACTGTAACTTTTTGTATAATCAATCCATATAGGGTTTTAAAAATTAGTTCAGAGACCTTGAAATGGATCTGGAAAACAAATAGGTAGCCATTCTGTGCCATAAAAGCCATTCCTTAAACCATGCCATTATCAATTTAAAAATAAAGCACAAATTGCAAGCACAGATTAAAAAAGCTGCAATACTTGGAGATATTTCCTAGTTTCTGCAAGCAATTCAAAGAAATATTCATAACCATACATGGATTGGGGTCTCATAGAATAATAGAAAAAAAATCCTTTCAGAGCCATTGTGAGCTATACTTTGGATATATCTGGTGCTCCTAATATTCAAAATTAAAACTGTATAGTTTAAAGTTGTACTCAGGTAGAAGTGTGCAGCCAATTAATCTACTTTTGTGAAGTGCATGAAAAAAATTCCTTAATTTTTCGGCACTAATTCAAGATTCCATGGAAATGAAAAGTCTCTGGGCCTCTGGAACTCATCATAAATTTAATGGTGACACAGTTAACCTAACTTCCCCTGTTGGAGCACACTATATTAACAAATGTCTCCTAAGACTTCCTAGAATACACACCTCTGAGTTTTAAAATGAATGTTTTCAGACCCAACAGAACAGAGAACAAAGATCTCCTTTTACCATGGATGCTATTGAAAGACATTTCAGTTTTTCCGTCAACACTAGAAGCAGCCAAGATATTTAGCCAGAGAAATTTATTTTTTTTCCTGTGCCTGTTAGCATCAGGATAGAAATTCTAATGAATCTATTGTCAGTAAACATAGGGTTTTTTCTTTTTCAGATTTGGAATATTAAGAGAGAAGTCAGTCATGCATGTGAATGTACCACTGTTCTTGGTCTGAAAAGCCTAAGTTTGTCAGTTAGGAGAAAAAAAATTTCTCAGCCTGCATTTTAGAGGCTGAACTCTGGACCTAAAAAAAGCATTCAGGCTACATTCATTTATTTCAATTCCAGTTTAAAGAGGTAAGCCTCTCTGAGGAGGTACCATTGCAAACCTCTCTGAAAAACAGCCAATTGTAGGCTCCAATCCCTACCTTTCCTGAGGTTTGGTTTTATTAAGACAGATATTATAACACAAAGTTTAGCTCAAACCTTACACCCATCCTTGGCCAATCCTCCCTTTGCACTTTGTTTCCCCCATTCACCTTAGATCACGATTGGTTGAAACATCTGCCTCAGAGTGTCCCACTTACTGTTCCAGAGCCAGATCAACAACTGCTAACTGGGTCAGGTATTTCAGGCAAAGATGGTCAGTCGGTAAGGAGGCTTCAAGAGTTACTCCCACTGCTTTTAGTGCAAATTATTTATATCCTGACCTGAAAGAATAGGACCTGAAGTTTCTGGGGTATTTTTGCATGTGATGATTTGTGGATCCTTTTGAATGCTTCTCTCCTCGAACTTAGATTTAATTTCTAAATTTGCTCAGCAGACTGAATAGGGCTGTCCTTCAGGGAGACAGATGGCATCATCAAGATGACAGTACCAAATTTTAGCTTACGATGCAAGCTTGCTATGCTGCGTACATAGTTCTAGCCTCCATTTAGCTGAACCGGGCACAGCTCACAATACTGATTTTAAATCGCTGGCTGTAGTTGGTAATGGTGAAAGTCTTCTTACATAATCCAAAGTGACAGCTGAATGCAAGTTACGGAATGTTCTTCAGTAGCCTGAAGAATTTTACCTCATAACAAATATCAGAAGGATGAAAAATTTGTTTTGCACATAAAGCCACTCTATTTACCTAATTGTAACAATAGGTTATGTTTTGTCATCCTGAAAAAAGTTAATCTAAATGCCAGGCCTATAAATCTGCCTGGGTCAGCCTCATCTATATGCATACTGATGACCTGGGTCTCATAATCCACAAATATGTAGGCAGGCCCTAAGGTGAATAGCATTCATGTGACAAAAAAGAACAGGAGTACTTGTGGCACCATAGAGACTAAGAAATTTATTAGAGCATAAGCTTTCATGGGCTACAGCCCACTTCACCGGATGAATAGAATGGAGCATATAGTAAGAAGATATATATATATATCCATACAGAGAAGTTGGAAGTTGAGAACACCTTTTTATTTGGAAAGGTGCAGATCTGCAATACAAGTTCAACCCTAATCTTTTGCACTTTAAATATAGAACTGACACAGAGGCACCTCATGTAAACCTAAAACTTTGCTTTTGGTTTACGTGAAATTTTGCTGTGATTGGCAACTAAGAACATCTGCCACCAGCTTTCAATTGCTTGGTGTCTTCATCCTACAGGTTAACTTTTTCTTTTGTTTGTTTGTTAAATGAATTACAGGAAATCCAACAAATATGTCAATTTGGTTTGAGACTGGAAGGAACAGGATAACTAATTTTAATGGGTCCTGAGTTGTCTGTTTAAAGCTGCCCTGGGGGGGATGACACATACATCAGCTGTGCATGTTCCCTCCAAACTGAGGAAAGCCAGAAAAACCAAGCGAAGTATAAATTAAAGGGATGTGAATCACTATGGCAGCGGAAAAGGATTTACAAACAACATAAAGAGGCTCACTCATCGGCATTTGTGACACTGAGTCTCATGGCATGTGCTTTAAACTAGCTTAATTTGTATTTCTGAGAAAGTGGTGACTTCAAAACAGCTCAGGGCTTAGTTTAAAAAGGAATTTATCTCCTTGCATTATTTGTGAACCTAAGATAGGATGTCACAAAGTGTGAGCATGCTCAGAGACTGCAGTGGTGGGCAGCAGTAGAAAACCTTAAGATAGATATTGATTGATAACTTAAATGCCAAACAAATATCTAAAACCTGGTTTGCACTTTGCATAACACAGTTTTAACCTGATTTCCATCCACACCTAACAAACATATAAACCATAGCATGAATGAGCAAATAATGATGCCCATGAGTAACTATGGAGGTGGAGCATAGCTAGAACTAGCATTGCTCTTTACAAAAATATCTGCCAATACTGGACAGGGAAACCATGCCACATTCATAGCAGCCACACCCAGTTTGGAAATCAGCTGTGAGTCAAAGAGCACCAAAGCAGAATCTTGCCTGACACTGTTCTAGAAAACATTGTTGCTAACATAATTAAATCCACATAGCGTGGTCCTTGTGTCACACATATATGTTAATTTAGTAACGTGGACAACATTAAGAATCTGATTGTTTTAATAACAAGTTAGGCGCATAGATAAAGGGAGGTAGGCGCATGACTCCTACTGACTTTGTGCTTTTCAAAAGCACAATCTAAATGTGCATGTGCCATTACCGTGATTGCAGGTAGAGACTGGGTAATTGTTCATACAAGTGACTCACTATGATCATTTACAGAGTTATATGATTTGCACAGGCAATTGTGTTATGTGCCCAAGGTGCTGAAAAATCAGGCAATTAAGGTCAACAGGACTCCCACTGTAATTGTTGTATTGTGATTGGTCAGTACTGAAACAGATGAACAACAAACCATTTCATAGTAAACATAGTTTTCAAAATTGCATGAGCAAAACCACCTGGAATGTGTGCCGTGTAAGCATGAAGTGTGTTTATGAGGGAGGGTAGCCCAGATAATTCTTTTCAGCTTGGCTTTGTTCAACAACTTCTGTGTCTCTTGTTGCTTGTTTCTTTTCTTGTAATCACTACTTGGCACAAAGTTAAGAGGTTTGCCAGGTTTCTGACTTAAGAGAATATAATGAATCCGAAATAGGGGTGAAAATATTTCTTCTCAATTCTTCCCTGCTCTCTCCCGATGGTGCCATGGGACTGCATTCTAATAATTTATGTGGCATTCCCCCAAAGTTACATCGTTCCAAGTAAGATCCTTATCAGCCCCTCAGGTCCAGTTAGAACAGAAGAAGGCTTCTTTGTGAGGGTAAGATTCAGATAGCTACCCATAGTCTTCTAATGGCAGGTAGGGATTGCTAAGACCCTTAGGTATCCATCCAAGTATAGACTGAGCCCAGAACCACCCTTTGTTAACCTTTCCAAGTTGAGCCATAATGCATAATCATGACAGCAAATGGTACTTCATTATGTCATGTAGAAGACCGACAGAAGTACCAAGAGTAATAAAGCCAAAACCATCTCTGACTCACCTCATCTTCCTCCCTGTCTCATCATAACCTTTGCTATTGGTCCCCTGACCAGAAAAAAAGTTGAAACCAGGAAATCTGTCTCTCCTTTTGGCTGCTAGAATCAACAATTCCAGACCCAAATAGTAAGTAATGTTAGTAAGTTCCTCTGGTTAAGAAACCTAGATAAGAAAATTCTTCCTACCATTGTTTCAAAGTCTTACACTTTGTCTGTAAGTAGCCATTCTTTGTGTCACTGCTTTTTCCAGTAATATCTTAGGGCCTGGTCATATTCCCACTGAACTGAATTGCAACACACAAACTTCTGTGGAGACAGGATCAAATTCTTTAACATCTGTTCTGTTTTATGAAATTCAGAAGGAGAGGAAGAATCCAGAGAGAGTTAGGGGCTTGAACCTGTAGTACCCTTGAAGTCCACAACCAAATGATACAGTAAATTGGACTTGAAAATAATTTATATTTTTGCTTGGCATTATCCCTATGCTTGGGAAAGTAGCAGTTTAACATGATATTATGCATAAATATACATTATTGCTTTTATAACAGGTTATTTTTTAGAAGAGAGAGGAGTACTTCACTTCAAAGAATGTTTTTAGAGCTGAATTTAGGATTACAAAATGGTTGTAGCTGACATGTTTTAATGTTGTTTTTATTGGCACTATTTATATAGGAGTGTGTGAGTGATTGCATGTTTGATTATCTATGACTGTTCCTTTAAGATTAGAGAGATTGCTAGCTGTTCATGAAAAAATAAGGAATTGCTCCACCAGTATGAAGTGTAACAAAAGGGCTGCAAAAGGTAAAGATGCCCTGAGTCAACATTAATTTACAGGATTGGAATTTTTTGGCATACAGCTTGTTTTTCCAGGGAGAGAATGTGTATAAAATGCTCTTTTGGTCCAATCCCATTCCTTTTGGCTTGATCCCTCTTTCTTTTCAGGTGCAATTCTTTTCACTGTAATGTAACATGAGTTGGGTAACATGGAATAACCTGAATTGAAGACTAACAGCTTCATGAAATTGAAATGAGAAAGGCATATTCCATGACACTGTCACTTAAATGGCACAGAAAATATGAGCTGACATCTGCATAAAGTATACCAGATTTAGAACACCCACAAAGGTACAGGATGTTCCGTTTGTTTTTCCCTGTGCTAACTGCAATAATGAGGGAGAGCTAGGTTTTTAGGATTATAGGCTAGAACAAACCTGTGGATTAGCTAGGTAAATGCAAAACAAAATGGTTCAAACACATTGCAGCTGCATATTATCGAAAAGAAGCCGACAATAAGCATTTCTGAGAAGCTGGAATGATTTTGCTTCCAGCATATTGGGAAAAGTTGTTACTTTGTGTCTATGGAAAGGGCAGATTGATCTCATCAGGTAAAGTAGTGAGTCGTAAATCAGAGCAGTTATGATACAACAAGGAAACGACTTAGACATATCAGCTCCATTCCTCTGGCAGCTAAACAGAGAGGGACAGATCCAGCAAGGAGGAGAAAACATGGAAAGGCCAAGGCCATGAAATGTCAAATACATTCAGACATCTGGGTTATAGTCAAATATATTTTCCCATCCTAAAAAGCTGAAAAAATATCCTTTGCAGATCATATCTCTAGGGTGGAAAATTGGCATCTCACCACAGAGTAGAGTAATCTCCAAGTCTAAAGTAAAGTCTGGGACTTTGTGATGTTATGGATTGTTGAGGAAGCCATTTATATTTGCCTTGCCTGAGTAGTCTCATTCATAAATCATTTAGCCTTCTATTAAATCAAAAACAATGTACCTGCACACTCTGAAGTTACCTAACTGCATTACAGCTATTATTTAGAGTGTGTCAACATTTTCCTTCTAAATAGAGATTTTCAGATGTTAGAGGATAACCTGCCCATTTAATGGGCATCTGCAACCAGGTTTTTTTTTCCTTTTAAATGACTGCTTTTTTAAAAAAAATCCCCCTTCAATTCTCCCTTTAACCATAAAATATATACAGCTAAAAATCTAATAAGTGGTCGAGTGAACTGAGGCTTTATACTCAACTCAACAGCATTTCTTGACTTGTTTGTCTGGATGTAACTTGATAACTTTTGAATGCTGCATCCGATCAATTCCAATATTTCAGGGAATTTCTAGGTGTCAGCCCTAGACTCTCATTGATCTGGGAGAAAATCAGAAAACAGGAAGGGAGAAATGGGGGCTATATGGAGCCCCTCAGCTCTGATTAGCAGACTAAGCAGCTTCATCCAGTTATATATTTGTCTGTAAATCCAAGAACCAGTTGATGGCAGCCTTTGACACCTCCAGCATACCATTTTCCCATATTTAAGCTCTGTCTGTTGTCCCAATAAAGTTTAAAATGTTGATGCCATGAATGATCTATCTCCCAGACAAAAAGGGAAAAAAATCATAAATTACAAATTGTAGGGGGAGTGGAGGCATGCAAGCAGCCTCTGGTGTGTCCAGGGACGTCGGCCTACCGAAGCAATGAACTGTGTAAACTTCTAGACATGGGTAGGCTGAAAGGAACACTCCACAAGAGAAGTGGGGGACACACAGAGCCCCTGGCATGTAGTGAAAGGAAAATGGGGGGCAAACAGAGATACTGGCATGGGGGGAATGGGGGACCCTGGTATGGAGTGGAGAGCACACACAGACACTGGCATGGGGGCAGGGGAAAACGGGCGCAAACAGATTCTCTAGCATTAGGAGAAGGAGGGGACTAGAGGGCACACAGAGCCCCTGGCATGTAGTGGAAGGAGGAATTGGGGGGGGTGCAAAAACCTCCATGGGTAGGTGGAACTGGGGGGCTTGGTAGAGGGGAGGGAGGAATGGGGGGCACACAGAGCCCCTGACCCACAAGAAGGGAGTGGGTTGTTGCAAGTCCCTGAAGTAGAGATGTTACACTGGAAGCTTGTTGAGGGTGGGAGGACTGCAGGGGACACACGGGGAAAGGGGGAATGGGAGCACACAGAACTCTTAGCATGGGGGGAGAGAATGGGGCCACTGGTATGGGGGAAAGAGAAATCATTGGTGGGTTCAATGAGCTCAGCCTACAAAAGCATCTAAGTGTGCAGCCCCCTAGTAATAACAACAATGGGCCAAGTTCTAAGGCCTATTCAGTTTTTATGCAGGCCTTACTCTTGATTTCAGTGGGAGGTAGAACAGTTAAAGACTACGTGATTTGGCCCACTTATAATACTTAATTAGAAAATAAACCAATGTGTTCAAAATTGAGTGCTTAAACCTATTTAGAAATACCCAAAGACATGACCTCAAGGACAGGTGCTCAGCACCTCTGAAAGTCAGGCCAGCAGTGCCAGCTGGTGCATGGTGAGAGGGTTGCTTTGTACCCCAGGAGCGCTATGAGGAAGCAGCCCCTGCCTTACCACACAAGATGGTAATTGTCCCTGGCACTGGGTGGGGGAGGCACAAGATGGAAGGCACTCTCAAATCTCTATTTTGTGCCGCTCCCTCATACACACCACCACCACAAGCACCCAGGCAGGAACTGTCATAATCTAGCATCCAAGAAGTTGGAGGGATGGGTATTATTAGTCTTTTGAGTTTTTGTTATGTTGGTATTTGGGAAGTTGGTAGAGTACATGTGAAAGGATCTGGGGAGAGTGTATCTGATTAGGGGGAATGTTAACTGGGTATAAGAGCTATTAATTATTATTATAATTAATTATTAGTTTTGTATTAGCATAGCACTTAGGAGCCCCAGTCATGAACCAGCACCTCAGTGTGCTGGGCGATGTACAAACACAGAACAGAAGGTTTACAATCTAGATGGTTTACAATCTAAGTATAACAATTGTGACAAAAATCTTAAATGGGATTTCAGGCATTTTTTCACCTACTAATGATATACAATCAAATGTTTGCATTATTTGGCCAGCTCTACTATGTAATAACATTAGGTTGTGTTGATTGTGTGACTTCAGTATGTACTAGTAAGGTAAAACTCCTTGACAACTAAGGGCCAAGCTTTCACAATGCTGAATCCCCTCAATTCCCAATGACATCAATAGACATATTTTGGATTTGGTATCTAACCTTAACCCTTGCTTTCCCAAGGAACTTGTTTACTATCTATATGCAAATTGAACTAATCAGACTATCAGGTTTTAAATCGCATTGGTCCAGTTCAATACAGTGGATAGCGTCACAGGGTGGCTGGTCCTTTAAGAGAGTTAGTATCAGTGCCACCTGTGCTCAGTTATGAGCTTCCCCTGGGTCATGTGATAGCCCTGTATGTCACCTGATCTTTAGAAAAGAGGCAGGAAGGCAGGTGGACAAGTAACTCACTGAGGGAGACCTGCAGGGAGTACGCAGACTCCTGCAGGAGACCTAGGGTTAGAGAGAACCTGGGAAGAGCTATCTATATAGGTCTGTCTGGGCAAGATAATGTAGAGGGACGTTGAATGGAGTTGACACTTCATTTATTTACGGGTCCAGACTGGGACTGTCAGCAATGGTGGGAGGACGTCCTCTTTCTTTGGCCCTCTGCCATCAGGGTAAGTGTACTGCAAGATCAGGAGGAGTCCAGAAGAGGAATTGTATCCAGTGAAGGTTGATATTCTGTAGCTCTGCAGGGATAATCCTTGAGCAAACAGGGGAAGAGTTTTGTAGTTTGAGAAGGCCTGGAAGATTTTTCCCATTGGATTCATTTGATTAACTCTGGAATGGGGGTGGGGGACAGTTGTGACTCAGTATTTCATAGAATTGTGCAGAAACCAAAGCCAGAAGGGACCATTACACCATCCAGTCTGACCTGTGTATCACAAGACATTCGGTTTCACCAGTTACCCCTCTATTAAGCCCAATAACTGGTGTGTGATTAAAGCATCTCTTCCAGAAAAACATCCACTCTTGTGCTGAAGACATCAAGAGATGGAGAATCAACCACTTTACTTGGCAGGTTGTTTCAATGGCCAATTACCATCAATGAGAAACATCTGTACCTAATTTCTGATTGAATTTGGCTGGCTTCAGGTTCCAGCCACTGACTCTTGTTATGTCTTTCTCTGTTTAGTTAAAGAGGCCTTTAGTACCTAGTATTTTCTCCCCATGAAGGTACTTACACACTAATCTAGTCACCTCTCAATCTTCTTTTTGATAAGCTAAATAAAGATTGATTTTCCATAAATCCATTTTGATTGGGATTACTTATATGACCCCACTTTAATTCTTTTTTTAATTGGGTCTCATATCAGCTGTTCTATTACTTAATTATATTTGCTGACAGCTTAGCCACCTCAGCAGAGCATCAACAGCTAGCTAAGAACTGGAGGTCTGGGTGTGATGGGGGGTGTCATTTGTAAAACAGATATGGAGTACAGGTTGATTGTGTCACAGGTTGTATGGATTCCAAGTGGGTCAACTTGTGGAGTAGAAGTGCTATTCAGTATGAATGAGAGTACTGAATTCTGGCTCTTTAACTTTAGTATCTCTACCTTAGACCCTCAACTGACTGCTAGACACTGAACACCACTTTTTGGGTATTAATCTGTGGTATCTATAGAATGCAGGGTTTTATCAATTTATACTTCTAATGATATCACACAAAAAGATAAGAAAAATGGTGACATCTAAGATTGTTGAAAAGGTGAAGATATCTCTACTCAGATCTGAGGAGGTGTTGGAGTGTGTTGAGTACTTCAAATATTTTGGTAGCATGAATGTAAGGGATGCTAAAGATCACTTAGAGATCCAACAGAGAATTGGACTCATGACTGCTGCCCTAGCAACACTCAACCACCTTTGGACAAAGAAAGATATTACTATGAATTGTAAAATTAAATTACTTCAGCTTGTCTTCAGCATCTTGCTATATGCATGTGAGACACAGATGCTAAGGAAACAGGACATAAAGAAGCTTTCTGCCTTCAAATTGAAATGGTACATGTGTTTGCTGTGCATTAGCTATACATTGCACACAACTAAGAAAGAGGTAATCAACCAAATTTACAGCATAACCGGAGCGATACTTGATATCATCAAGAGAATTAGAAGAAGAAATCTTGAGTTTGTGGGAGATGTGGGTCAGATCCGTGGAGGAAGATGGCTGAAAAACATTTTCCAGGTGCCAGAGGCAAAGGGCAATGGTGGGGAGTTTTATCTGATGATTTGGCTGACTAGCAGGATGTGGTATAGTACACTTCTCAAGGCTGTATGAAGACCACAAAATGTGGAAGAAGACTGCTGGCCATTAACTCCCATGTGTTGTATTTACTGTTCATTGTGATGTGACTTTATGGTACTTTGCCCTATGAGAATAAATAATGAGTAATACTTCATACATGTATTGATTTTTTCATATATATTAATGATCTTCTACATCTGTTTAAAAAAAGGCAGTCTTAACCTTTGCTAAAATGGAGCCACCAACTCTCCTCACAGTAAGATTTTTCTTACCTTAGAATCCATATATATTTTCAGAACCCATCTTGCTAAGCAGCTTCTCAAGTTGATTTGTTTAGCCATTGCAGGGCAGCAGCTGGTAGAATTTGGAAGAGAGACCTGTAATTAAGGAGAGAGGCAGTGAAAAATACTTTAAACAAAAAATGACCACATCCCTCCTTCAACTGTTGTTTGTGATGAGCAAACAAATCAGTCAAAAAGGAAACTCTGACCTTGATTCTCCTAGGTTTTGGTAACACGAGGCTGATGGTTACCAGGGCATTTAATTCGAAATAACTGGGTGTTGCCTGTACTATCTTCACTGATGCCTGGATAAGGCCACTGTATCTGAAGGCAAATCTTGTTCTTATTTCCCATCCAGCTTGCCACCTTTTGAATTTTCAAAGCAAACACTTGATAATTTTTGTTCCAGATGGCAGACAGTCCTTAAGAACGCATTACGAATAACTACAGCATGTTAGCAAAGTTCACAGCTAAAACGGACTGTACTCTTGCAGAACTGCATTCTGGAAAGATTTCTCAATGGGACTTTGGCGATTGTCTTCAGTGGCATCAGAACTTCACCCTGCATGTCATAGTGCAGACAAAGGTTAGTATATGCCATAGTGTGCTAGATTGAGAGCAGTTGGGCCGGGTCCATGAAATACGTAGGTGCCACTGAGATCCTGAAAACCAATACTTAACTGCTGCCTAACGTGACAGGAGCCTGAAGTCCCTTGGAACCTCCCACCGTGCTGAAAAATTCTCCTTGGTGTCTGGGCGTATGCATAGCTTGTTCAGTCTTGACCCTGCCAAAGAGCTCGGCACCTGTCTCATGCATAAGCCCCAGCAGGATCCTCAAACTAAAAGTGTTGCCCTGCCTAGCTTGCTTGTGTGGCCTAATCCATTCAGAGCATGCTGAACCCACACAGAGTGGATTGTGGGGAATAAGCCACTATTGTAACTTTTAACTCAATGGTTAGGTCACTCATCCAGGACTCCTGTTTAATTCCCCTTTCAGGAGGAATTTGAAGTAGGCTTTCCTACCTCTTAAATGAGCACCCTAACTACTGGGCAATGGGACAGTCTGCCATGAGTCTTTCTCAGTCTCTTCTCTTGAAGCTGTTCCACTGTGAAATAGTTAAATAACTAAATATGCATTGGGCCAGAAGCCTAGTCAGAATGACTCTATCATCCTGTAGTTATGGCACTCACCTGAGAAGTTGAAAACCCTAGTTCCAATCCCTTTTACACATGGAGGGGTGGAGGTGGGAACTGAAGTGAAAGCTTCCATATCCTGAATGAGTTCCCTAACCATCAGGCAAAAGGTTATGAGGGAGGATGTTGCACCCCCCATCCTCCCTGAGCTGTTTTGTGTGGACTTAGGTGGCATGCATGACCACCTTTCTGCAACAAATGGCTGAGGCACCTGATCATCTCAAGGGAGATAGGCCCTTCATTCAGGATCACATGTAGGTGCCAACCTGCCTTGAGAGAGGTGGTGCTGGGACCCACTCCTCTTCTCACCCTCTGCTGTTGTATAACTTAGGCAGCTCCCCACTCAGCATGCTGGCTTTTGTAGATCCCACTCTTAGATGCCTATCTCTCTCCATGCATTGTATAGAGAGCCTAAGTGTCTAATTCATGGGTTGTGGATTTTACTGGGTGGCTAGGTACCTAAAAGTTAGGTACTGCAACACTAAGCATTGCAATGCCTAAGTCCTTTTGTGGATTTAGCCTTTTGTTCCTACTTGTAAATTTGTTTCTCATGACTATAAAATCCATCAACCTGAAGGTGTAAACTAACAAAGCTAGTCATGGCCACTGGCTAACGCAGCTCTGCTGGAAAGTTCTGGAAATGTGGACTTCCCCTAATATGTGGCTGAATTGCATCATATGCTGAGGAAAAATTTTAAGAGTTTCAAACATCCAGTAATAGAAACTTGAAATAATGTAATGCCTGATAAACTCTCCACAGAAGGGTGGGCACTCTGGGCTGATAAGTACTGTAGCTGTGAGAAGAAGTATACAGGTAAAAACGGAATTGCTTCTTTCTACCATTAGAAACCATCCTCCTGCAAGCAGAGACTGCAGGAATTAGTCAACAGCAGGAAAAGAAAAGATGAGAGAATATTAGGCACTATGATAGCCTGGCAGTACAGAACCGAACAACAAAAGTCAGCGTGAAGATGTAATGACCGTCTGCATTATAGTCGCCACTGCATTATAGATCCCATCACAGTATGCGCTCTCTCACTCTCTCTCTCTCTCTCTCTGAAAAAGAGTGATTTTCAACACCACAGGATCTAACATTGTTGCAGGTCGACACATCCAAATCTTGCTCTCATATGAACATTCTCAATTCCCCATATTGGCAGAAGAAGTTGCATAAATGTGCCTAAGGACATCATTTGGCCTAATGTTGTTACAATGGCAATAACTCTTCTTAACTTAATGCCATAGAGCCAATGATAGCTGGTATCTGTGCCCCAAAGCAGTATTTCTGACACCACACAGAAATCATTTTTTAACTCCCAAATTAATTGATTTGCTGATTGATTCTCTTTCTCAATACATAAATTCTGTGACTCTTTCCCTCAGCTTCTCTGCTGTACCTTTTAATAAAAGTCAGATGTTCAGTTCCCCTGCTCACCATTTGTCCCCACCAGTATCTGGTGAAGTGTTGCTCTCTCCCCTAGATGCCCTGACCTTTACAGAAATGAGATCGCAAAGATTGTAACTCTCCTTTTTAATGAGAATATCCTGGGCCATAAATGGACCATAGACTCAGCTGGTGGAAACTGGCCCTCTATCTGCATGACCTTTCAGTTACTTTTCAGTAGAGATTGTCTTTTATACAATCCCTTTTATTCTTATTCTCTTTTGACAGCTTTGATCTTGAAAATAGTGTAAAATAAATGTTATGAGCTTGATTCTTCCAGGATCTGAGTCCTCTCCCCTCCCCTTGAAGTTCAAGACCATTCAGCACTGTGTAGAATGAGACTCCCAGGTCTAAAGTCCTTTTTGACTGCACTGTACTTCAGGGAGGTTATGCTTGGCATGATTCTTCACTTCCAGTGAATGCTCATTATGGGAGTCCTCCTTAGGCAGGACAAATAGGAGGGTTTTTGTTTTTGTTTTTAATAACAACCCCATATTTTATGTTGAAGATCAAAAAGGAAGCCTACATCATTGTGATGTAAACCTAAGCATCCATTAAAGGCTTGAAGCTGTCTCATAAGAATGAGCACTTATTATGGGGTTGGCTCATCTGGAATAGAAGCCTCTGACAATTATATAAAAAATGAGCTTACTAGTTTGGCTGACTACACGCTTTCCATTCAAAATCCTTACCAAAGAAGATCATATTTGAAACTTAATTGTCTTTACCAGTAGCTGTTTATGGAGTGTTATTGAGTCCTGGAAACTGTCTGTTTTCTTAGCTGTAGGCTGAGAGGAACCTGGAAAAAAAACATGTATATGTGAAAAGAACATTCCTGAGAGAGTGGTGAGAGCAAAAGACTTAGGGATCTCATTTGAACAAGCTCCAAACTATTCTGTCTTCACGGGACAGTGAATATGCTGGAATATTCTTAAGGCTTTAGTCTAATGGCCTTTTTCTGGTTAAAAGCAGAGAAGCACTTTTCTGCATTGTCCCTATGCATCTTTCTAACTCAGACTATTTCTCTTCTTCAGAGAAGCGATTATTTCACATTCTTACACCACATGCCTGGTATAAGCAAATGCTATTCCGATAGAAGTCTCTGGTACAGGCTAATTGATGATTTACATAGTTGTGTGACACATGACTACTGAATTCCTTCAGTATTATGCTGGTCACTGAAATTAATAGTTAGATTGATGTAATCAATAGTGAATTGGGCCCAGGGACTAAAATTTGCCTGTAAAATTTGCCTGTAAAGCAAATTTATTCATAGGGCTAGAGAGTCATTGGAAATGTACTTGCAATTGAGTAACAAACTGGAAAACTCATTTCCATGTGACCATGTCCAGCTAGTTATCTAATAAGTCATTAGCATATGTAAAGGCTCAGTTTGTGTTTGCTGCTACAATAACTGCACACACAAATTAAGCAAACAATTGCATTTGCATTTAACCTGAGCACTAGACATACATTTTGGGTGCATGCAGTTGCATAAACAGAAAAGTTACTCAAAAGTAAGTAAAATAATCTGATGTTAAGATAGCGAAATATCAATTTTGGTAGCAGAAAAACTAAATGAAGTATAAAGTATGTCAGAATGGTTCCACCTCTGAAAGGGCCTAGTGACAAGAACATAGGCAAATACCATTAGCTGAAATATACTGAGAAAAGTAAATGACATGTACACAATGAGTGCCATACAATTATAATACTTAATAATACTAAAATGTTAGAATTACTTTGTTTTCTATTTGTGTACCATTTTTATATGCATTTCTGAAGCACCCACCATTAAACAATATGAGTGCTCTTAACATATGTTGGAGCAAAGACATAAGGAGGCTGAAGGGAAAAGCTCAGACTTGCAGATAGAAGCAGGACCAAAGAACTCTGAGGGGAGACTGCTGGCTGAAGAAAGTGGACAGTGGAAGCATGCGACTAAGAGAACCAGGCAGAGGAAAAGACAGGGTAGTGAAGGAGAAATAGAGCTCAGGAACAGGTTTGTGGAGTTGGAAAATGAAGAAGGGGCACAGCAGGTGGTCACTGAAAGTGAGAGGGCAAGGAAGAAGAGAAGAGCAGCTAGTGCTATAGGAAGAGGGGAAGAGTCAATGAAGCTAACACCAAATATGAGCCCCAGGAGGATACAGGATGGGTTGCAGAGAATTGCAAGGGACAATAGGAACTGTGAGGACTTGCAGCCAGAGGGAACAGGGGACAGAGCGGAGAATCGCACCATCACCAGGAAAAGGCAGGTCTATGTGATTGGGGACTCCTTACTGAGAAGAATAGACAGGCCTGTAACAAGAGCTGATCCAGAGAACAGAAGGGTGTGCTGTCTGCCGGGTGCTAAGATACAGGAAGGGAAGAAAACAAAATAAGAAAAGATACAGCCGAGGGTAGGAGAATGGATATAAGGAGGAAGGGTAGTGTAGATACCAGTCTAATAGGTGATACTGGTGGTAGAGTGTCTGTGCCCAATCAGGTAAAGAATGTGAGAGAAGGCAAACAGCAAAAATTATGATGTTTGTACACTCTGAGGAGCCTCGGTAACAAAATGGAGGAACTAGAGCTACTGGTGCAGGAAATGAAACCAGATATAGAGATAACAGAAACATGGTGGAATAGTAGTCATGACTGGACTACAGGTATTGAAGGGGATGTGCTGTTTAGGAAAGACAGAAATAAAGGCAAAGGTGGTGGAGTAGTATTGTATATCAATGATGAGGTAGACTGTAAAGAAATAAGAAGTGATGGAATGGATAAGACAGAGTCCGTCTGGGCAAAAATCACATTGTGGAAGAAAGCTACTAGAGCCTCCCCTGGGATAGTGCTTGGGGTGTGCTACAGACCACCGGGATCCGATCTGGATATGGATAGAGACCTCTTTAATGTTTTTAATGAAGTAAATACAAATGGGAATTGTGTGATTATAGGAGACTTTAACTTCCCAGATGTAGACTGGAGGACAAGTGCTAGTAACGATATTAGGGCTCACATTTTCCTGGATGTGATAGCTGATGGATTCCTTCACGAAGTAGTTGCTGAACCAACAAGAGGGGATGCTATTTTAGATTTGGTTTTGGTGTGTAGTGAGGACATCATAGAAGAAATGGTCGTAGGGGACAAGCTTGGTTCGAGCGATTATGAGCTAATTCAGTTCAAACTAAATGGAAGGATAAACAAAAAAAATCTGTGACAAAGGTATATTTCATTTCAAAAGGGCTAACTTTAAAAAAATTAAGGACATTAGTTAGGGAAGTGGATTAGACTGAAGAATTTGTGGATCTAAAGGCGGAGGAGGCCTGGAATTACTTGAAGTCAAAGCTGCAGAAACTATTAGAAGCCTGCATCCCAAGAAAGGGGAACAAATCATAGGCAGAGTTGTAGACCAAGCTGGATGAGCAATCATCTCAGTGAGGTAATTAAGAAAAAGCAGAAAGTCTACAAGGAATGGAAGATGGGAGGGATTAGCAAGGAAAGCTACCTTATTGAGGTCAGAACATCTAGGGATAAAGTGAGGAAGGCCAAAAGCCATGTAGAGTTGGACCTTGCAAAGGGAATTAAAACCAATAGTAAAAGGTTCTATAGCCATATAAATAAGAAGAAAACACAGAAAGAAGAAGTGGAACCGCTAAACACTGAGGATGGAGTGGAGGTTAAGGATAATCTAGGCTTGGCCCAATAGCTAAACAAATACTTTGCTTCAGTCTTTAATGAGGAGCTTAGGGATAATGGTAGGATAACAAATGGGAATGAGGATATGGAGGTAGATATTACCACATCCAAGGTAGAAGCCAAACTCAAACAGCTTAATGGGACTAAATAGGGGGGCCCAGATAATCTTCATCCAAGAATATTAAAGGAACTGGCACATGAAATTGCAAGCCCATTAGCAAGAATTTTTAATGAATCTGTAAACTCAGGGGTTGTATTGTATGACTGGAGAATTGCTAACATAGTTCCTATTTTTAAGAAAGGGAAAAAAAGTGATCCAGGTAACTACAGCCCTGTTAGTTTGACATGTAGTATTCATGGTCTTGGAAAAAAATTTGAAGGAGAAAGTTAAGGACATTGAGATCAATGGTAATTGGGAAAAAGTACAACATGGTTTTACAAAAGGTAGATCGTGCCAAACCAACCTGATCTCCTTCCTTGAGAAGGTAACAGATATTTTAGACAAGGAAATGCGGTGGATCTAATTTACCTCAATTACAGTAAGGCATTTAATATGGTTCCACATGGGGAATTATTAGCTAAATTGGAAAAGATGGGGATCAACATGAAAATGGAAAGGTGGATAAGTAATTGGTTAAAAGGGAGACTACAATGGGTCACACTGAAAGGTAAACTGTCAGGCTGGAAGGAGATTACTAGTGGAGTTCCTCAGGGATCGGTTTTGGGACCAATCTTATTTAATCTTTTCATTACTGACCTTGGCACAAAAATTGGTAATTTGCTAATAGATTTTGCTGATTACACAAAACTGGGAGGTATTGCCAATACAGAGAAGGACTGGGATATCATACAGGAAGATCTGGATGACCTTGTAAACTGGAGTAATAGTAATAGGATGACATTTAATAGTGAAAAGTGCAAGGTCAGGCATTTAGGAATTAATAACAAAAAAATTTGTTATAAGCTGGGGACGCATCACTTGGAAGTAACAGAGGAAGAGAAGGATCCTGGAGTTTTGGTTGATCACAGCTGTGTTGTTTGGTTGACTATGAGCCGCCGATGTGATATGGCCGTGAAAAAAACTAATGTGGTCTTGGGATACATCAGGCGAGGTATTTCCAGTAGAGATAAGGAGGCGTTAGTACCATTATACAAGGCACTGGTGAGACCTCATCTGGAATGTTGTGTGCAGTTCTGGTCTCCCATGTTTAAGAAGGATGAATTCAAACTGGAACAGGTACAGAGAAGGGCTACTAGGATGATCTGAGGAATGGAAAACCTGTCTTATGAAAGGAGACTCAAAGAGCTTGGCTCGTTTAGCCTAACCAAAAGAAGGCTGAGGGGAGATATGATTGCTCTCTACAGATGTACCACAGGAATCAATACCAGGGTGGAAGAGGACTTATTTAAGTTCAGTACCAATGTGGACACAAGAACAAACAGATATAAACTGGCCACCAGGAAGTTTAAACTTAAAATTAGACGAAGGTTTCTAACCATCAGAGGAGTGAAGTTCTGGAACAGCCTTCCAAGGGAAGCAGTGGGGGCAAAAGACATATCTGGCTTCAAGACTAAGCTTGATAAGTTTATGGGGGAGATGGTATGATGGGATAGCCCAATTTTGGCAATTAATTAATCTCTGGCAATTAGCGGTAAATATGCCCAATGTCCTGTGATGGGGTGTTAGATGGGGTGAGATCTGAGTTACCTCAGAGAATTCTTTCCTGGGTGTCTGTCTGGTGAGTCTTGCCCACATTCTCAGGGCTTAGCTGATTGCCATATTTGGGGTCAGGAAGGAATTTTCCTCCAGGGCAGACTGGCAGAGGCCCCGGGGGTTTTTCGCCTTCCTCTGCAGTGTGGAGCATGGGTCGCTTGTTGGAGGATTCTCTGCACCTTGAAGTCTTTAAAACACAGTTTGAGGACTTCAGTAGCTCAGACATAGGTTAGGGGTTTGTTATAGTAGTGGGTGGGTGAGATTCTATGGCCTGCATTGTGCAGGTGGTCAGACTAGATGATCATAATGGTCCCTTCTGACCTTAAAGTCTATGATATGTTTATCTAGTATGTGCCACCAAGCAGCAGCCTAGCTCTCCACACCATTTTCATACAGAGCTTCTTATATAGGATAAATCTTATTAATTGTAAAGCAAAAAGAGACAGATTGTCTTACACTTGCAGGGAGGGAGGGGAGGAATGGTCACTCTTGGCCTACACAGGGGCCAGTCACAATTGCAGTCCTTGCTGTTTCCTGGGTTTAAGAACTTCTTCTTCAGCACCACTGAAGTGACAACAATCACAAAAGAGGGAATCAGAGATGCCAGGGAGTTGATCCCTCAGAGAAAGGGGAGGACACTCCTCAAACCTTTCCCAAAGTAGTGAATCTCTGCACCACTCCCAAAGTGTCCCTGTGCCTAACAAGCATCATCTAACTCTAAGGTATATGGTTGTTCTTTACTTCATTATTATAATTAAACTATAACTAAAAAAAAAACAAAACCTAAAACCTATAAAGACTCAGGATGGATCTCAAATAGACAAAAGAGTAAATATTTTGTCCAGTTTTCAGCAAAACTATGAGTAATCAGGTTAGTGAAATGGCAGTGTGAAACTATCCGAATGAACTCTTGTACCTAAGATTATAAAGTTTCAGGGACAATGTCCATGGAGTAATCCTACTTTATCATTTTAGATAAGCTTGCATTATTTGCCGTGGCACTGTCTCCTCGAGTTTTGCAGTTAGTGTATTTACTGGCTGCAGACGTAATTATAGCAGTTGCTGAACTTGCTGAGAATTGCCCTTCTTTTGGCGTATGTATATTGTTGCTTGTCTCTGGGTAAAATATTTATTTTGGATCTGTTCAAAAGAAAGCATTACCTCTCTGCCTCTGTGCAGCTTTCCGAAAATTCTCATGGTGAGAATCACTTTCCATCTTGAATATTTTATTCTGAATTGTAGCCCATTTAAAAACAAACCAACTTGCTGCTGTGGCAGCACCGTTTCTGAATGTTCCACCCGTCTTGGTGACAGCTCTCTTTCTATAAAGTGCCATCACATCCATTTCTATCATCTTCTTAATGGGCTCTCAGTGTCAGAGAGAATAGTTTACTGTAGTTTCTATTCTGATTTAACAATCACTGCATCTAATGTTTTCAAATTAAACATTTCCTTAAAGTGGTAACACATTATTGAAGCTGCTTTACAGGCCCTGTCAGTGGGCTCCCGTGTTTGCTCGAAATAGAAATGATGTTCCTTCCCAGCAAGACGTTTACTACCAGTTGGAGGATCAATAATTCAAATTTGATTTTTTTTTATGCAGTTACTGTTTGAGGGTGAATTCTTTCCCACTTCCGGGCTGCTCTTCCTCCTACCTCTCCCCTCTTCCTCACAAAAAATGTCTATTGATTCCAGTAGGATTTGCATATGCTAAAGGCAGGGGATTACTGTTATTATTGACCCAATACCTCAAATTGACTAGCGATTTTGGATGCCCAAAATGAGATATCATAAAGGGGCCTAATTTTCAGAAAATGCAGAGCACCTGCCGTCCAAAAATCAGGCCCCTTTAAGTTGTCCTGAGCTGAGCACCTGAAAACCGAGGTGCAGAAAATGAGTAGTCACTTCTGAACATGTATGCCAATCTTCATCTACTGCAATAGGCGGATGTGGCACTTTCTAGGCAAATGAAAAATAGCCCTTGCCTTGATGAGTTTACAGTCTAAACTGAGACATAGTTTGGTGAGCGACTACAGCGAGGCACAAGGGCAAGAGAGAGGAGGGTTACAACAGTAAGAAAATAGTTGCTGTGGTTTCCTTTGTTCGCTCTTGATGCTGTAACTGACTGTTTAAGCTTTTGGGGGCGTTTGTGTAAATTGGGGCAGGGAATTGAAGAGGGTGAGATTGGGTTTGTGGAAACAAAAGGAGACTGTAAGAGGGGAGGAAAGGGGAGATGGAGGCAAGGAGGAGGAGGAGAGTAGCCAGGCAGAGAACTGTAAGGGAGGGGATGATTCATAGATATTTAGGTCAGAAGGGACCATTATGATCATCTAGTCTGACCTCCTGCACAACGCTGGCCACAGAATCTCACCCACCCACTCCTGCAAAAAACCTCTCACCTATGTCTGAGCTATTGAAGTCCTCAAATCGTGGTTTAAAGACTTCAAGGAGCAGACAATTCTCCAGCAAGTGACCCGTGCCCCATGCTACAGAGGAAGGCAAAAAACCTCCAGGGTCTCTTCCAATCTGCCCTGGAGGAAAATTCCTTCCCGACTGCAAATATGGCGATCAGCTGAACCCTGAGCACATGGGCAAGATTGGATGGAGGCAGCGATAAAGAAGAGGAGGCTGTGATGCTCAGGGAAGAGAAAAGAGTGAGGCGGCACAGCGGAGGATCTGTCACAGAGGGGCAGTAGGAGGAGATGAAGAAGTAATGCAGGAACTAATGGCAATAGATTCAACTCAATTGCCAAAGCCAAGATGTTGAAAAGTTCAATATTTGTATAAATGTAGGTATTGTTAGGAATAGAACTGTGTGAATAACTGACATCAGTTCACTGGTGCGACCCTGGCAGAAGCTCCTAGGCCTCAACTGAACAGTGACAAATGAAGAACTGGAAACAAGTTTGGCTCACCTGTGTGTATGTATTGTTGAAACAGATCTTATGTTCATAAGGATGTGTTTAATGTTTAGACTTTATGAAATGCTTGTAGGATGCTGCAGGTAGTAATCTCACTTATAACATCTGTACCCCATGTTATAAGGTGATATTACATGTTTGTGTTGTAATCTTCTGTGATTGTGTAAGTCATTGAACAGGAAAGGAGTATTCAAATGCTGGCTTCCTACAGAAAAGGTTACATCCCGCCCACCAAGAAGTCCCATTGAAACTAAATGAGCCATTGTGAAACATCTAAAAAGAGACTTTGTTGACTGCTCCCTGCAAATCCATGAAGAAGAGACGCGCAGGTGGACTCGTCCCATCAGCTTGAACTCTGGGGGAAGGGAATGAAAACCCCTGACAAGCAGGAACTGTGTCTTCATGCTGCTTGGTCTCTGAGGGGCATAAGCAAAAGATCCTTTGTGCTTGGCCTGGATTAGCCCTAACGGACATACAGAACTTGCTTATCATAGAAGCTTCTACCACCCTATGGATCCTAAGACTGTAACTCATTTGTATGTGTATGCCTACATGCTTTAACCTTGTAACTAACTCTGATTCCTTTTTCTTAGCTTATAATCTTTAGTAATGTATTATAGGATTGACTACAAGCATTGTCATTGGTGTGAAATCTAAGGTACAATTCACCTTGGGTAAGTGACTGGTCCTTGGGATTGAGAGTAACCTTAATATTGTTGTGACTTTTGGTGGAAGGGGCCATTTATCACAAAGGCAGTCTTGCGTAGGTGGCAAGATAAACTGGACTACCCAAGGGGACTGTCTGTGACTCTGTTAAGTCTATTGTAGTGCCTGAGGAGTTCATACTTGATGCTTGGTTGGTGAAATCCAAGTATAGACTGTACAGCCAGTTTGGAGTTTGTGCCCTGATTTGTAACAGTCTGCCCTGAGTTTGGTATTCACATGATTGAGCCACTCTAGACAGCTTGACCACAGGCAATTCCTTTAAAAAAATCATTTTTGTTAATGCAAAAATGATTTTTTTCCAAATTTTCAGTAAATTCAAAAGTTATATAAATAGTTTTGGGTCAAACAAAATGGTTTATTTGACCCGAAAATGATTTTGAGTGGTTAACATTTTTGTTTTTTCATTAACATTGAAGAAAATGTTGACACAAAAAGGGATTTCTAAATGAAAATTGAAATGTTTCCTTTTTGAAAATGTCAAAATGAAGTGTTTAAACTTCTTTGCAATTCTTTTTTTCTACATGAACAATTTGGCAAAACTGATATGAATTCACCAAACCCCTCCCCCCCCCCACACACTTTCTGGCTGCAAAATTTCACCCAACTGTAGTTAGGAGGTGGTTGAGGCTGTGCCAGCTCTTTCCTCCAAATGATAGTTACTAAAGTGCAATGGCTTCTGGAAACTGGGTCTTTACAGGCCACCCCTGGAGGTTGCTGCAGATAACTGAGGCCAGTACCCTAGACTGTCAAGTGGTAGAATCAGTAGAACAATATTGGCAGACCCTGCTCTCTACCCTGTTCATGCTGCTGGAGCTCAGGGGCTTCTGGGAGATTTTATATTCCCCCCATGTGGACTCTGGAATTATTATTATTTTAAAGTTCTTGGTGTTCCAATTCCTAGATAGGACCCAGACACATTGTGTTAATAAAGTGAGGTACTTCTGGGTAGGAGGTCATTCTGTAGTTCCTGTCTGATACACATTTTCTGTTCCCTCTTGGCTCATGCTGCTAGAGGTTGGATGCTGGGCTGTGTGATTGGACAGGCTAATCCAGTGGGCTTAGTGCCCGGGAACAGCTCCCTGGTGAATCTAGTGGTGTGGGATTCTGTCCAGGGTGAATATCTAGAAATCTGCAATAGAAAACATTCAAAAACTTGACTGAACAAAGTGGGGGAAGCTTTCTGCTAATTTTTGTTTAGCACTACAGGCTGACTTCTTAATGGAAGAGTCTGTTCCATTTTGTACATTAACTGTACTTTTTAGTAGTAATTAGTCACTTCTTCTGTGACATATTGGGCCTAAACCAAAGGCTCTTAGTGTAAAATGGAATCAGATATACTTTGTCCTGTGAGTTTTATGACTAAGAAAAATGCAGCAAACATAAGTTTGCTCTGATATATGTAAGATTTGAAAAAATATACCTAATTAGTCTAGGATGCTAAGTAATCTTATTTGCATAAACATTTATATATTCTGACCACGGTTTAAAATAAGCACTTTCTGAGCTATCTAGGCAAGAATATGCAAACAAACCACAAAAAAAAAAAGAGAATTATATTAACATTGGGGGGAAAGTCCATTATATAAAATATCTGCCAAATGAAATCAGATATATCTTGCCTCTGTAGACAGTAACCGAAGTTAGAGTTAATGAACAAAAACACTCTGTGACAGATAAAAGATTAATATACTTTGTAAACCAAAGTGAGCTGCATAAGATAAGTTTAGAGACTATTTTTATCAAAATTTTAAAGTGCATCTGGAGCTCAACACATTGCAAGAAGTATTTTTCTATATCTTATAGAATGTTGTACCCATTCATTTATTTGTTCTGGTCTCTGATGTCAATCTATGTACAGCTTGAAAATTTCTACTGTTCTGCAGGGGATTTCCTGCCTGCAGGGTGAATTTCACTGGGTAACACAGAGTTCCTGTAGAAAGAAAATAAAGACACTCCCTGCCTGCAGGAACTATATGCCTCCACGAGCATAATGGCTCTACTATTATGAGTATAGGTCAATTAGAATGTAGTTTAGAGTAACTTGGAAATAAATTTTCAAAGAA
Source organism: Lepidochelys olivacea (assembly GCF_965140295.1). Lineage (NCBI taxonomy): Eukaryota > Metazoa > Chordata > Testudines > Cheloniidae > Lepidochelys > Lepidochelys olivacea. The sequence goes on from NC_140412.1 coordinate 48,309,882, forward strand.
TATTCAAATAATTTTGAAGAGCCTGAACCAATTCCGTTACTATTTAAAAATTAAAATCACAGTCGAGGTAGCAAGGAGTTCATGTAAAATACTTTTAACTGAAAAACTAAACATAGCGAAGAATTTAATCCAGAACTCTAAAATTCATTTTTCTGATCTGAGTGATGGGCTAAAGACTACCATCCAGAATTTAATCACTGATGTGTTATGAATGACAAGGAAAATATTTCCAAAACTAGGTTATATGGCAGGGATTGGCAAGCTTTGGCACACGGCCTGCCATGATAAGCCTTCTGGCGGGCCGGGCTGGTTTGTTTACCTGCCGCGTCTGCAGGTTCGGCTGATCATGGCTCCCACTGGTCATGGTTCGCAGCGCCAGGCCAATGGGAGCTGCAGGAAGCAGCACAGGCCAACTGATGTGCTGGCCGCTGCTTCCCGCAGCCCCCATTGCCCTAGGACGGCAAACCGCGGTCAGTGGGAGCGGCAATTGGCCAAACCTGCTGACATGGCAGGTCAACAAACCGGCCCAGCCTACCAGGGGGCTTACCCTGGTGGGCCGCGTGCCAAAAGTTGCCAATCCCTGTTATATGGGCTCAATCCTGCTCCCAAGGATGTCAGGCTGAGCAAGATCAGACCCTATGTCCTTTTCCCAATAAATTTTGGGTATGTATGTAACAGCACATACACATGATTTTATAAATATCATCAGTTACAGTTTCTTAGCATGTCTGAAAAACTCTGCAGTGTGTAATATATGTATGTATGTAAGGTACTGGCACAGAAATTGTTGTTGAAAAGGCAAAGAAGATTTTAGGCTTGTTTGAAAGCTAGATGTCATAGTTCGGTAGCTGGGGATGTGCTTCCTTTTGATCATTGCAGCCCACAGTGGTGCCTCATCACCTTTGATGTTGCTTCTGCAGGGGTATTGTCTTCTGTAATAGGATATTGGCATCTCCTTCCTTTCTTCCTCTTTAGTGATTTCTTACCTTGGTGCAGCAACAAACATGGTGCTGCTCAGTGAGACAGATTCCCATACTTCAGGCTGTATGCTGTTTTCCGTTCCTTCCATCAGCAATGCACAACACAAAAAGCACACTGTGATAGGCTTGGGGGGAACCCCATCCTGTGTGGGGCAAGTGCGTCCACCTCTTTTACGGAAGTGGGGGGGGAGCATACATATCTTACATCTACATCCCTCCCAGCTGGAGTCCATATGCTCACTCTTAGCAGCAGGGCAGTATGGCCTAGTGGCCGGAGTCCATACATTCACCCTTGTCACTGGGCAGTAAAGCCTAGGGGCCAGTGTCCATCTGCCCCTTTTCGCAGGGCAGTAAAGCCCAGTGGCCCAAGTCAATAACTTCACCCCCTTTTGCAGAGCAGTAAGGCCTAATGGCCAGAGTCAGGAAACCTGCACCTTCTCACAAGGCAGTAAGGCCTAGTGGCCCAAGTCAATAATTTAGCCCCTGCTTGCAGGGCAGTAAGGTCTAGCAGCCTCTGTGCCCCCCAGCAAGGGGATCTGGGTCCTCCCTCTCCACTGTATCCCAGCCCACGGCCCTGGTAGTGGCCATAGCATGGGCCACTGAGTCAGTGTGGAAAGGTTCCTACCGAAACACGCTGACTCAAGGCTTCAGCTTACTCACCGGTCTGCCGTCGGATTCTCCTGGGTTGCTTCCTGCCGTTCATGGTCTGGGCCTCCCTGCTACCTCTAGGTTCTCTGGTCTGCCCTTCCTCTGAACCCTGCAAGGTCTCCGTGGTTGCCTTGGCATCTGCCTGGGCTGCAGCATCTCCAGCTCCTAGGGTCGCAGGCTTCTGATGAATCTTGGCTGGAGCAGACAGCGTATGTAATTCCTCCATGGCAGCCAGCCCCAACTGACCCGAGCTGCTCCCTTTCATACTGGTTCACCTGGAGCATGCACAGTAGGGTGAAGGGGGTGTGACTTCCTCAGTCCACAGTGTAGGATTATCCCCTTCCCCTCCAATGTGGGGGTGAGTGCGCCCTGTCACACACAATTTTACACTATGAAGGCACAGAACAATGCCTCTCCCATGGGCTCTCTTTTCTGGCTGGCCTTGTTCTAATGAGGTGTCCACTGAGCTCCTGATGATCCTTACTGATGCACCCTGTATCCCTACCAGCACCAAACTTCTCTCTCATGAGGAGTTTGATTGACTACCAACAAATTCCTTCAGAAATGTTTGGAGAAGGGGGTCACAGGAGAAGAGAGGGGTCATGTGGTGCTAGAAGGCCAAATGGCTAATTGTCTCTGCTGGGGCTTTTTTTCTTGGAGTGTGCTATTAAATGATCATTTGAGCAGGTGTCAGGGAATGGCAGTGAATATTCTCCAACCCTATCAAAAAGCCTGCTTCAAATGATCCCCTCAGGAAAAGCTTTGAAATCTCCATTAGCAGGCTCACATCCACATTGAACGGACGCGGTGACAGAATAGAGCTGTGAAGTATCCCTCAAATGAACCTTAGGGGACAATGAACAATCGCCCAGGAAGATCCTCTGGGTCCATTCAGAGAAAATACTCCATCTGCCTAAACACAATAATCCAGTTGCTGTCAGGCTCTGTCAGCAGCATCATGTGGTCAACAGTGCTGAAGGCAACTGATCCATCCTTGTAAAAGAACCAGATAGATAGACCTTTATCCATTGCATACAGGAGATCATTGACCGATAAGACTAGCATGACCACTTAGAGGAGTTTTTCCTCCTCCCTCTGCTTTTCTTGTGGGAAGGGAGAATCCAAGCCTCGATTTCTATTCAGCTCAAATGTTTTCGAAGTTGCCCTTAACAAAATGTTTGAGAAACCAATTTCAGACTGCGCATTCAAGACTCATTCATTGTTCTGAAAGGGGGGGATGAGATTTACCAGGGGATGAGCACACTGCATGTTCCTAGATCAATAGTATAGGTAGATTAATTTTTTAGAATGCACCATATTTTATATAACACATTTTTTAAAAGGAAACAAAAAATCATGAATTAACTTTGGCAAATTTTCCAGATTTACAGATCCTAGCATGCAAATTTATCATCTTACATGACAGGGATAAATCATGCATGCAAGTTGTGCATCAAAGTCATGAAATGGGGTACAAGTGCAATAGAAAATAAGGTATTAAAAAGTTTAACAAATGGAGAGGGCTCCACTTGGTCTAGGGCCGGCCCTGTCCACGAGGCTTCACCTGGGCTCAAGGATTTTCCTGAGTAGATCTGATTACAGGATTGGGACCTAATATTATGTATGTATGTACAGTATGTAACCCAGTATAATATGTAACCCAGCTGCATGTAATCTATATACAGCTGTTTCCTTTCAAAGTAAATATATTTTCTGAGGCTTGCATACTGATAACCTCTATCAACATGCTAGTGCTGTGCAATGTGAAAGAGGAGACAAATCCATATGGAAGTCTTGACATATTCTAATCCTGCTAAGGCTTTTTCAACAGCTTGAGAAAGCTGTATTTTACTGTACACTTGTAATCTCAATTACTCTGTGCATATTTTTTGTAGTTTGCATTCACTTCCAAGATATGTTTTTCCTTATAAATATCCTAGTCAACACTGCTGTGTTTCATAGTCTAAAGACCTTCAATATTAAGGAAAATATATTCCTGATCTAAAGTTAATCTAATATATCTTTGAGTTCTATTATCTGTCAGCTTTTGCAGGCAGCCTAATCAATGCCATACATTTGAATGGTGACAACTGTTTAATCCCTGCTTGAAAGGAACAATTCTTTTATGCCTTTAGTAACTTATTGTAGCTTGCTTCTCCACGCTGGCTACAAGAGAGTTATGAATACTGTACAACTCTCATTTCCTCTCATCGTGTACTCAAGAACATTAGATACTTAACTAAAGTACCTCATTATTTGGGACTTCTTCCTATTTTCCCTTTTCAATGCACTGTTAATCATTTTTACCCCTTAAAGCACTGACAGACACTGTGCGGGAGATTTGCTACTGCAGCCAAGATCTGCTCAGCAAAACAGAGATGGGTATTGTCAATTATGGCTATGTGATTTTCTGCTCTGACCTCAGTGTAGGTTAGAGCAGCCTCTGGGCTGCTCTAATCTACACCAGCTATCAATGGTTTCTCAAAGGATCATTTACCAGCTGGGGATAGCTGGAGCATGATATGCTCTTGCTGCGCCTCCTCCTGCCCCGATGCATCCCTTGAAAAGGGGGTGGTGGAGTAGGAGCCATTTGCATCAATTCTGTATTTGCTGAAAAGTCCCCTGTGGCTAGGACATCTCAAGCCATGGAGAAGTGGATACTTTCCACTCTCTTTGCACTACCTAACTGGCACAAAAGGAGCAGATAAGGGGACTGAATAAGCCATCCAAAAATACAACCCTTGCTATAATTACAGAAGCAGTGCACCATATGTACGTCATAGTATAGTTATTGGCAACATTTTGCTGCATATTTTAGGTTTATCCTTGAACAGCCTGTTACTGCCAACTATTCTTTTCCCTATTAAAAGGGAAAATGTTACATGCTGCTCATGAACTCATGTCATAACAGTGTAATGGCATCACGACTCACCACTGCTGGTGCCTCCTGCTGGTTGCTCCAGGAATTAGCTCTTGTCAGCTGTGGAGTGCCCTCTGTGGGCTGGTGTCTTGCCAGTTGTCTGCTCTGCTGATTTTGGAACAGCCTTGCTCCCCGCTCAGTGGTGTCTGCTTCAGGACACTGCCCTCCGGCAGTGCCCACAACTCCATTCTCACCCCCTTCTGGCATGGGGGGTAACGACAGTCCTTCAGCTTGCACCTCGCTCCATGGCCAACCACAACCTCAAAGTCTAGCCCTCATCTCAGGGCAAGTTGCAGTCTGTCTCGGCCACACTCCTCTGTGGCCAGGTGCAGTGTAAAGGGGGGGACCCAGGCCCACCCGCTACTATGGGCCCCGACCCAGGGACCCTCTAGTGGCAGCCTCTCTGCCCTCCTCCACTCCCTCTTGTCAGTCTGTCTTCCCTGGGCCACTTCCCCTTTGGCCCCCGTGCACCTTCGACCCTTTTTAGCAGGGGCTGCAGCCTGGCAGGTAACTGTGCCAGAGCTGTCCTCTGCTCCCCAGAACCTGCTCAGCACTGCTCTGTCCAAGGTGCTACCTCCTTACCTTGGGAGCCAGTCCTCCTCCCTTGCTAGTCAGGGAGAGACTCTCTCTCCTTTGCTAGGCAGCCTTTATATAGGGCCCAGCCCAGCCCTGATTGACTCTCCACAGGCACTTGCTGATTGGCTGCTGGTCTGTGCAGCCTCTCTGGCCTGTTCCAGCCCTTTTTCTCATGGTGTGGGGCAGCTGTCCCACTACGAACAGCAATTATAGCCCTGGAGATAACACCTCAGGTGTTTGACCTTATCTAGACTTATATTATTGACTAATATGTTAATACTTCACGATCTTACACCATGATTGTATAAGTGAGCTTACATCTGACACTAAATTTCAGACGCCTGTTTGAAAGACTGTATTTATGTATATTTGTCATGCAGAGTTAATTTATCAATTCTTCTCTCAGATTTCTTTTCAATAATTTTGAGAAACAGCTCAGTAATCAGACAGTGCTGTAGCTATTGTTTCTGCATTCCAGTAATCAGAGAAGAAGGATATATTTTTTTTACTCAGACTGGTTGATACAGAATCATCATTTTCTCTTTTAAATCTATAGGTTTGCATCAAGCCCCGTGTGAACATTATTAATATTAGAGATGACCTAAATCACAAAGGCCAGATCCCGATTGAACTAGCCCTAAAACTGAGTACCTTAAGGCTGGATCTGTTATAGGAATAAGAGCTAGTTACGAAACTCAGATTGTTATCCAAACTTACTGAAAGTCTGTGGGTATTCATATTCAAGAGTTTGGTTTGGGTCTATACTTGTTTGACAAGGGTTAAAGAGCTGATCTGGGCCCCAGAGACCATGCCCCCTTGCCTCTGTTGGGCATGCTCCCAGTGGAGGGAGCATTTAATAAGGAACAACTCAGCTCTGTCTGGGCTGACAGCGGAGGAGAGCAGTTGGGTACAGCAGGCGCCCACTGGGAAGCCACTAGGACTCCAAGTTGTTAGGATTGAGCTCATAGCCAAACCGCTAGAAGACCATTGACTGTGGAAGCTGAAGGCGACAACTCATCTTTGCCAGTGGAGAAGACTCAGGAGACGGCTCTGTGGGAGAACACAGGAGGGACCCCCCTAGTCCAGCCCAAGATGACGCTGGAGGGACTGGACCCAGAGAAGGAAGTGACCCAGGGGTATCAGGTCCTAGACCTTGGACAAGGGCTACTTTTCCAAAAGGCCCTGGGTTGGAACCCAGTGGAGTAGGATGGGCCTGGGTTCCCTGCCTCCCACATTCTCACCAGTGAGCAATGCTACCTTGAGCTATTTCTGCTAGGCAACGTGACCTTTGAACTCTTTCCAGTGGGTGATACTACTCTGAGCTATTGCCTCGAGGCAAAGCAGCCTTTGGACTCTCACCAGTGAGCCACTACCCCAAGCCATGCCTGCCAGGGAAACTAACCCTTGGACTCTCACCATTAGGTGTTACACCCTGGAGTATCACCATTAGGCAATACTGATGGCCCGGAGCACACAGCCAACCCTCCCAACAGAACTAGGTCATATAACATAGTGTGTACTCCTGTAGCCTGGAGGTTCAGGCAATTAATACTTTATACAAACTGGATTAATTTTATCTGTACTGTGCTCTTCAGTGATCTAGATTGCTCTGCCTATTCTTGTTATATATTGTGCCACCTTTAATGGTCTGTCTATTCCCTTGGCAGATCTAAAGTGATCTTTTTCACAACAAAATCACATCTTTTCCTCTTTCCTATAGCAAATTTGGAAACATTTAGCTCTCGTTTATTTAGGGACAGACTGAGCACCTCACTCAGGTGAGCAGGAACTCACATAAATAGTTCTAAGGACTCCATTGGGGTTACTCATGTGAGTAACTGCCCACTAGTGTGAGCAAGGCATTCACAGTCTGTTCCTTAAACTGCTTCACCAATATTTGCCTGTGCATACGTATGCATAGCTGTTGCCATTTTTTAAAGGTGTTCATTACATATTTCACTTAAATTTAACAGGAAAAAAATGAACAATTTAATTTTGATCACAATATTACCTACGGTTCCTCAGAAACTAGAGATGATGTTGTGAGAGCTATATAACAATAGGTGTTCACATAGTTAGCAGTGACTATAGTAGCTGTTTCAGAGTAACAGCCGTGTTAGTCTGTATTCGCAAAAAGAAAGGGAGTACTTGTGGCACCTTAGAGACTAACCAATTTATTAGAGCATAAGCTTTCGTGAGCTACAGCTCACTTCATCAGATGCATATCGTGGAAACTGCAGCAGACTTTATATATACACAGAGAATATGAAACAATACCTCCTCCCACCCCACTGTCCTGCTGGTAATAGCTTATCTAAATGGCCCACCTGATGATCACTTTAGATAAGTGATTACCAGCAGGACAGTGGGGTGGGAGGAGGTATTGTTTCATATTCTCTGTGTGTATATAAAGTCTGCTGCAGTTTCCACGATATGCATCTGATGAAGTGAGCTGTAGCTCACGAAAGCTTATGCTCTAATAAATTGGTTAGTCTCTAAGGTGCCACAAGTACTCCTTTTCTTTTTTATAGTAGCTGTGCATGCATCTGCAGTGCATTTGTTAAATAGGACTACTTTCAAATAATAATAAAAAAAAACACTTTTTTCTCCAATCTAAGATGAGGTACTAGTTCTCCATGAGGATTATGCCCACAGTACATTTCAAGATCCAGTCTTCATCCATGTTTCTTATAACACAGTTTTAACATTTGTGGTTAGATTTTTTTACATGGAAAAAGTGTATTTTTTTCCCCACACTTACAGACCTAAAAAACTACTAGAGACTCTCTTCAAACTTTTCCAAAAGCTGGTAGCATATGAGGCTGAATTTCAATGGGCAGTCTCCACTTGTGCTCATCAATTTTGCATGGCACATATATCTGCTCCCTTTTGTACGCTGTCACCTGTAAGCGGTGTGACAAAGCTCCAACCTTGTCTCAGTGGGTCCCACGCTTCCTGGTGGATTATGCTAGCCTCAAAGGCTCATTGTGACCCTCCACATAACCCTTCTCTCTCTAGAGGCAAGGGTCACAGCCTACTGAGCCATTTTCATCATAAGCCAGCAAGGAAGGTGAGGAGACGCTATCCTCCCTCACACAGTCTCTGTTGTCTCCCAGTCTCAGTGATTAGTCAGGGAGGGGAGGGAGGAGACCAGGTCCACTCTCTACTCCGGACTCCAGCCCAGAGACCCTGATAGTAGCAGCTCTTGGTAGCTGACTTTTTTGGAACCAGGACAAGTACAATTCCCTGGGCCACTTCCCCACAGCAGCCCCCACTTCCTCAATATCTACATCACTCTTACCTCAGGGCCTCCTTTCTTGTGCCTGATAAGGTATGTACTGCTCCATTTCTCCAGCAGCATGAGTCCTTTCTACAGCTCCTGATGCCTCCTGACTAAGTGGGAGGCTTTTAATGAGTTTCAGCCAGCCCCTGATTGGCTTCAGGTGTCCCAACCAACCTAGCTATCTCCACTGCTTTCTGGAAGGATCTTAATTGGCCCCAGGGGTCTTGATTAACCTGGAGCAACTGTCATTTGGTTATCATGGTAACAGGGATTTGTTTAGCCTGGGGCTAACGTACCTGTTTCTCACTACTTTTCTGTAGCCATCCAGCCTTGCCCTGTCACAGCAAGAGATGTTTTGCACACGTAAAAGTCCATTTCTCCAAATGCACATTTAGGCATTAGAAGCTGTAAGCTATGCACTCAAGTGTTAGTACATCAACATGCATGGCCATGTGGGTGAAAAGTTGTATGCACACTAGCGGAGGGTGGTATGAGGCCCCATTGAAAATTAGGCTGTAGGTGTGGAGAACATGCTCTGGAAATGTATGACAGTGAAGACACAGGAAGTTATACTAGAAACTAATTTGTAGCACACTGAAGTTTGTGGTACAATAATCAAGCAAAAAGTCTTGAGATCAATGCACCTTTTAAAAAAAAAACATATATACCCCACTGCTTAAGGATAAAAGAAAACTCTTTCCTTTTCATTGATGATACAAATAATGAAAAATGTATGGCTACTATTCTGTTAGTGTCTCCTTACCTCCTTCCTTCAGAGAAAAGCAACAAAAATGATGAAGGGGTTAGAAGGATTGATTTGGAAAGAACAAAAGAATTAAATATGCATAGCTTGTCCAAATAATGACTAAGGGAATAGTAATAACACTAGAAAATGTACCTTGGAAAACAACTGTGTAGTGGCAGAGAGATGGACTAGATATATTGTTATTTATATTACAGTTGTGCCTTGAGGCCCAAACTGAGACTGGGACCCTATTTCGCTAATCACTGTACAAACACATAGTAAGAGACAGTACGCTAACAGCTTACAGTCTGAACAGATGAGACAAACAAAGGATGAGAGGGGAAACAACTTGCCCAAGGTCAGAGGGTAGTGGCAATGCCAGGAACAGAATTCTTATAGTCCAGAGCCCTATCGGATGGACCACACTGCCTAAGTTACATCATCCATTGCTATTGTGCCTTCCACGGCGGTCTAGTTTACATGCTGAATAGAGCAACTGCACTGTTTCAGAACCTTGCTCTAATTATGGTGCAGACTGTGGTCTGCCCATTTGTGGATGTTCAAAGAGCCTCTCTTGAGGCAATTCAAACACAGGGGACTACAAAGGGGTAACACTGCTGCTGTCACTAGCCACCCTAAAAGGGTGGGGGACAATGATTGGCAGGTTTCAGAGTAACAGCCGTGTTAGTCTGTATTCGCAAAAAGAAAAGGAGTACTTGTGGCACCTTAGAGACTAACCAATTTATTTGAGCATGAGCTTTCGTGAGCTACAGCTCACTTCATCGGATGCATACCGTGGAAACTGCAGCAGACTTTATATACACACAGAGAATATGAAACAATACTTCCTCCCACCCCACTGTCCTGCTGGTAATAGCTTATCTAAAGTGATCATCAAGTTGGGCCATTTCCAGCACAAATCCAGGTTTTCTCACCCTCCACCCCCCCCCACAAATTCACTCTCTTGCTGGTGATAGCCCATCCAAAGTGACAACTCTCTACACAATGTGCATGATAATCAAGTTGGGCCATTTCCTGCACAAATCCAGGTTCTCTCACCCCCTCACCCCCCTCCCAAAAACCACACACACAAACTCACTATCCCATGCACTATCCACACCAGTCAGCTCCACTGAGGAATATTAACTCAAATTACTCTGACCAATTCTCAGTTTTTCAGCGCAGAAGGATCTGACTGTTAGTACCCTATTTTCAATAGCAACACTATTTTAGTTCTTAGAATGCTGAGGGATGAATATATTCAACTTTGGCACCTCAGCCCTTCTCTCCCACCAGCTGCGGACCAAGGTCCCTTCATGTTCCTTGCCTCTTCCACTCCTGAATAAAACAAAATACCACCCACCTTCCCAAGGACAAACCCTCATCTATCCCCTCTTCACTACACTGGCCCAAGAGCTCCGTGCTCACTGCACATCTGCCTTTGACAGCCAGCTCCATCTGGACTCTGTGCTGATTCATCTCTGCCATTTAACTTGACTCCAATATGCACAGGATTAGATTTTAAGCTTTTTATCTTTTCAATTAAGCATTCTCCCCACCCACTCCGATCCATGTCACAACCTCTCCTAAAGGAATAATAGATAGGTTGCCTATCACTAATCTGAATGTAATGCTTTTATGGTACAATAAAATCAGAAAGTAATTTCTGATCAGAACAGAAAGAATATTTTTAATTTCTCAGCCTGACAGATGTTTAAAGACAGCTTTGGAGTAAATACCAGTACCATCTGGATGACATGTCACCCTATCCAGATGGAAAAGTGCTACTTAATATTTGCTGTGGGCAGAGCAGTTTAAAATACCATAAAATTTCAAATTAAACAATGTTAGAAAATCCACTGAAAATAGAAATAACATAGTTCATCATTTCTAGCAATTTTTTTAAAATTAATCAGCATAAAAAACAGCAGAGTTTGCTATAGTAATAATGGGAGGATCTGTATTCCAAAATTTATCAAGAACACAGGATACATTATGTTTCCCTAACAGCTATTTAAATATGTAAAGTTAAAATATTGCTGAAAAAATCTAGGGTCAGTATTTTCTCTCCTCATTGCTGCCTCCTGTTTTTCTAATAGGAATGGAAATAATACTAGATAACAGTCCTTTGTAGATAAGAAAATCTACTATTTCATGGAAGGTAAGATTTGTAAATTAATTAGAATTTGGTTTCTATCCAAAGAGCTGTCCTTGACACTCAGCAAGAGAACATGTAAGTTTCTCAACTAAAGTCTTAACAATTCAATAATGTCTTATTGTTTAAATAAGAGTCTAACCTGTCATTTAACAACACTTGTAGTAATGGTGAACTGAAACCATTTAAAAGCCTTTGGAAGCTCTGTTCAGAGGCCTATGGGGGAAGAATAAATATTTTGCTACTCAAACTGTTGACATTGATAACCAGTGAACGCTGCAGTGTTTTTCTAACCAGACCCAGAATGCCCTAGAAAACAGTATTCCTAGGAATCACGGTCCAATATTGCTGTGCTTAATATTTTTTTTTTTAAATACAGATGAACCCACTGATAGTGGCAATGAACGAAGTGAAACTCTATTTACAGTGAGAATAAAGATCCTTAATTGTTTGTCAGCTACCAGGTGAAATTCTGGTTATAACAATTCCCAGTTTTCAGACAATTTGTAAATATAACCTCACTGCTGTGGTGTTACTGTGGGAGTTTAGCCTGATAGGTTGACCATGGGTAAGATTCTCTGGGTATATATTAACTATGTCTCTAATAAATACTGCTGTTAAGTTATTAGCAATGAATTATTATCAAGACTAGTGGATTACTTGAATATAAAACAGCATATGGTACCAGGAGTGAAGGAAGTGACAAAAAGAGCTGGAAGACATTAAAAACAAACAAACAAAAATAAACCCCTGAGGTAAAAGTTACTCAGAAGTGAAAAACATATTTGAATGAAATAAACTGTATTAATTAAGAGTTCCCACATTTATGAGAATGTCAAGAAATGCTGCAGAAAACTGGAAAAGATTTAAACCAAAATTTGTTTTATTTTTGAGGGCATTTGGATCTACTTATATGGAAGATGAACAAAAGAGCACATCATTCTGAATATTTTTAGATACTGAAGCAATTTCATTATATTATTCATTTTAACTTAATGTTAGAAAATGAGCTGACTGAGTTTGTCTTAAAAACATTTGAGGAATACCATTTATTCATATATGTATATTTATGAGTAAGTGTAACACTGTTCCAAAAAAAGTGAATATCATTCTGGGATGTATCAGCAGGGAATGTTGTAAGCAAGACATGAGAAGTGATTTTTCTACTCTATTCTGATTTGATAAGGCCTCAACTGGTATATTGTGTCCAGTTCTGGATGCCACATTTCAGGAAAGATGTGGACAAATTGGAGAGCAACAAAAATTAATAAAGTTCTAGAAAACATGACCTATGAGGAAAGTTTTTTAAAAATCAGTTTGTTTAGTCTGGAGAAGAGAAGACTGTGGGGGAGACATGATAGCAGTTTTCAAGTACATAAAAGGTTGTTACACTGGGGAGCATTAAAAATTGTTCTCCTTAACTTCTGAGGAGAGGATAAAAAATAATGGGCTTAAAATGCAGCAAGGGCAGGTTGGACATTAACGGTCAGGTTGGTTAAGCATTGGAATAAATTCCATAGGGAGGTTGTGGAATCTCCATCATTGGAGATTTTTAAAAGCAGGTTATACAAACACCTGTTGGGGTGGTCTATATAATAATTAGTCCTGCCATGAATGGACTAGATGACCTCTCTCTCTCTCTTTCAAGGTCCCTTCCAGTCATATGATTTTATGATTCAATAACTTAGTCCTGCCTAGAGTGCAGGGGACTGGACCAGATGATCTATTGAGGTCCTACACTTTTATGATTCTAAGAGACTTTTGAATAATTTTCAACAGATCTAAAGATAAGAAGGCAGACATGTAATTTCCAGAATCTATCTGAGTCAATGATAACAGATCAAATGTTGATGGGTATAAAAGATACTAGTTTAAGAAAAAGACTGTTAGAAGAGACAGATCTAAATCTGGGGAAAGCTATGAGAATTTGCCAAACTGCTGAATTTAATCAACAAGGATAGCACATTTTAGAAAGAAAATAAACATGTGAATATAGACTTAATAAAGAAAACTAAAAAACAAGTCTCTGAAGGAAAACAGAGTGAAAGTATTACAGTTAAAACATATAAGCATATGAAAGCATGCTCTAGATATGGAAGGAGGCACCAGCCTAGACAATGTCCAGCACATGGTCAAATCTGTCATATCATCAACAAACAGAACCATTTAGCAAAAGTTTGTAAACAGAGATGTCTGGAAAAACAGGAGCTTGGGAGACAGGCCAGTCCTCGCTTACACACAGCCGTCCAACCTGAAGGAAATACTCACCAGCAACTACACACCACACAACAAAAACAATAACCCAGGAACCAAATCCTGCAACAAACCCTGGTGCCAACTATGTCCACATATCTATTCAAGGGACAGCAACGTAGGACCTAACCACATCAGCCACATCATCAGGGGCTTGTTCACCTGTACATCTGTGATATATGCCATCTTGTGCCAGCAATGTCCCTCTGCCATGTACATTGGCCAAACCGGACAGTCTCTATGCAAAAGAATAAATTAACACAAATCTGACATCAGGAATTATAACATTAAAAAACCAGTAGGAGAACACTTCAGTTTCCCTGGTCACTCAATAACAGATTTAAAAGTGGCAGTTCTTCAACAAAAAAAACTTCAAAAACAGACTCCAACGAGAAACTGCAGAACTGGAATTAATTTGCAAACTGGACACCATCAAATTAGGCCTGAATAGAGACTGGAAGTGGATGGGTCACTACAGAAACTAAATCAATTTATTAGTCTCTAAGGTGCCACAAGTACTCCTCGTTGTTTTTATAAAAATGAATTTCCCCTTGCTAAATACTCACACCTTCTTGTCAACTGTTTGAAATGGGCCACCTTGTTTACATTGGCCTCATTAACACTACAAAAGTGATTTCCACTCCTTCTTGTCAAATGTTGAGAATTGCCTACTTCCAACTTAAATTGAATTGGCTCATTAGCACTGACCCCCACACATGTGGTAGGGCAACTCCCATCTTTTCATATGCTGGGTATTTATACCTCCCTACTGTATGTTCCACTCCATGCATCTGATGAAGTGGGTTTTAGCCCACGAAAACTTATGCCCAAATAAATGTGTTAGTTTCTATAGTGCCACAGGACTCCCCGTTGTTTCTGCTGATACAGACTAACATGGCTACCACTCTGAAACCTATTATTTTATACCAAGGTCTTCAGTTTTCTTGAATATATGGTATAGGTTGTTTAGACTGAACATTTCTATATTTTTGACATATGTTATAGTTCTTTATTATTTTTCACATTTTCCTGAAATATCTACACCAGAAAACACAAGTGCCAAACAAGTCATTAATAACATTAAATCAATTTTTGCAAGGCATGGCATTCCCAGTACAGTAATGATTGATAACAGACCTCAGTTTCACAATTAAGAGTTTAAAAGTTTTGCTATAGCATAATTTTGAACATATTCCATCAAGTCCAGTTACCCAAAATCTAATGGGATAGTTGAAAATGTGTTAAAATAGTAAAAAGATTACTAATGAAATATGAAGAAACAAATACTGATTTATATTTGGCATTATTAAATTATAGAACATCACCATTCCATCAAGGTTTATCGCTTGAACAGTTGTTATTTAACAAAAAGCTAAGAAACAGATTACCTATGTTTTTTCAAGAAGAATATAAGGAAAATAATAAGTATAAATATTAGTTGAGCTTGTATCAAAATAATAATTATTATAGAGGATGGCATAAACTACCTTATATGACCGAATGATAGAGTACCTATCTACAAAGATAGAAATTGGGCTCAGCAAGCCACTGTAACAAAAGTATTCTTATGATTCTTATCATGGTCAAGTATAAAAACAAAACTGGAGACATTTGCAATCTTTACCTGCAAGACCAGACTCAGCTGAAAGAAGAAATGATATAGTACAGCAACAAGAGCAGCAACAAAATGAAAATGACACAATTTCTCTAAATAGTAAGAATAACTTCAACAATACAGCAAATATAGAAGTTATACAGTCATTGCATCAAAGGAGACCTGTTAAAAGATGTATGTATGAATACATTTGTGCCAAAAAAAGAGAAAAGAACAGAAGAGAAAAGAAAAGAAATGTGGATTTTCTGTGGCTTTAAAAGAATGAAAAAATATCTTCAGGGTGTAGGAGCTGACAGTGGGAGGAGGCAGCTGGTTTTAGGTTAAACGGTTAGATTGACTTGAGTTAAGATGCTCTGGGTATATGTTCATTATGTACCTATTAAAGACAGTCAAGTTACTAGCAATGAATTATTATTAAGACTAGTGGATTACTTGAATATAAAACAACACAACTGCAACATGGTTCCAGGGTATTGCTGGTTGAGTACTTAAACCCTTAGATCTCCAAGGGCAAGTACAATCATCCATATGGTTCAGCTGAGGCTTGGGAGTGTTGGGAGCTAAGCTCCTCCTCCTTTCCTTCACCTACAGTGGCACCTGTCAGACTCCATTCCTGAACCCATCCACTACCTCCCACCAACAAGAAGCAGAAGACCATGCCCTGCTACTGTGGAGTGCGGAACTTCACACTACTGGGTGCCATAGTTCTGGTCATCAGCTTGCCTTGGCACACAGCTAGTCTGGACTCCAGATCTCAAACTCTCTACCTCTAGCTTACTCTCATAGTGAGCACTGCCTGTCCCTTGCTAGTTCCTGGACTAAGGTAGTAGGTAGGCTCTCTGGCAGTGGGGCGAGGGGACGTAGCTCACTAACAGTAGGGACAGGCCAGAAGAGAAGTAGTATTCCCAATGAGAGGGTCAAATTGAGGCAAAAGTCCTGCCTACAAGAAACATGAAATCCTTCCTCTTTCTGTCAGTTTTCCCTACTGACTCCCCTTTAACTCTAGAAACTGACCAGTGTTAAGAATGGTAAAGTAAATATCTTTTATACTTCACCCATCTTGTCTCTCTAATATCCTGGGACCAACGCAACTACAACAAAACTTCACACAGTGTTAAGAATGACATTACAAGGCCCTATCTGGGCTGGGGAAGGAAATATCCACAGAAAACACAAACTGACAAAGTGGCTGGTTTCTAGCTATCAACAGAAATCTTTGGTACCTATCCTCTAAACATTTATATTCATTGTCAAAGACTATTATGACCAGTGCCAGAACCTACATTAAGACATGCATGCTGAAAGAAAGCTCTGTCTGGCTTTTTAATAATCCAGTACATTAATTTTCAACAAAATCAGCGTTAAAAACCTTTTGATACTAAATGGCACTTTCAAATGATTTATATAATTTCATAAATTATGCACTTATTTGTAGAATCAAAATATTCCAGAGAATTCAAGAGGCTCCCACTCTGAAAACTAACAGAACTACCAATGTGGGACTTAATGTTTACTGTGTCTATTAACTTCCATGTCAAATTTTCTCAGTTCAAAAGTTTTTTTTTTCTAACAGGCCACCCTGATAACTCAGCCTTGAAATTCAAAGTCAAGCTGGATTCTTTCTTTCTTGCAAAGTCTTCTACAGACTCTGCAGGGGAAATCCACCACTTAGCTAAAAATCTGTGCATGCCCATTGCCTTTAGCTATATACTCTGGGCTCGTTGTGACTCTCTCTGTGTTTTTTGTTTTGTTTTGTTTTGTCTGTGAGATATATACAGTGGTATACATAATAATTTGCTTTAGAAAGTGTTCCAAGAATAGGTAGATACTATGTACTGATGATAGGTAAAAATATTATACCTTTGATTTAAATCCTGCAAAACACCATGGGATTGATTCTGTTTTCACAGTAGTGGATGTCAGAAGTAAATCCCTTGAAATCCGTGTAAAAGTGGGTGAATTGAAGGCAATTCAAGGCAGATAATACAACAGAGTGGAATTTGCTCATACAAAATGTCAGAGAGGTTGTAGCATTTTCTGGCATGTTGCAAACTTCTGTGGTGAGCCACACATCTTGTTTTCTGCTGTGCTTTGTCACAACCTCAAGCAGGTGACCCTAGCTCAGAGAAATAACCAGCATGATGAACCTTTCATTTCACAGAGAGGCTTGTGGTATGCTATGAAACACTGCAGTCTCTACTAGACACTGATGTGGGATATGATAAACTGAATTACTGAGTGAATCTTGTAACTGGTTTAGCAACTGGGGCATTAAAATTCCACCTGTCCTGAATGAGACTTCCTGCCCCACAGGGTGAATTCCACTGAATATTTTTGATTTCCTGTAGAAAAGACATTTCCTCCTGCAGGTGGAATTTTAAGGATCTTTCAATCCTGACCCACTGAGGTCAATGGCAAAATGCCTAGGATTAGATAGACAGAGCGGGTAAGTCTATACAAAGATTGCCCAGGTCAGCTGATTCAGTCTTGGGCTGTGGGGCTAAAAATTGTTGTGTTGGCATTTGGGCTCAGGCTGAAGCCTGAGCTCTTGGACCCACTCACCCCTCACAAAGTCTCGGAGTTCTGGTTCCAGCCTGAGCCCTAACATTGATACAGTGATTTTTCAGCCCTGGAGCCCTTGCGAGTCTGACACAGCTGACCCAGGCCAGCTGTGGGTTTTGTATCCCTGTGTAGACCTACTCAGTGAGGCATAAAGTGAAAGAATAAGAAACCCATTTCTGAGCTGAAAATAAGCCCTATTGCAAAATACTTGGGTATGAAAACCCTTCTCATAGCCAGATCTGCAAATAGAGATTTATCAACAACAGGTATTGTATGTTGTAAATGTAGATTTTCCATATGCTGACATGCATTGCCCTTTGGTGCTACATTGTTTTATCACACATAGAGGCAACTATAAGGCCTTTATGGGCCTAATTTATAAAGGACATCCATTTTGTGTACACACAAATGGGCATTTGCACAAGCAACCTGAATAATCTCTTTGGTACAGAGATTTGCCACTTATGTGATAGTGGCCTCTTCAATCTAGCAGGGAAAGTTATAGTGACTGGACGTTGAAGTCTAGATTCAGACTAGAAATAAAGGGTGAATGTTTAACAGTGAGAGTTATTAACCATTGGAACAATTTACCAAGGGTTGTTGTGGATTCTCCATCACTGGCAATTTTTAAATCAAGATTGGATTGTTTTCTAAAAGTTCTGCTCTAGGAATTACCTTGAGGAAGTTCTGTGTCCTGTGCAATGCAGGAGGGCAGATGAGATGATCACACTGGTCCCTTCTGGTGGGGAAACCCGTACATCTATGATGTAATCCATTGTTTGCTTCATACACCCAAGCAAACTAAGGCAAACCAACAAAAACAGGGATAAGTTCTTAACATAAGCAGTACATCATCATCAGCCTTTACATTACAACAGAAATAAGTTGTCCAGTAGGTTTCAGTCACGGTACACATTTCTTATATTCTGTTTCTACCTTCCTCTCCCCTATCTTATTTATGTGAAAGACTTTCCAGAATTGCCTTTTCACCTGTCACTTTAATTCCATTCTCTCTGCATCCTGCTCTTCCAACCTTAACTCCAAGAAATGTAACATTTTCACTCAGTATTTTAGTATCATTATAAAGCTCCCTACGTCTTTTCTTGGCATGTGGCTTACAACTTGAAATGAATATGAGACTGTTTTTAAAAGACTGTTTTGAAATTTCAGTTTTGAATAGCTTTTTACATTCTCCGGCATAAGCAATGGCTGGAACAGAAATGGAGTTGTGATAGAACTTATTTTAACCCCTCTTTTTGTCCTTGTTTTTGTATAGATGTACAGTGAGAAAATCATTGTGCAGTGTGTCCATTGGGTACAGCTGTGGAATTAGAGTTCACTAGACTCATACAAAATGAGCACTTAGAGGTTGCCAGGAGATGAGAAACCTATTCTCCATTTTCAATGAGGTTTGTATCCCTTTGGTCTGGCTTTGTCTTGGATTCCACTTAACCTAAAAATTCAAAAGAAAACACAGTCTAAGCCTTTCCCCTGAATTTCTACTAGTTCTGTATCAAACTGCAAGTCTTGCATGGACTCTATGTGACTCATTCAATTGACCCAGCTTTGCAAATGTTTCGACTACCTGGGTTCAGCTTTGAATTGATAATAAAACATACAACTGTTTCTCGTAGCTATAGTGAGTACTGTTGGGTCCCATTCCCAACTCTACCATTAATTTGCCAAGCTGTGGCCATGGGCGTGTCAACTAACATCTCTGTGCTTCACTTTTGCCAACTATTAAATGGGGGATAATGCGTGGGGTTGTGAGTCTTAGGCTATGTCTACACTACAGAGCTCACAGCAGCACAACTGTATCACGGCAGCTGCACCGCTGTAAGGTCTCCCGTGTAGCCACTCTATGCTGGTGGGAGAGAGCTCTCCTGTCTACGTAATTAAACCACCCCCAATGAGCAGGATCTCCCACTGACATAGCACTGTCCACACTAGCGTTTTTTCAGTGAAACTTACATTGGTCAGGGGTGTGTTTTTTCACACCCCTGACCGAAAAAAGTTTGACCGAAAAAAGTGCTAGTGTAGACATAGTCTTAGTTAATTTTTGTAACATGCTTTGAGATTATAGAGTGGAAAATACATACAGAATATACAGCAAGTTCATAGATTATTAGTAGAACTTCTTGAAAGAACATTTTCGCTATCCCAGGTGGTTAGCTCTAACAGAGCTGCTATCTAGATGGATTTTATACTTAAACTAAATTAGACTCCATATTAAACTAGGGAGATGCTTTTTATTAAAAATAAATAAATAAACCCATCTAAACTCTTTTTATTAAGTTCAGCTCATGTTTCTTTTCAGCGAGCATATAATCTTAAAGGCCAGCTGAATGGAATGTGGAAAAGATTTCCAAATCCTTCTGAAGGGTTAATGTCTAGCTATTCCACCTGGAAGCAGGCGGGGCACACCCTGACTGTTTCCTAGAAGCAATGCACACATTGCTCTATCCAAGGACAAGGGCTAGATATGAACCCTGAGAACTTGATTGTTTGGACAGCAACTGTGGGAGGTTTCTTTAGCCTGGGCTCAAGGCCTGAGAACCAGGATTGTAGTAGATAGAGGATGGTAACTAAGCATATGAATCAACGTCATACATTCCTTTGTGTAGCAGTGTGTAATGCTTAGGGGGAGAAATATAATAAAAGGAGAAGGTGGAAGGCAGGGGGGGCAGAACAGCCCATCTCCGCTGACCAGCCTGTTTGCTTGCATAAAGCTGTGTTCTGTCTCATCACTGAACCGCAACATCCTTCCTAGATTAATTCTCCTGATTTAATGCAGAATAGATTTCTATTCATGATATAACTGAAGGAAATAGATTTGTCCATGAAATCACATGTCAATTCTGCTAGAAGCATTGGGGGAGTGAAAAAAAATTGGGGTGGAATTGTGAGACAACTTTTTGCTTTCTTAAAAATAACTATGATCCTCAGAATTTAATCATTGTTTAAACTTACATTTCTTTCCTTGTACTTTTTGCAAAAAATATTAAAAAGAAAAAAATATTTGAACAAAACAACCCAAGAGAAAGATTGAGTAACTGTCCATTAAACAAGTAGACAATGGATAATAATTAGCAGATGAATATTTGCTTGCTCATGTAATTTTGATTCCATAACTATTGACTGACTCCTTTATTATTTAGAACTTGATTTCAACTTTCTGAGCTGCATGTGGTTCCAGGTGGATGTCTGCAGCCCTAGACGTAATAACAGCAATCATGTAATATATTGAAAAACCAGATGCACCTCAGACTGATCAAAGCTGTGATGGACTGTTTGCCAGAAAGATTCCAGAAGGATTTGTTTCCCTAGTTTAGTTGATGGAGAATTCAGATTTCCTGGTCTGATGTTACTTTAGAAATGCTTCAGCTAATACACCTCTCTAAATCAGGAGATTCCATGACACTATTGTACAGTAAATGTGGCTGGTAGATGCATGCAGTATGAGTTTCACTTTTTGAAGCAAGGCTTGCCAGATGTTATATCAACTACCAGGAGTGGAAATCTTCTGAGATAGAAAAATCTGCTTTATTAGACATGAGTATTAAAGCTGAGATAGATATCCAGTGCAGAAACATTTGGGACTGGGAGCTGATGCAAGTGAGATGCCATACAGTCAGTGGTGAGCTGGAGCCGGTTTGCACTGGTTTGCGCGAAGCGGTTGTTAAATTTTGAACCAGTTTTAGAACTGGTTGCTAAAAATTGTTACAGCTCCCTGAGCTCCCGGCCGGGGAGGCTCCCCCAGCCCCTCCTCTGCCGTCCCCCCTCTCGCTGAGCCTCAGTTGCCGTGCCACGCCACCGGTGCCAGCGCCCTGGACCGCTCCTGGGCAGCTCTGCAGATCCTGCCGCTTTGAGCAGCATGGTCAGGGGGTGGGGCGGTGAGCTCCAGCGGGCTGCGCGGCATCCATACACGCTGCCCTGAGCAGCGTGGTAAGGGGGCCGGGCCGGGGCTGGGAGGAGGAGTTGGATAAGGGGCAGGGAGTGGTGGGAGCATGCAGAGGTTCTGCAGGGGCGGTCAGGGAACGGGAAACGGGGGGGGTTGGGTAGGCGTGGGAGTTCTGGGGGGGTCTGTCGGGCAGGGCCAGTGCAACCACTAGGCAGACTAGGCGGCCGCCAAGTGGTTAGGGGTGCCAAAAAGAGGTGCCCCCCATTTTTTTAAACAGCGGAACACAAGGCTGCCGCTGCTCCCTGCCTCCTGGCTTCAGAGGGGCCACCCGTGGCACAGCCAGTCCCTCCACCGGGGGGAACAGCTGGCGGCGGAGCGGGGAAGGAGAGGGTCTAGCACTAGCAGCTGCACCTTCTTCCCCGCGCTGCAGGCCGAGCCGAGCTCAGCCTGTGGCGCGGAGAAGAAGGTGCAGCTGTGCTCTGTTCTTTGGGCGGAGAAGCTGGGTGTCTACTTCACTTGCAAGGTACCTAGCTGGGCCGCAGAGAGCCTCACGGTCCCGCGGAGTGCCGGGGGGTGAGCAGGTCCAGTCCCTGGCCTGGGGAATGGTGTATGTGGGAGCAACCCAGGCACCCCTCCCCCAGCCAGTGCCACCCCCTCCAACACCCACCGACCAACTACCTTCTCCCCTGTGCACCCACCACCCCAACAACCTATCTCGTCCTGCCACTTTTGCCTCTGGGCAACCTCCACCTGGCAATGCCCCCGCAGCCAGCCAAGGTCACGTTCACCCCTGCATCAACCTCGGGACCCCCTCCCTCCAGCCTGCCATCTCCCTCCTGCCTACTTCTCCCTTGTGGAAACCCCTCCCTGCCACCTTCACCCCCCTACAACAACCTTGGTCACATACAAAGCCCCGCCTGCCAGCCCCTTGCAACAACCCCTTCCTGCCCACTTCTCCCTTGTGCCACTTCCTCCCTGCCACTGCTCCCCCTGCAGTGAGCCCCGTTTACCTCTGTGCAATCTCTTCCCTGCCACTGCACCCCGCCCCCTCCACCTCTTGGCACATCCCTTAAATCAGAACTTTTTATAGGGAACTGGTTGTTAAGATTTTGGCAGCTCATCACTGCATACAGGAAGAAACTCTTGAGTTGTAGTGATGATGTGATAAGTTTTGAACTAAATTTCTTTGTGTATATTGTTACAGAGAAATAGTTCCTAGGCCTCATTCCAGATGGATCCCCGTGGGTCATGTGCCATCAGTGGGTCACTTCATTAAAAGACATCTCTGAGGCATTTAGTTAAACTTGTGTAGTACACTATGCAAACATGATTTGCATCTTTGATTTTGCAGCTCAGATCATAATATAGGATCAGGTGTATTGGGCTGGGGAGGAAAAAACAGCCTGGTTGGTTTGACCCTGAGAAATGTGGAGTGGCCACAATACCTGTTGAGGTCAGTGTTAGTTGAGGGTAATGAGCCTCTCTCAGAGGAGGCTTAGCACGTCTCAGCACTGAGTCCGTAGCTTTGCAGAGCTTGTGCATAAATGTGACACTGCACTGGTGAAAACCAGGAGTTTTGTAGCATCAAGCAGAATTGGGGCAACATCTGTCATTTTCATTTCAGTACAGTTGTTCTGTAAAGTGAAAAAAAAACCTTTAGGTTTTGTTCCCTATCGTGTTTCTTTATGATGTTTTAAAAGGCTGTTTTGGAGTGGGGACTGGGGTTGAAGGTATGGGTTTGTTAGCTTCATTTGTATAACTTAAAAATGGTTAAAAAATGTCACATCTGGTCTGCCCTGGTTTTGCTGGGAGACTCCATGGAGGTCTCAAGTGAGGCCTAGGAGCTTTCCCAGCACTTCACTGAAGTGGAGAGAGTTTGGAGAAAAGATGCATTTGTTTAAGATTGAAAGTGTCCCTTAGGTGTTTGAGGTAAACAGTTGTTAAAAACTACAAACATCGCAAAAGGATTTTAAACAATCTGAATAAATCAGTTAATTTTCTAAAGCTAATCATGTTTTACTTACTTGGAATCTCTGATGTCTTAAACTGACTAGTTTTACAGTCTTCCAGTTTCAGAAAGGTAGGACAGACAAGATCTGAAGTTCTAATGTAAAAATAAGCATGAAATTAAAAACAAAACAAAAAACCTTCCAAGCCTTCTGTATACAATGTAAAGAGACAAAAAGGGCAGAAATCCATATTTTCCCTCTTTAGGTTACTGGTAAAGAAAAGTTCATTAAAAAACCCAAACAAAAAAAGAACTTTTTCATAGTTTGCTGAATAGCACTTTCAGAAACACATGATACAAGCATTTAATTCCTACATACTGCCATGGGAGGATCCAGAAACTATTTCCTGCCGCGACCAAGGGGATTTCTGGGTTTTCAGATAGAGGAATGAGAAGGTTTAGAATTGTGCATAAGCCCTAATGGGACAGGATGGCTTTTCCAGTATTGAACTCTATCCTGTATTATTAAATTAACATTACTTTGGAGTTTAAAAAGCAAAGACCAGTTGCCAGAAAAAATAAACAATGTGTATGCTAGTGTTAATGGCTGACTGGAAAATGTCTCTGTGTTCTGCAAAGGTCTGTCCATTATAATTTGAAGGCATATGAAAATATAATTAAGCTGAATTTCTCATTAATGGAATTGAGAGCAAATTAGGCCACCTTCAAGTTGCTAGACAGTGTGCTTCATTTGAAAATTGATGTATCTGCTCCACAAAAATGTGAGAGAGAGAGAGAGACAGAAAGAGATCTAGGAGTGAGGTAAGACTTTCATGCAGATTAAGCTGACTCTAACCATTAGGGAAATTGGTCAGCCTCTGAGGGAGCCACATTTTTAAAATACATTTTAGCAATAAGAATATCATAATTCTTTGCATTTTCACAGCACCTTTCATCAAATCATCATTATTTGTATTACGGGAGCACCTAGAGGCTCCAGCTGAAATTGGGGCCCCGTTAGGCATTCTATAAACACAATAAAAGACAGTCCATGCCCCAAACGGATAACAATCCAAGTAAACAAGACAGACCAAAGGGGTAGGGGAAATAGACACATAAAGCGGTGAAGTGACATGCCCAAGGTTACACAGAAGATCAGCCATTTATTATAACCCATGTTTAGAACCCTAGTCCAGTCTAGTCTTCTATCCACCAGAGTATGCTGCCTCTCAAAAGGATTCTGGCATTAAATTCACCTCAGTGCAAAGGGTTTGCCTAAGGCCCTGTGCACTGCTGAAAACACTAATACAGAGCAAAAGGAGTGCATAGGGTTTTGTGTAAACCGTCTGCCTTGGGATACATTCTACTGACTAATAAATTCAACTGGAGGTATCCCATAAAACTGAGCAAAGACTGCACAGAAAGCAGTGGGTCTACAAGCAGTGCCAGGAATTGTGGGATACATACGCAGAAGGTAATGTGCCAAAGCCACGGCAGTGCAGTATCAGTATAAACAAGGGACAGAATTGAATGATAGCACATTCAATGAGAGCACATGACACAGCTCCAAGAATTCAAACACAATCACAGCTGGACACCTCCGATTAACTACAGTTATGGGTATTTCACTGATGGCCTTTTCTAATATAGACAGGGCCTCACATTAGTCCTGTGAGAGAGGTAACTATTTCATCCCTCTTCTGCAGATGGAAAAACTGAGGTACAGAGAGCTTTTGAGCCAGATTTTGACCCCTTAGGTATGTCCTTAGTTGGGCAATTACTGAAATCATAGAGACTTCAAACCTGACTGAGGATTACTCACATGAGGAAGGGTTCCAGGGTCAGTCCTGGTGTGACTTGCTCAGGATCACACACTATGAAGTGGCAGAGATGGGGTTAGAATCCAAGTTTCCTGCTACCAGGCCATATTGTCTCTTTTCTTTATTATTCTCACCTAAAGGGGATGTTTTTAATATTTGGGAAAGTTCCATCTAGCTGGAGTTTTTGTTGAAGTCCATAAGGAAAAAGGAGTTTTTCAGAGATTATGACACTTTTCAAACAGTTTTTGGAATTAAATGACTCATAAGAAGCTTCTTTTTAAATAGATCAAGATTTCCTATAAATGTCTGGCAATCCCTTGAGGACAAGTACCACTGACATTTGTGTGTGTATAAGTGCAGGCCATTAGGGCGCAATGGGACAGCACAGGCCTACCCACCCCATTTTGGTGGTGAAAATGAGAACATATTGAGTTGAGTCCCTCATCTATATCTCATGTTTATACTTGGGCCGATTTTTGTATCACTGGAATTACAATTTTCCTGAGTAAGTAAAAGAACAAAGAAGGAAAATGAACAACATCTGTCAAGTGCCCCGACTTGGAGAAAGAAAATGATGGGGAGATAAATGTTTTTAACTTGAACTGCAAAAGAAAAGCAGACTAAACCCAGACATTCATAGGACCCATAATACATAAAGTGAAAGGACTTATCTGCATTCATTTAAGAATGATGGAGAAATTAGGGGTTTTTTTATTCTATCTTTTAAAAACAGGTTTTAATGCAGTGTTTTGTACAGTGAATTCATCTCTTTACTTCTGTGTTTATCCAAGTGTTGGTTTTGTTTTCTTTCTTCAAGTTTCTCTATACCTGTTGGACATTTTACAAATCTCTCTCTCTCACTTTTTCCTCATATTTTCCCTCTCTTCACTTTACCAGTGCATAAAAACTTATTTCAAATGTTTGATAAGCATTTTTCATCCTCATTTTGTAGATCAGAAACAGAAGCAGCGTGTGCAGCAACTTGCCCAAGGTTCCATACTGAGTCACTGTCAGAAATAGGACCAGTAGCCCAGTCTCTTGACTCTGCAGCCAGTAGTTTGTGCTGCTTCCTGCCCCTTTTCAGATGTAGGTCTCACAAGGGGTTAGGGGGCTAGCCTGCAGCTTGGAAGGCCTGGGTTTAATTCTCTGTTCCACCACAGTCGTCTTGTGTGATCTTGGGCAAATTACTTAGGGCTTGTCTACACGGTGGGATGATGTGCTCAATGGCATGATTTCTTAAGAGTACTAACATGTTGCGCATTAATTGGTCTGTGCAGACCCTTCTGGTCTGCTTTAACATACTGCTATTTGAAATGATACTACATTAAAGTGCATTGGGGAACCTTTAGTGCACACCAGCAAGATCTACATGGCCTAATTAACGCACATGTTAGTGAGCTTTAGAAGCCACACCCCCATTGAGCACATTACCCAACCAAGTAGACAAGCCCTTAGTCTCTCTGGCCCAGATTCTCCAAAGTATTAGGCATTTAACTCCCATTGATTTCAGTGGAAGTCAGAAGCCTAAATACCCTTGAGGATCTGTGCTTGAGTTCCCCATCTGTAAAATGGGGATAATAACACTTCCCTATCTCAAAGGGATATTCTGAGTACAAACACATTAATGATCATGGGGCATGCACACACTATGGTACTGGGGGGCCATGTAACTAACAAAGATAGACAGACATAATTTATAATAATGCCTGATACTGTGAACTATTCTATTGTTTTTCATTTATAATATTTTTCTCTTCCTTATGGCAGTGGGCTACACTTTCAATTAAGGTTTCATTTATAAATAATGTATAAAGAGCTAACACATGACTAATAGATATTTTAATACATTATTACTCAATTGTTATAGATTACTATAGAGCCCAGCAGATCAATGGTGTATAGCAATTTACAACACCTTTTATTGTTGTGCTTATAACCATCAATAACACATATTACTCATGTCTGAAGTATGCTTGTGGCTCATGTATTAACCCTTTATAAACTATCTATAAATGAAAAGGAGTACTTATGGCACCTTAGAGAGTAACAAATTTATTTGAGCATAAGCTTTCGTGAGCTACAGCTCACTTCATCGGATGCATCAGCTCACGAAAGCTTATGCTCAAATAAATTTGTTAGTCTCTAAGGTGCCACAAGTACTCCTGTTCTCTTTGTGAATACAGACTAACATGGCTGCTACTCTGAAACCTATCTATAAATGAAACTTAGTACAGAGATCACATGATATTGTTCTTATATTTTCTTTATAAAAATAGAAAATGTGTGGATTTTGCTATTTTCTTGTTTGATTTTCTATGATTGTTGCTAATAGGTGATGCAGTTTTGTGTTGTGGATTAGCAGAATACTGCCTTTTCTGTCCAGCGCCTTTCCATAGCCCTACATTCCTTTGATTTTTAAATCTATAATTTTCAGAAGGCTTGACCAGCCATCCGTCTGCCATGTGTATAGTTTGCCCATCACTGTGCATACAAACACCACTGTAGTTGTAAATTGGTTATTGTAAGTGGTTATAGTAAATTTAAAAAAAAAATTCCTCAGTAGATGTAACCTGACCAAGAAGAAGTTAATCAAATAGTTACCTCACATCTACAAACAGCAGCATTTCCTCTCTCATTTTCTTGAAAAATGAATTGAGGTGAGGGGCATAATGGTCAAAAATTTTCAATACCAAATGAAAAAGCCACATAAGTTAAAACAGAGCATGGAAAATCGGGCTTCCGGGGTGTGAAAGTTGGGAGAAGGATTCTGCAAAATCTGTGAATTAAACTGTATATAGCTGAGACAGAGGGCATAGTTAGCTGCTAAGACTGAGAGGTAGGGTGTCCCACACACAAAAAGCTCACAGATTTCAGAAATCCAGAGAGCCTTCAGGAAAGCAGTATAGAAGTTTTCAGTGCTCACTGCGTCCTGTGGCTAGAATGGTGGCACAGAATGGCGGCCAATGTTGTGGCTTCCCATGGTGTGTGCTTTGTGGGTGTGTTTTCACTGGGAGGAAGGCTGCTTATGATTTTCTAGCTTACTTTTAGTTCGGATGGTAGTTAAGAGTTAAGAGCAAGGTGTTCACTGTGTTGTGAAAAGGGTTGGGTTGTTTTTTTTTAAATTACCCTGTTCCCTGGAGCCTGGCAGATGCTTGACCATGGTCTTGCATACAGTGCCTGATGGATTTCCTCTAGGAGCAGCAATCACTTTGCCCCTACTTTTGACACATCGTCCAGATCTGATCATGTTTGTGGCTGCCCTGTACCAGGGCTTGACCTTTGTCTGGTTTACACCACTCTTCTATGCCTTTTCTCCAGATGAAGGACATTTAGGCTCCTCATGTATAACTGTGGATGTTTGGACATTGAGGCTTTCCCATTTTGCTTATTTACACCACTTTTGTGCCTAAATTACTTTTGCTTCACTGAAGTATTTGGCTAAGTGCATGTATCTGCTACTATCATTTAATTTTTAATGGTACTTTTAAAGACACTTGAGAAGTGTTACTTCTGTATTTTGTGTGGCATTGGGAAGAAAACATTTTATCAATGTGCTTTGATAATGCAGCTTTTTGTTAAGAGGATTTTACTAAACCCAGCATTTTGAGACATTTAAAATCATGGGCATTCTGATCGCTTAACAAAAATCTTTGTACTTGTTTCTTTTATTGTAGGGTATGCCTTCTGTGCCAAACCGTTTTTCACCAATGACTTCCAATCTGACTGTCTAACTAAAAGTATGTTGAGATAGTGAGACATTTGAACAACAACTATGTATAGCTGGCAAATGATTACTCACCAGGTCCGAGAAACACAAGACCAAAAAACCATAGGAAAAGCAGCCAATTAAAATGAAATTAAAAAGAGAAACTTCAGCAAATATGACCAAAATAAATCCTTTCACAGCCTTCTGGATACAGTACTACTGTAGACTCTAGCTTATATTTATCCAGGTTTGGGCTACCTGGGGGCAGGCATTGTGTCCTTTTCTGCGGGGAAATCAATTTTTTTCATACAAGGGGATTTTAGGGTTGCCCTTTTCTCACAGTTCAAATATTAATTTTGGTTCTGGGCCTTTGCATTATTTTATTGGTGACAGATGCTGATGCAAGAGAATTCATAATATATTATTTGTATATTCGCAAGTTTGTCAGGCCCAGGCAAGTTTTAAAAAAAATCACTTCTGGGAACAGGGATAGCTCAGTGGTTTGAGCATTGGCCTGCTAAACCCAGGGTTGTGAGTTCAATCCTTGAGGGGGCCATTTAGGGATCTGGAGCAAAAATTGGGGATTGGTCCTGCTTTGAGCAGGGGGTTGGACTAGATGATCTCCTGAGGTCCCTTCTAACCCTGATATTCTATGACAGTTCTTAGGCATAATGATTTTAGCTTCAATATTTCTTAAGTTCCTGCCATTTCCTCCTCTTCAGTGAAGAACTCAATCTAAGAGAAAACTTCTTTCTGAACTTGAATGAATAACTTAGAGATGAGTCGGATCGTAATAAGATGGCCTTTCATCTACATCTAAACATAGAGTTCACTGAGAAATAGATCTTATCTTAGTCTATAGCAGAGTTAAAGAGATTGGAACAAAAGATCCAACGTAAAATAGCTACCATGAGAACAGGAGACAAATAATTATCCGATTCATTCTGGTTGGAGCTCCTCCATGTTCATGAAATATAGAGAACTTTAACAAGCTTTAAAAGAACCTAACTATCACACAGAGCAAAGGCTATCCCAGCCTTAGAATAAGCCCTGGTCTACACTGGGGGGGGGGGGAGGAATAGATCTAAGATACGTAACTTCAGCTACGTGAATAACTTAGCTGAAGTCGACGTACTTAGATCAACTTACTGTGGTGTCTTCACCATGGTGAGTCGACTGCTGCCGCCTCTCCGTCGACTCTGCCTGTGCCCCTCGTGGCAGTGGAGTACAGGAGTCAACAGGAGAGCTCTCAGGGGTCAATTTATCGCATCTAGACACGACGTGATAAATTGATCCCCGCTGGATCGATCGCTGCCCGCCGATCCGGCGGGTAGTGTAGACATACCCTAAGGCAAGTGCCTTCCAGCACTGGGGTTTGGATTACAAAACAAATCTACAGTAAATGCTCCTTTTGGCCATTAGATGAGAAAAATCTCAGGATTGTCCATAAAAGAAACATACTCATAAAGATATTAATTATATTACCAAAAATATATTTTCATCAATTTCACCCACTAGTGAAATATATCATCCTAAGAGTCCTCCAACTGCAGAATAATAGCTTAAGGCATATTGATAAGACTCAGATATTTCCTCATCATTTTTTTTTAATATCTATTCTCTGGTCTCTTTCAATGCTTGAAGAAAAGCCATTTGTATATTTCTCCCCTGAAGGGCTTCATGTTTCCATCCTTTCCCCTTTAATGGGGACTCCCAGAAACCTTGACATTACATTTTCTTAATGGTTTATTCTCATTAAATATTAGACTATTTATACATATAAAGTAATTGTGCAAAGAATCAAGATGAAAGTATATAAGTATTATATGGACATATTTCCTATTCCCCTTTAAATCTCACAATAATGTTCAATATAGATAAAAGCAAATCAATATTCAAAACAGCTGAAAAGTTACAGAGAATAAAAACAAGAGGCTAGAATCTCTACTAAAACGGATTGTAATTCACTATAACTCCATGGACTTCTGTGGAGTGATTCCTAATTTACACCAGCATGAGTGAGAAGAGAATCATGTTGCACACAATATAATTCAAGCCTTCAGAGTTTGAATCTTGAACATACTTTATTTTCAAAAGCTCACTCTAAAATGTATCACTCAAAAATCTATCAAAAGCAGAGTAAGTAAGATTTCAATTTTTAATTTACCAAAATCCTATTTCTTTATATTTTTATCATGATTTGCAGGAATACCCTCTGATATGTGAATGGGGTTATCCCATGCTCAAAGGACGTATTAATTGTATGTTATACTGAGCCTCCCTTAAAGAAATACAACTATTTATTGGATTGCCAGACCTTATATATAGTATGCATGCTGCATGGACTTCTCTCTGTACATTGCTACAAATGTGTCATAATTAACCTTAGCATTACAGTATTTTCAAATTTATGTCTCTTAATACATTGTTCTTGAATTATTTTTTCGCAGTTAAAACAGAGATAATTGCAATTAATTTTAAACAGATCTCCCAAAATAATAGCACAGTGACTTTGAGAGTCAAACAAGAAAAAATCAGTGCTTTTTGTCATGATTTTTACTGCCGCCTGTTTCTTGCACTGTTCCAATACATAGCATTCCGTTTTACTTACATAAAACGTACTACACTGACAGTCAGCCCCACACGCTCCAAGTTTGTGTGCAAAAGTATTTTATCTTTAATCACTTTAGATGCTTACAATAATTGATTCTGTCGTACTCCAAATACTTGAGCATCAAAGCTTTTAAACAAATAAGCCAATATGGATATAAATCACTGCCTCTGGGCTATTGTTTGTGAGGCAACAGAGGAGAGTGTCCAGTGCCTACACAATGGGGCCCTGATCCCCAATAATCAATGGTCTGCCTCCAGTCTACACAAACTGTTTAGTTTAGGAAAAGAGCCCTCCACTGGATTCCTGTGTTTTATTAAATAGATTCTGTAAACTCTCCAGCTGCGGTGGGACTACTGGCCCCATGCAGAATCAGCAGATCTGGAAGCAGTGCTTCTTCTTAGCTTGACAGAATGTGCTTTTTATGACTCTGCTGATTCAGCACTGTGGGCTACAACCATTTCAAAAGAGTTAGGAGGAATTTGTCATTTTTTGACATTCCAGACTCAGATTAAAGTGTTTCTTAGATTACAGGGTTGAATCAAATAATTCTAGATGCCTGATCTGGTTTGAAGGCCTTATATGTGAGATCTCTGAATGTCAAGTTTTTATTCCCATCTTGTTTAATCAATGCTCTTTATCCTTATTTGTTCTCAGTTTTACATTTTTAGGTACAATGCTTTGCCCACGTTAATATACCTTGCATATTCATTTGAAGGGAATATTTGAGCAAATGAGATTCACTAGCAGCAAGCTCGTGGAAAGGAAAGATTACAACTGTCTCCTGTTCCCCAGGTAGTGATCGATCTATCGGGGATCGATTTATCGTGTCTAGTGCAGATGCAATAAATCAATTCCCGATTGCTCTACCGTTGACTCCTGTACTCCATCACGGCAAGAGGCGGAAGTGGAGTCGACAGGGGAGCGGAGGCAGTTGACCCCGCACCATGAGGATGCAAGGTAGATCGACCTAAGATATGTCGACTTCAGCTACGCTATTCTCGTAGCTGAAGTTGCGTATCTTAGGTCAGTCCCCACCTAGTGTAGACCAGGCCTGCAGTATAGAAAAGGCCTACGTTTTTCCAGCTCTTCTTCAGGCTGGAAAGTAGAATCATAGAATCATAGAATCATAGAATATCAGGGTTGGAAGGGACCCCAGAATGTCATCTAGTCCAACCCCCTGCTTGAAGCAGGACCAATTCCCAGTTAAATCATCCCAGCCAGGGCTTTGTCAAGCCTGACCTTAAAAACCTCTAAGGAAGGAGATTCCACCACCTCCCTAGGCAACGCATTCCAGTGTTTCACCACCCTCTTAGTGAAAAAGTTTTTCCTAATATCCAATCTAAACCTCCCCCACTGCAACTTGAGACCATTACTCCTCGTTCTGTCATCTGCTACCATTGAGAACAGTCTAGAGCCATCCTCTTTGGAACCCCCTTTCAGGTAGTTGAAAGCAGCTATCAAATCCCCCCTCATTCTTCTCTTCTGCAGGCTAAACAATCCCAGCTCCCTCAGCCTCTCCTCATAAGTCAAGTACATAAGTATACAGGGTATTTTTGAATGTAGGATCCATGAGCTAGCTCTCTTACTTTCTCACAATCTCTCACACTCAGACTTCAGTTTCCACATCCAACCCTTTAGCTGCATGTTTCCTCATATACACCTCTTCTTTCAATCTGAAGCCCTGGTTCAACTCTCCCATTCACCAAGGGCCATTCACTTGACTTAGTCTTCACTAAACACTGCTCTCTATCTAATTGCTGTGTTGCTGATTTCCCCTTCTCTGACCATCACATGGTCTCTTTCAATATAACCCATCAGCTCCTTCCTTATGACCTGTCACCTGGCGTTTCTGTGATTTGCAGTCCATTAGCATTGATGATTTTTTGTCAGCTCTCAGCCCGCTCTTCCTTGTCTTCTCTTTCCTTTTTTCCATTGATATGGCTGATTATTCTCTCCATGGTTCACTCTTCTCTACCCTGGCCTCTTTTGCCCCTCTCTTCCATCACAAGGACCAACCTGCCCACTCCTAGTCCTCGCTCACACCTAATATATGTTTCTCCCACTCCTGCTCTTAGAATCATAGAATATCAGGGTTGGAAGAGACCTCAGGAGGTCATCTAGTCCAATCCCCTGCTCAAAGCAGGACCAACACCAACTAAATCATCCCAGCCAGGGCTTTATCAAGCCGGGCCTTAAAAACCTCTAGGGATGGAGATTCCACCACTGCCCTATTCCACTCTTGCATTGGAGTGTGTCTTTGGTGGTAATTCTATGACCAGGCTGACTTCCTTCACTACAGTTTTGTTCTCTGCTCCTTCAGGTTTGCCATGTCCCTAGCTTACCAATTCTACTTCTCCAATTTAATTGAATCCCACATTGTCAATATCAGCCACCCTCCTGCCACCTTTGACCGGGGGCACTGGAACAATCTTTATGGTGGCGGTGCTGAGAGCCATTGAACCAAACTGTAAACCCTGTATATAATGGAAGCCATTTCAAGCCAGGGGGTGCTGCAGCACCCCCTGTACTTCTAGTTCCGGCACCTGTGCCTTTGACT
Organism: Lepidochelys olivacea; assembly: GCF_965140295.1. Classification (NCBI taxonomy): domain Eukaryota; kingdom Metazoa; phylum Chordata; order Testudines; family Cheloniidae; genus Lepidochelys; species Lepidochelys olivacea. The sequence continues at coordinate 48,344,165 of NC_140412.1, forward strand.
GACTTCTGAAACCCTCCCTTTGTTCTGCCTCCACTTCTTTCTCTGCACAGGATCTCACTGATCTTTTCCAAAAGAAAACTGACAAAATGTGACATGACCCTTCTTGTCCCCTGGGACTGCCTCCCTTCTCCTACAACTCTCAACTCCTCTTCCCTGTCACAGATGTAGAAAATGCTCATCTGCTTTCCTCGTCTAACCCCCAACCCCCAAACTTTCATCCCCTCTCTTACTATTCTCCTTAACCTCTCATTCTCCTCTGGCTCTTTCCCCTTATAATACAAGCATGCTTTGGTTTCTCTCTTCTTAAAAATGCACACCCTTTGTCCTGTTTGTTTCTCCAACTGCCAACCCATCTGCCTTCCCTCTTTCATGTCTAAGTTCAATTATTGTACTGTCTGCAGTTGATATCTGGAGTTCCTTTTCTCCATTTCCCTCATAGACTTCCCTCTCTGGCTTCTGCCCCTTGCATTCCACTGAAACTGTTCTCCCCTAATTTCTAGCAACCTCTTCCTAGCTAAAGCTCAGAACCAATATTCCATCCTCATCCTTCTGGACTTGTCAGTCACCTTCAACACCATTGACCCTGCTCTTCTTCCTCAAGTCTTATCTGCCTTTGGTTTCTGTGACACTGTCGTCTCCTGGTTCTCCTCCTCCTTTCTCTCAAATTGCTCCTCTTCTCCTGATACACCTTACTTCTGAGTAATCTCATCCATAACAACAAATTCATCTACCATCTCTATGTTTATGATTCAGATGGCTATATATTTATTCCAGCCCTTTCTATCCAAACTAAAATCTTGGCCCATTTCTCTGACATCTCCTTGTGGATATCTAGCCATCAGCTTAAGCATGACATGGATAAAGCAGAGCTCTTAGTCTTCCTCCAGAAGCCCTCCCCATTACTTCCTTTCTCAGTTACCACCACCCCGACATTCACTTGGACCTGAACCTGGGTGTCACCTTCGACTCACACTGCTCTTTTGGTCCTCACATCCAGGCTATGTCTAAATCTTGCCTCTTATTTCTGTATAACATCTCCAAGATATGGCCTTTTCTATCTATCCAAACAGCTAAAACTCTCATCCAGGCTGGCGACATCTTGTGTCTCAATTAATGCAACATTCTTCTCTCTGGCCTTGACAAATGCCATCTTTCCACACTCATATCCATTCACAGTGCTTCAGCAAAGATCATCTTCCTAGCCCATCACTTCAACCATGTCACCTCTCTCTTTGCATCCCTCCATTGACTGCCCCTAGCATCAAATATTTGTAGTCACTTTCATGGCCCTTCACAGCTTATCCTTGTCCTATCTACCATCTCCCATTCATTCTCAACATGTAGCCCCTTGCCTACGATTGGCCCATGAAGCCGATCTCCACTGGCCTCTTGTTAAATTTTTTAACAAGCACTGTTATGCTTTCTCCCATGCTGTCCTTCATGCTTAGAAGGCACTTCTTATAAACTTCCCCAAAGCAAATTCATTCTCTACCTTCAAAATCCTTCTTAAAACTCTCCTTTCCTGTGATACAACAAAAACTTGACAATGGTCACGCTCTGGTGTGCTGAGACCACTGCCTATCATGCTGATCAATATAGTCTCATTGTTTCCTTGTATTCCCCATCTGTCCATCTGTGTCCATTTGTTGTCTTTTGTTTTATATTTAAATTGTAAGCTCTTTGGGGCAGGGACTCTCTTATTCTGTGTTTGTATAGCACCTAACACAATGGAGTTCTGTTCCGTGACTGAGGCTCCTGGGCACTACAATAATACAAATAATAATCTATGAATCCAGGATATTAATTCTCTTGCTTATGTATTGTGATTTACTGGTTATGCTGTATTCCAGTGGTGAGATATCTCATTAGCTTCTTGTGTGTACTACTGGGCCTGAGAGATGATTTTTCAAATACACAGTTGTACACTATCACCCAGATAATGCCAGCATCATTACCACAGTTTATCATGTTATTACAAGTTATAAACATTTTTATTTGTTTTCCTTCTAGAAAGGGAGAGATTTTGCTTGATTTTATGCTAGACATTCAAGTCACATCTTGTCTACTGTGCAAGACTGTATGGGTGACTGTAAATCTAGTAGCTTTTCGATATCAGAGATACCAAGAAAGTGAAAGATGCTTCATTCAGAGGAAGAGTGATTTATTTTTATTCAAACTGTTTAAAATTATGTGTTTGGGCTTGTACTTTTTAACATCTATTTAACAAAAAACCCTTAAGAGACTAATACTCTTTGTTACGGATTCAACATCTCCTCTCCTTCAATGAAGGCTTTAGAAAGCTCCCCTTCTACATTTATGAGTCATGCTTGAAGACCTCCAGTTAAAAAGACTTTCCATTCCTGGTATTTCATTTAAAATAAAGGCAGAAAAATCTTTTTGCTGGAAAGAAAACACCCCCCACCTCCCGCCACTTTCCAGTCTTTTGTCATATGTAATAGAAAAATGAAAAAGCAGGCAACACGCTACAACAATTAAATGTAGTAAAAGATGCAAAGGCAAAAAAAAAGTCTTGAATTCATAGGCAATATCTGAGATGACTGCATTTCTCTTTGGGAAAACTTAAGTCATTTCAGGCCAACCAACATCCTACCAGGGTTACTGAATTAAATTAAGTGATCTTAGTAGGGAATTTAGATCATTCTTGCCCCATTGTCTCACCCATTATCACAAATACAGGAGTTACTTTCAAAAATATATTAATAAAGTAGATCCCTTTTGTCCAACTGAACAAGCCAGATGAATCTGAAATGGCTTGTGGAAATTAAGGCAATATTTTGATTGATATGGCTGGGGGCAAGTGTTGGTGACTTTGAGTGACAGCTAGTCAAGTGATCTAAACAAAAGAACTGGTTGATGTATATTGGCAAAACTTTCTTTTCTTTTAAGGAAAAATAGCTTTTCAACTGAAATAAACATTGTTGCTTGGCTCAAAATTTTCAGTTTTCCCCTCCTGAAGATGGTGTGGGGGAAACAAAAACCTAAGTGGTTTTGTTTTGTTGAAAACCCCCAAAAAGGCAGCATTTAGCTTTACCTGTTTGTTATTTTATTTAATTGTAGAAACAAAACACATCTGAAGCATATAAAGAGTAGTTTATTCGGGACAGCATTTCAGATGAGAGATGTCAAGAGGAAAGGGTGTTTATGAGGCTAGAATCTCCCATTTGCTATTAGAAATAATTACTCAGCTTTCATAGTGGCAATGTTATTTAGTTATTTCTAAAGTCCTTTCTATCCAAAACAATGACATTCCAGCCAACAAAATATTTTTGTTTAGATTACAATTCCTTGGCTGCTCTGTGATCTGTAGGATTTCAAAGAATGCCCATTTCCAGGATAAATGAAATTTAGCTTGGAGCAACAGGCTAAATTTAATGTTATATCCATATATCTCCCATTTGGTATTTGAATTACAAATGTCAACTTTGTAAATCCAGAATGTTTGTTTGAAGCAAGTAGATTGTTCAGTGATTCAAGTGCAGACTTCTCATTTACCTCCTGTTGTCTCTCCATGAAAATTTTCAAAGACAGTATCAAATGCAATTCATTCCCTAGCATGTTGCAATCTCTACCAGCATGTAGACTGTGTGAGAAGAACCCTAAAGGCCAAATTCTGCCATAACCTACATCTTGCGCAACCCTTTAAAGTCACTGAGGCTGCATGGGATGAAAATCAAGGAAGAGTTTGAACCTAGAGTGGTCACCATTAAAAACTTGCCAATTGTCTTAAATACCTAATATTTTTCTCTGAGAAGCTGCAGTATTCTAGCCATTATGTATAATGTAGTACAGTACAGAATAGCATAGTTGGGGTTCCAAAATTTTTAAAAAACAAGATAGACCATATTGTAATAGATTACCTCATCTACTGCCTCTGTTCTCATTAACAATTATAGACATCCCTGTCACTATGTTTCCAATTGTAAGCAATTAGAATTACATGGGAAAATAATATCTGGAAAACTATTGGGGTATTTTTATTTACTTTTGACATCTAAACCTGATGTCTTAAAACTTTCAGTGACAAAACTTTGGCTAGCTGGACCTACACTTGGAACAGCGACTGACTGAATGGGCATGAGAACTGAACTATTCTCACACCCGCAGAGATGGTCCCTCCAGCACGGGCCTGAGGTCTGTTGATAGGGCCATGTGGAGAAGTTAGTACTGTATCTGTTCTGTGTATAAATTAGAGTTTGAGTTTGGACACAATGGTCATTATTTTCAAAAGTGGGTGGGTATTTTGGGTGCTTGAAGTTTTTGGTGCACAGTTTATGAGACCTTACATGTGCTGAGCACTTTCTCGCAATGAGACAACTTAAAGGTGTCTCATGTTGGGAACCCAAAATTGGAGCACCCAAAATCACTAGTCACTTTTGAAAATCTTGACTTCATTGTTCAAAGCCATAGTCTGATTGTCTAGTTGGGCCTTTTGGATAATGCCACACCTCTCTGCCTACTCACATTGGGGCACAGTTGATACCCCATCATTGACAACAAAAAAACTTCTAAAAATCTCTTACACGCAATATCAGAAATGGATGGGCAAAAAAAAATAATGGTCAGACCAACATAACTCAGGTTATTTCAGAGGGAGGGTGAAGGGAGGCAAGAGCAGCAGCTAGAGGAGGAAAAAAGGATAGAAGAGAAAAGGCAATAGTTTTAAACTGTCCTATCTACCCAAAGTACTAAGTCCTCCTTACAGCTTGGGAACTCCTGACACTTTTAATTCAATTTTTAGATTAATATATGTAACTGCATTCAGTTTTTATTGAAGAAGATGAGTTGAACATGGCTGTTGGGTCATAAGCTGCTGTTGAAAGGGCAACCTAGATCACTAGGGAGAAGAAGAGGGAGATGAGATCTGCAACGAACAGCCCATGGAACCTTCAAACGAAGAAAAAAGTTAGACAACATTAATGAGCTATAAATCTATTCAAAATATTAGTGGAAAACCTTCTTATTTTTCTCTCTTGTCTCCAGTAATAAATAGAGAATGAGGAAGGTCTTGTGCTCAACTCAGTGGACCAGAGTCAGAAATTTGGGGTTCAGTTGCCAACTCCTTATAGACTGTCTCTGTGTCCTTGAGCAAGTCACTTGGTCCCTGAGTCAGGAAAGCATTCAAAACATGTGATTAAGTCCATCCTTATTCAGCAAAACACAAAAGCTCATGTCATTCAGTGAAGGACTAGGCTATTTTTCTATAGCCTGTTCTGTAAGATGACATTTATATTATTTTGATAGTCCTCATAGCTTCTGGACTGCTTTTCTCAGGTATTTATCAATAACTATAGGCAGATTGGCTTCCAAGTCCACTGGCAATTCACCTGCGAACATACAAGTCCTTAGACCCTTTGATTCTCATTTCCTAGTGAAAAAGAACTCCTTTCAAACACACATGGGTTATTTATTATGTTTTAAAATCTTCTCTAAAATGACATAGTACCCAGTCTAGGGATTCACAATTTCTTGCACCTGTACTCAAATCCTTGGTCTTCCTGCCTGAGATTGATTCTATCTTCATATCACTTGTATCTAAATTCTACTGCACCCTAGCAAGTTTTTAATGAACTAACTCCAAGCTTTGGGTCAGACCTGTCTTAATGCCTTCACTGACAGCCTTCTACTCATCATTTTTCAAATGAGTTCAGAAACCAGTAGTCTGCGGGAAAGAAAGAAGAATCTTTGTTTAGGTTCAGCTACAGTTATGGCATTTGAGTAGGAACAACTATCCTCAACCTACTCAGCAGAATCCTATGTCCTAGCTTGTCTGCATTGAGGACCTATCTTGTCAGATGTTGAACATTTCCATTGATCTATTGAGCACCCTCCACATCCATTGACCTCATGAGAGGTTCTCAGCACTTTCCGAGATCAAGTCTAAAACAATGACGCTGATACTTTGCACTTATGCAAAACTCATAGACATGCAAATCAAAGACATAAACAGGCATACTTTTTTTTTTAATCAGCTCCCCCCGGAAGAGCAGGGTCTTAACTTGATCGAACCCGCTAGCAGCCTGAGGCAATACCTATTCACAATTATACTGCCATTTGATATAAACTGTGTTTACAAAGAACAGATGTTTCTAATACCTGTCATCTACATAATCCTCTATTTTATTATTTCGCGCTGAAACAATAAAATTAAACATATATTATTCAAGCATAATCACTTCCCTTCCCCCACCCCAAATGCCTTTGTTTCAATTCATGATTATCAGAGAAGTGAGGAGTCACCACAAATTATATTATATCACACTGAGATTGGAGAATATGGCTACATATAAAAATTGTCACGACTAATGGCAGAGCCATAATGGATTATGGCGTTAAGGCACTTGAACAGAAGGTCTAATGAACCTCTTATCCCATAAACTGGCAACAACTTTGCAGTTCATAAAATAAGGAGAGAGAATGTACAGGCTGTCACCAATGAGCCACACCAGCAATTGGATTATGGTGGCACAGGGCTTTGCTGACTAGAACTTCATATAATTGTCCCAGTTAATCTAGCTGTTGTTATTATTCATACATTTTAAACTTAAACTAAGCTTCAGACATTTATGACAACTCAGGCCACTATAGGTAAACATATGTGACAGGCAACATCTGCATTTTAGTTTCTCAACACAGTCACAGTTCAGGACTGTTAAAGAAGTTGGAGTCAATGTTTGTGTTCATACTGTATAAGAAAGTTGGTTTTGGACATGGTAGTAAACCGTGTAGAATTCCCTCATTATTTAAGTAGATTAAGCACCATGCAAAACAACATTACTGTCAGAGCAAAATAGCATATTCCAGGGAACTTATGAAAGATTTCAGTTTCAGTAGGCTCAGGGGCCTCTGAATGCATAGAGAAGCTTTACATACCTTTGCTTTATATGAGCTTTTTGGAAAGACATCTCCTTTTTGCTTTTAAAGAGAGCCATAGCTTTTTTTTGCAGATGCATCCTCTTCCTTAGAGGTGGTTGAAAGACCTTCTTACTGACATGCTGAAGAGAGACTCCCAGAAAAAATATTCTCAAAAAGAAAAGGAGGACTTGTGGCACCTTAGAGACTAACAAATTGATTTGAGCATAAGCTTTCGTGAGCTACAGCTCACTTCAGCAGATGCATGCTGTAGCTCACAAAAGGTTATGCTCAAATAAATTGGTTAGTCTCTAAGGTGCCACAAGTACTCCTGTTCTTTTTGCGGATACAGACTAACACGGCTGCTACTCTGAAACCTGAAAAAATATTGTTTTCTGGGTAGTGACATAAGAAGCACAAATGAATAAGTCTGCAACTTTTTTCACTATGTAGATGTTCAAGGTCATTTAAAGTCCACAGAGCTAATGATCATTGACTAAAAAAGAAAAGGAGGACTTGAGGCACCTTAGAGACTAACAAATCTATTTGAGCATAAGCTTTCGTGAGCTACAGCTCACTTCATCGGATGCATGCCGTGGAAAATACAGTGGGGAGATTTATATACACAGAGAACATGAAACAATGGGTGTTACCGTACACACTGTAACAACAGTGATCAGGTAAGGTGAGCTATTACCAGCAGGAGTGCCGGGGGTGGTGGGGGGTGGGGGTGGGAGAAAAACCTTTTGTAGTCCTTGACTGTAACCCAGGATTTTTTCAAATAAACAAACGAATGAACAAATCAAACCAATTCAATAAACAGTGGCAGTTGTTACAGGAAAATTGTAGATAGTAGATCCATAATTCAAAGGTAATCTACAACAGATTTTTTAAAAATTTGGGGTGTGCTCTTTGCTTCTATCTTGGCGAGCTATATAAAATGCCAGTGGGGCTTTTTTGTTTAGTGGTTTTTTTTTATTTTTCTTGCTGTTTTACATTAGAAATAGTAGGACTGTGAAGTCTGTTTTTTCTGGAGGATCTCTTTGAGGGGCCACCTCAGAGCATGCTTGGTGTGAATATCAACAAGTTTATTGAAAGGGGGAAGGGAGAAATTGTAAAAAAAAAATTCTTTATCCACAATATTAAGGCATTGAAGTGAAATAGGTGTGAACAAAAATTAACAATAGATCAAAATTTTAAACAGCCTGACTAAAAATCCCTTAATCTCTCACTCATTCAAACTTAGAATCATAGAAGATTAGGGTTGGAAGAGACCTCAGGAGGTCATCTATTCCAATCCCCTGCTCAAAGCAGGACCAACACCAACTAAATCATCCCAGCCAAGGATGATTTGTCAAGCTGGGCCTTAAAAACCTCTAAGGATGGAGTTTCCACCACCTCCCTAGGTAATCCATTCCAGTGTTTCACCACCCTCCTAATATCCAACCTAGACCTCCCCCACTGCAACTTGAGACCATTGTTCCATGTTCTGTCATCTGCCTCCACTGAGAACAGCCTAGCTCTGGCCTTTTTGGAACCCCCCTTCAGGTAGTTGAAGGCTGCTATCAAATCCACCCTCACTCTTCTCTTCTGCAGACTAAATAACCCCAGTTCCCTCAGCCTCTCCTCGTAAGTCATGTGCTCCAGCCCTGTAATCATTTTCATTGTCCTCCGCTGGACTCTCTCCAGTTTGTCCACAACCTTCATTCTCTTGGTCCTTGTGATGTCACACTAGTTCTTGAGACTCAAGTCACACAGCATCTTCTTTCAGAGCAGATAACACCTGAAACAAACAAAAATTCACCCTCCCTTCCCACCACTGTCACTGGCTGGCTACTCCCATTCCCCTTTAAAAACAAAACACAGACCTATCATAAAGAAGCCAAACAGTGCAAAACTCATTTTTATTCCTTTTAAGGTACCTTTAAAAGTTCTGCTGCTTAACAAATGATGCTGCCGGGAAACAGTTATCACAGCATACAATCTGTTTTGAAGTTTATTTAGAAAGTTCAGCTCATGATGGTAAAATGATTATGTTTCGTATCAGTGTTAGGATTAGATATATTGCCTGCAAAAGTTTCAGTAGGTTTGGATGAAAGAACAGCAGAAAAAGATGTTTTTCAAATTAAATATTGTAGATGAATAAGCATGGGATAGAAGCTGTGTGGGCCAGTTTCTGGTATCCTCACTCACCTTTAACACTGCTTGATTTCAGTGGGACCATTCATATGCTTAAAATTAAGTACATGCTAATGTGCTTTACTTGATAGGGATAAGAGTGCTCAGCACTTTGCCAGACCAAACCCTGCCTTACTATTCAGGGCAAGTCAGAGTATCAGACTCTAGCCTATGCACTACTCATTTCAGAAGCACTATAACATTAATCTATTGTCATCAGTGACTAGCACTGGGCGCCAAGTATCTTTCTGTTTGGAAAATGGAAAAGGAAATATACTTCCCACTTAGCAGAAGTAAAACTTTCCAAACAAAGGAATTCCAAAGCTTTTACAAAATAAACACTCTAGTGGAATATCCATGTCACACTCACTTCCAGTTCAAATCACACCTTTTCAAGGATTGCTTCCATCCATACTTGAACTCAGGAATCATGCCATATGAAGGTCCACAGTGAAGCACTTTCAAAGTTAAAGCATGTGCATTCATCTTTACATTCACAACTTTACCTCTGTTCTCTTTTTGTCTACGATGCTACAGTCTTTGATTATGAAATCACATATTATATCTCAAATAATACACGGTAACATAATACCAGTGTTTTCCACAACCTCAAATACGTATGTGTCTCCAATATAAAGTGTGATCCTGTAAGTAATGCTTGTTCTCACCTACCCCACTCAGGGTCAGTTAATGTAGTCTCAGAGGTGAAAACAAGAAACACATTTTGGCAGCAAGGAAGATAATCTAATAAACTAATGAGCAACAGGGGAGTTGTTATTAGAAGGGGGTTTGAAACCACTAAAGCTTATAAGGACAAGCTTTAAGAAAACAGAGACACTAATGTTAGTGGAATAATGAAAAGATTGGTACAGTGTAGCAATAAGATTATTTTCTTTCTTTAAAAAAAAAGTCTTTCAACAGTTAGTATAGTACCACAAGGAGAGTTATTGACTCTTATGCATTCACTGTGTACCTAAATGATGTAGAGGAAGATAAAACTATCATTAATATGGTCTCCATGTCTCCAGGTGAGATTAAAATAGGTGGACCAGCAAATTGTGTAGAAAAAAAGGGATGGAATCCAAAGAGATTTAAATGTATTAGGCATATGACCAGACCTATAGCTCATGACTTTCAATTTATGCAAGTTAAGAAATAGAGAGAATACATTTCATGGGTGTATGCTATAGAACAGAAAATGGGAGAGAAACTGTAGAGAGAAATAACTGGACCATGAAATTGTCAGTATGGCCCTGATAAAAAGACAAACAGAATAGTGGGCTGTACAATGCAATAAATAAGTGACAAAAGATATAATTTTAACTTTCTCTAAGGGACTTGGAGAGTTGAGGTACATTTTTCAATTATGCCTAAATTACTTAGGTGCCTAAGTGTCGTTGAATGTAAATGGACTATATGACTATGTCTATATAGTGGGATGACTTTAAGGTACAAGACTATGGAAAACACATAAATGATAGAGAAAAGGTCAAAAGAGAAGGAAGAGGAAATGAGACAGCTTAGAGAAAGCTTTTTAAATCAGTTTCTCACACCAGTGGGTCACAACTCCTATGTGGTTCATCCATCTCTTTTTTTATTTTTTGGAAGGGTAGATCTTGCAGGAAAAAGGTGTCTGAAAACAAAACACATACAGTGGTGATAGGGAAATCTGACTAGGGATTCACTCACTCAATCAAGTTCAGCTATCAGGTGGCTGAAATACATAGTGATGATGGACTGTGCAGCTATCAAAGTGCTTTCATGTGCCTGCATTGTGACGCTCACATTGATGTGCAATGCAGGGGGGATAGATATGTATGAGACTGCTGCACACCCAATCTTCACTATTTGCTTGATTGACTGACTGGCTGACTAGCTACTGTTTTTGCCTCTTACCACTTAAAACACTCTCTGTGGTCTGATTGTCAGTGAGAGGGGGGTTATTTTTTTAGCAAAAGCAGTAATTTGCAGCAATCAGGGAAAGAAAAGCAGTTCCTGTAAACAGAGCTTGGAGATATAACCTTAAATATCTTGTTAGCTCTCACAAATACTGGTCTGGATCACAACCAACAGCTGCACTGTGCAGTGTGCTGTAGTGAACAAGAGCAGAACAAAACCCCACAGCTTGAGCGAAGTGCTGAAAGGAAGTACTTTTCCTTCTTTATTGCAAAACTGAATTTTCAGCACAGGCTTTCCTGAAGAATAAACACCACTTACATCTTGATGGTGAAGATTCTCTCGGTGGGTCATCAGCTGCATTGAATTGCATGTAACCATAAGAACATAAGAATGGCCCTACTGGGTCAGACCAAAGGTCCATCTAGCCCAGTATCCTGTCTTCCGACAGTGGCCAATGCCCTAGAGGGAATAAACAGAACAGGTAATCATCAAGTGATCCATCCTGTCGCTCATTCCCAGCTTCTGGCAAACAGAGGCTAGAGACACCATTCCTGCCCATCCTGGCAAATAGCCACATCTCTGGTAAAGCCTGTCTTTAGTAAGTAAATAGCCACTTGAAGTCCCACAGTTTGGAGGCATCTGGAGGCATGTGCAAACTCTGTTCTCTATCTTCCTTTGCCAGCAGTACCAGAAGGGAAGGAAAAATTTCCCTCTCTTTTAGCAGTAGGATTGGTGATGATGAAGGAAAATGATAACCTGGACCTTCCTTTCCCCTGTGGCACCATGGATTCTCACAAATTGTGAAGGCCAGCCAAGAACTATGCTCATCTAAGCATGCATAACAGTCCCACTGATAGCACTTACATGGGGTTTGAAATGCACTGATGTAGAACAGTATAACTTTCATGAGGTGGATCGGCAGATTGGGTGATGGAGGCAGGGAGAGTTGATTAGTTTGAATAGTCGAGGTTTTGAGTCATGAGGGAATTTTCAAATAGTGCTGGAACCCATGGCAGCAGCATGCCAGAGACCCTAAATACATCTCAGACTTTGTGGAAGAGAAGATAGGTGTGTCTAGATGTGAGTGTGTTAGAAAGAAAGACTCTTCCTGAGCTAGAAACAGACGGGCTAAACAACTGGACAATCCAACTGAAATACCAGATCAACCTGATAGCTGTGTGCTTATGATATTACTGGTATTTAAGTCAAAATGGTATTTCCAGACATTTTCAATGTTATGTTGGCTCTTCAGACTTTCATTACATCCTCTACAATCAAACTCCTCTCTCTGATGGCTCCCACAAGCTCCTGTTTCATCTGCAGCCTCTGCCCCCTTTCCAGTGACTTGCAGCATCCTTCTCTTTTCAGGCTCCTGCTGATGTGTTCACATCTCCTTTAACCTCAGTTCACTTTCCCGACTGACAGCTTTTCCTCCCTGTTCCCTCTCTCTAGTCCTCCTTCCACAATGACTCCATGCTCCGTCCTCACTCCCCCTACAGCCTCCCTTCCAGAGCACTATCTCGTGGACTATGTCATTTCCCCCCTTTCTTGCCCTTTCCCCTCTTTTTCAGTGTAGTGTTATCTGTTTTTTTTTGTTTCCCCTCTTTTTGTAGGTCCCCACGCCCTTTTCCCATCCCCATAAATTTCCCTGACTTTCTTTCCCCCCTACCCCACTATTCCCAGAGCAGCAGAAACCTGGGTTACAGTAGAGAATGGGATGAGTTATGTAGTTTTCTCCTCCCATGCTAACCTGCACCCTTTTTGTCAAATCTGGTCTGTTCACATTCAGGTTCGGAAACACTGAGTTAAAGGGTATATTATTTAGGGATGGCTGAAAGGTATGGTCCACAAAGGAATGGGGGACCAGAAGGAGAAGAGTTTGGGGTTGCAGCAAGGGGAGGGGGGTTATGGATGCAGGGATAAATGTGGATGGGTGGTAAGGGAGGGAAGAGAGGTTGGAGGCTCAGGTGAGGAAGGTGTGGTACCTCAAGCTATTCCTATGAACCCAAACCTCTATGCAGCCCTAGCTATGCCACAGCCTCTCACCCCCTTCACCCCTAGTTCTGCCAATGCACCCCAACCTTCCTGCATGCCAGGTCTGCTAGTGCACCCCAACACTGCACCCCAACCTCCTGCATCAGCAGCTCTCCCAGTGCACCCCAACCTTCCTGCATGCCACAGTTCTGGTAATGAACCCCAACACTGACTCATGCATAAACCCCACACACATCCACCAATTCACTTGGATGGTGAGCTCTTTGGGACAGGGTCTGTCTCTGTTATTATAGTGGTGCAATAGTGCCACTGTAATTAAGGCTTCATCACAACTTCTGTTTAAAGGTCAACCTTTCTAAGTCCGAGCTTAGTCCTATTCCTTTGAAAGCTGTCTTAGCAAGGTGAAGGGTAGGGTTTGTGACCCAAATCCAAGGTAATATGGTCTAGGTGTTGTGGAGACTTAAGATCCCCTCCCACCCCCAAAAAGATATCGTTCAAAAAGTTTCTAGGTGGGTGCATTAGGCTATGTCTACACTACAGACCTCACAGTGGCACAGCTGTACTGCTGTAAGATCTCTCGTGTAGCTGCTCTATACCGACAAGAGCGAGCTCCCCCGTCGGCATAATTAATCCATCCCCAGTGAGTGGTGGTAACTGTGTTGGGGGGGAGTATCTCTTGCTGATATAGTGCTATCCATACCGGTGCTTTTGTTGGTGACACTTATGTAGGGTCAGGGGTGTGTTTTTTCAGACTTTCAGACAAAAGTTTTACCGACAAAAGTGCTCGTGTAGACAAAAGCCCCAGAGATCAAACTATTGATGTGAAGCAGGTCAATGGTCTCAATCTGTATATTGCACCCACTAAATCTTTGAGGGACCCAACCTGAGAGTGGTATTTAAGACCATGTGCTCTTCTTTGCTTGCATAGACCTGTGGCCTAGACACAGTGCACGTGCGCCAATAAAGAAAAAGACGAGGTAAGGGTTTCTATGCAGCCACTTGATGCTGGCCTGGGTAATTTGAGGGAAAGTGCCGACAACAGTGTCCCAGTGAACACCCTGCCACTGATGTTTCTTCTCCAAATGTCTGTACAGCTGTGCAATAAAGATTTAGTAACATGTTGCTTGCTACGAGTGGCCTCTGTTATAATGTGTTTTTATTTTATGGGGAGGTTTATTGTGAACACCGAAGAATAGCCTGCAGCTGGTCTAAGCAACATTTTTGTTATATTGGGTGGGGAGGAGCTGGAAAGAAAGGATTCTGGTCGAGAGGTGAGGGCAGGGACAGGGGCTGTGGCTCTGGAGGGGAGTAGGAAATGAGGACAGGTGATAGGCAAGCCTTGGATTGGTTGTTTGAAGAAATCTGTGTTTTCCTTGCCCCAAGGGTGCAGAGGTGGAGGGAAGTGGCTACTTCCTGATCTCAAGGCAGGTTAATGTGGTGTCTCCAAAGATACATGGCATGGCAGTTTGGAACTAACCGTGCAGACACCTTGATGGCTGAGGGGAAAGAAATATGTGCATTGCCAGCATTGCCAATGTGTGGATTCTGGACGATTCCTCAATCATGAAGTTGTAGAAGTTTGAAGGAGGACCAGGAGTACATCATGACATGGGGATTGCTGACTACAGCTAAGTGGAGAGAGGTAGCCTGTGTTTGCATCATGTTTTGCCCATGCTTCTACATCTAACCCATGACTGAGGAGCTTGTGATCTACAAGACACTGTGATGATTCACTTGGGCAGAAATGATCTGGACTTTATTCCTGGTGTACACCTCATACCATGTATGAGAGCTCCTTTGGATCATTTGAGAGATTTGTGTCCAGGAGCTGTGATAGTTTTCTCTGATTTGGCTGAGAGTCTGAGTAATTACTACAGCGACACTATGAAAGCTATTAACAAGTGTTGGAAGGACATTAATCAGGAAAATAGAGTGTTCATGGTTGACCAGAAAATGTGTACTGTATGGCATAGAAACATTACAAGCTCTGACACCTCACTCTTGGTGACAGAGGTCAGGGGAGCTTTCTCTCAAGTATAAACTGTCAGTATTTTGGATATGAAACCCTGTCGCTGATTTCTTTCACCAACCCTGCCACAAATGTCAGCATCCTACCATTGTGAAACACAACCAGGAACAACTTTCCATGGTTAGTCTCTAAGGTGCCACTAGTACTCCTTTTCTTTTTGCGAATACAGACTAACACGGCTGCTAATCTGAAACCTGTCATTGTAACATAGTTATTCCTCACTCCAGGCATTTCATGTGAGATGGAATATAGGAGGGGGAGAAGTAACAGCAATAGAAATATTTATATATCATAGAATAAGACTTCAGGGAGCTGCATGCCCTGCTTTTGGTGGGAAGGGGGGGATAGGTACAGTAGAGGGAGCGGGGCCACGTTGGATGGATGAATGCAGTGAATGGGTCAGAGTCATGGCTAGGGAGGTGTGCTAAAGCAGGGCTGATGGTCCCAGGCTGACATGGGGATGGTGGGTTGGCTGGGTCAGGATATGTACAACTGTCTAAATAGCTGCTAACTCCTACCAATAACCTATAGTTTCTGGTTCAAAAAACTGGACGTTGAATGGTAAAAATCAACAGTAATGCAGATTTAAGGTTGCTTGGTGGTGGGTCGTTCCCTTGCTGAACACTGGGTTAAGCAAAACCAGCAAATGCACAGTGAAGATTGCTCATGCAGAGTTAACTCATCCCTCTTTTGGCAATGCCCCAATAGCACATATATCTTTAGTCTGCTAGTTGCTGAAATGTACAAGCGCTTCACCTTCTTTAACAACCCATTCACTCGCATCCACAGTATTCCATCTAACATGATTAAAAGACAAAAGGGGATTAACTCAGTGTTAATGTAATTTTTTGCCATTGTGTGTGTGTTTATATATATACATACAGTACTGAACCAGACAAAAACACAGTACTTCTGTGAAGCAAAAAAAAAAGTCTTCTCCTTTTACTTCTTTTTCTGTTTCTTTCAGGAGGCAGAAACCCAGAAGTGACCATGTTCAGTCGACTGACCCTGCAGCTCACAGGGGCTTTCGGCACCACATCAAGTCACTGTCACTGGCTAAACAGAATTCTACCCGGTGAATGTAGTTCAGCTAACATTTCTCTGCTTAAAAAGTAAATTCAGAGTTGTTTTGCACTGTGGCAATTTGGTTACTGAGCGGAACAACCAAAGTGCTCCTGGTTCTATTGTCTAGGGGGGAACTAAAGATCTTTTAAATGTGTCTGAGATGCAAGTGTAACACAATGCCCTGGGGTAGGGAGGATTGAAATTGGGACCTTTGAAGCTACAAATATTAACCTCTACTCCCCAAGAAAAAATACAAAACTCTGTTAGCTCAAAGCTAGTAGTAGACTCATAAACCTCTCTGTGGGTTCATAGATTCCAAGGGCAGAAGGGACCATTGTGATCATCTAATGTGACCTCCCGTAAAAGACCATAGCACTATCTCACAATAATTCCCAGTGGCCCAGCTTTTAGAGGGGGCTAGAGAGCCCCACTAGATGGGTTACAAAAGGAAGGGCTGAAACACAGGTGCATGAGAAATTGGAGCAAATGGCAGCCAGTTCTGTTATTCAGGTTTTCAGGAAAATTCTGGACTAATGAGTTCAGGAGTAGTTCTCTAGAGACAAAATCCTGATCCATATTCACACAAAGTTCCTAAGGAAATCATTTTTACAAATAATATTAGTGCATCATCTCTCACAATGAATTTAGAAAGCTCATTTTAAAGGTCCAATCCTGCTCAGTCGACGATTGGCCATTAACTTCAAGAGCAGCAGGATCTGGACCTAAACTAGCAGAGGTGTGAGATCACCTCCAGCATGATAGCCTCCAGGAATGCCTAGGGGATGCTCCATCTAGGACTAAGGAAACCGATGGACAGTTTGGCCCAGTAATGGCAAACACATCCTGACTCGTAAGTGCACTGAGAATTGAAATGACTGATAACAGGACATTGTAAAACTGTGCTTTTTGAGAGTTTTATACATACATTTAAACACACACACAAAGTACATGGATAATAATAATGCAGGCAAAATATAGTGGAAAAAATCCACTCAGACCAAAGGAACCCCTTGAAGTTGAAAGGACTGAAGAAAAAAGAAATAATGAATTTAAAAAACGAAGCAGAATGTTTTTATACTAACGGACTCGGGGCAAAATGCAGCTTTGGATCAAGTGACCCAATTTCACTTTGAACACTAATATTTCCCATGTGATTTGCAGAGTTCTTATCTAAAAACACACGTGTAAATAAAGAATGAGATGTAGTAACCAAATCCTGCTGTCCTTGTGGTTTATGATGTCTGGGCCAAACTTGCTCTGACTTCAGTGAAAGTCTGTCTTGGGGAAAAGTTTCAGGTTCGACTCTGATCTTTTATATTTACACAGGTTTTACATTGATATAACTTGGACTAAAGAGACAGATCCTAACTCTCTGTTGCCACCGCTTTGTCACCAGCCTTCCTCTCTTTCAATACTCATAGCCTGAACATCCTAACAAGTCCCAGGCTTAACCAACCTGTTTAAACCCATGATGAAGCCAAGGGTTGTCAAGTCTCATCCTCGGCCTCATCCCAAGAACACTAGTCTCATTGTGAATCCAACTTTCTGTGGTATGGAAGATGAGTTGAAGCCTAATTTGCATGAGATGGTTATTAAAGGCACCAGAATTGATCAATAGCAGCTCCCTTGGTAAATGTGGGGATGCCTCGTAGCAGGCATTGAGACATCACTCTGGGGGCAGGGTCTGTTGCTTCAGCCCCCGTACTACAATCGAGCACCAGTGGAGGTGGCTGCTGTCCCCTTATTTTCCCTTGACGTTTCCACTAGAAATTATTTTGAGGAAGTTCTATTGGGTAGTGTGTTATACGGGAGGTCAGATTAAATATCACAATATGCCCTTCTGGCCTTGCAAGCTGTGAATCTATGAATCTTTAGTTGAACTAGTTTTCAATCTGTGACAGGAGTTAGCCTCTCATCCCAAGGTTACTGGGTCTCCTTTCTGAGAGAACTACTGCTCACTGTTTCTATAAAGTCCTAATGACTTATATTGGCAAGAAATCCCAGGGCTTCAGCTTCTCAAAGAATCCTAGGTTTGACAGGCACATGCAAGTTTGTCCCTATTATTTTTTTATTCATGTGGGTTGAGATTCTGTGTTGCGCCTTTGGCAGGCGCAATATAAAAAAAGCCCCAGCCCAGGGGGTTGGGGTGATAAAGGTAGCTGCACTCCCTATTCTGGGCTGTTCTGGAGACCAGTACAGGCCCTTATAAATTATAGCAGCCGGGAGCTGCTCTAAATTACAGTCCCCCCTCCGCAAGGGCTGCCTGTGTTGGGGGAGGAGCTCTCTGAAGCCCCTGGCAGCTCAGAATCTCCTGTAGCAACATAAAGTCAGAGGACTCCCTTCCTGCCCTCAGCTTGCCCCCAGCCCTGGCAAACCACTTACACTAGTACCTACAAGGGTGTCTGTGTGGGACAGATTACAGCTATCCTAGGCAGTGCCTGTGCTTGGGCTCCCATAGCCAGATATGGGCATTTATTGTTTCTATAAGCTGCTGCAGCAGTGTACAAGGACCTTGCCAACAGGTAGAATTGTTCCCCGGCTTTTAATCATACTCTCAACTAGCTTCTTGGTATGTAAGTGAAGATCCCTGGCCTATAATCCCAGAAGCACCTTTAACTCTTTTAAACGAATAAGCACAGCACTGGCCAACTTCTAGTCCTTAGGAACTGTGCTAAATTTATTATTTTCATTAACTACTTTGCTTTTTAGGTCCTTCAGAGCTCTTGGTGGATGAATGCCATTCAGCCCTGATGATTTACTGCTATTATTCTTCTTGTATTCTGCTAACAACGCTTCTGAGATATCTCTATCTTTGTCCGTGCTGCTCCTGGATTTCCCATGAAAAATAATCTCTGAATAGGAATCTCTTCATCCCTAGGAGTCAAGACTAATATAACTTTTCTCTAGAGTTTATCTTCTTTAATTTCCCCTTTAGCCACTTGGTGAGCAAACAGACCCTCACGCTCACATCTGACTTATGTCTGCTGTACTTAATGAATGTCGGGGTATCTTAATATCTTTATCTGTTTCTTTTCCATATTTCCTCTTTGGCCTCTTTGCCTTCATCTTCATTGTTGGATAAGGTTTGTGGTTTTACATTTTTAAATACAAATAATATCAAATGTTAACTGACTTTTAAAAATGAAATTTAAACCTTGAGTCTGTTGAAATGAATAAAAATGATTTCACCTCCACTGAAGAGAAAGATAAAATTGGATATTTTTTGAGGCAACAAAATCTTAAGTCACAAAGGTTAACAGAGTAGAGAACTTTAAATGTAGAGGTGGAAAGGGAATATCAGGATTATAATTATTAAGTCCCAAGGGCTGAAATGTTCTGAAATGTATTGCTTCCCGAACTGATTCTACGAGGTGCTGTATGCTTCCTGAAATCAGGATGTATAACACTTGGGAGGACTGGACCAATGACGCTTCCCTGTGCTCAGTATGCTTTGGAACCATCAGATAATTTATCTTGACAACATCTTCTTAAGGATGTAATTAGGATCCCCATTTTACAGATAAAGAAGCCAAGTCATAGATACTTAAAGTGATTTGTCCAAGGTCACTCAGTAAATCAGTGGCACAAGAATAGAGCCCAGGCCTCCTGACTTCCTTCTTGGCCTCTAAACATCAGATCATCTTTAGTCTAATGACTAGGGAAAGCAGGGTAGTAATTCCTGTCAAAAGTGAACTTCAGTTTGTTTCAAAAGCCGAATTTTTGCTCCATTTACCATAAGAAAAACCATCCCATTTAGTTCAGGGTGTTATCTGCTTACCTTGGGCCATGTCTACATGGTAGATTGGCACTGCTGCAATTGATGCAGTGGGTGTCGATTTAGCGGGTCTGGTGAAGACCTTCTAAGTCGATAGCAGAGTGCGCTCCTGTGGACTCCTTGAGAAGAGTAAGGTAAGTCTGCAGGAGAGCATCTCCTGTTGACACAACGCAGTGTAGACACCACCGTAAATCAACCTAAGCTACATCTACTTTAGTTACATTATTCACGTGACTGAAGTAGCGTAACTTAGGTTGACCTACTGCAGTAGTATAAATAAGACCTTAGTAAAGTGCATTCCACTTAGCAATTGCTTTTCTCTTTAAGGAATTTGTTCACTCCAATATGGATTGTAGTTTTACATATGTAAACTGATGAATTACTTTAGTTTGATTTTGTTTAGAAGAAGAACAAGGATATCAGACCTTTGAAAGGCAATTTAAAATCAACGAAATTTATAGTAAAAGGAGACCTTTTAGAAGAAGACATGATTCATTGACTGTAGCAGATTGCTGACTCACTGGCATAGTGCCTCCTGCTGGTCATCCAGGAATTAGCTCTCTCAGCCCTAGAGCGCCCTCTATAGGCCAGTGTCTCACCCTCTGTTACTTACCCCTCTGCAGTCCCTTTATCTCCACCACATATAGGCCCCACATCTCTCCTGGACCACGGTGCCCCTTACCTTGGGGTGCTGCCCCCTCATCCAGGGAATCCCACTCCCCTGAGCCCACCTAACTTCAGTGACCCACTGCCAGTCTACATCTAGCCCTGTCCGTCAGGAGCAAACTTCAGTCTGAAGTAGCCACTCATCATTGGCCAGGGGGTTGTACCGGCAGCCTTAGCTCCTCCTTAGGCCTTCCTGTCAGGCCTCAGCCTGGGAGGTCGCCAGGCCTGAGCTCCCCAGCTCAGCCTGCCCCTTCCCCAGCACTGCTCTATCAAAGGTACCCTATGCTCCCAGGCAGCCCAGTCCTTCCCACCCCAAGGCTAGAGTGAGACTGCCTGCCTCCTAGCTCACAGCCCTTTTTATACCAGCCCGAGATTGACTGCTACCTGACTTCGCCTGATTGGCTCCTCGGTGCACCTCGTTCCCAGAGCTGGTATTAACCCCTTTCGCTCCAGAGCAGGGTGCTCGCCCCACTACATTGACTATAAGTGGTTCTTCAGTTAGCTGAGGCTTTATTGCTACTTGCTTCACTGTATACAAAGAGAATATTGTAGATACATGGTGTGATTATGTAAAAGGAAATCATTGGTTTCTAAGGAATAAAAAAGATAAATTTAGTAATAACCACAGCACAAATGCTGTATATTCCTGGATAGCTGTGGGTTTTGTTTTGCTTTTTAAATTGAGGCTGTGTGTGCCATTCTTACACTGTTTATACAAATAAACTCCTGAATCAGTAAATTAGAAATACCATTATCCATGTTTACTGAGATCTTTAACAAAGTGAAATTTGTACAGTGTTGTAGAACTGCTCCCTACAGATGTTTTTAAACAAGCAGATTTTAAAATTTGAAGGAACCCATCTTATCAGACTGGTTTTTTTTGTTTGTTTTAGAAATCAGTACTGGAAAATGTTTGTCAAACATGAGCTCATGGTTATTTAGAAAATTAATATGTGGTTGCAGCCAAATATATCTTTTGGGGCACATCCATAACTGAATACATCTATGAAATCAAACTACAAAAGGCTAGTCAGTAGTCAACAATGTTGTAGGAGTTTTCTTTCAGGCTAAAAGTTAATGCTGGCAGGGTCTGTTCCAAAGCCTTCCGAAGTTGATAATGTAGAGATATGTTTATAAAATATTGTGATTAGAGATGCCCCCTCATAAGGGACTGTGTTCTGAGTGTGGAATTTGGAGATGTGCCCTGGAGGTGGGGGTGGGGAACATCACATGGCTGTGTGCATCAGTTCACCAAAGACGCTCTCCAGTTCGTTTTATTAAAGTTTTATTCCTTTCTCATTCACTGGTTTGTTATTTAATGAATCTCAAGATCATTACAGATAAAAGTCTCTCAATTGTCTTCAATGGGCTTTGACCACTGAATTTTTGTAAAGCTCATGTCTTTCATCAGGTCCATCAAGGGTGTCACAATTGTGCCAAACTTTGCCCCAAAGCATTTATAATAGCCAGCAAGGCCCGAGAAGTGCTTGTTTTTTGATGATCAGGATAGGGCTTGGACTTTGCTAACCAGCAGCCATAATTTTGCACCCCCCACTATATAGCCCAGATAAGTCACTTCCCAGTTATCCAGCCTACATTTGACAGGGTTGGCCATTAGTCCTACCTTGCTGAAAGCTTTCAGGACTGCAGTGATGTGCCATAAGTAGTCATTCCAACTGTGGCTCTAAAAGACGATATTGTTGATGTAAGGTACGGAGTATTGTTCATGGGGTTATGTAGCGGGGTGACTACCCCACTCCTGCCCTGAAGGGATTAAAGCAGCCTGGGAGAGGGCTGTGAATAGGAAAAGCAGGCTGATTGGAAAGCAGCCACAGAGGGCTGTGGGCCAGAAGCAAAGACAGACACTCTCTCTAGCTTCCTAGAGAGAAGGACCTGGCTGCCTGGGAAGCTAAGAAGGGTACCTAGAGTGGAGTAGTGTTGGGGAAATGTAGAGGGAGCTGGGAAGCTCCAGCCAAGCAAACCCTGTGGCTGCAGGCCTAGTTAAGGACCCACAAAAGGTACTAGCAGGGTACCTGAAGTGGAGCAGTGCTGGGGAAGGGTAGACGGAGCTGGGGAGCTCCAGCCTAGCACAGCCCCCGGCTGCAGGTTGAGTGAAAGGCCTATGAAACATGAAGCGGTTGGGGATGAATAGTGTTCTATTAAAGCATTCCATCAGTCTTTCCATCTCAGGGTCATAAAACAATATCTTTAAGGCTTAACATACGGCACAACATCTTCATTAGTTGTGAAGTAAAGCTGATTCCCTGGTAGGTCAGTGTTTTCTTCAGTATTCCTACCCAAGCAAACTTTTTCATCGGTTCAGGAGTGGTGGTCACTACAGTGGTTAAGCAAAGGGAGATGGCCTCACAGTATATGTGACATAATCTAGGATTACTGATATGTGGTGGTATCTAAATGCATTCTTTTCCAACAGTCCCATCAGGTGCATACTGATCCTCTTGAAGGGTACCCCAATGACCGGGGGAAGCACTAGTGAGGCCTTTGGGGTTTTTTTGTATCCCACTGACACTCAGGGCACGACAAGCAGTAGTTTCTAATCTCTTCATGTACACATGGCCAGTAAGGCCTGACTGCTATCTTTCAAAGGTCTTCTCTCCCCAAGTATACATCACAAAGTCCTACATGAGCCACCACAATACATCCTGTGATGCTGGCAGACCAGGTGCCAACTCATACCAAGGCCCGGGGCCTCACTGAACACTGACAAATGCATAGCTGGAAACCAGTCTGGCTCACCTGTGGGTTAGTATAATTCAATAGACATTAGTGTTATAAGATTGTGTTTAGACTTTATGGAATGCTTGTAGGATGCTGCATGTATTAATCCTACTTATAATATCTGTATCCCGTGGTATAAGACAATATTTATGTGTTTGTTCTATAACTGTAAAATGTTTGTTCTGAAACTATGTAGCTCACCAAACGGGGGGAAAAATCTTCACCTAATACAAAAGGCTGGATTCCTATGGAAGGTATTGTCACCTTCCCATCAGGAAAGACTACTGAATCCAAATGAGCCATTGTAGAACAAAGACTGTTGATTTCTCCTCCCTCACCCTTCCCTAGCCAAGAAGCGGTTATGTACAGAGGTTGGAATAAAAATCTCTGACCAGAAGGAATTAGGGTCTTTTTATTCTGTTTTGGACTCTAAGGGGCAAAGATTCCTTAACATAAGTAAGAGGTCCCTAGGACTAACCTGGGTTAGCCATAATGGACATATAAAGCTAGCACATTTCAGCAACTCTATCGCCATCTGAAGCCTAAGACTGTAACTCATTTGTATTCGTATGTTTATCTGTTTCAATCTTGTAAATAACTATAATTTCTTTTTCCTAGTTAATAAACCTTTAGTTAATTTATTACAGGATTGCCTACAAGTGTTGTCTTTTCTGCAAATTGACCTGTGGTGAATGACTGATCCTTTGGTACTAGGAGTAACTTGAATATTCTGTGGTCTTTGGTGTAAACTGACCAACTATCACACAGTCAAGTTTGCCTGGGTGAAAAGATAGATTGAACTACCCATGGGGACAGTCTGTGACTCCATGTTAAGGCTGTTGCAGTGCCTGAGGAGTTTACTCTTGATTGTTAATTGGTGAAATCTACTTATAGAACCCACCATCAGTTTGGGGTTTGTTCCCTGCTTCTTAACAGTCAGTCCTGAGGTTGGCACTCTCACCTGTGAGTTGCTCCAGACACCATGACCCTCCCTGTGGAATTTCTTCAGGACCAGGAGATGTACCCTCATTTCTCAGGTTTGGGGGTCCTTCGACACCTAGTACACCCTCTTCTCTCTCAGTTCAAACTGGGGCCACTGCTTCATCAGTTGTGGATTGATTATTTTGCCTGCCACATAGGTGAGTTGTTCATACCCATGCTCAGGGTTGGATCATCTTCTGTTTGCATACGAAGTCTATGCCTGATGCCAGATGGTCTATGTCCAGGGGGTGCAAGGCCCCCAGTTTTCCTGATTATGAGAAGGGGGGATGGAGAGGTTTGGTCCTGCTGGGAGGTTCCTTCACTGGCATATTCTGTCTCTCCAACTCCTGCTAATTCGTATGGTTCTTGTGACATGGGGGCTTCTGCACGAGGGTCAGTACTTTCAAGGGGTCGTTGCCCCATAATTTTAAGACCCGTGAAATACTTTCAATCATGGTCCAGAATCGTTGGATAAGCTAGAGTGGTAGCCCATAGTGAAAACCACCTGTGTTAGTCCTGAGTGGTTTCCCATGGTTAACTATCTCATTCGTGGGCTGTGAATGTACAGCCCTGCGAATATACTGGAGGTAGACAGCAGACCCCAGAGGCATCCTTGGGGGACACTATCTGCTTCCTAATTAACAAATCTGGCTGCAGCCTGAGTCCATTAGTTCTGGCACTTCTACCCCATTGACCTGCAGTGGGATTAACATCTTGGCCAGATCTTTTTTCTGAGCTCTGGTATCAGCTGTCCATGCTTGCCCATAGTTACAGCCTAAAAAGGGGCAGTTGCAATGTACCTTGATTGTCTTAGGGGGAGTTGGGTGCTCGAGGAGGACTATTCCTCAGCATCAGGCTTTTCCCCAGCCCCTTGGGCCATATGGGGCCAGAGCGCTGTGGCGTTGTCATAGCTGCTGATTGTGAAGTGGGGCTAGATACATAGTTTCCCAGGGGCCACCCTCCTTGCATATCCAAACAATCTACAAGCAACGATCCCCTGGAACAAGCAGCTTCTGGTTTTGGAGTTTCAATGGCCGAGTCTGTGGCTGCCATATAACTTTTCTGTCAGCCTCACTGTGTTAGTCAATGTCTTGGGCCTATTCAGCAACACTCACTCTCATCCCCCAGTCAGGAGGATTTTGTAAATTGTTCTAGTACAAACGGCTTGGCCACCTTCTCCCAAGTGTGCTTTTCAGGTTGGAGCCATTGCCTACAATGTTCTTTAAGGCTCTGGGCCACTGCTTGAGGCCGGGCCCCGGTGGGTATCTTTCCAGGTGAAAGTGCTGTCGGTGGGTCTTGGCCATGATATCAGAGATGTCTAAGATGGTCACGTGAGCCTGTGCATAGTCTTATGCAGCCGCAGTATAGCAGTGCTGACATGCATCTTGGGCTGGTCCTGTCTGGTAAGCTGTCCGCACAATAGCCCTGTGTTCAGGTAGCCACTGTGCCACCGTTGTGACCTGCTTAAACGTGACGAAGAAGACTTCTGTGTCGTCTCCAAGCCTCCTCCTTGTACATTGCATCAGAATGTTTGCGTCTGCAGGAAGGCTCAGGAGCCCTGCTGCAAGGTTCATGTTTGCCCCCCTGTGTTTGTCAAAGGGTCACCATTTGCTGGACCAGGCACTGTGCTGCTTTTTCGGTTGCACAGCTAATCCACAAAAATGAGCTGCTGCTCTTGCTGTTGTTGCTGTGCAGCCATTTCCTGAAATAGCTGGTTCTGTTGCTTCTGCTGTTGGCCCACCTGTTGTTGGCTGTCTCATCAGCCACTTCAACCATTTGTCTATATCCATCTCCATCTCCTTCCCCCTTGTGATTTTTTCTAAGCCTTACAGTGGTCCTGGGATGCTGCCTGCATTCTCCACCAAGCTGTGACAGGGGCTAGGCTTACCAGTGGTGTTGTCTACTGGTTAGTTTGCTGAGCTACCACTTTCCCCTGTTTCCAGTGCCTCAGGCCAGCAATCATTCCAACACCATGATGGCCTGCCTCTTGCTAGGTGATGATTCATCCCTGCAGCTGGGTCACCTATTCAGTTTGCCCCATTCTGTGGTAACAGAGTTCACAGTAAGTATGCTTCATTTTTCCTAAATCCTATTATCCGAACCACTGCTTTAGCCACATCCCTTCTTTGTCCTCCATATACCTCATGCTCGGGACAAGGAAGGGATTCAGACAATACATAGGTCAGGTAACATAGCAGAGACCTCCAGCGAGGACTGAAAGGAGGATGAGGAAAAGTCCCTGGCCGTGGGGGAGGCTGCATGGTTGGCTCATGCAGCAGCACTGGGAGCACTCTGTAGCTCCGCAGTCTTGGTAGTGATTGAGTGGGGCCATGACAGAAGAGCTGCAGCGGGGTCCCTGCACTGCCACAGGGCTTGTGACCCCCAATCCCTCCAGGTACAAGGTGCACAACAAAATTTAATAGTGTAATTTGCCAAATACCATTCAATCAATCCTCGGTAAGATGCCCCTTGGCCCAAGCAGTTAGCCAATATATTGGGTCTTACCAGTTTGTTTCTGTTAGAAGGAGAAATGGATGACATAACTCAGGTATTAGGTGCAATCCTGTTTATTTTAAAAGAATGTTCACAAAGTCCTGTTTCTCCAAACACAGTAGGAACAAACAGCAGCAGGTAGTTTCCTTGCTAACAATTTCCAAGTCTGCCCCCCTCCAGCCAGTCCTGTGCCCCAAGGAGTTCTGCTTCTGCTCCCGCTCACTGCCACACTGAATGCTTTTCTTGTTGTCTGCTGGGTTTCTTGTGGCTTTCTGACAACACAGCTCCAACCAAATCAATGTACCAGGCTGATCTGGAGTAACATCAACATAGAGCAAGGAAACTGAATGATATGAACAGCATTAGCCAGTTCCTACCTGTTTAAAAAATGCCCCTAATTTTTCTTGCACTAATGATTGTTCACTGTGTGCTATACCTCTGCCTGGCTGTTCTCAGGTAGTGCTGGGAGTCAATCCAAAATGACTGTTTTAGAGGGATTGTGCTTGCTCTCACTCTCCTTTTTTTAAAAGATGTAGGTTCCTTTTTGGCTTCCTTAACTAGTAATGAAAGTCATGCAGACTAAAAGCTCATGTGTTGATCTTTGTGTATGGAAAACATAATAATTATCATCAGAAAAGCATCTTTAAGCCTACTTTGGAGGTAGGATTTAGTTCCGTCTGTCAAGCTTTATACTCAGCCCATCTAGAACTGAGTTCTTTCCCCATTTGGTGGTTTTATTGGCTTGTTCAATCTCACCCTGGTCTAGTGGGGTTCCAAGCATTCTGCAGGTTTCTGAAAGTTAACCAGTGGCAAACATTTGACCCTGACTTCTCCTTGACTGTAATCAGTTGCATCAGGTTGCTCATAGAAACTGCCGAGCTCTTTCACTATTTGCTGAGATTTAGTAATTGTGATTGCACCACTTGTGTTGCAAGGCACTTACAATACTCACGCTGAGGGATCTTTATGAATCAAGTTACCAAGCATTGTCCCTCATTTATTCGCCATACTCAATTTTTAGAAAAAGTTTTGTTTTGGATATAAAAATGGTTGGGTTGTTTTCGGTGTTCATTGAACAACAACAATGTGGCTTTACAGTGTTTCCTACCTCCACCCACTTTTTTTCTGGAAGGGTTTGTAAAGCACATCTGTGTTTTAGTTTCTTTGCTAATTTACTTTGCTGCAACATTTTCTTTCTTCTTGTCATTTGAATGCAGTGTTCTATAGCTTCTCAGTCTGGTTTTGTAGTTTCTCATAGCAATGAGAGAGAAATTTCCTCTGTGTTGTTTGCTTCCAAATATATTTTGCCTTTTTATTTTGTATAATGTTCTTGGAGAAGCAGGTTATTAAAGCTCCATTGGGAGTAATATAGGAGATGAGTTTCTAGTCTTTTGTTCATGAATACAGAGATGATTTTCATCACCGTATTACCTACACTTGAAGGAAGTGTATTTAATAAATGTTTGAGACGAAAAAATCCATTTTTCTACCTTTTCTTGCTACACGAGAATGAAAAACAAAACACTTTGGGGCTGGGTCTCTTCTCACTTACACTCACTTCTCACTAGTTTTACACCAGTGTTACTCCTGATTTACACGAAGGTAAGCGTGGAGAGTCAAGCCCTTTGTCTAATGATTGATGACAGATGGCTTCCCACTTTAGCTACAAAAGAAAGTGGGTAAAGTCTTTAGCTTTATTGCATGGGTAGATGGATTGAGAGCTCATTTAATTACTAAATTATGATGTTAGGTATAAGGTGGTAAGTAAAGGGTGGTGCATAAACTGTAACAGCCCATGGTAGCACCAGGAGCAATTCAGACAACACACAACTTGGAGTCTCAGTTCTTCCCAACCTACTCTTAGCTCTGGCCCATGTCAGCAGTAAATTACTACCCATCCTGTGCATGTACATTTGCATAGCTAGCTATGGGTCCTTTTGGAGACTCAAAGTATACTTTATCCCATTATAGAAGATGATGTAATCTCATCACATGCATCAACACCTTTGTAGAATATACACATGTACTAGAGATGGCAAGATCCCCACTCCTGTTTCAGCTTTTAAAATTGCTGTCTGTCACTTATTGTCTCTATCATCCTAATAGTCGTCAAATTCCAAAACTCCATGTCTTTCATTTTGTGAGGTATGGAGGACAATTTGGCATATGCTAATCTTAACTCAGATCTGTAAGCTGTTTGGGGCAGGGACCATTCTTTCATTATGAGGATGTACAGCATCTAGCATAACAGGGTCCTGATTCAGGCCTTGAGAAATTACTACAATATTAAAAAAACTTATATTTTATCAATTTTAACCTACAGTTACCTAACTTGGCATCCAAACTTGTTTTGAAGTCAGATGAAATCTCTGACAGTCTTTAAAGCATAAGAACTGGCCTCGTTAGTTTCTTTTTTGGGGGCAGGTTCTGATTAGTTGGAGAGTGTGTGTGTGTGTGTGTGTGTGGTGTGTAGCTTCTTCTGGTCTCTCCCTGTGTGGGGTTTCCTTAAATTATTTCTCTCAGGAGACCTTGGCAGGTGGGAGCTTAGAACCAATGCTACTCACACCATTTGGGCATTCCACTTGACTCCCTGGCAAGATTATTGATCAGACAGCAGAAATCATTCAGGGATAATAAGGAACTGAGGCGAAGAAAAAAAGTGGTGTCAGACAGGTATCACAAACATAATATGGTCATTACAAACCAGGAAATCATTGCTGATGACTTTACAAAGGATTTTTGTGGGACAAGGCAGGAATTATCAGTTAGGCCATAAGGATAGGGGGAAACTTTCCTGTTATTACCAGCATCAGCAAAAATTATTGCAAAGGGCTAGTATTAGTAAAGGAGTGCATACAGCAAGCTATGATAAAATCATATGCAATTGAACCAGGTTTTAAGAAGTATCCTATTTGATGGCATCTTTTTCATCAACCTCTAAGAGGCTGCAAAATCCTCCATCTTTTCCCTAGTTAATGGGGACAGTGAGAGAGAAGGAAGAAAAGCAGGTTATTAAAGAACAGAAGAAGCCGCCTATAATAAACAAAGCAAAACACAAACCTCCATCCAGAACACATGGTAGGATGATGGAGGCTGCAAAGGAAAGGATGGTACTAATGAGATGCCCACATTGCAGAAACAGATAAGCAAGCTCTATCATTACCCAGTGGAGCTTTGACTTTGGATATTTCTCTAAAGAACTTCAGATGTGATGCTGAAAATAACCCTAGGAAAAAATGGTTGAGGTTTCCAGTAAATCTTGTCCATGCCAATAAAGATAATGATCAGGCAAATACATCTTTTGCTGGAAGAGCTGCAGGCTGCTTCTGCAGCCATTGTGGAGAAAATAGACATTCTGCTGAAATATACAAACAGCTTGAATATTTGGAGAAAAATACTGGAGACAAAATTAATAAAGACAATACAAAATGGAGAAATTCCCAGGGAAGCCAGCAAAGAGGCAGCCTGGGTTATTTGTATGGGAAGCCGCCTATCTTTGGTTTCTGTGGCTTGGTAGGGCAGGAGGGAATAGTGGGGATGGTGGTTAATTGCACACACTTATGTTTTTCTGTTGTTGTTGTTTTTTTTAAAAAACAACAACAGTGGTTAAAGCAGAAGGAATAAAGAGAGTTGTGGAGGGAGAAAAGAAGAGGAGGTGCAGCTCCCACACTGCTTATAGCAGAGTAGGGAGAGCTGCCTTTCCATTCTACTTTCCCCTATTTGAATCCTGGTTTATAAGGGGGGTGATAGTGACATGAGAGAGCCGCTAAAGGAAGAGGTGGAGACCACTATAAAACAAGGATCATCATAATTATATATTTCAATGTTATAGGGATACATAATTAGGGACAAAGTCTGCTCCCTTTAGTCACACAATGTACAACCACTCCACCAGAGGAAGGATAATAAAAACCAGGGCTTTTACGTTGTAAAACACATTTTGTCAAATTTTGAAAGGTATTTAGGTGCCTAAGGCTTATTGATTTCAATAGGTGTCAGGCACCTAAATATCTTTAAAAATCTGGCCTTTCAAAACCATAAAGCACTATGCAAGTGCTAATTTGTATTGTCAGTCTTACTGTATTCACATTAAAGGGGCCTTGGCAGATGCTTGGTTGTGCACCACTGAAGTCAATGGGAGTTATGCCATTGACTTCAGTGGAAACAGGCTCAGTTCCCAAGTTATTCGTGGTACAAACTCATAACTTTGTTATTTGTAGAGGTTTAGAACTTTAGTGTGATGAGAGAGATCTGTAAAGCTGTCCAAATTTTGCCTTGTGTGTGTTCATGTCCAGCAGTCCAAGGAGCTGGAAAATCTAACCCAGACAGAGTAGAAAGTGTGAGAAATCTTTTATTTTCCCCAGGCATTTGAGGCAGGGTCAGACTGAGGTTTGGAAAGGTTTTGTTGTGGGGCTTGTTTTGTTTTAGCGGCTTGTATATATTTTACACTGCGTAGAGCAGGCTATTACATATTTGATAACAAAGACTTTATGTGCCTATCTGTTAATATATTCTGAAGGCAAAGAATGAAAGCAGTGCAGGAAAAGCCTTGCATTGTAATCACCTCTTACTGATATTTTGCAAGACAAAACACTGGAGAAACTGAAAGAATGGTAGCATTGAGAGCCTGTTACAGCAAAACCTTTAGTTGAATATAAGTGAATGGAAGACCTCCCTATTTGGTGGAGTAACTAAAAAATAGATTAAAGACAGAAACAGACGGAAGAGTGAAATTATTATTGGATTGTAGTCAGTCAAAGAGTGTTATGATTGGCTATTGTCCCTGCCCCTGAGTAGACTCTAACGCTGGGATGCGTTCTTGCTGCCCAAAAGGTAATGTCGCACAGATGTTCCTGTTACTGCTGCACGGTTTTTGACAGTCACACAGGTCCTATCACAGAGCAGCAATGCTGCCACAGATACTGAAGGACAGGAATGGGTTCAGCCCCACTGAATAAAACTTTGAAGATCACTTCTTGGCTGTTGCTTTGAGAATGTCCGTCTAGCCGTACAAACCGATTACTGCTGCTTGTTCCTCTGGCCCAAACCTGACAACGTGCTGAACACCTGCAGCTAGAACAGTAAGGAACCCAGCATCTCTCAGGGCTTGCTCCCCTATTTGAGGGGACTGTCCCTGGGTCCTAGCCAGGTCCCAGCTAAACCCCTCAATTACATTTACAACTGCTGAATGCTAACTGACAGTCTCCTGTCGGCATCATAACAGAAACCATTTAACTGCTTTTTTTTCCCCCAAGGAATTTCAGGGGGCATGTTATCTCATTTTCTTTTCACCTACACCCATGCTGACATTAAGGGTGTGCAATGGGTTACAAAGAGAATTTCCAAGCAGTGAAAAAGGTCTGTAGAAACACGCATTTTGTTATCTCAGTGGATGAACATGTCATCGTGAGGTTGTAATTTTTTAATTGCTTATCATGCTAGAGCAGTCAAGTGTCATATACATATCTCTGTATATTTAGGGTTTCTCTTCAAGTCCCAGCTGCTGTGGTTACACGAGCCTCTCAGCTTTTTTTTTTTATTTTTTAAAATGCTTCTAGCCCTCATGATTGCACAGGAAAGCTTAAAAAGATGACCAAGTGTGACCTAGGGGCTCAAAAACGAAAAGGTAAATAAACAGAACCCTAAATGTATTTTTTAAATCTCATGACTTTGTGTGGGCTTGACTTATGAATTTGAACACTTGGGATTAGCAATACTGAATTCAGCATAATCACAGAGCAGCATGTTTTAGAAGGGCTCAAAGAAACCAGAGTCACCAACAGTTTTTTTTTCCCCCTCCAAATTCAAATCCATTGCTCCTGAAGAGAGATGCACAAGACTATCTAGCACTCTTTCTGACAGAGTTTGTCAATATCACTCTGAAGACACATTTACCCTAAAGGATGCCACAGACTGGCCAATTTTTAGGAAGCTATATGTGGGCCCAGCAGGCCTTGCAAATAACCATAAGGTGTAAAAACTCTCATTGTCTGGGTGCCCCACCAAAAGTAGGCTAACCGGCCACTGCAGGAGCTAGAAAGATGAATAAGCCTCCTGAGCAAGACTGGAAAAAAAGATATATATATAAATTCACAAATTAAACCAATTATCTAAAGATAGTGGCCCAGAGTCCAGCATGAGCTGGGCTCTGTCAATCCCCCAAACCAACTAGCCTATAGCTAGGTCTTCTCTTTCCTTTGAGAGCAATGGTCAGCCTCCACCAGCTCACCCAGCTATCAAACAACCTGTAGACTGACTTGGAGATACAAAACCCAATATGCCTCCAAGACTTCCCCTTCCCTAAGGGAAAACTGGCCAACTTTCACAATCCAAGTATTTGAATTCAAAGGGTTAAATTCAAAGTCATGGAGTTAACCTCCAAAGAGCTCCATGGAATTGACCTATGACCTTTCAGAAAGCACCTCTTTCTTCATAACTGCCTCCCTCAAGAACTACTCACCTCAAGAACTCTTCAGTTGCCAGCATTAGCGTGAAGTTTGAAGGAGGCAGGACTTTCTTAATTACAGGCCAAGGGCTTTAGAACTCAATGCTAAGGAGATAACTATGCTCACAAATCTTACTGCCCTTCAAATGGCCATAATAAATTATGCAGAAAAAAACAACCCCCCTTCCAACTGCCTTCTGAGAAGTAAGCAAGTGATTTTGTTTATTATCTCTTATTATTGCTAAAGAGATGAACACTGCTGTAAGAATCTAGATAGACTGATTGCTAGGATACATGTGGGCAGCTCCTATGAACCTAGTCAATAGGAGCTGCCCACATGCAGCAACTGCTGACTGACGTTTGCCCTGTGTCTAGTATATAAATGAAATACTGATCAATGCTTGTTGCAGAGAGGGTTCATCAAGATGTTAGCTGCACAAGATACATTTAAAATATTTTTTTCTTTTC
The DNA here is from genome assembly GCF_965140295.1 of Lepidochelys olivacea. Classification (NCBI taxonomy): domain Eukaryota; kingdom Metazoa; phylum Chordata; order Testudines; family Cheloniidae; genus Lepidochelys; species Lepidochelys olivacea. Next base: position 48,377,768 of record NC_140412.1, read on the forward strand.
TTTTCATTTTTTCCTTCTTAAATGCCATATTGAACTTTTTCCTTTTTTTCTGTCTGACATGCAGATTGCTTTCTACTGCAACTGACATTAATTAATTAATGTCCCTCTCATCCTTGTTCTTTGGGAAAACAGAAAAGTTCCTCTTGAGTACATTGGCAAGAGGAAGAAAAAGGAAAAAGAATAGTATCTTGCAATGAATTTGGATCTTTGGCTTCACATATTGTATTCACATTAATTCAATCCAAGAGGGAAGATAATCAATAGTATGCTTGTCATCATAAACATTAATGTTAGATGTGTTAGTCCAGTAGAGATCATCCATAACCACTGAAAGGATGTGTTGTGCTTTCACCTTTAATTTCAGATCCTGCTACCAGGTGTGTTAATTTTTAAAAGAAACAAAAAGGAGACAGAGAGAAGGACACATTTCGGGTTCAGAATGTTGCTATTACAAATTTTCATAGCCATGTGAAAATGTAATTCTTGAATCGGTGCTGTTAATTCAGATGAGATTGTGTAAGTTTAGATATCCTTTCCACTTTGGAAATACAAGCCAAGTAAAACAGATTACACATGCGACATGAAGTGGACAGGATTTGACTTAGCTGAGCTGGAGCCCAGTCTTTGTGTCTTGTAGAGATGGAGAGGGTGACTAAGGATCGCTTGTATCTATTCTGGAAGAAGACTCACCCTAATTTCTAAGCAAATCAATTGAGTTTGATTCACAATGTTGCTTGGAGGTTCCAAGGAAAATCTTTTGATGAAATTTGTAGACTTCTATGAAACACAGATCTGAATAGAAAAATAGAAAAAGAACCTTAATAAAATTAGGATGTTGTAATAAACACATCTAATTTCCCATGGACTGTCTATGCCAGGTTTTCAGTTTGACAAAGCCTTTTCAGTTCTCATGACACAGGTTCTGAGAATCAGCAAGTACTTCACATATGGTACATGACTGATAATAAAAGATTACTTTAAATGACCATACTAGAAACTGTACATAATGTGAAACTACCCAGCTGAAACAACCTTTAGTTTTTTGTTTTAAAAAGAACGTTGACCTAGCATCTTAACGGCAGCCACATCGTCTGTCTTTTTCAGGGCTATTCATATCGATCCTGATTTGTGGGTGGCAATGTTAGGAAGTGGCTCTGAATAAAGGGTCATAATGGGAAAGGATGGAGCAAGATCAAGAAAAGTAATTAAGGATTGATGATCTCAGATTTGGGAAATTATAAAGGGTAGGAAAAATTGCAGTTCATTCTCTTTTACTCTCCTTTGTCTGGCCACTGACTATTTATATTGTAAGAGTTTTGACATAGGAACCTGTCTTATTATGTGACTAATGTGCTTCACACTCCATCCATCCTAGGTTTTTGTATACCACCCATCACCACAGTATCTAACATCATACCTATCTTTAAAACAAGGAACAAAGAGGACCCAGGGACCAGTCAGCCTAACTTTGATGCCTCGAAAGGTATTGGAACAAATGATTAAATGATCAATTTGTAAGCACCCAGAGGATAATAGTCTTAAAAGGAATGGCCACCATGGATTTATCAAGAACAAACCATGCCAAGCAAACCTAATTTCCTTCTTTGACAAAGTTACTGGCCTAGTGGATGGGGCAAGCAGTAGGCGTGATATATCTTAATTTTAATATTGCTTTTCACACAGTTCCAGATAACAGTCGCATAAGAAAACTAGAGAAATGTGGTCTAAATGGAATTACTATAAGGTGGGTACACAACTGTTTGAAAGGTTGGCTCAGAAAATAGTTATCAATGGTTTGCTGTCAAACAGTGAGGGTGTATCTAATGGGGTCCCAAAGAGGTCAGTCCTGGGTCCAGTACTATTCAGTATTATCATTTGGATTTGAATAATAGAGTGGAGCTTATGCTTATAAAATCTGCAGATGACATCAAGCTGAGAGGGTTTGCAAGCATGTTGGAAGACAGGATTAAAATTTTAAAATTACCTTGACAAATTTGAGAATTGGTCTGAAATTAACAACATTAAATTTAATAACGACAAATGTAAAGTACTTCACGTAGGAAGGAAAAATTAAATGCACAGCTACAAAATAGGGAATAACTGGTTAGGTGGCAGTACTGCAGAAAAGGTTCCTTTCAGCCCTAAATTTATGTGATTCTAGCTCAAGCTCTTCCCAGGTAAATTAGATCTTCATGGGGACGATATAAAAATCACATTGAATTAATATGCCACCTGTTACTATGATAACCATTACTAACAGGTTTCACTGTGGTTTTATTGTTAAAATATCCAGTCTTCCTTGTCTGAGACTTGTGAGCTTCCACTCAACTTCAAGTAACTATGGGCTTGGCTACACTTGCAAGTTACAGCGCAATAAAGGAGCCCCGTTTCTACAAAGAGCTGGATGAGATATTTGGGGGCGACCTCACCTCCACTCCGAGTACCACCATGGACACTTCAAGCGCAGTTCAACAAGACAGGAGGAGGAGAAGGAGCAGCAAAGTGGGAGTGAGGGTGCTGAGGCGGAGGAAGACACCCCGGAATCCCTAGATGCATGCAGCCAGGAGCTGTTCTCAAGCAAGGAGGAAGGTAGCCAGTCACAGTGGCCGGTGCTTGGGGAAGGACAAACACCAGAGGAGGTTCTCAGTAAGCGGCTTTTATTCTGGGAAAGAAGTTATTCAGTGCGGGCTCTTGGGGTGAGGGGGGTTAGGGCTGCATGCACACCTAGATGTGGAATAGCGTTGATGTGCTCTCTCACATTGTGGTAATCGGCCTCAGTGATCTCTTCAAAGATCTCATCCAGAACTTGGGCAACGCACTTGGCAGGTTTCTCGGGAAAGCCACTCTGTTCCTTGTCCCAGTAAAGCTAACTTGTCCACACCACTGTGCCGTGAGGGGTGGGGGGGACTATTGCTGCACACAAGTGCATATGGGCCATGGCAGAATCCACATTGCAGTCGAAGACCCTCCCTTACTTCCCAGGTCACCCTCATCTGCAAGATATCTTCCAGGACGAACTCCCATGGAAAATGTGGGGACAGTGTTCAGTATAGGGGGCCCCTGCCACTGTTGGCTCTCCCCAAGGCACAGAATCCCAGAGGACAGTACAGTTGTGAAACAATCAGTCACGCTTGACCCTGTGCTTACTCACCATTTTGGGGCTCCCAGGGGTTATGTGCACTCACTTTGGGACAGGCAAATTATGCTATTGTGCAGACTGTGCTTGCCCTTAAGTATGGGGGAATCACTGCTCTGTCTGGTGTGAACAATGCTGCCTCTGTGACCTGTTGCATTTTGCCTTTACAGATGCAACCTTGAGATCTCAGCCGTCAGTGTTATCACCGGCTGAAAAACTCCAAAGAATCAGAAAGAGGCCACGTAGAAGCAAGGAAGACATGTTGCATGAGGTAATGCAGCGTTCAAGTAATGAAAATCAAAAAGTGCAGGAGTGGCGGGACAGTGCAAGGAGGATCCGCCAGCAGAATGAGGCGCACCGGCACAAAAGCTCAGTGCTCTGGCAGCAAAGCACGGATCGGCTGATAAGCATAATGGAGCGCCAAGTGGACTTGATCCAGGCGCTCGTAGCCATGCAGGCGGAACACTACCGTGCCTGACCCCCCCTGCAGCCCTTGTCCCAAAACTTTCCCTTGTGCCCCCATGTCACCTCCAACCTACTTTCCCAAACATCCGGGTTCTTACCGCCACCAGCTGCCTCCAACACCTGTAGCTTCACCACCTAGCCCTGAAAACTACAACCCTTACCCACTGCACTTAACCCCCATCACCACACAGTATAGCCATCCTGAAGTGCAGCATTCATTGCTCAGGAAGGCTGAGTATGATAACAGGACATACACAAGTCTGTGATTGTACAGTTCCCCAACCCACCCCACCCCATCCCACCCCCTGGCGCTTTCTGTTTCCTAAGCAGTTGTGTTTCTTTTCAATAAATGAATTTTATTTTCAATAAATGGATTTTTGGCTTTGAAAACATTATTTATTATTGCATAAAGTAAAAGATACCTTAGCCCAGGAAAGAAACAGGCACTTCAAGTCACAGTAGCAAACACAGATTCCTACTAACATTGGAACCACTGCACTTCACTCCCTTGCAGAGCACCAGACATTACTGGTGGCTTTCAGCCTCAAATTGCTCCCTCAAGGCATCCCTAATCCTTGCAGTCCTGCGCTGGGCCCTTCTAATAGCTCTGCTCTCTGGCTGTTCAAGTTCAGCCTCCAGGTGTTGAACCTCCAAGTTCCATGCCTGCGTGAATCGTTCATCCTTCCCTTCACAAATGTTATGGAGGGTACAGCACATGGATATAACCGTGGGGATGCTGTCATCAGCCAGATCCAGCTTCCCATACAGAGAGCGCCAGTGGCCCTTTAAAATGGCCAAAAGCACACTCCAGTCACTCTGCACTGGCTCAGCCTGTTGAACCACTCCTTGCTGCTGTCAAGGCTCCTTGTGTAGGGTTTCATGAGCCACGGTATTAAAGGGTAAGCGGGGTCTCCAAGGATCACAATGGGCATTTTGACTTCCCCTACGGTGATCATCTGGTCTGGGAAAAGACTCCCGGCTTGCAGCTTCCTGAACAGGCCAGTGTCATACACCTTTCCGGACCAGCCTGTGTTAATGTCAATGAAATGCCCACGGTGATCCACAAGTGCCTGGAGAACCATAGAAAAATACCCCTTCTGATTAACGTACTTGGAGGCTAAGTGGGCTGGTGCCAGAATTGGAGTGTGTGCCATCTATTGCCCCTCCGCAGTTAGGGAAACCCATTTGTGCAAAGCCATCCACAATGTCATGCACGTTACCTGGAGTCTTCTGAGCAGGATGCGATTAATGGCCCTGCAAACTTGCATCAACACGATTCCAACGGTCAATTTCCTCACTCCAGACTGGTTAGCAACCGATCGGTAGCTGTCTGGAGTTGCCTGCTTCCTGATTGCAATAGCCACCTGCTTCTCCACTGTCAAGGCAGCTCTCAATATCGTGTCCTTGTGCTGTAGGGTGGGGGCGAGCTCCTCACACAGTCCCATGAAAATGGCTTTTCTCATCCAAAAGTTCTGCAGCCACTGCTCGTCATCCCAGACTTGCATGACGATGTGATCCATCACTCAGTGCTTGTTTCCTGAGCCCAAAAGTGGCATTCCACGGTGGTGAGCATGTCTGTGTATGCCACAAGCAAACTCATGTCATATGTGTTACTCAATATCATCATCGCAGCCCTCACTGTCACTTTGGATCATAAGGAATAACTCGACTGCCAAACGTGACGTGCTGGGGCTCCATTCCCGCAGACCGAAAGGGAAGACAGAGCACCCAGTACAAAAAACGTTGAAAGATGGTGCCAAATGTGGACAGAAACACAGGGATTGCTGGGATGCGATCCGATGGATCATGGGGTGTTGGGACAGGACCCAGAATGCCCCGCACGCCCCGCCCCCTTCCCACAAGCCACAGCGCCAGAATGGGAAGAGGTGCTCTGTGGGAGAACTGCCCATCATGCACTGCTCCCAATGCCGCTGCAAGTGCCGCAAATGTGGCCACGCCAGTGCGCTTGTTCCTGTGAGCATGGACAGAGTGCAGCACTTTTCCTACCGTGCTCTCCGAAGGTGGGTTTAACTCAAAGCGCTCTCTACACCTGCAAGTGTAGCCATGCCCTATGAATGGGAGAATGCCCCAGAGCCAGAGAAAAGGACAAGGGAGGAAAAAAAGAGAAAATTGTGGCAAGATGGCAGAGGGGGAATAAAGAGAAGTGAGTGGGGTGAGACATAGAATGGGAAGGAGAGGTAAGATTTAAGATAATGGTAATGTACAAAATATTATTTATTGTGGGATAGGGAGTGTGATGGGATGTCTGCCACACAAAAAGCCTGAGCAGGTTAAAAAGGGCCAGTTAACCTAGGGAGATGGTAGGTAAGAGCCCTTGGGAAACAAGTCTAAGGGGGAAAACAGTTCAAGAGAGTTGGAAGTTTTTCAAAGAGTTATTAAGGGCAAAAAAGAGCAAACTATCCCACTGCCTAAGAAATATATGAAGTATGGCGATAGACCACCCTGGCGTAATCAGGAGACCTTCAATGATCTAAAACTCAAAAAAGAATCCTACAAAAAGTGGAAACTAAGTGAAATTACAAAGGATGAATATAAACAAATAACACAACTATGTAAGGACAAAATTAGAAAGGCCAATGCACAAAACAAGATTAAACTAGCTAGAGACATAAAGGGTAACAAGAAAACATTCTACAAATACATTAGCAGCAAGAGGAAGACCAAGGACAGGGTAGGCCTGTTACTCAATGCAGGGGGGGAGGACAATAACAGAAAATGTGGAAATGGCAGAAGTTCTACATGACTTTTTTTGTTTCAGTTTTCACCAAAAAGTTTATTAGCAATTGGACATCGCACTTAATGAATGCCTATGAAAATGAGGTAGGATCAGAGGCTAAAATAGGGAAACAACAAGTTAAAAATTATTTAGACAAATTAGATGTCTTCAAGTCACCAGGACCTGATTAAATACATCCTAGAATACTCAAGGAGATGACTGAGGAGATATCTGAGCCATTAGCGATTATCTTCAAAAAGTCGTGGAAGACAAGGGAAACTACAGATGACTGGAAAAGGGCAAATATAGTGCCAATGTATAAAAAAGGGAATAAGGACAACCTTGGGGATTACAGACCAGCTAGCTTAACTTCAGTACCCAGAAAGATAATGGAGCAAATAATTCAGCAATCAATTTTCAGACACCTAGAAGATAATAAAGTAAAAAGTAACAGTCAGCATGGATTTGTCAAGACCAAATTGTGTCAAATAGCTTTCTTTAACAGGGTAACAAGCCTCTGGTAGATGTGGTACATCTTGGCTTTAGTAAGGCTTTTGATACTGTCTCGCATGACCATCTCATGAACAAACTAGGGAAATGCAACCTAGATGGAGCTACTATAAGGTAGGTGCATAACTGGTTGGAAAACCATTTTCAGAGAGTAGTTATCAGTGGTTCAGACAAGATGGAAGGACATATCATGTTGGGTCCTGCAGGGATTGGTTCTGGGTCCGGTTCTGTTCAATACCTTCATCAATGATTTAAATAATGACATAGACAGTACACATATAAAGTTTGTGGATGATACTGAACTGGGAGGGGTTGCAAGTGCTTTGGAGGATAGGATTAACATTCAAAATGATCTGGACAAACTGGAGAAATGGTCTGAAGTAAATATGATGAAATTCAATAAGGACAAATGCAATGTAGTCAACTTAGGAAGGAACAATCAGTTGCACCACATACAAAATGTGAAATGACTGTCTAAGATAGAGTACTGCAGAAAGGGATCTGGTGGTCATAGTGGATCACAAGCTAAATATGAATCACTATAACACTATTGCAAAAAAAGCAAACAGCATTCTGGGATGTATTAGCAGGATTATTGTAAGTGAGACACGAGAAGTAATTCTTCCACTCTACTGAATGCTGATTAGGCCTCACCTGGACTATTGTGTCCAGTTCTGGGTGCTACATTTCAGGAAAGATGTGGATAAATTGGAAAAAGTTCAGCGAAGAGCAACAAAAATGATTAAAGGTCTAGAAAACATGATCTATGAGGGAAGATTGAAAAAACTGGGTTTGTTTAGTCAGGAGAAGAGAAGACTGAGGGGGGGCATGATAACAGTTTTCAAGCACATAAAAGGTTGTTACAAGGAGATGGGAGAAAATTTGTTCTTCTTAACCTCTGAGGATAGGACTAGAAGCAATGGGCTTAAACTGCAGCAAGGGCAGTTTACGTTGAACATTAGCAAAAAATTCCTAACTGTCAGGGTGGTTAAGTTCCCTAGGGAGGTTGTGGAATCTTCGTCATTGGACATTTTTTAAGAGCAGGTTAGACAAACATCTGTCAGGGATGGTCTAGATAATGCTTAGTCCTGCCTTAAGTGCAGGGGACTGAACTAGAAGACCTCTCAAGGTCTCTTCCAGTTCTATGATTCTATGATCCTATAGGCTGCACCTGAAGGAGAGACAGGGACTGATAAATTTGATTTAACTTTAAATTTAACTGATAAAATAATTGATGATGAAGCACAACTGGGCAAGGGCAGGCTGTGCTTTTATGAAACCCAGAAGGGGAGAACAGAAGGGGGCTGCAGGGAGGAGCTCTGCTCTCCCTTCCCAGAGAGAAAGAGGGTGTGGCTAGGGACAAGGAGGACTTCCAGGGGGGAAATAAGCCCTGGTATCCTGCCTTGGACTACAAAATCTTGCAAGAAGCTGAGAGGGGTGAAGAGGCCACTGGGAGTGGAGGAAGCTTGGACTGGTAAACCCAGAAGTGGACCAGAAACTAGATAAGTGAAGTATGAAGGAGCCCAAGAAATATTTGGGTCTCAGATTGAGTAGACTGTGGTCGCTAGAAGGAGAGTCGCTGGGCTCTAACTCAGAGTAGTGGGCTGGCCTGGTTCCCCTACAAGTCACTGGGAAAGTGGCACTGGACCTGGTCAGAAGACTGCGTGATATGGCATAGACAGCTTGTACAACAGGACTCTGAGACCCCAGAAGAGGGGGACTGAATAGTGACCTGGCTGGTGGGCTAAGTCATGAAGAGAGAGCACTGGGAGTCCCAGAGAGAATGAGGCCATCGTGCAAGCAACCAATGGAAAGAGTGCCAGATGGTGTGAGAGTTAAACTCCAGACCCAGTCACAAGGAGGCACCCAGCAGTGAGTGAGACCTGTTACAAGGAGCTAATCTTGCTAAAGATGTCCAAGAATTGAAAGGGGGCAGGCTATGAAGGTGGTATAGGAAGGAAACTATATTTCAGTAGTGAATCAGAGTGGAGCAAGTTATAGTAGCCAGTCAGATTAGCTAAATAGTGATTAGCATATTAATATATGTTTACTGGAAATAACCATGCAATCTCTATGCAAATCAGACCCTCTGAGCTGAAGTGCAGGGAATTGCAGTGCTGAGAAATAAATGTATGAATATAGGTCAGTGACTAGATAGCTCCCTGCGCTCTGATTGGTTGAGACAATTCCTGTACAGTAATAATGCCCGAGAAACAGGGACGATCCCCACATTATCTGACTTGACTGCAATGGAATTGTCTCAGCCAATCAGAATATAGAGATGCCCACTGTCCCTGATGCATGTTTTTCTGACATACTTTCTGCCAGTAAATAACTCCAGTATTCAACACTTCTTAGCGGAGGAGACTCCAAGGGGCATATAGCAGATAAGTAATACCCTGCTGGGGCCTTTCACACCAACAATCTAAGCATGAAAGAAGAAAGAGGAAATTTATGTTGGAAATTGTTATGTCTTTTTCAGAAATAGGTGACCTTTTGATTAAGCTATCCCTAGAATTAGATTATTTTGAGGGCTCATCTAGAAAGTGCCAAGTAAACATTATATAAAGGCATATTCTGAACAAAATGATTTTGTATTTAGACTGCAGTTTTTATAAGCAGCTTAGCTGTTAATCATACCAGGGAAAATAGGCCTAACACCATGCCTAATTCCAAGAACAATGTGTTCAGAACTGACTAAATGCAGAGCATTTAAGAGTTATTTTAGATTTATAAATGGCATCAAGTGTGATTTAATAGGGTGGAGGGGATCTTGACACTCTTAGAGAAAGATTAGAGCTTTCTCTAACCTTTTTGTAGGAAGTCTGTCACACACCACAGGACAGGGACTCAGCACAGGCTACTCCATCTGCATGAGAAATTGTCTTCCTTCAGGCATTCCTTTGCTGCACAAACAGGAAATTACATGTCTTACATTTCACTGAAAATAGATTCTTATTTAGAATGTGAGTATGATCCCATCATTGGTGAGATGCTGTGCAGGAAGTTATAAAATGCAGGAAAAGCATAGAGGGAAGTTCTTAACTAACAGCCACTAACACAACACATTAACAATCTCAAAGGTCTAAAAAGTCAGAACCTACACTTCCAAAAGAGGAAAAAGGCATACAGAGCACTCACTGTGGATTTTGAAGGATGATTGGATTCAGCCTACTGTAATATGTAATATATAATGAGTTGCACCACCTACCCACACTCTTTACTCAGAACAAGAACAACCCATGACTCTTTGAGTCACTCATTTATCCAGTTTGGCTCTTTGAACAGACTATGAATAAATAATCAGCCAAACAGTGGGTCTCTGCTCAAAGTGTCTCTTCAAAAGGATGGATTTGAGATGGGTCATTTGCATTTCTTTCACCCTCAGGTATTTCCTGGGGGATCTGCTTCATACATATTATCCCAAAAAATCCTTTGTAGTTGATTGCAATAATCATGTCTTGAAGTTCCACGCAATCCCAGTACATAGATATTTGCATTTTCAATACAGTGGACTTCCAAAGTACTTAATGCAACAAGGTTTAACTTAATTCAGTAAGGGCTGTCCAGGATATTATCATATCTGTTACACAGACACTTTATATTTAGTGACAGTAAAGTAACATATTTCTACCGAGTGCTTTCTCCTATCTAGCCAGTCAGCGACACATCCTTTTTGCTTTCAGGTGTCTTGCATGTCTCTTCAAACTCTGAAAAATATTTGGGTCCTGACTGGTCTAGGAAAATAAGTCAAAATATGTTAGCTAATATGTTTTAAAACATATATTAAAATATTTTACCTAACACATTTTTAAACACTAGCAAAGACAAGAGCTGGATGCAAATATGGTATTCAGTAATTATTTGGGGCCCAAGGCGATTGAAAGAAGTCCTCTCTATTAAAGAGCAGAATTATCAGACACATAGATGAACACGATTTCTTGGGGAAGAGTCAACATGGTTTTTTTTTCTAAATGGAAATCATGCACCACCAATCTACTAGAATTCTTTGAGGAGATGAACAAGCATGTGAACAAGGGTGATCTAGTGGATATAGTGTATTAGATTTTCAGAAAGCCTTTGACAAGGTTCCTCACCAAAGGCTTTTAAGCAAAGTAAGTTGTCATGGAAAAAGAGGGAAGGTCCTCTTGTGGATCAGTAACTGGTAAAAAGATAGGAAACAAAGGGTCAAAATAACTGGTCAGTTTTCAGAATGGAGAGAGATAAATAGTTGTGTCTCCCAGAGGTCTGTCCTAGGACCAATACCGTTCAACATATTCATAAATGATTTGAAAAAAAGGGGTGAAGAGTGAGGTGGCAACATTTGCAGATTATACAAAACTACTCAAGATAGGTAAGTCCAAAGAAGCCTGTGAAGAGTTACAAAGGGACCTCAGCAAACTTGGTGACTGGGCAACAAAATGGCAGATGCAATTCAATGTTGATAAATGCAAAGTAAGGCACACTGGAAAACATAATCCCAACTATAGATATAAAATGATGGGGTCTAACTTAGCTGTTGCCACTCAAGAAGGAGATCTTGGACTCATTGTGAATAGTTCTCTGAAAAATCCACTCAGTGGGCAGTGGCAGAAAATATCATATTGCCTCCATATAAATCCATGGTAGACCCACATCTTGAGTGTGCAGATCTGGATTTCCCATCTCAAAAAAGATATACGGGAATTGGAAAAGGTACAGAAAAGTGCAACAAAAATGATTAGGGGTATGGAACAGCTTCCATTAGGGTGACCAGATGTCCCGATTTTATAGGGACAGTCCTGATTTTTGGTCCTTTTCTTATATAGGCTCCTATTACCCCCACCCCCACTCCCTGTCCCGATTTTTCACATTTGTTGTCTGGTCACCGTAGCTTCCATATGAGGAGAGATTAATAAGACTGGGACTTTTCAGCTTGGAAAAGAGAGGACAAAGGGGGGATATGATACAGGTCTATAAAATCATGACTGGTGTGGAGAAAGTAAATAAGGAAATAACACAAGAACTAGGAGTCACCAAATGAAATTAATAGGCAGTAGTTTTAACACAAACAAAAGGAAGTATTTCTTCACACAATGCACAGTCAACCTGTTGAACTCTTTGCCAGAGGATGTTGTGAAATCCAGGACTATTACAGGGTTCAAAAAAGAATGAGATAAGTTAATGGAAGATAGGTCCATCAATGGCCATTAGCCAGGATGGGCAGGAATGGTATCCCTAGCCTCCGTTTGCCAGAAGCTGGGAATGGGTGACAGGGGATGGATCACTTGATGATTACCTGTTCTGTTCATTCTCTCTGGGGCACCTGGCATTAGCCACTGTCGGAAGACGGGATACTGGGCTAGATGGACCTTTGATCTGACTCAATATGACCGTTCTTATGTCCTTTATTCAGTCATGAAGCTCCCAATTGCCTCTATATAACAGAAAATAAGCTTCTGCAGTTCTCTTCTCCCAGACTTCCTGTCTGGAAACCACTTAAATGTGCAGTTCCCAATACCACAGCAACCAGTTATCAAGTTTTAAAGTTGTCCTGGCTATATGATCATGTAAAAAAAGAAGTTTGTTAAAATGTGTACTACCACATTTTTAAAGGTTTCAGAGTAGCAGCCAGGTTAGTCTGTATTTGCAAAAAGAAAAGGAGTACTTGTGGCACTTTAGAGACTAACCAATTTATTTGAGCATAAGCTTTCGTGAGCTACAGCTCCTTTTCTTTTCACATTTTTAAACATGATCTGATACCGTACTCTAGCTGGGGCCCTTGTATTTTCAAGGGTTTGTCATGCCCTGTCTATTGCATGTTCTCGGGTTTGTATTCACTGCTGTTAATAAACAGTTTCAGTACCTGCTTTCTTTTTTCAAATTCGGATCTTAACAAGAAACCATTCCCCACTCCAATACCATTTGCCCTTTGTGCTGGCCTTAATGACCATGCTTTTGCATGCTAATTGTCTTGCTTAGTCTGCTTTTAACGATGCAAGGCTTATGTAATTATTATAATTTATTTTTAGCATTAGTTGTGGTCTTTCACATATGACTCATGCACAGGTTAACTATTCTGTCACATTCCTTCCTTTTCTGTGAAAGGGAGTCACAGACAAGGACACAGCATGAAACACTTGAGCTAGGTAATGGGAGAGGTTGTTGCATAAATGCTGACCTTCTACAGGAGAGATCCAGGAGACTGTTAATATGTCCAGATTTCAGCTTGTGGTACAACCAGAACTTTATCAGATCCCTACAAAATCTTAAAAGGTTCATCATATCATGGCCCTGAACATGAGAGATGATGTTAGTTTAATGCTCCACTATTTTATGTCAGCATATAAATACTTTTATTTAGTTTGGGAAAACATGTCTGGTTTATTATGATTATATTTTTCCTGACACACATTTTTGGAAAACTTATGCAGGCTTCAAAAAGTCCTAAAGGTTTTTGAGATTCATTAAATGGATCTAGTTCTTCCCATCTCTTTGTTATGTAGTTTTAATTGCTTGTCTTGTGGACGTGGTTCTCTGCAGTTCTAGGTTATGTAATATCATTAAGTAGAAAGCTTCATTTTTCTTCATTACTCCTGTCTAGTTCATGAGGACAGGGGAAACATCAATAATAACATATCATTGTTATCGTAGACTTGCATTCTGACCAGGGGTATTCAGTAACTACATTCCTCATTTATGTCCCAATCCTGCAAAGCTGGACTCAGAAGGAACTGCTTGAATGGATCACTTTGCTGGATCAGACATATCTAGATAATAAGATGCCAGGATTATCACTCTGAAGCCTAGAATGTCTCTTGAGTCAGTATGAAGCAATGGAAAGAGTTACAAGCATGGTTGAGGGCTCTTTTTGTTTAAAATAAAGTTCAGAATCACTGGGATTCACAGTCTGTTACCATCCAACTTTTATGTTTTCAGCCATTTTGACTTTACAAATGACACCCATGTAATGCACAGCTACAGTAAGGCATGTATCCATGCCATGCCAGGCACCCTAGACCGTTGTGATATCAGAGATAACTGAACCACTCACTATCTTATTCTGCAGCTAATTTTCATGCAACGATTTCATTGGTTGCATGAGGGAGAGTGAACAGATTGTGGATTACTTGGCCTAACTGCCACACCGAAGTTAAAGCAAAGGTTTTCAGCTTCAAGGAGGTATTTAAGTTAGCTGAGCTCAGATGCATTAGAATTTCCCTTGTGGTCACATTTTTCTATGATGCACAATGTAAACAAAAGTAGCTAGCCTCTTCTGTAATATCTGAAGGTAAAAAAAAATTAAAGGGAAGTAATGTATTTCTAAGCGGTTCAATTAGCAATTCAGAGAAAAACATATTATAGACTAAACATATGCTGTGAAGTAGCTCTCCCTTAGAGCCAAAGCCATTTGTAAAACAGATATATGTAGGTAACAAAAATACCCCAAACCCATACCTCCCTGGTGGAGATTTTGACACTCCATGTTTTAATGGTGTTCAAACACCCCTTCCCACCCCACCCCACCACAGCATGTCAGTATTCACATGTAGGACAAAATCAGAGATCAATAAGGAAGGCAGACAAAAAAAATATCAGTTCAGGAAGCTCAAAATGGTTACATGAACCTGCAATTACGATGTAAATAGATGAGATGTATTTATCCATACGTGTATAGTTACCATGGCAGATATTGTATATAGCAAGGAAACACCTTCCTTAACAGGAATTTGTACAAGTAATGATGGAGAATCTGGATAAATTAAACACTGAAAATTAACCTGCTTTGAGGTTTAAAAATTTGAGTTAACTTCTGAACTGAGGGCTTCTCTACACTTACCAAAGGATTGACCCTGCGACAATGGATGTATCGGTGGACGATTTAGTGGGTCTAGTGAAGACCCGCTAAATTGACTGCCAATCGTTTTCCCCTCGACTCCTGTACTCTGATTGAGAAGAGTAAGGGGAGTTGATGGGAGTGCGTCTCCCATCAATGTTGCATAGTGTGGACCTTGTGGTAAACAGAATTAAGCTATGTCAATTTGACTTACGCTATTGACATAACTCAATATGCGTAGCTTAGATCAGCTTTTCCCTTTGCATCCCATGAAGTGAGCTGTAGCTCACGAAAACTTATGCTCAAATAAATTTGTTAGTCTCTAAGGTGCCACAAGTCCTCCTTTTCTTTTTTCCCCTTTAGTGTAGGCAAGACCTTAATGTGTTGAAATATGATACCATGACAGTCTGTCCTTGGGTTTTACAGTTTCATTCTGAACAGGAAGTACCAGAAAACTACTGGCCACCTTTTCAAAGAAAGAAATAGGTCTATACTGCGAGTTTGTAAAGTGACCAAGCACCTCTTTTGTAGTCCTCTTCCTAAGAGGTTTCATAATTAAAATAATATGCAGCTTCTTGCACCCTATTACTAATGATGTCAGTGGAACTCTTGCAAAACAGATTAACACATGTGCCTGGTACTGAACAGCTTAAGTCACAGGTCACTCTGTAGAATGCATTGGAAAATAGCCTTTGCACAAGGGAGTTAATAGATGGAAGCCTCTCCCAGGCTACAAAACTCCAACACAGCTACTCCTCAGCCAGTACTACAGCCCACAAATCCACATGCCACTCTATAGCCCTTCTCCAAGTGTTCCCTGATCTGTTCCCAACATCTCATTGCACGGATGCTAGAGATTGCACCAGGATGGCCTGAGCCCAGGACAGCACTCCCATCCACCTTCCTTTACCCCCCCCCATCTTCTTCTGACGTTACACCCCGACTTGGCCAGTCTGGAAGATTGTGTGAGTATGAAAGTGAGTTAGGGCTTGGGGCATTAACACTTTCTTTCTTCCCCTGAGAGACGTGGGAGCGTTCCCAACACTCTCTGCTGTTATTTTATTATTTTATTAATAAAGCTTTAAAATTTAGACACTTGGTGTTCCTTCGTCATCTCCTCCGCAGAAAGACCCTGTGGCCCCAGCCTGATCAACTGTGGACTCGGGCAGATTGGTAATGATAATCCGTCACAGTTTTGGCAAAAAACTCCCTAAAAAAAGGGGGTCATTATATTGTAACACTTGTCCTATGAACTTTGGTGGAGTCAGGGTAAGTAAGGAAGTTTTCTCCAAGAGAGACAAAACACACAGTCAACCTGTGGAACTCCTTGCCAGAGGATTTTGTGAAGGCCAAGACACTAACAGAGTTCAAAAATGAACTAGATATGTTCATGGAGGATAGGTCCATCAATGGCTATTAGCCTGGGTGGACAGGGATGGTGTCCCTAGCCTCTGTTTGCCAGAAGCTGGGAATGGGCGAGAGGATCACCTGATGATTACCTGTTCTGTTCATTCCCTCTGAAGCACATAGCATTAGCCACTGTCAGAGGACAGGATACTGGGCTAGATGGACCATTGGTCTGACCCAGTTTGGCTCTTCTTATGTACCTATGTTTAAAACAAAAAAGGACAAGAATTTTAAGACATGGACTAACAGTTTAGGTGGACAAAGATCTGTAGAAGATATTGAGGAAAATAAGGAAGGATGGATTTCTGGAGAAACTGGCCTTAAAAAGGGATACAGCAGAGTAGAGAGGGTTGTTTGGTGGACAAGGTTAACCCCCCCCCCCATCTTTGTACGATCTCTGCCTTCACCAGCAGCACTGAAATAAGGCACCTAAAATCATTCAGTCACAGAAATGTAGGACCAGAAGTTACCTCAAAAGGTCAACTAGTCCATTCACCCTTGCTGATGCAGGACCAAGCATACCTAGACCCAGGCTTTTAAAGATAAATGTGGGGCCCTAGTGCATCACGTTCCGTGAGGCCCTATCCTTTCCCATTTCACCGCAGTTTAAGACATTGGGGGTCACCTGATCTCAGGACGCCAGTACAATTGCCCCCCCCCATCCTCCACTCTCATCAGTTGTGCCTAAAATGGTCTTAAAAATCTTCAGTGATGGGATTGCACCACCTCCCTTGATAACCTATTCTAGTATATAACTATTCTTATAGTTAGAAAGTTTTTTCTTAATTTATATCTATATACATAGGCACCAACTCCATAGGTGCTGTAGGGCTGCACCCATGGAAAAAAATAATGGGTGCTCAGGACCCACCAGCAGCCCCATGGATCAGCTTATACCCCTCCCCCCCCAGCCCTCCCACCTGCTGGCAGACTCCGCCGATCAGCTCCTCCTCTTCCCTCCTGTCTGCCACAATTGACTGTTCAGCAGCATGCAGGAAGTGCTGGAGGAGGGGAGAAGCAGGGGGCAGGAAGAGGTGGGAGAGGGTAGAACAGGGTGGGAAGGAGGCAGGGGCAGGAAGAGGTGGGATGGAGGTGGAGTGGGAGCAGGAAGAGGTGAGTCAGGGTGGGGGCTTGCAGGAAGGGATGGAGTGGAGATGGGGCTTGGGGTGGAGCGAGGGTCAAGCACACCCCAGGAAGTGGGCTCCTCTGTACATTATATATATATATATATATATATATATATATATATATATATATATATATATATATATGTGTGTGTGTGTGTATGTGTTTGTTTGTGTAATATATATATGTTCAGCCAGACAGTTTTATGAAAAATTATAGTATTAAGACCAGAGGAAAACTGTTAAGATTTAATAAACATCATGCAGTGATGACTATTTCAGTTGTATATCAAAAGGAAAACAACCATTAACTAGTTCTCCTTGGAATGGCACCTATAAATTCTATCAATTGAAACAAGCCAGCTACTAAAGAGCTTGTGAAAGGTACCGTTTTTCTTCAATCATCATCACAATGCTCCTGTGCGTTAGACTTTCAAAATCATCTGGTGGAACTCCAGAATAAGTTGTTTTTATTTTTTGTTTTAAGACTTGCCCCTTACAGATAATTGTGGCTATAGCACGGCGTAAAATCTAAAAGCCACATACTGGGATGAAGAAAGGTAGGAAGCGTGGTGCAGGGGAAACATGGGGCTGGAGCATACATTGCTATTGCTATAGATCCTGACAGTACACCCGTTGAAGTCACTGAAAAAAAAAATTCAGGTGATTTAATGCGAGCAGAATCTGGCCCTTACAGTCCGGTTCTAATCTGGGAAGTGATTATATTAAAAATTATTTGATAGATGTGATTCCTGGAGAAATCTCCCCTGCACAGAGAGTGGTCACAAGGTTTATGCACCACTTAAGTCCCACTGAAGCTCCTTGAGGCAGTGTGCTAGCTTTCTACAGTGGGATGATTTTCATCTACTGTATTTCAGCCTTCTGAATGAAGTCTGCTGATTTTACTGCTTGTGGGCCAGATTCCAATCTTATTTGTATCCAGAGTAACTTAATTGATTTAAATGGAGTTACCTCAGTGAAACTGATCTGAATCATGACTTACACATTCTTACTTTATAGCCAACAACAGCTAAGAGACTTAGAAATGGATTGTGTTCCACTTTGTGTATGATTAATGGCTTGTATACTGAAGTTCTAAATAATCATGCTTGTGTAAATCCAGTGAAGACAATAGGATTTGTCCATATGTTAGTGACAACATCATTTGAAGGAATTGAGATTGGTTCTAGTGTAAATTAGGACATCATTCAGCCTGCCGAATTTTCAGTGTGATATCACTAAAATGAACCATTCACTACCTTTGATACCTGAAGTAACTAGAAATACGACTTTACAAAAACTATGTGGTGTTGGTTGCAAGTGTTGTGTTTTTAATCTAACCTATACTACAAAACACAAATATGCTATCTAATATTGTGGTATACAGCTTACTATTTAATGGTGCCCTGTCAATAAAAATATGCCAAAAATGTGTATGGAGTATCCACAGCCAGCTTGTATTAAAATCAAATCATTTAATCATTGTTTCACTACTGTAGTGTCAATATGCAGTTGGAATATTACTTTCATACCCCTGGAGCTGAGTGAGGGGTTTAATAGCTTTATCCATGGCTGTTTTTAATTGTTCCTTTTAATTTAAAGAGTTTATTTGGAACTTTGCAAGTTCCCAATTAAACTTTCATGGGAAAATATATAAAAGTCTCTCTGGTGCTTGTTCTATGCCTCCATCCCACAGGAACATTTAAGATTTTTTAAAAAAACGTATCTAATCTTTTTACCCCTCTTTTCTACTTCTTTATTCAAATTTTCTTCCTCGCTCTCTTCTGTTTTCTATCTTTCCCCTTCTTCCACTATCTATTAGATCATTTCCTCTATTCTTGTATTGCCTCTTCCATTTCTTTTACCCCTTTCTCACTCTCCCTTTTTGTTGTTGTTTTGAAGATGCATATTAACGAATTTTAACCAGCGTAGCCGAGCAGAGCAGCATTTGCTGCCATAGGAATAGTGATGGTTAGTTCTATGGCTATGCCTTTAATTCTGTAGAATTTGTTGTAACATCACAGTTAATTAAGAGCCTTTGTTAGAATAAGTAAAACTGTCTTCCATTTTTTTTTCATTGCCTTTGAAAACAATTGGAGCTGCTCATGGAATAATGGTACCTATAAAAATGAAAGAGACCGCTATTATTTTAGGGGTTTTTGTTTCATTTTGCAGCTACTGCTATTTTAATTAATGTCACTTAGAGAATGATTAAAATAAGAGAGAATGTATCAGCAGAGAAACCAGTGCAAAAGTAGCTAAGAGGAACAGTTACTGAAGTTTCTAGAGACAGGGAAAGGAGCCTGGAGGAAGAAAAGGAGTACTTGTGGCACCTTAGAGACTAACCAATTTATTAGAGCATAAGCTTTCGTGAGCTACAGCTCACTTCATCAGATGCCTCATCAGGGCATCTGATGAAGTGAGCTGTAGCTCACGAAAGCTTATGCTCTAATAAATTGGTTAGTCTCTAAGGTGCCACAAGTACTCCTTTTCTTTTTGCGAATACAAACTAACACGGCTGTTACTCTGGAGCCTGGAGGAGAAGATTTGATCCAGACAACAAATTTCAAAGTGTAGATAGCTAGTCACAGAGCAAAATTAAAAGAGAAGGATGGAGAGGAACCAAAAAGACAAAGAGTTCCCTGAAGCACTAGAGTGTCTGCTCACGTAATGGGTTACATTTGCCTAATGGCTTGGCTTGAGTTTCTTTTTTCAATTTCAGACATTACACCATTGATCAATCTTTTAGTGGAATTTCAGCGTCACTTGATTCAGGTTCCAGCTGAACCCTCACCTTTTACCGAACACATTTCCTTATCTGATTGTACTATATCCCGTTCTCTTACTAACTGAAAATGGTAGGGAGGAATGGGGAAAGAAAGATAAAAAATGGGATATGCCAGTAGGACTTTTACAGTTTAATGGACTTTCACTTTACTGTTTAATTCTGTTGCTGAGCAGATCAATCACCAGTGGGACAATTGTGTTGTCAATTATGGGCTTGAGCCTTAAGAAGTGAAGCTGAGAGCCAGGACACCTGGAATCTAATCCCTATTCTGCCACGAACTCATTGTGACCTCAAACAAGTTCCTTAAATCAGCTTATTCAAACCCAAGGGCCTAAAACTGAATTATGCAAAACTGAATTCAGGCCACTTTAGTTCAGAATGAGAGTGTTCACAAGGGGGTTCAATGTGGTTTAACAATCCACTTCAGATTCACACTTTTAATTAATTTGGATTAATTTTCCTGGGATGTCCTCATGTAGATAAGGCCTAAATGAAAAGCCTGAATTTCGTCATGCCAATAGGAGCTGCTGGTACTTCAAAAAGTGGGACAATTATTTAGGTGCTAAATATGAATTTGATTGCCATACTTTAGGCATTCAAGTTTGAAAATGTTGGCCTTATCTTCTACATGCCACAATTATCACATCTGTATAATGGGGATATTAACTAATTCACCTTATTAGCGAAGCACATGGAGATCTATGGGTGAATAGTGCTTTTACCTGAAAAGGATGCCATTTAAAAGGAATCCCTTTGTAATCAAATCATATAGGTTCAAACCCCACCTTCCTTGTTCAGGTAAAGCTCCCATTAACTAGGATGAAATCTCAACTATTTAAGGAGTGAATAAGGCCTGCAGGATTTGACTCACTCAGTCTAGTTACAATAAAGTATGGGTCAAGTTAGTGGGAAATGGAGCCTTTCACCTTTCATTCACTGCTTCCAGTTTGACTCAGAGCCCCCACAGCTGACAGTTGTTCTAATCTAGCACTCAGCTCTGGCAGGTGCTCAGTGGTTTATGTAAGATACACACCATGGGTGGGTGGTCTACAGCTCTGACCAAACATGTGTCTACATCACAACAAGCTGCCATCATCACCGTCACCGATTAGTACCCTTTCTGGCTGTCTCTGGCCAAGGATTGAATTGTCATGGAGAAATGAAATACCCTCTCGCCCCTCTGTTACAATTAAAGCACATACACTCAGGTTGTATGCGTAGGGTTGACAGGCATTCAGTTTTCGGCCTGAACGCCCGCTCAAAAAGGGAGCCTGGCAGTGCTGACCACATGATTAAAAGTCTGGTTGGCGGCGCAGTGTGGACCTGTGGAGCTCCCAACCTGCCCTGGTTCCGCACGGCTCCCAGGAAGTGGCTGCCAGGTCCCTGTGGCCCCTAAGTGCATGGGCGACCACGGTGGCACCGCATGCTGCCCCGGCCCGAGCGCAGTTCCACAGCTCCCATTGGCCGGGAACCACGATCAATGGGAGCTGTGGGTGTGGCACCTGTGGGCATGAGGGCAGTACATGGAGCCACCCTGGCTGCCCACGTGCCTAGGGGCTGCAGGGTCCTGGCAGCCACTTCCTGGGAGCCACAGTAAGCACTGCTGGGACCCCACACCATCTCCTGCATCCCAACCCCCTGCCCCAGCCTGGAGTCCCCTCCTGCACCCAATCTCCCTCCCAGAGACCACACCCTGCAATCCCTACCCCCACCCTAACACCCTTCCCCAGCCCGGACCCCACTCGTGCACCCCAAACCCCTCATCCCCAGCCCCACTCCAGAGCCCACACCCCCAGCTGCAGCCCACACCCCCTCGCACACTCGGAACCCCTGGGCTCCATCCCAGGGCCCCCTCCTGCACCACTAACCCATCTTCTGCAGCTGCACCCCAGAGCCCGCCTCTAGCTGGAGTCCTCACCCCCCTCTCACACCCCAACCATGTGTCCCAGCTCAGACCCCCACCTGCACCCCAAACCCCTCATCCCGCACCCCACCCCAAAGCCTGCACTCCCAGCCAGAGCCCTCACCCCACTCCCACGCCCCAGCCTCCTGACCCAGCCGGGTGAAAGTGACTGAGGGTCAGGGAGAGTGAGCGACAGAAGGAAGGGGAATGGAGCGAGCTGGGGGGCAGGGCCTTGGTGAAGGGGCAGGGCAGACGGCAGGGCAGGAGTGTTTGGTTTTGTCCAACTAGAAATTTGGCGACCCTATTGCATGGAAAAGCTTTCAGTTCCACTGTCTGGGTTGTACTCCTTTTGTGGGAGGGTAAAATTCCCTCCCATGCAGAGGGGCCAGCACAAGGCTCATGCACCACTTAATTTCCACTTGAATCCTCCAAATAGGACTTAAGTGGTGCATAGGCTTGTGTTGGGCCTGTAGTTACAGAGGGTGATAGTTTCCAGGTCTGTCAGTTTGGCACGTTTTCCCCCCCAACAGTAACTTCACTGCTAAGAAAATGATTTACTTATTCCTGTTGTAGCAATTCCAAACTTTCCTTCTAATCCTTCATCTTTTTTATGTCCAGATTAGCAAGTGGCTGCCCTTCGTTCTGAGCTTTACCTGCTCTTAGAGCTTGGTCTCTCTCTGTGAAAGGAAACAGTTTCTCTCGCTACAGGTAGCTTGCTTCTTTCCTTGGGCCTGACCCTGAGAGGTGTGGAGCTATTGCAACTCTCACTGAAGTTCTGTATCAGCTGCAGTTGGTGGACTGTGGAGCATTTGAAAGGTCTAATAAAACTGTATACCATCTCACTTAACATCTTAGCATCTTATTAGGACAATGGTAATACACACAAAGGAATAAATAAGGTGGAGCCTAAGAGCTTAAAGGAGTAAAGAAAATACAATGGAATCTACTTATTGTGGCAAATTGCCAGCACTACTTTGATGGGTCTCGTGCTTTCTCTTCTTGGGATGGGTTCAGGGCACCGTTTCTCACCCCTGAACTGGGGTATTAACAACCCCACTAGCGTCCTAGAGGAGGGGAGTGGAGAGGGAGCGAGCCAGGCCCACCCTCTACTCCGGGTCCCAGCCGAGGGGCCCTAGGGAAAGCGGTAAACCACTTGAACTAGCGGTTCCTTCCCCTGGGCTACTTCCCTCTCCTGCCCTTCAGTTTGTGGGGCTTCCTGCCCTCCCTCTGCACAAACCAGGTGTCCCTTTATCTAGGGTCTTGGTCTTCTTAGCCCACCACAGCACTTCTCCAAACTCACCTCTGCTTCCTTCCAAACTGCTCTCTGCTCCAACTCCACTTCAACTCCTTCCCTTGTCTGATTGAAGTAGGGGGGTTTTATCAGGAGACTGGTTCAGGTGCTCTAATTGGCTTCAGGTGCTTTAATTAATCTATAGCAAACTTTCTTCCCTCTACAGGGAAGAAGGCTCCCTTCTCACACTCTCCTACTGCCCTCTGGCCTGGGCTTTCCTTGCTTTTCGCCCCTGCTTCAGTCCACCCCTCAGACCGGGCCAGATGCTTTTTCTTCGTTTTGTTTTTTTTTTGCTGTTTTTTTTTTTGCTGCCGTTCGAGTGCTGGTCGGTCACCCCCCCACCGCCAGGCCCTTCTCCACCGCCTCCTGATGCCGTGGCTGCCAAATCCACCACAGAGCCTGCACCTAGCATCACTGGGAGCCCCCTCCCCGCCCTCTTAACCCTCAAATCTGCTCGGGAGGTGCCACCTTTCAGCTGCTTGCCTCCCGAAGCCCAGAGCCTCGCCCCTGCCCCTGCCCCTGCCCAATCATAGAATATCAGGGTTGGAAGGGACCCCAGAAGGTCATCTAGTCCAACCCCCTGCTCGAAGCAGGACCAATTCCCAGTTAAATCTAACTGTACCCTGTAGCGGGAGCCATGGATCCACCTCCTCCTGCAATGCTATTGCCACCCCTGGGTTTATTTCTTTCCCGTTTTTTGTGGATTCCCCCCAAGGAGCAGCCTTTGTATTTTCCTGCCACGACCCATTAGGAGCTGCAATTTTCCCTCCGCCATCCCCTTCTACCCCAAGGCTTAAGACGGACCTAATAACTTTAGCCTGTCAGACACCCCGTCGGTGGTCTGCACCCTGCCTGCCCGCCTCAGCGGACCACGAGGCTGCATCAAGAGCCCCACCAGTGGAAATTGCAAGCCCACCCCCCCATTAACTGCGAAAAGCGTTGCAAGTGTTTTTAGAAGACATCCATGGCTCCCGCTACAGGGTACAGTTAGCTCTCCAGCTATGGGGGGACTTTGATCAAATCCTCCAGGCCACAAGAGCCCTTATAAAGGAGGGTAGAGGGAAAGGAAGGCACGGTGCCGTGGCCTACGGGCGGGCCCGCAGCTTCCGTGACGATTTACTCACTTACGGGATGGGTCACGGATTGTTGTGTGACCCGCCGGGGGCTGCGAACACCCCCGCCAACAAGGAACCCCCATCCCTCCCAGCCCCCCACATGACGCCTCTCATTATTGCAACTTTGAACACCAGGGGCTGTAGGATGGCTCTCCGCAGGTCCCAGGTGCTCTCTTACCTTTGGGAAGGGGGGTACTCTGTGGTTTTCCTGCAGGAGACCCATATGGATCCGACCGCCAAGGACAGCTGGCGGCTGGAGTGGGGAGACGGGGTCTACTTTAGCCACTTCACGATTTGACAAGCTGGAGTGGCGACCCTGTTCTCCCCCAACCTACGGCCCGAGGTGCTAGGGGTCACTGAGGCCGTGCTGGGCCACCTGCTGCATCTCCGAGTCCGTATGGAGGGGCTCATGGTCAACTTCGTTAGCATCTATGCCCTGACAACGAGCCCGAAGCAGCCGCAATTCTATCAGCGGGTGTCTGACTTCCTCAGCACCCAAGATTCTCACAAGTGCTTAGTCCTGGGAGGGGACTTTAACACCATCCTTGAGGAACAGGACCGCTCAGGGGCCGAGCTGAGCCCGGCCACTGTGAACGTTCTCCGAAAAATAGTCGAACATCACTCCCTAGTAGACGTCTGGTGTGACCACCACCCAGATGACATTTCCACGTTCACCTTTGTTCAGGTGGAGGCCCATCGGTCACACCACTCTCAGTTGGACCGTATTTATTTATCCCGTTTCCATCTTTCACAAGCCCACTCCTCCAACATTCGGCCGGCCCCATTTTCCGATCATCATCTAGCCACCATAACAGCCTCCCTCCATACAGAGAGGCCGGGGCTGGCCTATTGGCACTTTAACAACAGCCTGTTGGAGGATGAGGGCTTTGTGACATTCTTCTGGGAGTTTTGGCTGCCCTGGTGAGAGCAGCGTGCCTTTCCCTCGGCACGGCGATGGTGGGATCTAGGGAAGGTGCGCGCCAAGCTCTTCTGCCGTGACTACACCTGGGGCACCAGCCGACGGAGAAATGCGGCGATAGAGCAGTTGGAACGGGAGGTCTTAGAGATGGAGAAGCGTCTGGCCGCCAGCCCCGAGGATCCGTTCCTCTGCGGAGCGTGCCGGGGGAAGCGGGAGGAGCTCCGGGCCCTCGAGGACCATCGGGCCCGAGGTGCCTTTGTTCAATCCCACATCCGCCTCCTTCGGGAGATGGATTGCGGCTCCCGTTTCTTCTATGCCCTGGAGAAAACTAGGAGGGCCAAGAAACACATCACCTGCCTTCTAGCAGAAGACGGCACCCCCCTCACGGATCCGGTGGAGATGTGTGGGAGGGCCTGTGACTTCTACACAAGCCTTTTCTCCCCGGATCTGACTGATCCTGGCGCTTGCAGGGTGCTCTGGGAGGAACTCCCCACTGTCAGTGTGGGCGACCGAGACTGACTAGAGCTGCCTCTCACCCTGGCCGAGTTCTCCGAAGCCCTCCGTCACATGCCCACCAATAAATCTCCGGGCATGGACGGGCTGACCGTGGAGTTCTACCATGCGTTCTGGGACATCCTTGGCCCAGACCTAGCCACTGTCTGGGCCGAGTCTTTGCAGGGCGGGGTCCTCCCTCTTTCGTGCAGGCGAGCGGTGCTCGCCTTGTTGCCAAAGAAAGGGGACCTCCGCGATTTACGAAACTGGAGTCCCGTCTCGCTCCTTAGCACGGACTACAAAATCGTAGTGAAAGCAATCTCGCTGTGGCTAGGGTCCATGATGGTGGATGTGATCCACCCAGACCAGACCTATACTGTCCCGGGCCGCAGCATTTTTGACAACCTATTTCTAGTCCAAGACCTTTTGGAACTCGGGCGTAGAGACAGTCTGTCATTCGTCCTCCTGTCTCTTGATCAGGAGAAGGCGTTCGATAGAGTGGACCATGGGTACCTCCTGGGCACTCTGCAGGTGTTTGGATTCGAACCTCAGTTAGTGAGTTTTCTCCGGGTGTTGTATGCTTCTGCGGAGTGTCTGGTTAGGCTCAACTGGACCCTGACCGAACTGGTCAGCTTCGGGCGAGGAGTACGGCAAGGGTGCCCCCTCTTGGGCCAGCTGTATGCTCTGGCTATCGAGCCCTTCCTCTGTCTCCTCTGAAGGAGGTTGACAGGGTTGGTGCTATGGAAGCCGGAGCTGTGGCTGGTCCTGTTGGCGTACGCCGATGACGTGATCCTCGTGATCCAGGACCCGGGCGACTTGGCGCAGGTGGAGGCTTGCCAGGACATCTATTCAGCAGCCTCCTCTGCCCAAGTCAACTGGGTCAAGAGCTCCCTCCCACCTGCGCTTCAGACCATTCGGTGGAGCGCGGGTCCACTGCTCTACCTAGGTGTTTACCTTTCTGCCACGCACCCTTCTCCGCCGGAGAACTGGCAAAATTTAGAAGGCGGGGTGATAGAGCGGCTCCGGAAATGGACGAGGCTATTCCGATGTCTCTGCCTTTGAGGGAGGGCACTGGTGCTTAACCAACTAATCCTGTCCACGCTCTGGTACCGGCTCAACACCCTGGTCCCGGCCCTGGGTTTCCTGACCAACCTCCGGACATCGATTCTAGAGTTCTTTTGGTCAGGTATGCACTGAGCCCCTAGATTCATAGATATTTTTATTTTAGGTCAGAAGGGACCATTATGATCATCTAGTCTGACCTCCTGCACAACGCAGGCCACAGAATTCCACCCACCACTCCTACAAAAAAAACCCTCACACCTATATCTGTGCTATTGAAGTCCTCAAATCATAGTTTAAAGACTTCAAGGAGCAGAGAATCCTCCAGCAAGTGACCCGTCCCCCATGCTACAGAGGAAGGCGAAAAACCTCCAGGGCCTTCCAATCTGCCCTGGAGGAAAATTCCTTCCCGACTCCAGATATGGCGATCAGCTAAACCCTGAGCATATGGGCAAGATTCATCAGCCAGATACTACAGAAAATTCTTTCCTGGGTAACTCAGATCTTACCCCATCTAATAACCCATCACAGGCCACTGGGCCTATTTACCATGAATATTTAATTACCAAAACCATGTTATCCCATCATACCATCTCCTCCATAAACTTATCGAGTTTAATCTTAAAGCCAGATAGATCTTTTGCCCCCCTATTGGGGTTCTTCATCTACCCCTGAAGGAAGGAGGGCAGGGGCTGAAGTGTCTGCACACTCAGGTCCGTGTCTTCCGCCTCCAGGCCCTGCAGAGGCTCCTTTATAGTGCAGGTAGTTCGACGTGGAGCAAACTGGCGCACGCCTTCCTGTGCTGCTTCCAAGGGCTCCGATACGACCGGCAGCTCTTTTATCTCTGTCCGAGAGGTTTTCCACGAGACCTCTCCGGGCTGCCGGTCTTCTACCAGGACCTCCTCCGGACCTGGAAACTGTTTTCAATGACCAGGTCTGTGGCGGCCGCCGTGGGAGCAGATCTCCTCGCGGAGACCCTGCAACACAACCCCCAGCTCCGTGTGCAGGTGGCGGAGTCCCACTCGGTGCATCAGAGTTTGGTCCTGGCAGAAGTCACAAGAGTCGGAGACCTCCTTGACTACGACCGGGGAGACTGGTTGGATCCCCTGACGCTTGCTCAGTGCATGGGGCACTCCAGACCTTGTACCCCCCCACGCGTACTTCAGGAGGTGAAGGCCGCCTTGACGCCCACTGCTTGGGCTTATCTCAACCGAGCCCTGCGCGAGGGTGCACCCCGCCCACCCTCTACCCCAGGCCCGCCGGACCTTTCAATTGGACCCCTACCCCATAGATCCCAACAAACCCCTCACCCTTTCACTGTGAACCGGCTGCATGAACTGCAGCCGGTCAGTTTTCAAATCGCGCCACGGAAATATCTATACACACTCATGCTTCACACCCTTTACGCCCACACCCTGGTGTCCCTCCCCGATACAAAGTGGCGGGACCTCCTGCCACCTTTGGAGGGTGAGCAGCCCCAGTGGGCCAGCCTGTATTCCACCTTGGTCCCGAGGCCCGTCGGGGACATTAGTTGGCGGCTCCTTCATGGAGCTGTGAGCACAGGCGTGTTTTTGACGTGGTTCACCCTCATCCCGGGTACTTGCCCTTTTTGCAACGTGAGGGAAACCCTGGCGCACATATATTTAGAGTGTGCCAGGCTGCAGCCCCTTTTCCAGCTCCTCACGAATATTTTATTATGCTTTTGGCAACACTTTTCCCCTCACCTTTTTATCTACACACTCCCCATCCATGGCCCCACAAAGTCACGGGATCTCCTGGTTAACCTCCTCCTAGCCCTAGCTAACACAGCCATCTATAAAACCAGAGAGGGGAGGCTGGCCAATGAAGCGTCCTGCGACTGTAGGGCCATTTTCCGATCCTCAGTACATTCACATATCCGGGCGGAGTTCCTCTGGGCGGCGTCCACCAACTCCCTTGAAGCTTTCGAGGAGCGGTGGGCGCTGTCCGGGGTTTTCTGCTCGGTGACCCCGTCCGGTTCCCTCCATCTGACCCTTTGATTGAGGGGAAGAGCGAGAGACCCCAGCCCCAGCTGTTGCCGCTGTGGATACCATCATTACTGTCACCTAGGAGGGGTCCTATCACATGTGGGTGTATGTCCCCCCGCATCCCCAAACCGCCCACCCCGCAGCCGTGCCCATCTTGTCGGGCACTCACAGGAGAGGAATAATCGGTGACACTGGGCGTGGCACTAGGTAACTCGAGGGGGTGGAAGACCATGAGTGTCGAGGAAGCCCCCCCGCTCTAGGCCACCAGGTAACTCAGGAGGGTGGAAGACCATGAGTGTCGAGGAAGCCCCCCCGCTCTGGGCCCAGGCTAGCCTGAACACTTCTCCCTCCTGAAGGCTGCTGTGTTATACCTTGCGTTTGCTTTTGTTTTGTTGCATAGTTTTGCTTTTTCCTTTTTGGTGATTCTTTGTAAGTGTTACACAAATAAAATTCTTTTCTGTTTCAAAAAAAAAAAAAAAAAACTCTCCTGCTGCCCTCTGGCCATGCTGTATCACATTATATTAAACCTGGATACAGCAAAACTCCCTTTATAGTAAACTGGAGTAGAAATCACAAATTGCTTCAGTGGATTTCAATGGACCTTCATCCTGAAAAGAGATCGGTTTCAATCTGGTTGCTAATCTCCTTGAAATGTTCGACTTCACAACAACCTGGCAGATTGCATTTTCTGCATTCGAGAGATTCTCTCACCTCCTCTTCCTCTTTCAGCTGAAGCAGATTGTATGGAAGAGGTGGCTGAAGAAGGGTGACACCAAAATAAAATTGGCCTAAATTTCAGACATACTGAGTACCCACCGTTCTCAGGGACTGTTCCCTTCAGCTGTTTGTTTTTTTGCACTGTGAAATCTATCACTTAAGTCAGATGGGGCCTGATTTTAGGCACCTTTTTTAAAGCTACAGATAGGCATGTAGTGAGACTTTCAAAAAAGCAATGGATGTTAGGCAGTTTTGAACTTTCCAGGAGGCACTAATTTTAGGGGCTAAAATACCTTTAAACATCTAGCTCACGTTATTATTTCTGCTCCATGATTGGATGACTGAGACTTTTTAAAAAAGAGAATATCAAATAGAGAACAATAGACCTCTGATATGAATTTTCAGAAAACATTTTTTCATGTTAAATTCACAAAACTTTCAGGATTTGCAAACATTTTCACAAATATCAGTGGTTTTCTGAATGCTTATGAATAGCAATGAATGTGAACCCATGACTAAACTAGTGCTTTTATTCATGAAAATATTAGCAAACCAGTTGTTTTACTGGTTTCAGAGTAGCAACCGTGTTAGTCTGTATTTGCAAAAAGAAAAGGAGGACTTGTGGCACCTTAGAGACTAACCAATTTATTTGAGCATAAACTTTCGTGAGCTACAGCTCACTTCATCGGATGCATAAAGTGGAAAATGCAGTGAGGATGTTTTATTCTTGCCAAGGCTGTTCCATCCCATATCTAGTTAGGGTTGTTTCTCTCTGGTTTGGAACTTAACAGTTTGAAATGTATGCTTTTGTCTTTTTCCTTTTACAATGGGCAGAGAAGAATTGTGTTTGTGCAGAAGGTATGTTTTCAGGCTTCAGCTTTCCCCCAGCACCAAGGGAGACAGAATACACATAAACCATACCTGAACCTCTGTCAGTCCTATAGTACCAAATCTGAGATTGGCAGCTAATATCCTAACATTGATGCACAGAATGTATTTTAGGCATTCACGTTTTTCCAGGTTCTTATCAAACAACAATATTTTGTGATGTCAAAAGATGCTTACTCTTACACCCAAAGAACCATTTGATGTTTTTCCCCAATTTGTTCCTGTTTTGTTTTAATGTTAAAACATTTTGGGTTTGTTGAATTAATAGTTAAAATGTAATACCCCACACAGCAGGAAGAACATAAACCTTCCTAACAAGTACAAATACTGGAATCAATCTTGCAAACCTGTTTCAAACTATTAGTCCTTACTAGAGTGATTAGAAACATTCAGTTCAATAAAATGCCTACTCTACTAAGGATTAGTAATAATAATAATTAGTAATTATTGCAGGGTCGGGTTTATTGCCATAAGCTGGTTCCAAAGTGGTTCTCTTAGATTAGTCGAAAAAATCCCCTTTCAAACTTACTGAATGGTTTGATTTTTTTTTATTATTCTTATTTTTGGATGATAACATACAGATCTAAAAATTAAACTGAAATATAAAGAAAATGGTATACAATAAACTATTCATATATGCTGACATTCACCCCTGTGTAAAGAGCCAGCACAAATCCCATACACCATATAAAAGTTTCATTTAATTCTTATTTTGAGAATTTATGTGGTAGATAGGTCTTGTGGTGGCCCTCCTCACAGGGTGAATTTCACTCAAACAATCAGAAATTCCATATATTCTTAATAGGGATCAAAAGATTATAAACTTTCTACTTCCGAGGTATATATATTAGACTCTGTAAAAGTAATGAACAACACCCAGTTAGCAAGAGAGTATGGATCATCTCCATTAAAAAGACATTAATCTCCATTAAAAGTCCATTTGATTGAACCAGATGGACTTCGTTTCTATTTGGTGGCATTTCCAGAGCTATTTTGGGTACAGTAGGGTGTCATTGCACAGGTCCTTAACTTGTAGTTATGTGAAGCAATTATGGAAAGAATATAGGGTGGTATTTTCAAAGGAGCCTAAGGACATTAGGTGCCAAACTCCCACTGAACTTCAATGGGAGTCTGGGACCTAACTCACTTCCATGCCTTTGAAAATCCCAGCTGAACGAGTGGTATTTAACATACAGATACTAACTAGAATTACTGTCCATTTTGTTGATAAGTTTATTCCCAAGCAGCTGTAGCAGCAGCCTATATTCATAGGTGACAAAAATATTTCTACCCCATTCTAGGCAAGAGTCTGCTCCTATTAAGTTAATTGCAAAACTCCCAAGGCCTGCAGTGGATGGAGAATCAGATACTAATCTTCTAACTTCTCTCTTCCTTTCTTCTCACCTTCCCTCCCACACTCTTGTTTATTGTGGGGATCTTTGCTTATGAATATTGCCCCATACCTTTATCTGATATCACATGGCTTTGCCGAATAAAGTATATGAAATATCTTTTCAGCTTAACAAATATTCCTGTTATCAACACGTTGATCATTCCTCCTGTATGACAGGGACAAACTCACTTCACAGATCTCTTTGAAGGTGTTAGCTATTTGAGACAAACATGAGTGATCTGTCTGAGCACAAATGTGAAAGGCCAGTCCATTCCTCTTTTAAATTCAATAGTGATAGCTAACTCCATTCAACTTTTCATTGCCTGGACATGGGCACTCACATTTCCTGACAAAAAGGTATTTGCAAATCAAAAAGCAACTTTTAAAACTATGCCCATTTGCATTAACAAATTTATATTATTATTATCATCAGACAAAAATACTTTCTTAAGCTACACTTAATATGATAAATGGATTAATTCAGTTTAGGAGACAATGTACCTTTAAGTTCCCTTGTAAATATGAATGTAGGTATGAATATCTATTTGCATATAAAAATAAACTATGGAAATCAGAAACTGAAGTTGTATAATTATTTCTGAACCTATTTTAATGCCCAATTCATTCATAAAGACTATTAAGAAGAATTCTCATTGACCAGCACCCAGACAAACTTAATTCTCCCCCAATAACAAAATACTCACAATAACAACAAAGTTTAAAAGACCCTTATCCATTCATTGTAGAGCTTTATCTTGGAAATTTGCAAAATGTTTTAATTACTATGATAATTATTATGAATTGTTATTCTGTAAAGGTCATAAAAAGTCTGGCCTTTCAAACAGCCTAAACAAACCATAGAATCAAAAGTTGTTTAATAATTCAAGACCTCCTGAATATCATAGATCCATCCATCTTACCTACCTGTGAGATATAAATGGCCATGAGCACCTCTTTTTTCATTGTGTAAAACAATTTTTGCACCTTTGACAGATAAATAATTTTGATCCTTTTTTGTAACTTATGTAATTTTGAGATGTCACTCTAAGATTGGATAGGCTTCTGAAGTCATTAGGCAAGTATGCATTTGTGATGGTGCATATCAGCACTACTGACGTGGCATTGCAGGGTATCTCACAGACAACAGACGACTTCTGGGAACTCGGAACCATGCTGAAGAAGACTGTCCAAGTGATCTCTTCTGAGATCCATCCAGTCCTATAAGTGAAGGAAGACAGAAGGCAGAAGATTTTGGAAGTAAACCATTGGCTAGGTAAGTAGTATAGGATGGAGGGTGTTGGTTTGTGGAACATTTGTCCACCTTTTATTGGTAAAGGGGTCTGTATAGTCTGGATGGCCTCTACCACAATAGAAGGAGAAGCAATCTCCTCAGGGACAGGCTGGATAGAGAAGTCAGGAAAGCGTTAAATTAATAGCAAAGGGGGAGAGTAAAAGGAGGGAAGATTTGAGCACTCAGCACAAAATTGAGATGTTGACACCAAAATTAGTCAAGGAACGAAAGGACATTAAGAGAAGAAATTCTTGAATTGCCAATACATCAGTGCTAGGAGCCAGGTAACAAACCAGAGGAATTAGTATTATTGAAACCTGATGGGATGATTCACATTACTGGAATGTTAAAATCAATGGTTATAACTTATTTAGGAAGATTTGAGTGGACAAAAGGGGAAAGGGAGTGGCACTCTATGTCAAAAATGGAATTACCTATTTCCAAGTCACTGATAACTCAGAAAAAAATATCTTGAATGCTTATGTATCAATGTCCTAACAGATATAACACAAGATGGAATATTACTTGGTGTCTGCCACAGAGGACCAAGTCATCCCACAGAACAGGATGGCCCGCTCCTTACACACCTATCTATAATGTATAGGAAAAAAATCAGCATGATTCTGTGGGATTCCAATTTGAGTGAAGTGTGCTGGTGGTCTCCTGCTGCCAGTACTAAAGCTTCCTTGCTATTTCTAAACATTAGAGATGACAATTCCCTAACTCAAAGTGATGCATTCAAAATGGGGGGAAATTTTATTAGACTTTCTCTTAGCAGACTGGATCATAGAACTAAAAATTAATGGTCGTTAAGGTACAAGTGATCATGACTTGATCATGTATATAATGTGCAAGCAGAATAAAGTCTGGTACCTCCCTCTCCACTCGGTCCCAGCCCAGGCTCTCATGTGAAGCTGATCTCTGAACAGGGACCTCCTCGCAGAGAATCTATGTCCCCTGCCCTGGGCTACTTTCTACTACTGTCCTTTAAGTTTGGGGTATGGCCCCTATAGTACTGTTTGTAGGGCTTGACTTAGGTAACATTCCCTCATGAACCTTGGGCAGTGTCCTGCTGCAGCTTCAGATTCCTCCGCATAGGGCAGCTGTCAGTTTCACGAAGCCTTACCCCACAACATCTCTATAGTTCAGTCACCGAGTTTGCTCCGATGCTGGGTGCTGCTCAGTCTCTTCTGCTGTCTCCCTTGTCCAGGGATGCTGTGCTTCTTCACTGGTGACTGTCCCAGCTGTCAGGCTCCTAGTGATTCTCCCCTCAGGTAAAAAGGCAGCTAGCTCCTACTTCTTCACCAGTCAGCCCTGAACTGAGCCCGGTTGTCTCTTTTTCTTCTCTCTCCAAGCTTGGCATTGGCTGAAGGTATAATGGGGCAGGGCTAGCTGGACTCATAGGCTCTCTTTAACCCCTTCCATGCTGGTGTGGTGTTTCTCAGCTTTAACACACACACACATATTATATCTATATCTAGATACTTGGTGATTTAACATGGCCAGTTTCACAAAGCTGAAAACAATTATGAGCCAAATCAGCTGGCAAGAAGAATTTAATCAGAAAAATTAGAATGTTAATTGGGAATCATTTAAAAACACCTTACTAGAGCCAAAAAAGCAGCAATCAAGGAAGAAGGCTGTACTGG
Organism: Lepidochelys olivacea; assembly: GCF_965140295.1. Classification (NCBI taxonomy): domain Eukaryota; kingdom Metazoa; phylum Chordata; order Testudines; family Cheloniidae; genus Lepidochelys; species Lepidochelys olivacea. Next base: position 48,412,477 of record NC_140412.1, read on the forward strand.
CTAAAAAAACAAAATGGTTTAGAGGGGAAGTGAAGGCACCTATAAAAGGTAAAAATTAATATATAACAAATGGAAGTATAGGGAAGTTAATAGGAATGAATATAAATCAGAAATTAGAAATTGTAGAAAATTGATAAGGAAAGTAAAGAACGGAAGGAGAAATCTATGGACAGCAGACTTAAGGCCAAAAAGAAGGAATTTTTAAAATATATTAGGAACAATAAGGATCCTGATAATGGTATTGGTCCATTACTAGATGAAAATAGTAAAATTCCCAGTAATAATTCAGAAAAGACAGAAGTATTTAATAAATATTTCTGTTCTGAATTTGGGGGGGAAAAGATGATATAGTTTAATCATATGTTGACCATAACACTCTTTCCATTCCACTAGTACCTCTGGAGCAAGTGGGAGCAAGTTAAACAGAATCTTTTAAAGTCAGATATTTTAAAATCAGCAGGTCCAGATAAATTATATCTAAGAGTTTTAAAAGACCTGGCTGAAGAGTTCGCTGGGCCAGTGATGTTGATTTTCAGTTTGTCTTGCAGCACTAGGGAAGTTCCAAAACACTGGAAAAAATCTAATGTTGTGTCAAGTTTCAAAAAAGGGTAAATGGGATGACCTGGCTAATTATAGACCTGTCAGCCTGACATCAATACCAAGCAAGGTAATGGAATGACTGTTACAAGATTCGATTAATAAAGAATTAAAGGAGGGTAATTAATTAATTAATTAATGCAAATCAGCCTGGTTTTATGGAAAATAGATCCTGTCAAACTAACTTGACATCTTTTTTTGATGAGAATACAAGTCTGGCTGTTAAAGGTAAAAGTGTTAACATACTCCTGTAAGGCATTTGACGTGGTACCACATAATATTTTGATTATAAATACTAGAATGATGTAAAATGAACATGGTGCAAAGTAAATGGATTACAAACTGGCTCACTGATAGGGCTCAAAATGTAAATGAGTAATCATCATCAAGCAGGTCTTTTTCCAAGGGGGTGCCGCAGGGATCAATTCTTGGCACTGCACTATTTAACATTTGTAACAATTACCTGGAAAAGAACAAAATCATCATGGATAACGTTTGCAGATGACACAAAAATTGGGGAGTGGTAAATAGAGAATAGGACAGGTCAGTGACTCACAGCAATCTGGATTGCTTAGTAAATGGGGGTAAACAAACAATACATATTTTTATACAACTAAATGTAAATGAATACATCTAGGAACACAGACTGGGGGACTCTATCCTGGGAAGCAGTGATTCTGAACAAGATTTGGGGGTCATGATGGCTAATCAGCTGAACATGAGCTCCCAGTGTGATGCTGTGGCCAAAAGAGCTAATGTGATCCTGAGACATATAAACATAGGAATCTCAAGTAACAATATAGAGAGGTTATTTTACCTCTGTATCTGGCACTGGTGTGACCACTGCTGGAATACTGTGGCCTGTTCTGGTGACCACAATTCAAGAGGGATGTTGATAAATTGGAGGGTTCAGAGAAAAGCCATGAGAAGGATTAGAAAACATATCTTATAGTGATAAATTATATAGATTGAGCTCCTTGAGTCTAACAAAAAAGGCTACTGGTGACTTGATTACAGTCTATAAGTATCTACACAGTGAACAAATATTTAGCAATGGGCTCTTCAGTCTAGCAGAGAAAGGTATAACATATCCAATGGCTGGACATTGAAGCTAGATGAATTCAGACTGGAAATAAGGCATATATGTTTAATGGTGAGAGTAGTTAAGCACGGGAACAATTTTAAATAAACAAATAAATTTTAAATAAACAAACAAGGTTTGTGGTGGATTCTCCATCACTTAAAATGTTTAAATCGAAACTGGATGTTTTTCTAAAAGATCTGCTCTAGGAATTGTTTTGGGGAAGTTCTATGGCCTGTGTTATACAAGAGGTTAGACTAGGTGATCACAATAGTCTCTACTGGTCTTGGAATCTATGAATCCTACAATTCTGAAAAATCACATGCTTACATTAACCACAGAAAAATCACAACCAATGTCGTTTTCTTTATTATTTATATAGTGCTAGCTGTGTTCCAGGGTCAACATTTTCAAATGCTTCTGTTTAAAGTTAGGCAACTAAATCCATATTAGGACACCTAAATATGTATTCTATTTTTTCCCCAAGGTGCTGATCAGCCATAAAGCCACTGAGAGGTGGAAATGATCAGCAACTCTGAAAAATTAGACAACTTATGTGGGTTCCTATTTATGGAGTTAGACTTCTTATTTTAGGCAACCACATTTGAAATGTTTGGTTTAGGTTCCTTCCAGACCAGCATGAAGACAAATGCCCTGACGCAAATAGCTTACAATGTAAGATCTTGATAATGCAGAGATCAATGGGACTAATTACAGTGTAATGTTAAGTATGTATACAAGTCTTTGCAGAATCAGGACCAAAACAGAAAGATTTAAAATAAAAAAATACATAGCAAGGTTTCATATCCATTAGAGATTCTCCTATTTACCTTGCAAGTGCAAGAGGTCTTCTAATAGTTATTATGGCTTATTAGCCCACATGTGGCATAAAACAGGTAATGCAGAGTTGGGTTAAGAAATATATTTCATCAAGGAATAGATTGCCCTGTTTTGTGATTTTCAATTCGATCATTACTGTTTACAGGATACACTGAATTATGTGGCTTTTGTGATTACACGCGTTTACCGCAGACACCTTACATATTCTTTACACTTATGAATACATTAATGTCTGTTTGAAAATGAATTTAACATAGTGACAATCCCTTCACTTTATAATTTGCTTCAGTTTGGCAGCACTAAATTCTATAAAGTCGAACAAGCTAATATCCCTGGTTTAGATCTGCTAATGACCTCCTGTAAAACTAGGTAAGCCTTGGTGTTCATGGCTCAGTGAGAAGATTCATTTTGCTCAGTTGCAGTAAAAACAAAGTATCTGCATCAAACTGATGAAAAGCTCACCAAGCTTTCAAGAAAGCAATAAAACCCATAACATTAATGATAACTCATGATGTTCAAGAACTATCTGAACAATAGTTCAACTCACTTCACTCTCTACTGGACCATGTAATGACCTAGATGGGAATTGTGTTGCCCAAAACCGAAGGTGAGGGTACTTATTGATTGCCAATATTTAGTGAGGTCAGTATAGCCTGCAGCTAGTGGAGGCCATTGCTATGAGAAAATGTCTTCTTATACGAGATATTTTATATTCGAAGTATGGGGTATGGGCATAATTTCCAAGATAGCCATTGAAAAACACAAATTTATTCTGAATGAGAAATTGTGCTAAAAGTTCCAGTGGAACTTCTTCCAATCAGTTTCTAGTTCAAAGGGACATTATGTGATCACAGGGAAACAGAGAAAAAGTTTGCTTATAGAGAATAGACCACACCAGGGGTTCTCAAACTGGGGGTTGAGACCCCTCAGGGGGGTCACGAGGTTATTACATAGAGGGTCGTGAGCTGTCAGCCTCCACCCCAAACCCTGCTTCACCTCCACCATTTATAATAGTGTTAAATATAAAAAAAAAGTGTTTGTAATTTATAAGGGGAGTCGCACTCAGAGGTTTGCCATGTGAAGGCGGTCACCAGTACAAAAGTTTGAGAACCACTGAACAACACTGATTATTTCAAAAAATGATAAATGTAAGAATTTGTGGGGACAGTGAAGTCTCTATGAACCACTGATTGGAGATGGAACCATAAGGTCAAATTCAAAAAGTGTTGAATTTTAACAGATAGGAAAGATTCTACTTGACTTTCAGTCACAAAATATTACCAGTTTTGGCTCATTAAAAAGTTCACATTTTTTATTCCTCATGTATCTTACATTGTTATTCATTGCAACACAACACAAAAACAAACAAACAGACATGGTTTTAACTCAACTTCCTTCAACTAAATGACTCACAAAAAGAAGTGCTTTTCTTTTTCCTGTCTATCATACTTCATTAGTCAGATCTTCTACTTGCCTCCACTGTCCATAAGCTTGTTCTCACCCTTGACTCTGATCTCACTTATCTTTTTATATTTCCAGCGTTCAATCATTTGCACAACACATCTCATCAACATTGTCTATGTATGCCACCATTTTGATTCCACCTCTGCTGAAATACTTGTTCTTGCCGTGCTTTCTTCTCACATTAATTCCTTTCCCTATGGCATCCCCAGATCTTGTTTCTCCAAACTCCAGCCTATTCAGAATGCTATTGCCAACTTTCTTATGCACACCAAGAAGCACCATCTCTGTTTTCAAACACCACCACTAGCTCCCCATTCATGATAGGATCCAGTTAAAAAGTGTGCTCTTTCTTTTTAAAATGGTTCATATATGTGTGATCTATCCTGTTTCATAGACCTCATCTCTATGTTTCCTTTCCTTTGTCTTCTCATCGAGAACTTTTAGTGGGTCTAATTCTGCTATCAGTTACATCAGTGTAAATCATAAATGGCTACTAGGGATGAATATAGCTCAGAATTGTATATTCTTTTAAACCTTGAGCAAAACATATTCACACTGGAGTTTAGTATTCAGAGATAATTACATTTTATTGGCAATGCAAACTGTTGACAAACCTGGGTGTAACTTCATGCTCCAAACAAGAGTAACATGGAGACTTTGAAAGTTTAGAAATAAAGAGGTGAAACTTACCCAAAATCCTGGATCCAAACTTGGTAATTGGCATCTTTTGTAGATGGGGATGGGGGGGAGATGGCTGCTGGGTCACAACAGATCTCAAACCTTAGAAACATTTTGAATTTGATGGATCAGGCCCATGTCTATCACAGTAAGCACATTTGGAAAACAGGAACCAAAAAGCAGTGTTATAAACAAGGTATATTTCAATGTTAATGTTTCTTCCATTTGGCGAGGCTTAACTGAGATTTAGACTCCAACCTAAACTATGTTTTTTTTCTCTGTGATCTAACATTCCAGTGACAGCCGGTAACAGTTACAGATCTAATCCTCAAACAGTAAAAGTAACAAGCAAAGACAAAGTACCAGTGCTTGCTGGCATACTGCCTCAGTTCATTGGAAAGAAGAATCACCTTATTCTTTTCTTCACCTCAAGGCTGTCAAGAATGCCCACTGATCCTCTAAGATGGATGCTAGGTCACTAATGACTTCACAGCAGCAGGCTCTTTCTAATAGGCCATGGGGGCACTGTCACCTTGCGAGAAGAAGGGACTGGGCCGAAAGGGTGTTCAAAACAAAACAGGGTTGACTCATTGGTTTATGGAAAGCCTGTGGGAATCTTGCAATAAGTAAACAGCCTTTGCCACACAAAATGATTTAACTAATTGCAGTACACAACACCCCTTTGTCGGAAGCTCTTTGTTCTAACACAGTCTATGTCTGGCACCTTTAGACAATCACAGCAGCCATAATAGTTCACTTTAATTTATTTAAGAGTTTGAACAATGATGTTTTCTTTTCAGATGACACCATTTGAAGTCTTAGCTGCCTGCAAACACGTGATTCCCTCCCCCTACTTCATCCCTCACCCTCATCCTGATGGCTTGCAGAAAAGTTCAGGAAGCAAGGGAAACCTCTTGACCAACCTGGAGAAGTTTAGAGTTTCCAAAGAAACCTGAAACACAACAAAAAAGTTTCACCTGGCTTTTTACTTAGCTTTAATGCCAAACATTAGATTCTAATTTCACGTACACTGGTGAAAAGAAACAGTAACTCCACTGAAGCCAATGGAGTTACACAGTTGTGAAATCAATGTGAGACCAGAATGAGGCCCACACACTGTGAGGCTACACTGACACACTTTTTTTTTTTTTTTTACTGGCAGTTAATTTTTAAAATTTTCTGTCTGTCAGTAAATTTGCTGACAGCTGACAAACTTGATTGAGCCATGGCCAACCAAGACATTTTGCTGACACCATTGCAAGTGTCAGAATAAGATAGTGGATATATGAGAGGGAAGTGTAGTACATAAGTATCCTTTAGGCAGGAAGATGAAGACAAACAGGAAGTAGGGGATTAACCACAAGAGAATTACCTGGACAAAACCAGAGGTGGGGGGGGAAGCTGTAGAAAGGATCATACCTCCAACTGGTTAGTAACAGTGACTAATCCCCCTTCACACAAAGAACAGAGAGTCTGAACAGGCATTGAATGTCTGGTTAAGAAACACTCAATATTCTCTGGGATCTAGTTCAACACGGATACTGGTAATATAGTTCCCAGCAAGAATCAATACGTGGATAGGAGAAAATTCAGGGTATGTCCTCAGGGCAGATTCAGCCCAGATGATTGACACCTGAATTAGCCTAGCCCAGGTGTGAGCAATCACACTGCAAAGCCCTCCCCGCAAGTTATTGTCCCCTCACTGGTGCTGTGCTCCCCCATTTGTGTGTCACTAGAATTTCTGGGGGCACATCCCATGGTTCTTTGTGCTGCATAATATGAGACACTCTGATTCTTTCCCAGTGAAGTGTGGGAGAACTGGTCCGTCTTTCTGGGGACAATCAGTGAATTGTGGGAAGGCACTGGAGCACTATCAGCACTTGAGTGATGTAGCCCGTGTCCTCACTGCAAAGTGGACAGGTTATCCGCCCAAGTGAAAGCAAAATTGTGCTCTAACCCACACCGCTAGCCATGTCAGCCAGCCCAGGTTGAAAGCACCACTTAACTCATGTCAGAGATGTGTGTGGGAGGACAGGCGTGATTGGGGAAATACCTGAGTAGAAGCTTGGACTAACTCTGGAGTGAAGACATAGCATGACAGAGAAGAGACACTTTCCTTTATGTCAGTCTCCAGTGCCAAATACTGAATATTTGTCTGCAATAACTTATTCACTTGAATCAGAAAGAAAACCTGCTAAATATGCTGAAGAACCAGTCTATCAAGATTTATCTTCTTTTTAAAATAATGGGAGATTTTAATGCTTAGGAAAAGAGGTGCAGGGAATGGAACCACTTGCTTCAGCAACCAGCACAAAGCACATACAAACTCTCCCAAAACTGTTCCAATTCACCTCAGCCCTGACCTGCTTGTTAGCCATGGCAGAAGTTCAAAGGGTTCAGAGACTAGCTTGAGATAAGCATTCAAACGTATCCTTAGCTTGACTGAACGTCTCTGATCTAGAAACCAAGCTGAAAATCCCACATGAATGGGATCTTCTAATGAGATTTCCAGTATTTCCTTGTTTTGGCCAAGCTCTGAATTTAGCAAAAATATCCCTTCCTTTGGTGGCTCAGCACTCCTGCTTATAGCCAAAATCAGGATGCTGAAAGGAGGAGTTAAAACCAAACAAAGTAAAGTAAAAATGCCATTAAAAATATGGACCAAATTAATTTTGAAAAGTAATATCACACTTAGATGAGATTTTAGCAGGAAGTTCAGTTTATAATGTGAAAAATAGCTGGGTGGAGACTTACAGTATGGAGAAATGAAGAAATTTCATGTTTTTATGGGTCACCTTAGCTGATATTTTGAGCCCTATTTAGTATTTAATACACTAAATATTTTGCATCTGGCTAAGTATTTACTATGCCAACCCAATGTGACACCACACACCTACTTCGGCTTAACCCTACCTCCCACCCTTCTGATAACTACTTTCACTCTTTGCATGCATCATGCTTTATTACATTTATTTTGTGCACCTGTTTCTCCTCTCACTCAGTCTGGTTTGACATAGGTGTAACTCCATTGTCTTCAGTAGAAATGCTCCTGACTGACGTAGGTGAGAGAGCAGACTCAGAACCTGTGCTTCATTCTGTGAGAGAAATTCTGACTGTTCAATGTAGAGTCAATTTTAAGAATTTCCCTTGTTCAGAATCCAGGTCTGAAATTTTGACCTCTAAACTGTAGGGACAGAAAATTACTGACATTGGGGCAAACTGATTATTACAGTATTGTGAACTCCAAGGATTGAGAAATCATGAATCAACCCCTCCACTCAAAATTACAAGATTTTAAAGAATACATTTGTAGTCCTTTCTCTTTCCCTTCTGGTTTTTGAGCCTTTAAGGCAGTGGTCAGCAGCCTGCCTCCCGCAGCTACCAGTGGCCACAGTTCACCATTTCCAGCCAATGGGAGCTGCGGGAAGCTGGGCAGGCTGCAGGGATGTGCTGGCCACCACTTCTCACAGCTCCCGTTGGCCAGAAACGGCAAACTGTGGCAGCTGGGAGTTGCGGATGGCCGCACGAATTTAAACAAACTGTCTGGTGGCCCGCCAGCAGATGACTCTGATGGGCTGCTTGCGGCCCACGGGCCTCAGGTTGCCAACCACTACTTTAGGGTGTACTTGCGCCATGCATTCAAGCTTTTATCTGCAATCATGAGGGCTAGAAACTTTCTTTTTTTCTTAAAGCTGAAAAACACCAAATATTGCAATACATGAGGTAAAATCACCAAAGTTCCCACCACTGTTACTGTCTTTAGTTTACCACGAGCTGATTCATTATATAGAAAATATTTTCCCAAGTGTGTAGTGATAAATCCTGTCCCTGTCTCTCTATCTGTGGAGGGACTGTTGCACAGGGAAATCCAACTCTGCAGGGGGAAGGGGGCATGATTTGGAAGTCTTGCAAGAGTTGATGTGTAGCTGTGGAGGGGTAGGGTGAAAGGATCTGCTGCTATGCACTTCATTCTATTCTCACCTACCCTCTCTTTTTTGGGGTGGGTGCATTGTGGTGTGGGGACATGAGAGTTGCATAAGCACCCATGCACTGGACTACACTAACTCTATGAAACAGCTATAGAGCATTAGTACAGAAGGATTTTCTCATCTCTTTGAAGAGTTCTGCACCACCTAGTCTAGCTACTTGAGCCGGGTGCTGGGTTCTGGGTTAGCCCCATAATGAATTACTCTTCACCACTGGCAAATTAATACAGAGGTAAGTACTATTTTCAAATGGGATTGACTAAAGATTGCCCTAAAACAAGAATCCAGATCTGTATATATGGATCTGTACTTGAGGCTGGTCCATCTCTAATGCACTGAATCAAAATCATTGATCTGAGAACACTTTGCAGACAATTTCTTCTGGATTCAGATGAACTATACAACTCAAGCTTATCTCTAATTTTTAACTTGCTCTTCCCAAATGTAGTGTAAGGGTCCTCCCATTTGAAACTCCCTTGAGTAAATGGGCTAATTGACCTCAGTGGGTTGCATGATACGGAAGATAAAGTTTGGCCCTATGACTTTTATTTCAAAATGTAAATTGAGAGTTGAATTTTGAATGGAAGTACTAGGAATAAGATGCACCAGTTCCTCAAAACTGACAATAATATTTCTGCTCAGAACAGTAAATCACTAAAAGAAAGACAGGTTTGCAAATAGTTAATGTGGCTCTTTCAGGCCTGCTTCTAAATTTATATTTAAAATGTTCCTCTTTGGTTTGGGAGAAATGGGCTCACCAGAACAGATTGGGAGGAAAAGCCTTAACATTCAGGAATAGAAGCCAGCATTATACTATGCCCTTTCCCTAAAAACAATATTTTGTTCACATTTCTGTGTAGGAAAGCATAAAGGATTTATTCTGACTATTGTATGAGAGAGTTTCCTCAAACTAATTTGTATAGACAGTTGGTTCTCTCACAGGACCAATGCACAGACAATCAATAATTAACTTTGTCAGATGGCTAGAAGCCAGAACCAATTATGCTGCAATGCAGACAGCTTCAGCCTCTTATAAATAAAAAGGAAAGTTGACATAATAAAGGAAACCTGAGTAAATAAAAGCATTCATTGTTATCATGATAAATAATCATTTCCATATTCAGCTGGCTTTCACTGATGGTGATTTTTGTCTCACTGATTGTAAATAATCAATAAACTAAACTCAGATAAGCAAGACTGAATTGTCTACCCTCTACCTCATCTGGTTTTCTGTAATACTGATTTTGTCATGTTTCAGAGTAGCAGCCGTGTTAGTCTGTATTCGCAAAAAGAAAAGGAATACTTGTGGCACCTTAGAGACTAACAAATTTATTTGCACATAAGCTCTGAATGCCTCCGATGAAGTGAGCTGTAGCTCACGACAGCTTATGCTCAAATAAATTTGTTAGTCTCTAAGGTGCCACAAGTACTCCTTGATTTTGTCATGAAAGCCTCCCCCCTTTCCAGCTCTTTGCTATGCTCCTTCATCATTGCACATCACCACTGACATGCTGAGATGCTACTCCAGTGTTAAGGTTAAAAAAAGAAACCCCACACTGGCAAAATAATATTAATTGTGTTTTGGAAACACAATCTTACCCTAATGTCACAAATCGCTGAGCAATTGACCAAACAAAAAAGATGAACAGAGCTTATTCCAGATTCTCTAGTGCAATTAAGTAATTCGTGAGAAAAAGTACCTAGTTTTGCTTGCTTTACTAATGTGTAAAGACTGCCACCTTGGTTGTCACATGGGTTGAACCCAGGACCCCCAGAGCAAACAAGAGCCTCTACAACTCAAGCAAAAGGATTAGTGCCCTCAAAAGTATTTAGGCAGCTAACTCCCGTAGAGGATCTGGGCCTACGTCTCCTAGCAGGCACTTGTAGCAGCCTCGTATCCTCTGTGGATCAGGCTCAAAGGCAGACATGTAACACCCACTGAACATGTGGCCCCACACTGATCACAAGTGAGCTGTAGCTCACGAAAGCTTATGCTCTAATAAATTGGTTAGTCTCTAAGGTGCCACAAGTACTCCTTTTCTTTTTGCGAATACAGACTAACACGGCCGTTACTCTGAAACTTGCATAGATAGGGTGAGTGTAATGCGAAATGCTGGTCAGGGCCAGCAATACACTGATGCATGTGTCTTTAATCACAAATCCCAACAGCTACAACAGTTATGGCACATTTTTCCCCTTTGTTATTTGGAGAGAGTCACTCACTGTCCTTTCAGAGCTATTCTGTTCTTGCTCATCCCAGACAATCACAGCAAGTTTCAGTTCTTGTGTTTATACTTTGCTTTTTATTGATCTGTCCTTTGATATTTAAGTCTTAAGTTATTGCCAACCTTGTAAATTATAAATGTCCAGGTTCCCTCTTCCCACAGTATGTTAGCCTTAGAAGACAAATTTATAGCTGAAATGCTAAATACAAAACCTTAATTGAGACCAAGCCACAATATGTAAGTAATTTTTTTTCTTGACTGACATAGCTGGGTAATAAGAGGTTATTATAGTTTCCATCCTTAAGTGACAATCTTCCTTTTTAAAGAAGACGTGCCTTTTGCAGAATCCACCCTAGAGTTATGAGGCTTCCAACCCATGTGCGTTCCACAGGGAGTAAAAACAACAAAATTTCACAGTGCTTGTTAAATAGAGCATACAAGCGTCTGGAGTTTATGGAATTCATCACATACATAGACATAAAAGGTCTAATGTATACAGTCAGAGCCTATAAAAATATACATACACACCCCTTCCATCCACTCAGCCATATCCCCCATCCGCTTTTCTTTTCTTTTTATCCTGCCCTTCTCTGCTTTTTGTCATTCTCATTTCTACTAAAACCAGCAGCTAAAACTGCCATTTATGACTGCTCATACGTGCACCCTGTCATGCTTTCACATCTCTTATTATCTCTTAAAGACAATAGGCCAGATCTCAGCTCGTGTGAATCAGCATAGCTCTACTGAAGTGATGTCGATTATAACATCTGAGGTTCTGGCCCCTTAAAGCTCAATTTTGGGATCCCATCTCTGATAGCCATTATAAAAGGAGCTCCTTTAAAATTAAGCCTTTAGAAATGAGAGCTTATGCTATTTTTTCATGAGCCACAGGTAGAGGTGCAAGGCTGGTATTTCAGATTTGGCGCAATAGTAACTGTTTTTTTAATTTTTTTTTTAAACTGGGTCTTTCTTTCTTTCTTTCTTTCTTTCTTTCTTTCTTTCTTTCTTTCTTTCTTTCTTTCTTTCTTTCTTTCTTAATGGATCATTGCACAGCATTAAACCTTCTTCTATCTCAGCTGCAGGTTTCCATCTTACATAAGAACTGTCCATACTGAGTCAGACCAAAGGTTCATCTAGCCCATTAGCCTATCTTCCAACAGTGGCCAATGCCAGGTGCTCCAGAGGGAATGAACAGAACAGGTAATCACTCAGTGATCCATCCCCTGTCACCCATTCCCAGTTTCTGGCAAACACAGGGTAGGGACACCATCTTACTTCTTTATTCTGACTTTCTGAGAATATTTCTTTTTCTGTTCCAGTTTCCTGCAGGGATAAATCCATCATAGGGTGTGTGTTTCACTGTATTTATCTTCAGAAATGAGTTATTTATGACAATGTGCTGCTCTGGATTTAGGCCAATTAATATTACATTGTCTGTTATTTTGTTTTACAGTGAAATTCTATGAAGATTTATTCTAAGTTTCATTTGTCATGGTTTAGGGTTAGTATTTATTGTTTCATACATTTTTCTTCCCCTCTCCCCTTATGTTAAAATTCATATATCAAACATGCAGCCATAATAATTAACAAGGAGATTACAAAAAGGATCCCTAAACATAATGCAAACATCAAACACATAGGTTAGGAAAATTCGGCCCTCTTTTGCTATGCTAAAAGTGAGCAACTTTCAAAGACATCAGGTCTGAGATCTTCGGCGTTCCAGAGAGATTATATCTTCTACTACCAAAGGGGGACTCAATGGAGCATAAGGAGAAAATGGAGAAGAAGAAGAAAAGGTTACTCTGCTACTTGCTTGACATTTGTATGTTCTTATACGTATAACCCTTTTGGCAGGTGGAGCTGGCAGTGCCCAGGGCTGGGTTCAATATCTAGGGGTTCCTTTTTAACAATACAACAGAACTGGCTCGAGCCCCCACCCAGTAACCTGAGACAATTACATACCACTGTTTGGTTTCTCTAAGAGGCAGTACTTCTCCTCTTGCAAGCACAGAGTCTGAATGTAGAAAAGAAACTTTCTAATAAAAGGAGGGGAATCACAGGTATTAATCTGGGAAAACACAGCAAGCAAGATTCATAAACATAAAACCAGGAGCAAAACACCCACTCCAGAGCATGTTGGGCAGTGTCTTTTGCCTCATGTTCTTGAATCCAACATCCAAAGTTCTTTTAACATGCCCCCACTTCTCTCTCCACCACACCCCATTCACAGCCAATGAAGATCCAGAATTCAGAGGTGCATCTGCATGAGTTCACCTCTCACCATGGCAGCGGGGGGAAAGGCACCTTACTTGCTCCACCATCCAGGCGCTCTGGCATCAGCTGCCTTGCTGGTCATTTGCCGCTCCACCGGCTGCCCTGCTGGCCATGCCACTCCTGTTCACCAGCTGCCTTGCCGGCTGCTTGCTGCTCTTCTCCGCTGGCTGCCTTGCCAGCAGCTTGCTGCTCTGCTCCACTGGCCACCCAGCTGGCTGCTCGCCACTACACTCTGCTGGCCAGCTGCCTCTCTACTGTCACCTCTGTGGGTCAGTCTCTTGAGGTTCCACCCAGCTCTCAGTAATTGTCAGCTCTTAGTGGGGGAGCTCAGTGCTGAAGCAGGATGGCTAGAAACACTGTCCCACTGCAAATGATTTTAGCTCAAGCGATCACTTAAGAAAACAAAAGACTCCATATCTTTGAACAGCAGGGAGGGCAAGTTAAACCATACCTAGGACACTTAGGCAGAGCCCACACATCCAGGCAGAAACACCTGTCCCCATCCCCTCTTACTTTGTGCAGGTGTCTGGCATCTGAGCTCCCTGCTTAGCGAGTTCAGTTCAGTTCAGTAGAGGGTAACCCCCTCAATCAGGACTGACTAAGTACAGTTCTGCTGTCCTTAACTCATACAATAATAATAATCATCATATTTTATTACCCCTGCATTAAATTCTAAAGTAATTTGTAACCCAACACCAGCCAAAATTGATCACTTTGACAACACAGCTCTGTCAGCTCGTATGTAGGCAGAATGGGTGTGTTCATGTAAATACAGTTTGGTCCTGAAGCCTTTGCCCCTCCCCAGCTCATCACTAGCTGTCAGAGGAGAGCTCATTCAAGCTTTGCTTACATATGGAATGTGAAAAAACAACCTGACCAATGGACAAAGGGCAATTGAAAGATAGAGCAGCATGGTCTAAGCAACACTCCCTCTTTGGTGCAGATTTCACCAGGGCCCTTAACCAGACCCCAAAGTGACAGAAGGTGCTCAAGTTGAACATCAACAAGAAACTACCTGTATGTCAATGCTGGGTGTATAACCAACAATGGAAGAATAAATCATACCAGAAATTCAGCTCTACCAGATTTGTATATCTGCATCCATAATAAATTGCGTATGTACAGGTATGTTAAACTCAAGTCAGATTGTGGCTAGCCTTGTGTGAGTGTGCAAAGGGAGGAGAGACCACTTTTATCTCCCATGCACGGGACAGCAGCCCAGTACAGTGACATATGTCATGCTGCACACAGACTTTACTACCTACAGCAAGCCTGCAGTAATGGGAAAGGTGACAGAGCAAAAGAAACAATGATAGAAACAGTTCTATAAAGTACATCATCAGGGCTGTGACAATGACACGTCCTTAGACGACTTTGTCTTCATCACCACCCACTATATTAGGGCTGTGAATAGCAAAGGAAGAAAACAGTGGTTTGCACAACTAAAACTTCAAGCATCACCAAACGCACCCAGGTCCGACGTTCAAATGTCAGACTGATGGTGGTCCTCCTACACGCAGCAGAATGAGCTTTAAGAATTACTACAAAATCAAACAAGGTAAATCCCCCAAACTACTAGAAAGCATCACCCAGGTACAGTCCCACTCTCACGCCAGGTTAAGAGTAGGTGTAAAGAGCAGCCAGAGGAAGCCTGTACACAACAAGTTTTACTGGTCCTCCAAAACCCAGGAACTATGCTCCATATTCTCAAGCACCATCCTGTCTATTAATGGTTTGCATGAATCTGAAACATGAGACCTTCAAGGGAAGGTAGGTCTCTTATGTGATGTAGGACCACTTCATGGTGAGATCTATGATTTCAACATGGAACAGTGTCTCTCTATATTTTTTCTTTTGGGATCATTTTAATTCCAAAATTGAAACAAAATTCCAGGGTTCAAACCCTTGCAAAAAAACCCTGAAGAAAACATCCATGGGATCCCCAGTGAAATTTCCCTTCTATTCAGATTCTTACTACTACAGCCTGCACCCTGGTGTCTGATAACCATCTGTTTCTAGCACATCCCATATTGTAACACAGTATCTATTGTAACACGACACATCAACATGAGATCATTGAAACACTACTAAAAAGATATAATGGGTCAGATTTTTCCCTAATTTAATTTCATAGTGTTCAAAGCCACAAGGGCCCATAAGACCATCTAGTCTGACCCCCTGCCTATTACGGTCCATTAAATTTCACCCAGATACCCCTATACTAAGCCCAAGGACATTAGTCAGACAAAAGCATTTCAGTCGTCAAGAGATTAAAGTGTTGCGTGCCTCAGGCAGAGAACAGGAGAGACCAAACTGCCACCAATGCTTGAGGTCTCTGCAATGGCAGGAAATTTTGATTCCTGTGAGATATGCCTAGATGATTCCAGCAGGCAAACCATTCCCCATGCCGCATAGGAAAGTGACCAACCCCTGCACATAGGCCAACGTCCCTGCAATCTTCCTGTGGGGGAAATTCATTTCTGACTGCAAATCTGGTGATCAGTATGACCCTGAGCACATGAGGAAGACACACCAGCCAAGTATCTAGAAAGATGATTCTCTATATGACCTCAGAGCACTAGTCCACCCCCATCTGGTGTCCTGTCTTCAGCTACGGCCAACCACCGATGATTCAGAAGAAGGTGGGGGGAGGGAAGGATCTATAAACTATCCAACCAATTGTGCATTGCAGAAAAATAGTCCTTCCTGACCCTTGAAAATGACCAGCTGAAGCTCTGAAGCATGAGATTTGATTATAGTCACTATCTTAATGCAGAGCTGCAAGTGTTACAAAAAAGTTGAGAGCAATGCAGGTAACTTCATCAAACGTTTGTATGAATGTTTTTTGTTTCCATGTGGTGGAGCATGAGGGTTAACCTCCAA
Source organism: Lepidochelys olivacea (assembly GCF_965140295.1). NCBI lineage: Eukaryota > Metazoa > Chordata > Testudines > Cheloniidae > Lepidochelys > Lepidochelys olivacea. The sequence continues at coordinate 48,428,505 of NC_140412.1, forward strand.
TATATGGCTTTGACTATCATCAACATTTCCTAAAGCTTACCATAACTTTTGGGTGTTCATTTTTGTGTATTTTATGGAGTTTCATATTAATATTTAACTGAACTCTTTTATAAACATAAAATCCCTGATTTAAAATGATTGGAGTCAACAAGAAACACCAGACAAATAGTAAAGATAGTTATGTAAACACATATTGATTATTTTCAAAAGTGCAGTTGATTCTGAATATGGTATCTATAGACTTTATTTTGGGGTTTTCAAGAATGCATGCTTTTTACTTGCTGCGTTGGCTTCTTTGGAACTTTTACAGTATATCTTTTAAATATATATGGCCTGACTTAGCTCCATTTGTGAGGTCTATGGCAAAGCTTGACTTCTGTAATACAGATCCAGGCCCAGATCCAGTTACCAGTGTGAGGGGAGGGAGCAGTGATGTATCTATAAATACTTTATGGATAGTAGATCATTCAAAAGGTCTTTTTTTTCTTCTGCTGAAGTTTACCAAGGCACAAAAAGGACCTAGGAAGAGGTGTGGTCTCCAAGTGTGAATTTTATGCAGCACTCACTGAGTTAAATATAACAGAAGAGACATGTTAGTCTCAACTTTTATGGATTGCAGTCACAACAGCTTATTTCCAATTTGTAGATATATTAGTTGTAAGAAAATTAGATGTCTTATTTCAGGCTAATGGTTTAGCTATGTGCTCCACTTTTAAGTAGCTTTGGTTCCAGTCCATCAATTCCTCCCATCCTATTAATATTTAAATCCAACAACTGTTTTAATACTATTGATTCATGAACTTTACATATTTTAAATTGATTCCCTTGTATAGGCTTAAATTACATTTCCCCCTACCCCCATTTTCATTCCAACTTAATCCTTCAATGAGATCATATAATAGGAGTAGAAAGCATATGAGCATCTGATAAAGACAGGGATGCCTGTTCACAAAATCTCTAAGGACATAGCCAGTCCTAATGGATCTGAGATAATTATCCCTTGTTATTTTTTATGCATTATCATTACTCTAAAACAGCAATTTTGTGAAACTTCCCTGGCAGACCAATGCAATTGACTTCAATTATTTCCAGTATATGAGAAAAAAAAGAAAAAAAACCTCACATGCTACAAAACAAAATAAAGCCCCCAATTTGCCCAAGCTTTATCCTTAAGACTACCTATATTCTAGAAAGGCAACTCATTCAAGAGAAGATTTATGAGCAAAACAAAATTGTACATTGATTTTTATTCATTTTAAATACTGTGGTCTCTGAAATTCACCTATTTCTTTCACATAAAATTAAATTAAATAAAAACTAGGGATGGGAAAAAACAGTTCAGATCAAATAAAAACCAGCATGAACCCTTTGCATTTGACTTATGCCAAATCTTTCAGGAGATGCAGAAAAAGTGTTAGTAAGTTTTTCCTCCCCAATAAGTTTTCATTTTCATGCACCTCTGTATTATTCAGCTTGGGTCAGGTCAAGTGAATTTTGCTGGAGAAGAGGCATAACTGAAAACCAAAATAGCCAACTTCGGTTCTCATATTCCAGTATAAATTATAGTAATCTGGTTCTGTCATTATTCAGACAGACTGGAAATATAAGATTGGAAATTGTAGTTCATGACAAATTTCTTTACAGAGCATTCATAAAATAATGCTGCATAGTCATTTTTGCATTCTGCGTCAAAAGCACACTATGTAGATCTTATACACAAGCAACTACGTTAAAAGAACTTAATTAAGGTTGCAAAGTCAAGCATTCAAAAGTTAGGAAATGCCAGATTTAAGGTTGCCTGTGAAACCTTAATACAAATCCCTACTGCATATGCATTATGATAATCTTTGATTATAATTAATTAATATTCTTTTAACATAGATTTGTTGTGCATAATTCCCTAGGTTTTAAACAAACAAAAAGAAAACAAAAAACCCCACCAAAAATTCCACTTATGTGATTTTATATTGACACCCACATAGTTAACCAGCAAGGGAGGAATCTTGAGAGCCTCTGGCACTTGAGGTAAGAGAGTAACTAACTGATAGCAACAGTAGGTTGTCAATCTCTGCATGTATCAGCACTAGACAAGGATAAGACAGCTGTAGCTCACGAAAGCTTATGCTCAAATAAATTTGTTAGTTTCTAAGGTGCCACAAGTACTCCTGTTCTTTTTGCGGATACAACCTACACGGCTGCTACTCTGAAACACTTCACCAGTGCATTTCACAGATACTTGCTGACAGCAGAGGAATGGTGTGTCTCAGAATCTTGGGTTCCATTCCAGACTCTGAAGGAGAGTGTGCTCTTGTGGGCACAGACCCTTTTGCTCGTTTCCATCCAAGCTTGATTACTTCTTCCCTGCACCAGTCCTCCCTCTTCTCCAACCCTGGCTTCTTGTCCCATTCCCATTTTCCTTGCTTCCTTAACCCCAATCTCCACGCCTTGGGCTTCTCATCCTGGTCTCAGTCTCTTTGCCCGGCCAGTTCTAGTATCCCCCTCTGGGCTCTCCATCTGAATCCCAATCTCCCCACTCTTCCCAGTCTCTCCCCCTCTCCACACCCAATGCCAATTCTTTCTTCCTTCCCCAATTCCTTCTTCCCAATCTCCTTGCCCAGACAGTCACAGTTCCCCCTTGCCAGCCTCTTGTCCAGTCTCTTTCTTTTTAACCAACCCCCACTCCCCGCACCCCAACTGCCTCTCAATTCTAACCTCCCTTCTTTGGCTCCTCATCCAATCTCAATCTCCCCATACCTCCCTGGCTGCATGTTCCAATCTCCTTGTCCAGCCAGTCCCAGTCTCCTTTACACCCCCAGCAACTGATCCAGTCTCAGTATTCTTCCCCTCAACAGCCAACTGGCACATAGTTCCACCCTTGTTTTCCTCACCATGGTTCCCAGTTCCACCCCTGTTTCCCCCACCATGGCTCCCAATCCCAGTCTCCTTGCCTATCCAATCCCAGCCCGCCCTCAGTCACCAATTTCCAGTCTCCGTGCCCAGCCAGTCCCAGTTTTCCCTCTCCAACTCTCAGTCACAGGACTCTGCAATTGTCCTTGTTGAATTTCATCAGATTTCTTTTGGCCCAATCCTCCAATTTGTATAGGTCACTCTGAACCCTATCCCTACCTCTCCCAACATCCTTGTGTAATCTGTGAACTTGCTGAGGGTGCAACCCATCCCATTGTCCAGATCATTAATGAAGATATTGAACAAAACCAGCCCCAGGACCGATCCCTGGGGCACTGTACTTGATACCGGCTGCCAACTAGACATCGAGCCACTGATCATTACCCATTGAGCCCGACGATCTAGCCAGCTTTCTATCCACCTTATAGTCCATTCAGCCAATCCATACTACTTTAACTGGCTAGCAAGAATGCTGTGGGAGACCATTATCAAAAGCTTTGCTAAAGTCAAGGTATATCACATCCACTGCTTTCCCCATATCCACAGAGCCAGTTATCTCATCACAGAAGGCAATCAGGTTGGTCAGGCATGACTTGTCTTTGGTGAATCCATGCTGACTGGTCCTGATCACCTTCCTCTCCTCCAAGTGCTTCAAAATGGATTTCTTTGGGATCTGCTCCATGATTTTTCTGGAGACTGAGGTGAGGCTGACCAGTCTGTAGTTCCCTGGATTATCCTTCTTCCTTTTTTAAAAGATGGGCACTATATTTGACTTTTTTCCAATCGTCCAGGACCTCGCCCAATCGCCATGAGTTTTCAAAGATAAAGACCAATGGCTCTGCAATCACTTCAATCAACTCCCCAGCACCCTCGGTTGCATTTGATCCGGCCCCATGGACTTCTGCATGCCCAGCTTTTCTAAATAGTCCTTAACCTGTTCTTTCACCACTGAGGGCTGCTCACCTCCTTCCCATACTGTGCTGCCCACACTTCCTTCCATACTGGGGGCTAGCCTTGTCTGTGAAGACAGAGGCAAAAAAAAGCATGGAGTACTTCAGCTTTTTCCACCTCATCTGTCACTAGGTTGCCTCCCCCATTCATTAAGGGTCCCACACTTTCCCTGACCTTCTTCTTGTTGCTAATATACCTGTAGAAATCCTTCTTGTTACCCTTCATGTACCTTGATAGCTGCAACTCTATTTGTGCTTTGGCCTTCCTGATTATGCCCCTGCACGCTTGAGCAATGTTTTTATATTCCTCCCTATTCAGCCGTCCAAGTTTCCACTTCTTGTAAGCTTCCTTTTTGTGTTTAAGCTCACCAAAGATTTCTCTGTACCAGTACCAGTCTCACCAGACTCCTTATCCCAATCAACGTCTTTCCCTCCCTCTTGGTCTGACTCTTGTCCCCTCTGCATTTGAATCCGATAGCTTCCTTTTCCACTCTGCTTAGGTACCAGCATGGGAGGGTGGATTGAGAGCAGTCTCCCTGCTTTCAGGTCCAGTGCCCAGCCCCACCCTAGCTCAGAGCTTCTAGAAGCAGCCATCACAAGGAATGTCCAGCTTGGTCAGCACTATGAATTGTGAAGGGATAAGGAATGCTCAGTTGTTCTGTGGAGACGGCACATGTGCAGTCCAGGAACATGTAGGAGCTGTGAGAGGCTCAAGCACGTTCAGTGAGAATGGAATCTTCAGAGATGTTGGCTATTAAGTGTTGCACACCTTCACTGAGGATGTGCAAACTTCATTTTTTCAAAGGCTTATAATATGGGCACATTTGATTGGATCTTCACAGGGATGGCAAAAGGCACATTCCTGATACAAAGTTCACACCCTGCCAAATTTCAAGTCCTTGATCCAAAGTATGGGGGTGTTAGAGCTGTTCAAAGAAAAGGTCTCAAGATTTTTTTTTAACATGGGCTAACAATATTTTTCCCTAGCCTCAGTCTTGAAAATGGCTGCCTCGTTTTTGCTGAAATTTTACAAAACAAACATTCAGTCTGAGGCAGACAATGAGCTTTTAAAATTGCAGCCCACGTGGTAAAGTTTAGCAAAATTATAAGCAACTGAAGCAGGGTCTTATGATGAAAGTGTCACACAATCTTCATAACAGATTAATGGTTTAACAAATTGAAAAATATTAACATGTGAGCAAATCCATCCAAGATGTGTACACAGAACAACAGGAGGAACAAAGGAACACTACCATCTAGCAAGAACTTAGTGACATGACCTTAATATTAATATGCAAAAAGAAGAAAGATATGCTTGATTCAGGTGACAACACATGGCAGAAACTAATTTATTTTGCTTTTATCTCTGTTCTCTTTCTATTTGTTGCAATCTTCAGTTCCCTTTGTTGTTTGGACTGCTAAGCTTATCATGGTTCAGCCTAAAGGGGAGATGAGTATCTGGATGTTTTTTTCAAGTTACATGAATAGAATGTCCATTTAACCAGAAAGGTTCCCGAATAACTAACTACAAAGGATTAGGGAGTGGGCTTCAGTGATCTTCCCGCAACGGAGTAGGGCTGGGTAGAAAATGTCTTTTTTTAAAACTCCCATGAAAAATGGCAGTTAAAACAAAAATTTGGTCGACTTTTTACGAACGTTTCTCTCTGATTTTTTTCAGGCTTCCATTGAAAAAGTGAAAACTGATTTTTTTTCCAGATTTTGAAAACCAAACTCCAAATGTTTTTTCAACTTTTTTGATGAAACCTGAAATTATTTTATGAGAACAGATTGTTTTGTGCAATTTTCCATTTGACCAAAAAGACATTTTCCACTGAAAAATATTTTGATAGGGTATTTTCAACAAACTCTACCATGGAATCAGTATCCTAGAAGCAGCCGAAGAACATATGTATCGCGAGAGTATGGTACTTGCAGACATTGGAACTATATCTGTTGAGCTGTATTATATATTGTTCACCTTTCTTTTAATATTTCTGACAAAATACTGTCAACATTATTTTATGAAATCTTTTATTTTGCCCTTCCTGCTTTCAGTTTAATTTTATTTATACCTTGCAATTTCTACGAAGTTTGAAACATAATTTAAAAGAAAATCCCACATATAGGTCATACCTGGCATTTTTCTATGAGAAAAAAAAATCATGACTCTGTGCCTAGTACAGAAGTAAGTATTTATGATTGAAGACATAAGCCAGATCTCTAATGGGGGTTAGGAAGCACCTTTCCCAGTGGGCAAGTTATTCCATGACTTCCTACTGCAAGTTTTATTGCTTTTTCCTACAAAGCAGCTGGCAATACCCTTTGTTGGAGAGAGGATGGTGGACTAGATAGATCACTGGTCTGATATGGTACAGCAGCTCCCTAGGATGCTATGAGTACTGGGTCATAGAATCATAGAATATCAGGGTTGGAAGGGACCCCTGAAGGTCATCTAGTCCAACCCCCTGCTCGAAGCAGGACCAATTCCCAGTTAAATCATCCCAGCCAGGGCTTTGTCAAGCCTGACCTTAAAAACCTCTAAGGAAGGAGATTCTACCACCTCCCCAGGTCATGCATTCCAGTGTTTCACCACCCTCTTAGTGAAAAAGTTTTTCCTAATATCCAATCTAAACCTCCCCCACTGCAACTTGAGACCATTACTCCTCGTTCTCTCATCTGCTACCATTGAGAACAGTCTAGAGCCATCCTCTTTGGAACCCCCTTTCAGGTAGTTGAAAGCAGGTATCAAATCCCCCCTCATTCTTCTCTTCTGCAGGCTAAACAATCCCAGCTCCCTCAGCCTCTCCTCATAACTCATGTGTTCCAGTCCCCTAATCATTTTTGTTGCCCTTCGCTGGACTCTCTCCAATTTATCCACATCCTTCTTGAAGTGTGGGGCCCAAAACTGGACACAGTACTCCAGATGAGGCCTCACCAATGTCGAATAGAGGGGAATGATCACGTCCCTCGATCTGCTCGCTATGCCCCTACTTACATCCCAAAATGCCATTGGCCTTATTGGCAACAAGGGCACACTGCTGACTCATATCCAGCTTCTCGTCCACTGTCACCCCTAGGTCCTTTTCTGCAGAACTGCTGCCTAGCCATTCGGTCCCTAGTCTGTAGCTGTGCATTGGGTTCTTCCGTCCTAAGTGCAGGACCCTGCACTTATCCTTATTGAACCTCATCAGATTTCTTTTGGCCCAATCCTCCAATTTGTCTAGGTCCTTCTGTATCCTATCCCTCCCCTCCAGCGTATCTACCACTCCTCCCAGTTTAGTATCATCCGCAAAATTTGCTGAGAGTGCAATCCACACCATCCTCCAGATCATTTATGAAGATATTGAACAAAACCGGCCCCTGGACCGACCCTTGGGGCACTCCACTTGATACCGGCTGCCAACTAGACATGGAGTCATTGATCACTACCCGTTGAGCCCGACAATCTAGCCAGCTTTCTACCCACCTTATAGTGCATTCATCCAGCCCATACTTCCTTAACTTGCTGACAAGAATACTGTGGGAGACCGTGTCAAAAGCTTTGCTAAAGTCAAGAAACAATACATCCACTGCTTTCCCTTCATCCACAGAACCAGTAATCTCATCATAAAAGGCGATTAGATTAGTCAGGCATGACCTTCCCTTGGTGAATCCATGCTGGCTGTTCCTGATCACTTTCCTCTCATGCAAGTGCTTCAGGATTGATTCTTTGAGGACCTGCTCCATGATTTTTCCAGGGACTGAGGTGAGGCTGACTGGCCTGTAGTTCCCAGGATCCTCCTTCTTCCCTTTTTTAAAGATTGGCACTACATTAGCCTTTTTCCAGTCATCCGGGACTTCCCCGGTTCGCCACGAGTTTTCAAAGATAATGGCCAATGGCTCTGCAATCACAGCCGCCAATTCCTTCAGCACTCTCGGATGCAACTCGTCCGGCCCCATGGACTTGTGCACGTCCAGCTTTTCTAAATAGTCCCTAACCACCTCTATCTCCACAGAGGGCTGGCCATCTCTTCTCCATTTTGTGATGCCCAGCGCAGCAGTCTGGGAGCTGACCTTGTTAGTGAAAACAGAGGCAAAAAAAGCATTGAGTACATTAGCTTTTTCCACATCCTCTGTCACTAGGTTGCCTCCCTCATTCAGTAAGGGGCCCACACATTCCTTGGCTTTCTTCTTGTTGCCAACATACCTGAAGAAACCCTTCTTGTTACTCTTGACATCTCTGGCTAGCTGCAGCTCCAGGTGCGATTTGGCCCTCCTGATATCATTCCTACATGCCCGAGCAATATTTTTATACTCTTCCCTGGTCATATGTCCAACCTTCCACTTCTTGTAAGCTTCTTTTTTATGTTTAAGATCCGCTAGGATTTCACCATTAAGCCAAGCTGGTCGCCTGCCATATTTACTATTCTTTCGACTCATTGGGATGGTTTGTCCCTGTAACCTCAACAGGGATTCCTTGAAATACAGCCAGCTGTCCTGGACTCCTTTCCCCTTCAAGTTAGTCCCCCAGGGGATCCTGGCCATCCGTTCCCTGAGGGAGTCGAAGTCTGCTTTCCTGAAGTCCAGGGTCCGTATCCTGCTGCTTACCTTTCTTCCCTGCGTCAGGATCCTGAACTCAACCAACTCATGGTCACTGCCTCCCAGATTCCCATCCACTTTTGCTTCCCCCACTAATTCTACCTGGTTTGTGAGCAGCAGGTCAAGAAAAGCGTCATTCAAAGGGTCATTCATGAAAGTGGCATGAAACTGCCTACAGTAGTTAGACCTACCAACATTAACTGTAACTTTGATCTGTAATAGAAACCAGATCCCCACAAGGGCAAGGTCAGCGTATCAAATTCAATAGCTGTACAAACAGGGAAGAATTCTTGCTGTCAATATGTTTTGTGAGGTCAAAGGTCAAAGAGGTCAAAGGTATCTAAGCCGAGCTAACTCCATAGGACTGAGATTTCTCATTTTCAGATACAACTGACTGCTACTTGAGAGAGTCAAGTTACTCAGTACCTTCAATAGCACCGTCGCTTTCATCCTCATTGGAGGCAACGTGAGCATTCTGTAAATTAAGAAGGTCTGTGCTGTTTAGACAGACTGCTCCAAGCACTTCAGCGAAACTGTGCTGAATTAATTTTTGCCTGGTTGTAGTTCTAAAAGAACATTCAGAGACTGAATCATTTGTTAGCTCCAAGCTACAACATATGATTTATGCTTTTAATTTCAAATTCTAAAACGTAGTGGGGAGGGAAACAGAGTAAGTGCGTTGGGGGGGGGGTGTTATACCAAGAATATTGATCTGGCCTTTATAGTGACATGTTATTTACATGCTGAAAAGTGTGTCTGTAGCCTGATCCTAAGATTCAGTTTTGCCTTCGTTTTTATTGGGAGAGGTTTTCAGCTCAGTTCAGCTTTGCACTTGAGTGTCTTTTTTTGCTGCTGAAAAATAAGGGAAAGAAATATTCTTGAAAAATAATACATCTAAAGGTGTAGGCTCAGGCATCAAAAATAGTTTGAGTGACTTAGGAGCTGGAGCATCATTTTCAAGAGTGACTTAGGCACTTGGGTTGAAATTCTGGCCCCACTTTGACTTTCAGTAAGACTTAGGTTCCTAAGTGCCTGAGTCACTTTCAAACATTTGCACCATAACAAATAAAATAATAGCAAATTAAATTCAGTGCTTTTGTTTCAGAATGAGGTTTTAGACCTATTCAACCTGCTCTATAGTGAAAGATGCACAAAAATCTCCTAGGATTTTGAGTGGTGCTATAGCTATATATAAGGGCCAAATTTTGGCCAAGGTTGTGCACCCACTGTAGCTCAGACAAGGGAATAAAGAGGAACCGTATGCCCTCTTATTCCCCTGCATGGGCTGCACATACTCTGGAAAACTGCACCAGGAGCAGAACAGCTGCTGCAGGGCTGCTATGTTCCCCTTGCACATGGGGAATGAATGATGTCTTGGCTCCACCCTCACAAAGCACCAACCAATATATGGGCACAAGTGTGCCAGGGAATGGATGCTGTACCAAATATAGGCCTGGTCATGATCTGCCTCCCAGTCTGCTCATAGTAAATCCATGATTGAGCCAACAGTTATTTTACAAGTTTCAAATGTTGTACTGGCATTAATTAGCTAATCCTCCCACCAAACCTGTGGGATAAGTGGGTATTATTATCCACGTTTTACAGATGGGAAACCGGGGGCAAAAATGTCAAATAACTGCCCCAGGATCACACAATGAGTCAATGGCTTCATGGAACTCAGCCCCCTTTTTGTCCATTAGGCCACACTGCAGCCCCACTTTCAGCTCAGGAATATCTTTTCACACACCCCTAAAAGGAATTACCAACATAAGTCTTCCACACCGCGATGAGAAAACAAGCTTTTTTTCAATTTAGGAAGTACACATCTAGCACCTCCTATTCAAACAGATTGATTTTTACATTAAAGACTCATTGTATTATGTTGTGTGAGATGGGGTTTTTTGTGCCTTGAATCACATTTTAGAGCACTAAGGCACTGCAATACATCACATAATATGTAATATGACAAAGTCCTCAGGAAATTTCTGGTGTGAAAAAAAGATGGATAAAAGTATGGTTTTTTCCAAATTATTCTTCTATCTTGTTAAAAAAAATTAAACTGTCTGGATTATTTATTATATGCTAGCGAGAGAGAATCTCATAATAAAAGTTCATACCTGCTGAACATAACAACAAATTAACAAATTGTTTCAATCAAAATCCTGGAGTACCTTGGGGGAAGGGAGGAGTGTTGTTTGGTGGTTCGTGGGTTTTTTTGTTTTGTTTTGGGTTTGTGGGGTTTTTTTGGTTTTTTGCTTCTTTGTTTTGTTTACATTTGTCTGTGAATAAATGCACATAAGCATGTGCTTAATTTTAAGCATATATGTAATTCCCACTGACTTCATTTAAGACATTGGGATTACAATTAAGTGTGTACGAAATTGTTTTCCTGGATGAGGGCCATTATGCTGAGCACCCTGCAGAACTGGTTCCTAGAAGAGTGTCTGTAAGTGGGGAACAGGATTTAGGTTAGTGAAATGTCCTAGTCTTTGTAATCTTTCTGTGTGACTATCTCTATTTGTTGATCTATTAGCTAATTTTCAGTCTGAAGCCATCTAGCACTTGACCAGAGTATGTGACCTTTATAATTCAATCAGATTTTTTTCCCTAAAGACAGAAAAATCACTTAGTTATTCCACAGTTATGTATTCTTAATTTAGTTGCTATTATTTTAAACATAACAACATTGTATTGTGCGGCAACAAGCAGAGGGTAGGCCTGAATGAAACAATGGTTCAAAGGCAGGTGCATGAAAGCTTCAGTGCCATTTTTCAACAGACTAACAAAGCTTCTTTGTTCTGAACATATTAAATTAACACCTCAATTAACTTTGGTACAAATTCCAAAAAGCAACACAAGAATTTTTTAAAATTGCTTTATTTTTATACCTATTTTATACCTTCTTATGTGCCGATGACAGCTAAATATTGTCACTGGCAATCAATTGATGCTGTAATGCCAAGTGGCCAAGACGATCTAGCGGCAGTCCAGAGCACACTGGTCAAGTGCACACTGGTGGTCAAGTAACTGGGAGGTCAGTCAGTATTAGAGGAAGTCCAGGGCAGTGGTCAGAATTCCTGCAGGGGCCAGTAGCTGGAATATACAATCCAAATGGCCAGGTCAGTGAGATAGGGAGGTGAGGCGCAAGATAGGGTCAGGCAAGGCAATGAGGCAATGGTCTGGGGACCAGGCAATCATTGATTAGATGCTGAAAGGTTGCAGGTGTGTTAGTAAGAGTGAGAGGCATCACTAGATAGTCAAAGTAGTCATACAAAGTTCAAAAAGTGATTTTCCATTCATCCCCTGATCAGATTCGGAGTAGGCTGTACATACCTCTAAGGTCTAACTTGGGGAATTCCCAGGTTGTGCTTACCTAATCCAGAGGCTCTGGGATCAGAGGTAGTAGATATCAATTTCACATGGTGATTTTGTTTAGGGTAGCCCACCCTTAGTCTTAGGGAGCCATCTTTCTTTTTCACAAAGGGGATGGGAACCCTAGCAGTGGATGTGGATTTCTGGATAAAACCTTTTTCCAAGTTCTCATGGATGTAGTCCTTAAGGGCGGCTAACTCGGGTTCCAGTATGAAGTATGTTCGCCCGAATGAAACCTTGGTTCCAGGCTGTAAGTCAACTAGACATCAATGTTCCCACTGAGGGGGCAGTGCATCTGCATTTTGTTTTTTAATACATCTGAAAACTCTTGGTACTTTGGGTGGTGTGTGTTGGCTGATCCTAGAAGCAAGGAAAGCCCTGTTGCCTGAGCATCTCTCACTAAAGCCTGGGCAATGAGTCCAACTTGAGGTTCCGGGGGCTCAAGCTTGGAAATCAGGAGACAGTTATCCTGGCAAATGTTTAATGTCACAGTGTGTTGACAAGGAAATATGCAGGTCATGGCTCACCAACCAGGAGATTCTGAGTATCAAAGGGCAAAGGGGAACAGACCAGGCTGTATTGGAGGAGCTCCTGGTGTTCCCCAACCATCACCTCCAAAGCTGTAATTTCTTGACTGACAGGGCCAGATGTGAGCAGAAATCTGTTGACTGTCTTAAATAAATCAGGGGTGGCCTTAGGTTGCACTCCTCTGAGGAGTTAAGTTCTGGAATAGCCTTCCAAGGGAAGCAGTGGGGGCAAAAGACCTATCTGGCTTCAAGATTAAACTCGATAAGTTTATGGAGGAGATGGAATGATGGGACAACATGATTTTGGCAATTAATTGATCTTTAACTATTCATGGTAAATAGGCCCAATGGCCTGTGATGGGATGTTAGATGGGGTGGGATCTGAGTTTCTACAGAGAATTCTTTCCTGGGTATCTGGCTGGTGAATCTTGCCCACATGCTCAGGGTTCAGCTGATCGCCATATTTGGGGTTGGGAAGGAATTTTCCACCAGGGCAGATTGGAAGAGGCCCTGGGGGTTTTTCACCTTCCTGTGTAGCATGGGGCATGGGTCACTTGCTGGAGGATTCTCTGCACCTTGAAATTTTTAAACCATGATTTGAGGACTTCAATAGCTCAGACATAGGTGAGAGGTTTACTGCAGGAGTGGGAGGGTGAGATTCTGTGGCCTGCATTGTGCAGGAGGTCAGACTAGATGATCATAATGGTCCCTTGTGTCCTTAATATCTATGAGTCTATAAGTCAAATACTTTAGCCAGGGTAGCGTCCATGAAGTTATCGCCAGCCCCAGAGTCAATCAACCTTCTGAGGAGGAAGTACCTGTCTAGAATCCCGAAACCTGAGTTCCAACAGGAGTTGTAGGGATGCCCAGAATGGGTTGCTGGAGGGAGCTCTGTGGGGTTTTTCTGGTTTTGCCCAGATTCAAATCCCTTATTAAAGCTGGGCATGGTCATCTCCTGGAGCCGTGTGGTGAGGGGACTTGGCAGGACAGATGGACATCACATGGTTGCTGTCACCACACTAAGAGCACAAGTTCTCTTGCTGGTGGTGTTCCTGTTCAAAAGGGTCCAGTTGAATCTGTACCAAGTCCACCTGCATAGGCTGTAGTGAAGGGGCTTTTGCAGGGGTTGCACATGCTGCCTGGAGGCAGGGTGATATCCCTCTCCTGTTAAGTCACTGCTAAGTTGGGTGTAAATTCAGATGCAAAGCTCAATAAATGCATCAAGATCCATTGGAGGATCCATGAGGGCAAGCTCACCTTTTATTTCTTTGCTCAGACCAATATGGAATTGGTGTAGCTGGTCTGGCTGATTCCAAGGCATCAGAAATGGGATGCCTACATTGCAGCTGACCCCAATGCTGGCAGAATCTCTGTAGGGCTGCCTCTGCTGTGCGAGCCTGGTGACGGTCATCTAAAATTGTCACAAAGGCCATCGGGAAGGTGTCCCAGCTGGCCAGTATGGGACAGTCCTGCTCTAGCACAGGGAACACCCAGTTCAGGGCCTTACCTGTTAAACGGCTGATGACCCTTTTCCTGCTCTGTCTGGCAGGTGTTGATACATAGCAGGAAAAACCTTCACTGGTTCACAAAACCTGCGAGAGGTCCTGTCCTAGCAGTCTGGTAAAGGTACCATAGGCTTGGGTCCAGGGCACAGTCAACCTGTGGAACTCCTTGCCTGAGGAAGTTGTGAAGGCTAGGACTATAACAAGGTTTAAAAGAGAATTGGATAAATTCATGGAGATTAAGTCCATTGATGGCTATTAGCCAGGATGGTAAGGAATGGTGTCCCTAGCCTCTGTTTGTCAGAGGGTGGAGATGGATGGCAGGAGAGAGATCACTTGATCATTACCTGTTAGGTTAACTCCCTCTGGGGCACCTGGCATTGGCCACTGTTGGTAGACAAGGATACTGGGCTGGATGGACCTTTGGTCTGACTCAGTATGGCCATTCTTATGTTCTTATGATGTGAGGAAAACATTCCCACTTGCAGGTCTGTGATCTGCTCCTGAAGGGTGTAGTTATCCACCTGAAGCTGGTCGATTGTGACTTGTGAGGCTTTGTTTTCTCCCTGTAGGCAGATGATCTGCTCCTGAAGACTTAGCGCACCTTGGGGCACCTGTTACACTGTATCTGTGGGTTCCATAGCCTGTTGGGGTAGGATGATCTAGGAGAAGACTAAAATGGTCTGAGCAAACTGTAATGCCCAGTGGCCAAGGAGGGCTAGGGGCAGATCGTAGCAGTGATCAAGTGCATATGTGTGATTGGTTAGCTAGGAGGTCAATTGGTATTAGAGGCAGTCTGGGGAAGTGGTCAGAGTTCTTGCAAGGGTTGGTACCCAGAATATGCAATCCAAGGGGCCAGATCATTGGTATAGGGACTTGAGATCAGGCTAAGTGGCAAGGTATGCTCAGGCGAGAAAGCAGGGCAGCAAGGTAGGGTCTAGACCGCAACCAGTGGGCAATGGCCTCTTTCTCAGACAGTTTCCTCTTCCTGTTGTGGTCTTTATATAGTCCAGGTACCCAATAAGAATGCTGTCTGTCCAGCAAATCAGGAGCCTGAGGAGTAGCTATTATGGGGTTGTAGGCCTTTGGTAGAAGGCTGTTGGTCAGGGGCAGTGGTTCAGTGTACTGTTGTGGTGCGGAGGCTACGGACACTCGCTAGTGACCTGGCTGACTGGCATTTAATACTAGGGTCCTGATGTATGTAGGTGAAAGGTTCCAGAATGGCAGCCTCAGACACCAGTGACCTGTGTCCTCAGAATATGTACAGTATAAGCAATCTGATCTTCTACAAGCTGCCTGCACTCTAACCTGGAGGGAATATTTTTATGACCAGGAGGGGCATTCAATCTCTCTTTTCATTCAGTCTGTGGCCTCTGCAGAAACTGTTCAAAAGATTTTCATTTATTCCCAATTATGTCGTTGGTGGTGGGTTTGCGGATATAAATACCTGTTCCCTGATACCTGAGCTGAGACCAGCAAACAAAAATATTATTTATTATCAATATTTAGTTTTGTACATACAAGATTCATCATTGCTGATTTTTTCCTTTAAAATGACAAGATTCCCTTTAAATTTCTCTCTCTTTCTCTAAAGTATATACTTGAAATTGGAGAAATTACTACAGTGAGCATTAAATTACCTTCCTATGTCTTTTTGATGTTTAAAATTGCCAGTCCCCATAGTTTCTGTATCTTCCTAGAATGTTAGATTGTGCTAGAGATTACAGGAGACAGGCATAATTAGTAGTAAAGTTTGTAGTAATTATATGAAGGATTAAAGAAATTCTTTTCTTGTTAAAACATTTATATAATTATAAAAATTGCTGATTACAATCACTCAATCCTTCTTTCAAAGAACACAGACATTTCAAAAATACATCATCTTATTTGTGCAAATGCTATGAAATATGAATGTGCATTATAGGCTGCAAGTTACTCTTTCATTAGCTAAATGGATAATGCACCCAACTTCAAATCTGTTTACAACTTACAGGAAGTTTCTATCCACACTCCCTAGAAGTGAAGACAGTGAAAAATACTAACCTAGGATCTACTTTGTGCCTTGTATGAATACTACTTCCAAGATTCACAGATTTCATTATTTCTGGTGTTTACTTGGCAATTCTGTGTCATGTTTGTGTTTCCTCCCACAGGACTCTTAACATTTATTTTTCTAGCAACTAGGCTGAAATCCTTTCCTTACTACTAGGAGTTGTGGTATTAGCAGGAACCAGAATGGTGCTAGATGTGCGTTGGTTCCCAGAGCCATCTACCACTGTTGAGAAGAGTGGGAGAGCCCATGGGGAATGCAGGCTGTGATGCATGGTGTTGCTGCTTTCTAAAAGGTGAAGTGTGTGCCCTGCCTAGAATCTACTACACAATCCACTATGCATTTGTGCTGTGGGCTGGGGCCCTTCAGCAAATGAACAGACTGTCCCCTGACGCACCAGACATGGGGGTAGCCAGTCCACCAACCAAGTGCTCTCATTAGCCTGATATTGCAGTCTTGCTCCACTGATGCAGGGAAGATGGGAGGAGAGAAATAAACTGCCTTTGAGTGCTTCCTTCTTTACCCAACCATTGCAGGTATTCAACAGGAATTTTCTACTGTTTACAATAATTTTTTTTGCTTCTCCATTGCTTAAGGATTTTAGTTTCAAAATGTTTTTGTTGCTTGGCTGATGACATACATGTCAATACTTTCAAAATAGAACTGCATATACGTTTCATACTGAATAACTTATCCAGTGGATTTCACCTCTTTGTTTGCTAGCTCTCTATGAACAGGTTGAAAAAGAGTCCCAAATGTGCTTTTTATATTACAGTATTGGACCATTCCTTACTGAGATCTTTTCCATGATTACAGATGCTATCACACCAGTTTCTGTTTCTTTAGTACACATCACTATCCAGACATTCAGCACTCTAAACATCAAAATGATTTGCAACCAATTTACTAAAAAGCTTATAATATCTGCAGAAGTAATCTATGCAGTTGGAAAACTGCCATTTTATAAAAGATCACCTTATGTTTAACAGGATTTATTAAACTTCTATATATAATATATTGACCATAGTGAATACCTTGGCTCAAAACCTTGAGATCACATCTGAACATCCAGTGGTATGCATGATCAAAGCCTTGGTAAAACCTGTATAACTTGAAATAGTACAACTGGTATCTTTCACTCACCTCCAGTACACTAGCAGCTAGTTCATTGGTTTAAGACTCCTGGTGTTCAAATATAGATGTATAGTTTTGTAGAATTACATAGTTCCTCCCACTCCTAGACTCCTGTGGTAGTCTGGGATCTGTGTATAATTAAAGATTCAGCTATTAGAGGATACATGCAATTTCTTGAATATCTGGCACTATTTTTTTCTACTCAAACTTGGAAAAAACAATACTTAAATATAATGAGCTTCCTTTCATTTCCACTGACATTCATTTAATGAAATAGATTAATGTTTCATTCAGAGTTTAACTCATTTTAAGGTCAGGAGGGAGTTCTGTGATCATCTTGTCTGACCTGCTTCACAATACAGGTCATAGGACTTTGCTGAATTAATTCCTGCTTCAATCATAGAGTCATAGAATCATAGAATATCAGGGTTGAAAGGGACCTCAGGAGGTCATCTAGTCCAACCCCCTGCTCAAAGCAGGACCAATCCCCAATTAAATCATCCCAGCCAGGGCTTTGTCAAGCCTGACCTTAAAAACTTCTAAGGAAGGAGATTCTACTACCTCCCTAGGTAACGCATTCCAGTGTTTCACCACCCTCCTAGTGAAAAAGTTTTTCCTAATATCCAACCTAAACCTCCCCCACTGCAACTTGAGACCATTACTCCTTGTCCTGTCATCTTCTACCACTGACAAGAGTCTAAAACCATCTCTTTGGAACCACCTCTCAAGTAGTTGAAAGCAGCTATCAAATCCCCCCTCATTCTTCTCTTCCGCAGACTAAACAATCCCAGTTCCCTCAGCCTCTCCTCAAAAGTCATGGGTTCCAGACCCCCTAATCATTTTTGTTGCTCTTCACTGGACTCTCTCCAATTTATCCACATCCTTCTTGTAGCGTGGGGCCCAAAACTGGACACAGTACTCCAGATGAGCCCTCACCAATGTCGAATAGAGGGGAATGATCACGTCCCTCGATCTGCTGGCTATGCCCCTACTTATACATCCCAAAATGCCATTGGCCTTCTTGGCAACAAGGACACACTGTTGACTCATATCCAGCTTCTCGTCCACTGTCACCCCTAGGTCCTTTTCTGCAGAACTGCTGCCGAGCCATTCGGTCCCTACTCTGTAGCGGTGCATTGGATTCTTCCGTCCTAAGTGCAGGACCCTGCACTTATCCTTGTTGAACCTCATCAGATTTCTTTTGGCCCAATCCTCCAATTTGTCTAGGTCCCTCTGTATCCTATCCCTACCTGCCACCGTATCTACCACTCCTCCTAGTTTAGTATCATCCGCAAATTTGTGGAGAGTGCACACCATCCTCCAGATCATTTATGAAGATATTGAACAAAACTGGCCCCAAGACCAACCCTTGGGGCACTCCACTTGATACCAGCTGCCAACTAGACATGGAGCCATTGATCACTATCCGTTGAGCCCGACAATCTAGCCAGCTTTCTACCCACCTTATAGTGCATTCATCCAGCCCATACTTCTTTAACTTGCTGACAAGAATACTGTGGGAGACCCTGTCAAAAGCTTTGCTAAAGTCAAGAAACAATACATCCACTGCTTTCCCTTCATCTACAGAACCAGTAATCTCATCATAGAAGGCGATTAGATTAGTCAGGCATGACCTTCCCTTGCTGACTGTTCTTGATCACTTTCCTCTCGTGTAAGTGCTCAAGGAATCTATCCTGAAGGACCTGCTCCATGATTTTTCCGAGGACTGAGGTGAGGCTGACTGGCCTGTAGTTCCCAGGATCCTCCTTCTTCCCTTTTTTAAAGATTGGCACTACTTTAGCCTTTTTCCAGTCATCTGGGACTTCCCCCGTTCGCCATGAGTTTTCAAAGATAATGGTCAATGGCTCTGCAATCACAGCCGCCAATTCCTTTAGCATTCTCGGATGCAGCGCATCCGGCCCCATGGACTTGTGCACGTCCAGCTTTTCTAAATAGTCCCTAACCACCTCTTTCTCCACAGAGGGCTGGCCACCTACTCCCCATGCTGTGTTGCCCAGCACAGCAGTCTGGGAGCTGAACTTGTTCGTGAAGACAGAGGCAAAGAAAGCATTGAGTACGTTAGCTTTTTCCATATCCTCTGTCACTAAGTTGCCTCCCTCATTCAGTAAGGGGCCCGCACTTTCCTTGGCTTTCTTCTTGTTGCCAACATACCTGAAGAAACCCTTCTTGTTACTCTTGACATCTCTTGCTAGCTGCAGCTCCAGGTGTGATTTGGCCCTCCTGATTTTATTCCTACATGCCCGAGCAATATTTTTATACTCTTCCCTGGTCATATGTCCAACCTTCCACTTCTTGTAAGCTTCTTTTTTATGTTTAAGTTCCGCAAGGATTTCACCGTTAAGCCAAACTGGTCGCCTGCCATATTTACTATTCTTTCGACACATCGGGATGGTTTGTCCCTGTAACCTCAACAGGGATTCCTTGAAATACAGCCAGCTCTCCTGGACTCCTTTCCCCCTCATGTTATTCCCCCAGGGGATCCTACCCATCAGTTCCCTGAGGGAGTCGAAGTCTGCTTTCCTGAAGTCCAGGGTCCGTATTCTGCTGCTTACCTTTCTTCCCTGTGTGAGGATCCTGAACTCGACCAACTCATGGTCACCGCCTCCCAGATTCCCATCCACTTTTGCTTCCCCTACTAATTCTTTCCGGTTTGTGAGCAGTAGGTCAAGAAAAGCCCCTCCCCCCGCAGTTGGCTCCTCCAGCACTTGCAACAGGAAATTGTCCCCTACATTTTCCAAAAACTTCCTGGATTGTCTATGCACCGCTGTAGTGCTCTCCCAGCAGATATCAGGATGATTAAAGTCACCCATGAGAACCAGGGCATGCGATCTAGTAGCTTCTGCGAGTTGCCGGAAGAAAGCCTCATCCACCTCATCCCCCTGGTCTGGTGGTCTATAGCAGACTCCCACCACTACATCACTCTAGTTGCTCACACTTCTAAACTTAATCCAGAGACACTCAGGTTTTTCTGCAGTTTCATACTGGAGCTCTGAGCAGTCATACTGCTCCCTTACATACAGTGCTACTCCCCCACCTTTTCTGCCCTGCCTGTCCTTCCTGAACAGTTTATAACCATCCATGACAGTACTCCAGTCATGTGAGTTATCCCACCAAGTCTCTGTTATTCCAATCACGTCATAATTCCTTGACATTCCTTGACCAGGACCTCCAGTTCTCCTTGCTTGTTTCCAAGGCTTTGTGCATTTGTATATAGGCACTTGAGATAAGCTGCTGATCGCCCCTCATTCTCAGTATGAGGTAGGAGCCCTCCCCTCACAGACGTTCCTGCCTGTGCTTCCTCCCGGTATCCCGCTTGCTCACTTACCTCAGGGCTTTAGTCTCCTTCCCCCGGTGAACCTAGTTTAAAGCCCTCCTCACTAGGTTAGCCAGCCTGCTCGCAATGATGCTCTTCCCTCTCTTCGTTAGGTGGAGCCCGTCTCTGCCCAGCACTCCTCCTTCATGGAACACCATCCCATGGTCAAAGAATCCAAAGCCTTCTCTCCAACACCACCTGCATAGCCATTCGTTGACTTCCATGATTCGACGGTCCCTACCCCAGCCTTTTCCTTCCACGGGGAGGATGGACGAGAACACCACTTGCACCTCAAACTCCTTTATCCTTCTTCCCAGAGCCATGTAGTCCACAGTGATCTGCTCAAGGTCAGTCTTGGCAGTATCATTGGTGCCCACATGGAGAAGCAGGAAGGGGTAGCGATCCGAGGGCTTGATGAGTCTCGGCAGTCTCTCCGTCACATCACGAATCTTAGCCCCTGGCAAGCAGCAGTCTTCTCTGTTTTCCCGGTCAGGGTGGCAGATAGATGACTCAGTCCCCCTGAGGAGAGAGTCCCCGACCACCACCACCTGCCTCCTTCTCTTGGGAGTGGTGGTCGTGGAACCCCCAACCTCAGGACAGCGCATCTCATGCCTTCCAACCAGCGGAGTCTCCTTCTGCTTTCTCCCCCTAGACGTATCATCTGGTCCACTCTCCGCAATGGTACCTGTGGAGAGAACATGAAAAATGGTTACTTACCTGTGTCTGCGTTGCTGGCACCTGGACATTCCCCCTTCTTCTTCTGGAGGTCACATGTTGCCAAGCTTCTTCACTGGCCTCTTGGCTCCGCTGTGAAACCTGCTCTAAATCTTTAGAGCTTTGTGCCCGTAGAAGCATATCCTGACTTTTGTCCAGAAAATCCTCAGATTCTCGTATGCAATGCAGGGTCGATATCTGCTGCTCCAGACCTTCGATCTTCTCTTCCAATATGGATACTAGCTTGCACTTTGTACAGACAAAGTCGCTTCCGTCCTGTGGAAGAAAGACAAACATGGCACATCCAGTGCAGGTCACAATAGCTGAAAGCCCCCCCACACATACACCATTTCACCTTCCTACTATGAGCTTCCTCAGAGAAGCTGGCAAGATGTAAGCCTCACTGGGCTCACCCCAGGCGAACTCCCAGGCAAACTCCTGCTGTGTGCTGCTTTGCTGTTCCCCGCTGCTCAGCTGGTTCGCCCCCGCTCAGCTGGTTCGCGGAGCTCTGGCTACTTTTAAACAGCCAGGCTTCCCTGAAACAAACAAACAGACACCCCCAATACCTGCCCCCTGCAGTCTACCACCGAATCAGGCACTCGCTCAGGCTTTCAAACTGCCCTCCCAGCAAACACACACACTCGGATACTCACTCAGCAAACACGCACTCGGATACTCACCAATCCCAGGCAAACTCCTGCTGTGTGCTGCTCTGCTGTTCCCCGCTGCTCAGCTGGTTCGCCGCCACTCAGCTGGTTCGCGAAGCTCTGGCTATTTTTAAACAGCCAGGCTCAAGTCCAATAGTATGGTCGAATTAGACTGTATCTTTTAGAAAAACATCCAATCTTGATTTAAAAATTTCCAATGATGGAGAACCTGTCACAGGGCATGGTAAGTTGTTTCAATGGTTAATTACCTTCACTGTTAAAAGGTGTAGCTTATTTCTAGACTGAATTGTCTACCTTCAGCTTCTAGTTATACCTTAATCTTCTAGATATTCATTGGAGCAAGGACATGAATTTCATAGAATCATAGAATATGATGGTTGGAAGGGATCTCAGGAGGTCATCTAGTCCAACCCCCTGCTCAAAGCAGCACCAATACCCAACTAAATCATCCCAGCCAGGGCTTTGTCAAGCCTGACCTTAAAAATATCTAAAGAAGGAGATTCCACCACCTCCCTAGGTAACGCATTCCAGTGTTTCACCACCCTCCTAGTGAAAAAGTTTTTCCTAATATCCAACCTAAACCTCCCCCACTGCAACTTGAGACCATTACTCCTTGTTCTGTCATCCGCTACCACTGAGAACAGTCTAGATCCATCCTCTCTGGAACCAGCTCTCAGGTAGTTGAAAGCAGCTATCAAATCCCCCCTCATTCTTCTCTTCCGCAGACTAAACAATCCCAGTTCCCTCAGCCTCTCCTCATAACTCATGTGTTCCAGTCCCCTAATCATTTTTGTTGTCCTCCGCTGGACTATTTCCAATTTTTCCACATCCTTCTTGTAGCGTGGGGCCCAAAACTGGACACAGTACTCCAGATGAGGCCTCACCAATGTCGAATAGTGAGGGACACGTCCCTCGATCTGCTGGCTATACCCCTACAAGGCCATTGGCCTTCTTGGCAACAAGGGCACACTGTTGACTCATATCCAGCTTCTCGTCCACTGTCACCCCTAGGTCCTTTTCTGCAGAACTGCTGCCGAGCCATTCGGTCCCTACTCTGTAGCGGTGCATGGGATTCTTCCATCCTAAGTGCAGGGCTCTGCACTTGTCCTTGTTGAACCTCATCAGATTTCTTTTGGCCCAATCCTCTAATTTGTCTAGGGCCCTCTGTATCCTATCCCTACCCTCCAGCATATCTATCTCTCCTCCCAGTTTAAAATTAAAAATTTGGGGTTTTTTATTGCTTTGGTGAGTGTCCTGAACACCAAGCCATATAGTCATGCCCATGTGCTCTTTGTGGCCCAATGACTTCAAATATTTTTATAAAAAATGGAAGACTTGAACAGGAGCAATTGAGCAAACTCCCACCCTATGGCCTGGTAGCTTGTGCCCTAAACTGGGAATAAGCATATGGTGGTTCAAGTCCCTACTCCCGAACAAAGATTTGAAGCTAGGTCTCCCAGATGAGTGCTCTCACCCTTAGACTATTAGGTATTGTAGTGGGGTTTTGGGCTCCTCCTGTTTCAGGGCTTTTGTGATTCTAGCCCTTCATTTCAGTAGTATAAGGGCCCTACCGTCAATACAAATCTAACCCCACCCCTTAATCCCTGCCCCTTAAACCCTGTCCATCTGTCACCAAAAGTCCCGCCCCATGGGGGTATTACTTCCGGGGTCAAGGTGATCACATGTCCGTAAGCCATGTGACCCCTCTAAGAACTCTTCCCACTGCCTTCTACCAATCAGGATGGGTTTTGTCCCAGTAGGACAATCCCGAGAGGAGATTTGACTAATCACGGAGAGTTCCGGGGCGGGATGACCTGGCCAGAAGTGGGTCATGTGACCCCTCTAAGAACTTCTCCCACCACCCTCTACCAATCAGGATGGGTTTCAGCTGCTGGGGTCTACCCCGAGAGGAGATTTGATCAATTGGGGAAAATTCTCGGGTGGGGCAACCTGTCCGGAAGTGGGTCATGTGACACCTCTAAGAACTCCTCCCACCACCCTCTACCAATTGCCTTGAGTTTTGGCCACAGAGAACTGCCCCAAGAGGAGAATTGACCAAAATAGGGCAGGTTCTGGGATGTGGTAACCCCCCATAGAACTCCTTCCAACTCCCTCTGCTAATCAGAGTGCAGCATCATCAACCCATAAGTCCCAGCGCCAGGCAGAAGAGGTCATCTCTTACCAAGAATGTGTGTTTTAGAAATCGTGAAACCATGGACTCTTTCACCACCCCCATGAGAACTTCGGACTTTGTTTTAGCCCCAAGCACCTTTGGACTTGTGTGGAGAAAGTGCTACATGAGTGACAGTTTCGAGGAGGACCCTTTGACTCAACCATTGATGGATATGTCGGAGCCCGACCCCGTAACCCAATCCCTCGTGAGACATCCCAATGAGCATGATGGCCTCTCATTGCCCACCCCCTAGAGGTGAAAGGCGATCATGGCTTGGGGGAGTTACTGGTGGACAAGGTGAACAGAAAAGACATCGCTCAGGTAAATAAATAATTAAGAAGAGACGGTTGGGGATGGGGGTGTAATGGGGTTAGGAACCAACCTGGGATTGGTGTAAATCAATAAACAAGCAGTGGGGTGCTTACACTGTTTCTTTTCTGAAAATCTCTCAACAGCTTGAAGATGCCTTTCTAGAGGCATTTGAGAATGTACACAGCGGTAGCCCTGTGGGAGTAAATATATCATGCATCAGCTGTTTTTGCTCATGTCTGAGACACAGCTCAAGAGGAAAATCCAGAAAAGGACAAAATGGAAGAATGAACCAGCTCAGACTCCCTCATGTTAGGGGTCATGGTGTCCATTTTTACAGGCAGCTGTAAAAGGTTGTGTTAAACCAGGCGTTTAATAAAACTTATTTAAATGTGTTAAATATGAATGTGTCCCCCACCATACTCGTGTTAGTAAAAGACGGTACTAGTAACACTCATGTCTCCACAGACGGCTCTGTTAAAGAAAATATATTACACCCCTGGGGAAGTTGGGAGCTTTGGTGGGGTGAACACTCTTTTTCAAATGGCCAAAAAGCATAGCAAAACTTTAAACAGAAGACAGGTAACAGCTTGGCTTTCAGACCAAGATGCTTACACTTTACACAAACCAACTTGAATACATTTTAAAAGAAACAAGATCACTGTTTCAGATGTGGATGCGCAATGGCAGGCAGATTTGATGGATATGCACCAGTTCGCCAAACAAGTACATCTTAACAGTGATAGACATTCTAGCCAAATATTCCTGGGCCTTAGGCCTAAGAGACAAGACAAGTGGTGAGGTATCCAAGGCCTTTAAAGCCTCAAAACTTACAAACCCATCGGGGGAAGGAATTTTTAAACAAACCCTTAAGTAGATTGTTAAAGCGGCATGATATTCACCATTTTGTTACTAATAATGAAGTCAAAGCAGGGGCTATGGAGCGATTTAACAGAACTTTAAAAACTAGGATGTGGAGATATTTTACAGTCCATAATACCTTTCGCTACATTGACATGTTACCTGACTTTATAAAGAGTTACAACCAGAGCTTTCACAGAACTATACGTACCAGACCCGCTGATGTTAACCCTTCAAATTCTCTGAAGTTATGGTGTCAAGGTTCCTCCCCCACTCTGAATTCTAGGGTACAGATGTAGAGACCTGCATGAAAAACCTCTTAAGCTTATCTTTACCAGCTTAGGTCAAAACTTCCCCAAGGTACAAAATATTACACCCGTTGTCCTTGGACTGGCCGCTACCACCACCAAACTAATACTGGTTACTGGGGAAGAGCTGTTTGGACGCGTCCTTCCCCCCAAAATACTTCCCAAAACCTTGCACCCCGCTTCCTGGACAAGGTTTGGTAAAAAGCCTCACCAATTTGCCTAGGTGACTACAGACCCAGACCCTTGGATCTTAAGAACAATGAACAATCCTCCCAACACTTGTACCCCCCCTTTCCTGGGAAATGTTGGATAAAAAGCCTCACCAAATTGCATAGGTGACCACAGACCCAAACCCTTGGATCTGAAAACAATGAAAAAAACATTCAGTTTCTTACAAGAAGACTTTTAATAAAAATAGAAGTAAATAGAAATAAAGAAATCCCCCCTGTAAAATCAGGATGGTAGATATCTTACAGGGTAATTAGATTTAAAAACATAGAGAACCCCTCTAGGCAAAACCTTAAGTTACAAAAAAGATACACAGACAGAAATAGTTATTCTATTCAGCACAATTCTTTTCTCAGCCATTTAAAGAAATCATAATCTAACACATACCTAGCTAGATTACTTATTAAAAGTTCTAAGACTCCATTCCTGGTCTATCCCCGACAAAGAAGACTACAGACAGACACACAGACCCTTTGTTTCTCTCCCTCCTCCCAGCTTTTGAAAGTATCTTGTCTCCTCATTGGTCATTTTGGTCAGGTGCCAGCGAGGTTACCTTTAGCTTCTTAACCCTTTACAGGTGAGAGGAGCTTTCCCCTGGCCAGGAGGGATTTCAAAGGGGTTTACCCTTCCCTTTATATTTATGACACGCCCCCCAAATTTCAGCTAGGGTGAAACACTAGCTGGGATTTCTTCCTGGAGCTCTAGGAAAAACAGAGTTAATAAGACACATGCATCTCTAAATATACTACCAAGTACATAAAGACTAACAATATTTTCCACATCTCAAGGACGATTTTAACCAGTTGATTCTGGGAAACTTTCACGGGAGAGTGCATCAGCCACTTTGTTAGAAGCTCCTGAGATGTGTTGGATGTCGAAATCAAAATCTTGGAGAGCTAAACTCCACCGAAGAAGTTTTTTGTTAGTTTCCTTGACGGCGTGAAGCCACTTCAGTGCAGCATGGTCGGTTTGCAGGTGGAAACGCCGTCCCCAAACATATGGGCGTAGCTTTTCCAGAGCGTAGACAATGGTGTAACATTCTTTTTCAGTGACTGACCAGTTGCTTTCCCTCTCAGACAGTTTTTTGCTGAGAAACACTACAGGGTGGAATTCTTGATCAGGTCCTTACTGCATTAAAACTGCTCCCACACCACGCTCGGACGCATCTGTGGTTACTAGGAACGGTTTGTCAAAGTCTGGGGCCCTTAGTACAGGGTCAGACATGAGTGTCGCTTTAAGCTTGTTAAAGGCCTTCTGACACTTTTCGGTCCACTGAACAGCATTTGGCTGTTTCTTTTTGGTTAGGTCTGTCAGTGGGGCAGCGATTTGGCTGTAGTGCGGTACAAATCGTCTGTAATAACCGGCCAAGCCTAAGAAGGATTGAACCTGTTTCTTTGACTTTGGGACAGGCCACTTTTGGATAGCATCCACTTTGGCCTGTAGGGGGCTGATAGTTCTTTGACCCACCTGGTGTCCAAGGTAAGTCACTCTGTTTAGGCCTATTTGACACTTCTTAGCCTTAACAGTTAGTCCTGCCTCCCTTATGCGCTCAAGGACTTTTTGTAGATGTTCCAGGTGGTCTGCCCAGGAATCCGAAAATATGGCCACATCGTCAAGGTAGGCAACTGCATATTCTCCTAATCCCGCTAGGAGACCATCTACAAGTCTTTGGAAAGTGGCGGGTGCATTTCGCAGCCCGAAAGGGAGTACATTAAATTCATACAGCCCGAGATGTGTGATGAAGGCTGACCTTTCCTTGGCAGATTCATCTAGCGGTACCTGCCAGTACCCCTTGGTTAAGTCCAAGGTAGAGATGAACTGGGCCCGTCCCAGTTTCTCTAATAGTTCATCTGTGCGTGGCATTGGATAGTTGTCTGGGCGAGTTACAGCATTTAGCTTACGGTAGTCCACGCAAAAACGTATTTCCCCATCTGGTTTGGGAACTAGAACCACTGGAGATGCCCATGCACTTTCAGAGGGGTGGATTACACCCATCTGTAACATATCCTGGATCTCCCGTTCTATAGCAGTTTTAGCTTGAGGAGACACCCGGTAAGGTTGGACCCTAATTGGGTGAGCATTACCTGTGTCAATGGAGTGGTATGCCCATTCAGTCAGTCCTGGGGTAGCTGAGAACGTTGGCGCGTAGCTAGTGCACAGCTCCTGGATCTGCTGTCGCTGCATACGCCCAAGGGTCATGGAGAGGTTCACCTCTTCCACAGCACCAGCACATTTCCCTTTGTAGTAGACACCTTCAGGCCACTCAGCGTCGTCTCCTCCCTGGGCTGTAAACTGACAAACCTTTAATTCTCTGGAATAAAAGGGCTTTAGAGAATTAATATGGTACACCTTAGGCTTTCGGTTGGAGGTGGGGAATGCTATGAGATAATTAACAGCTCCCAGGCGCTCCTGGACCGTGA
Organism: Lepidochelys olivacea; assembly: GCF_965140295.1. Lineage (NCBI taxonomy): Eukaryota > Metazoa > Chordata > Testudines > Cheloniidae > Lepidochelys > Lepidochelys olivacea. Next base: position 48,456,540 of record NC_140412.1, read on the forward strand.
ATGGCCCTTCCCACGATGCTTCCATTTTATGGGCCTGGAGCACCTTTAAGACCATGACCTGGTCTCCTACTTTGAAGGAACGCTCTCTGGCATGTTTATCATACCAGGCTTTTTGCTCTTTTTGAGCATCCTGTAAGTTTTCTCTAGCAAGGGCTAAAGAGGTTCGGAGGGTGTTTTGTAGGTTGGTTACAAAGTCCAGAATGTTAGTTCCTGGAGAAGGTGTAAATCCCTCCCATTGCTGCTTCACCAACTGCAATGGCCCCGTAACCTCACGGCCATATACAAGTTCAAATGGGGAAAACCCTAAACTGGGATGTGGTACAGCTCTGTAGGCAAAGAGCAACTGCTGCAACACTAGGTCCCAATAACTGGAGTGCTCATTTACGAATTTACGTATCATGGCCCCCAAAGTTCCATTAAACTTCTCCACCATGCCATTTGTTTGATGGTGGTAAGGAGTGGCAACCAAGTGATTTACCCCATGAGCTTCCCAAAGGTTTTTCATAGTTCCTGCCAGGAAATTAGTCCCTGCATCTGTGAGGATGTCGAAGGGCCAACCTACCCTGGCAAAAATGTCTGCTAGTGCCTGGCATACACTTTTAGCCCTGGTGTTGCTTAGAGCTACTGCTTCCGGCCATCGGGTGGCAAAATCCATGAAAGTCAGTATGTACTGCTTTCCTCTGGGTGTCTTTTTCGGAAAAGGACCCAGAATATCCACAGCTACTCGCTGAAATGGAACTTCAATGATGGGGAGTGGCTGGAGAGGGGCTTTGACCTGGTCTTGGGGTTTTCCCACTCTTTGGCACACCTTACAAGACTGGACATAGGTAGAAACATCCTTGCCCATTCCCTCCCACTGGAATGACCCCCCCAAACGGTCTTTGGTCCTGTTCACCCCAGCATGGCCACTAGGGTGATCCTGGGCTAAGCTCAAGAGCTTGGCCCGGTATTTAGTTGGAACTACCAACTGTCTCTGAGGATGCCAGTCTTCCTGGTGTCCCCCAGAAAGAGTTTCCTTGTATAAAAGTCCTCTTTCTACAACAAACCTGGATCGATTAGAAGAGCTGAGAGGCGGTGGGTTGCTCTGTGCCACCGTCCAAGCTCTCTGGAGGCTTTCATCTGCTTCCTGTTCGGTCTGGAACTGTTCCCTTGATGCTGGAGACATCAGTTCCTCATTGGATTGTGGACCTAGGCTTGGTCCCTCTGGAAGCGATATAGGGGATGGAGCTGTTTCTGTTGAATGTGAACCGCTCTCCGCTGGTGCACTATGTTGGGATTCAGGCTCCGGCTGAGCCTCTTGGGTCGGGTTATCGGCTGCTGCCAGTTCAGGGTCAGTGGGGCCCTCTGGTGTTGAGGTTGCAAGTATTGGATTCAGTGCTGGGTCTGGTGTTGGTTGTTCGGCTGGTTCCGGTTCTGGGACTGGTTCCGTCTGGGTCTCTGGAACTGGATCCACTACTGCTGTTGCAGACATTGGCCTGGGGTCTGGGTCTATCACCTCTGACCGGGTCCTGATAGAAGTTTCCGGAACAGAGCTAGGCCTCACGGCTTGTTTAGCCTGGCTGCGGGTGACCGTTCCCACCCTCTTGGCCTGCTTCACATGATTGGCCAAGTCTTCCCCCAACAGCATGGGGATGGGATAATCATCATAGACTGCAAAAGTCCACATTCCTGACCAGCCCTTGTACTGGACAGGCAACTTGGCTGTAGGCAAATTGAAAGAGTTGGACTTGAAGGGTTGAATCGTCACTTGGATCTCTGGGTTGATTAAATTGGGGTCCACTAAGGAAGCATGGAAAGCTGACACTTGTGCTCCGGTGTCCCTCCACGCGGTGACCTTCTTCCCGCCCACACTCACAGTTTCCCTCTGCTCCAAGGGTATCTGGGAGGTATCTGGGCCTGTGGACCTCTGGTGTGATTCCGGTGCAATGAACTGTAATCTGTTGGGGTTCTTGGGGCAGTTGGCCTTTACATGCCCCAGCTCGTTACATTTAAAACATCGTCCAGCTGACGGGTCACTGGGGCGAGGAGGGTTGCTGGAGAACGGGATGGTGGGACGATAAGGGGTCTGGAGGGTTCTTTGGGAGGTAGGTGGGGCTTTGGGCGGCCCCCGGTAATAGGGTGTGGTCTGGGGTGGTCCCTTCTGGTCTCCGCTCCAACTGCGACCAGTTTTCTTCTTCTCTGCCACCTCCACCCATCTGGCTCCAATCTCTCCTGCCTTGATTACAGTTTTGGGTTTCCCATCTAGGATGTATCTTTCTATTTCCTCAGGAACACCCTCTAAGAATTGTTCCATTTGCATTAGGAAGGGCAAATTTACTGGAGATTCAACACTTGCTCCTGATATCCAGGCATCCCAATGTTTCACAATGTGGTAGGCATGTCGGGTAAATGACATGTCTGGTTTCTACCTTAGGGCTCTGAACCTCCGACGAGACTGCTCGGGTGTTATCCCCATTCTGACTCTCGCCTTGGATTTAAACAGTTCATACTTGTTCATGTATTCTTTAGGCATTTCAGCTGCCACCTCAGCTAAGGGTCCACTGAGCTGCGGCCTCAGCTCTACCATGTATTGGTCAGTAGAGATGTTGTACCCAAGGCAGACCCTTTCGAAGTTTTCTAGGAAGGCCTCAGTATCATCGCCTGCCTTGTAGGTGGGGAACTTTCTGGGATGGGAAGTGGTACTTGGAGAAGGATTACTAGGGTTTGTTGGGATATTCTGCTTAGCCTTTATCTTCTCCATCTCCTCCACATACTTCCTCTCGTTTTCCTTCTCCTCCAGTTCTTTGTCCCTTGCTTCCATAGCTCTCCTGTGAGCAGCTGCTTGGTGTTGTTCTGCTTCTCTCGCTGCCTCCCTTTCTTGTTCCTTCTTCAGCCGCATGAGTTCTATCTGTCTTTCATGTTCCCTTTGTCTTTCCTCAGCCTGAAATTTGGCTAATTCGAGCTGTAGTCGAGCCGCGGATTTTGTCATTCTAACCTCTCTGTTTTTAACTAACTTTACACCCGAGGTTTAGAAATAAACAAACAAAACTTGGCTGTAAAATTTTGCTGTGCTGGAATAGAATACCTATTCTCTGATAGTGATTGTCAGCCTACAGAAAAAGACAATTCCCTTGTCTCTGCTCTGGGCCCAAATTAAAGCAAAAAACCTCCAACTACTTGGAAACCTACTTACCCAGCCCAAAGAAAAAGCAAATGGGTACAACACACACCCCCTATTTACTTTTAGGAAGAAAAGAAAAAAAAAACCTCTGGGTTGGAAGACTGAATTTCCCTGCAGGAGTTAAGTACCCTGCCTCCAGGCAAAGAAAACCTGCAATTCACAAAGATAATCCCCTTTTGTCTCTGCTTGGCCACAAAGCAGAGAAAAAACAAGCTGCTTTCAGTTTCAGCTGCTTTCTGGACTTCCTTTCCAAAGGAAAAAAAAATTCCTTTTTAAAATCTGTATTTCTAGTTCAGAAAATCTCAACTGGATCTCAAAATGATTTCAGGTTAATCCCACCACTATGCCACCATGTCAAGGTTCCTCCCCCACTCTGAACTCTAGGGTACAGATGTGGGGACCTGCATGAAAAACCTCCTAAGCTTATCTTTACCAGCTTAGGTCAAAACTTCCCCAAGGTACAAAATATTACACCCGTTGTCCTTGGACTGGCCGCTACCATCACCAAACTAATACTGATTACTGGGGAAGAGCTGTTTGGAGGCGTCCTTCCCCCCAAAATACTTCCCAAAACCTTGCACCCCACTTCCTGGACAAGGTTTGGTAAAAAGCCTCACCAATTTGCCTAGGTGACTACAGACCCAGACCCTTGGATCTTAAGAACAATGAATAATCCTCCCAACACTTGTACCCCCCCTTTCCTGGGAAATGTTGGATAAAAAGCCTCACCAAATTGCATAGGTGACCACAGACCCAAACCCTTGGATCTGAGAACAATGAAAAAAACATTCAGTTTCTTACAAGAAGACTTTTAATAAAAATAGAAGTAAATAGAAATAAAGAAATCCCCCCTGTAAAATCAGGATGGTAGATATCTTACAGGGTAATTAGATTCAAAAACATAGAGAACCCCTCTAGGCAAAACCTTAAATTACAAAAAAGATACACAGACAGAAATAGTTATTCTATTCAGCACAATTCTTTTCTCAGCCATTTAAAGAAATCATAATCTAACACATACCTAGCTAGATTACTTACTAAAAGTTCTAAGACTCCATTCCTGGTCTATCCCCGACAAAGACCAGCATATAGACAGATACAGACCCTTTGTTTCTCTCCCTCCTCCCAGCTTTTGAAAGTATCTTGTCTCCTCATTGGTCATTTTGGTCAGGTGCCAGCGAGGTTACCTTTAGCTTCTTAACCCTTTACAGGTGAGAGGAGCTTTCCCCTGGCCAGGAGGGATTTCAAAGGGGTTTACCCTTCCCTTTATATTTATGACATATGGAAAACAGTTTATGGAGATGGTTTTAAAATAAAACCGGTTGTTGCCCCTTTTAGAAAAGACGACCACGTGAGACTATCTAAAACCAAAGGAGCTTTTGAAAAAGAGTATGAACAGATGTTTACCAATGAGATATTCATAGTGGATGAAGCCTTAACCAGGGGGCAAAGACCTGTATACCGATTAAAAGATTACAACAGTGAGACAGTTACTGGATCTTTTTACCCTGAAGAATTACAAAAAGTAAACCCCAAATGAGACGGGATTTACAGGATTGAAAAAGTTCTATAGGAGAAAGGAAAAGGGAGAAAAAAAAAAAAACTACTGGTGAAGTAGTTGGGGTGGCTGCTTCTCAACTCTGTGACATTTAGACACAAACAAAACAAAAAACAAACAAAAAAAAAGATATTCCTCCTGCAAAGAGAGCGAGAAATATGAGCGACAGCGGTTTTACATTACTTTGCCCAGCAATGCCAGCTCTGCAGCTTTTTCCCCAAAACACCAGCTCGAACTACACAATATGGCTAATTAAGCCCTTGGCTCTCCCGGGTGCCTCGGAGGTGCGGTTAGTGGAAATACAATACTCGCACAGCTGGAACACTATCAACGAAGACACCTCTTTTGAAATCACCTTTGGAGATATGGCATGGAGTTTCAGCCTACGACGAGGTTATTACTCGTCCATACCCAAATTACTGGATCATATGAACAATACCGTGGCTATCATCCCAGACCGCCTGAGGTGGTCATGAACTACGACCCTGTGAGTAGGAAAGTGAGATTTAAATCCACTGAGTTTACTTATATGTTTTCTACCAGAGGGGAGCTAGCTAACATTCTGGGTTTGGGCCCCAAGTGCAGCGTCCAAAAATTCCCCTTCTCGGCAGACATCACAGGGGGTTTCAGTTCCTTGTATCTGAACACGGATATCATAGAACACCAGTTTGTGGGGGACTTTTCTGTTCCCCTGTTACGCTGTGTCCCCGCCCGAGGAAGGAACAACGAGTTTGTCACCATCACCTACCATAAACCTCATTACGTCCCTGTCAGTAAACACCACATCGACACCATCACCATTGAAATAAAGACAGATCAGAACAGACGTGTCTTATTTCGCTTTGGCAAGGTAATCATCAAGCTGCACCTGCGTCCCGGAGACAGCGAGGTTTCTAAAAGCAAAACACTATTATGGCGATCCTAAAAAATTATGGCGACCCCACCATCTACAGGAACTATTACAAAGCTCAGTCGGGATATGCCCTTCCTGGATATCATGAGGCCCTCATGATGTATGGGGCTGGCATGGGTGGAATATTCCGTAGCCTCTTTCGAAAAGCCATACCACTTTTTGAGGAGGGGGCTAGAGATTATTAAACCCCATGTCTCCCGCGCTGTTCTGGAGAAGCTGGGGAAAACAGCTTCACAGGAAGGATCGGGGTTGATGTACATTAAAAGGAGGAAAAGAAAGAGAAATGCGTCATATCCGTGACGCACAGGTCCCCCGAAGCCCTTTAAAAGAAGGGCTTTGATGCGCAGGGCTGGCCATAAGCGAAAGTCCAAGAGGAAGCCTGGGCAAAAGAGGAGATGCTCTCCACCTGGTAAAAGAGATATATTTTAATCAACATGGCTTTTGTACACTGGGGGTCTGAAGAGTGCACCAAATCCGAACTAGACTTGTTTCAAATAGCCCCTACGTAGACCAGCATTGAGAAAAGCATCTACATTGAGGTGCCACCTCTATCAGCCATTATGGAGTGTGCCCCCATTGACATTTTTATAGCAGGGAATGGCAGAGATTATATGGATTTAAACAACATGCTGCTTTACCTGTGTTGCAAGATTGTAAAAGGAGATGGAACTGAACTCACCGCGGACACCAAGGTGGGTCTGGTGAATTACCCCATGGCCTCTATTTTCAGTCAGCTGGATGTCACACTGGAAGACCACCTTGTAAGCCAAAGCAACAACTGTTACCCTTACAGGGCCTTTATAGAATCGGTGCTCAATTACAGCGACGACACCCTCGCCACGCAATTTTCCAATGGCCTGTTTTACAAAGACACTGCTGGACAACACGAAGAAATGGAGTTGGATAGCGGGAATCTAGGGTTTGTGAGGTGTGCAAACCTGATGGCCCAGAGCAGGATGGTAGATCTGCTGGGTCATCTACACAGTGACCTGTTTTTTCAAGAAAAACTTTTGTTGAACAGACTGGATGTGAAAATTAAACTGACACGCAGTAAAGAAGCCTTCTGTTTACTGGGCTGTGCAGCCGAAGGCTTTAAACTGCACATTGTATCAGCGTCCCTTTTTGTGAAGAAAGTGCGGATGGCCCCAAGCATTCGTCTGGGGCACACAGAGGCCCTGCTTACCACTGATGCTAAATACCCCATGGGCCGTGTGGGAATGAAAGTGTTTAGCATCCCTGCAGGGTCAGTAACCAGGAGAACTTGTTTTGGGGACAGTTACCCAAAATGCTTGTCCTAGGGTTTGTGGATAATGATGCCTTTAGCAGAAGTTACGCTAAAAATCCCTTTCATTTTAAACATTGCGATATTCATTTTGTGGTCGTGTATGTGGATGGTGAATAGACACCAACCAAGCCTCTGCAACCAGACTTCGAGGCAGGGCGTTGTGTGAGAAAATACATGAATCTAGTATAGACAGCTGGTAAACACATGAAAGATCGTTCTCTGTTAATCGACCATGAGGAGTTTGCACAGTTACTCCTTGTTTGCCTTTGACCTGGCTCCTGACCAGGAGTGCATTGATCACTATTCCCTGATTAAAACCAGGAACCTCGAGCAGAAATAGCTTTGGGAAGGCTTTAACGGTCACCGTCAATATGATCGTGTATGGGGTTTTTGACAACGTCATAGAGATAAATCAGAGTAGAAATGTTCTGTTTGACTACATATGAACATGGACACTGTGCAGCTCTCACGTGTCTTATCAACGGACCCTTACACGAAAAAGAATTTCTTGGATGTGTTCCCTTGCGATTGGTTCCCTGGCGGCAAGCTGTCTCAGAGACCCCTAGGTTTGGTGGTCAACACGCATCCACATAACCAACAGGGTGAACACTGGCTCACCTTGTATCTGGCGGAGAGTAACCGTGGAGAGTTTTTTGACTCATACAGGCACCCCCCAAACAGTGTTGTTTCCTAAAAGCATTATGAAATTTTTAAACAAAAATGCCAGAGATATTGTGTTTCACAATAGACAATTACAAAACCCCCGCTCCATCGCCTGCGGCTATCACTGGAGTGTTTTTCTTACATCTTCGTAGCAAGGGTTTATCTTTTGACTGGATTTTAAAATTGTATTCTAATGACTTAATGCAAAACGAGCAGATGGTGATGAATTTTGTAAAAAATAAATTTAAACTCTTGGGCATGCCTAGCCTTGCTCAAAACATGTTTCATCAAGCCCAGACATGTGTATCTTGCAATGATTTTCATAGCCATGTTACCCAATAAAGTACTCCAGGTGAGGGGTTTACAGACAACTGATGTTTGGTGGGTTTTTGTTTTTTTTAAACAATGACCAATTCAGAAAAAAATATAGAAATGTGTTATTTAAAGCAAAACATTACCAGTTTTAAAAATTTTAGAATGTGAAAGACATTAAACACTGAGCCATTCAGCTCTTTTAGCCAATTTTCGTTTTTTAGACCACAAAAAAAAAGGGGTCACGGTTTGTCGATCCACTCTGGTGTCGGCAGTCGAGGCCTTTAGGCATTCCAAAACATCTCTGTTGGCCGCGTTACCCATGATGGAAGATGGTAAGTTCAGTTCCGCCATGGCATTCATAAACACATCCCATCCTTTAGGTACATGTCTGCTAGGAACAGAGCGCGTCTGGGTGATGGCCCTGACTAAGTTATGTACGCTACTAACCACAGAGACTTTGTACACAAGAGCCCCTTTATCATTCCATGAAGAGATATTTTTATCCTGGCCCAGCTTATTTAGCAATACTAATGCATTTTTCTTATAACATTTATTCACGTTATCCAGCACCTCCTGAGCAACAGAGTCTGAGGTCTTTGGTGTTTCTGAGGGTTTGGCAGTCACACTCTGTTCCTGTTCCGGTGGAAACAGACTTATTTTCCCTTTATCCGCATCGCTCTGCTTCACATACTTTAGGTACCTTTGAAGTACGGCACTATAAAGTTTAGCCTTTTCGTATTCGGCTAACTCAGTTCTTTGAAGAACAGACTTCATTTCAGCATCCATGGGGAGCCCTTAATCACTCCAATTGGCGGCTGGGCACCAGGTACATTTTTTCTGCATACTCCATTATTGATTAGTCAAAAGCCCCATTATCAGAGGGATAGCAAAACTTAACAGGGATCCAACAAACCTCCCCAGATGCTTCTTTCTTTCATTACACAAGGGTTTTATAAGCGTGTGTCTCTTTTTCAGCACACGCAGTTGATTTTGTGTCAAAGGTACGTTTCCCTTTAAGGTATTGAGCACTATTTCCGAGATGGCCGCTACTAGATCGTCAGAGGCTGAGCAGAGTATAGCCCTCCTTTGCTGCGGGGACGATTTGCTAAGTAATTTTAAAAGGACCATGTTTCTCTTCACGCAGCTACACATGTTTTTGGTCAGCAACCCCGGCTGTTAAAAAGGGGCCTGCCCATAATTCATCTCTTTTTATACCCGGCTGTTGTTCTTTTCAAAGTATAAACCGCCAGCCAGTCTGCAGGGAAAAGAAAGACCAGTTCTTAGTCTACAAGCTTCTGGTGTGGAAGCATTTAAATCCACCACCAGGTAGCCATAAGGTCTTCTGGTAGCATCCTCAAAAGCTTCTAGAAATAATTGAGCTTTGCTGGGGTACATTTGCTGAGCGAGTTTAGCAATTTGTAATTTATCCCTGGGGTTTTTGAACAGAACCATGTACTTTGTGTTTAGGTTAATCGTGTGACTCTTTTCTCCCCTAACAAAATACGTTTTGAACTATATACATAATGCTTAGGTTTCTGTGATGCACGTACTTGGTAAAGGCTTTCTCGATTTCATCACTTTCACAAGCGGAGTTCATCAGATCGTCTATGATAATCATATTTACTTTATGGGTAGAAAACAAACGGTCATCATCAAAAGCATCAGACAGCTCCTCCACAAAACTGATAAAGGGATATTTACGGAGCAGTTCTTTATACACAGGTTGCCAACAACTGTAACACCACACAATATTCTCAGGCAGAACAGACAGTGTTTGTTTGGCATTATCCAACACATTTTTTTATAAAGTAACTTTCCCTGCAGTTGCTAGGCCCCTGCAAGAATTGCAGAAAAGGGATGTTTCCACCTCGTATCCATTTTTAAAAGCCGTAGGGCAGGGTTTTAAACCCTTCTCCTAGGACCCTCTTGTTGTAACTGACTTTCTGTGTTTTTTTAAGGGTGTTTGTCTCTATTTGCCACTGATTTTTTTTCCTTACAATAGAGGGCTGCTGCACCTCTATCTTTTTTGAGGTGTTTTTTCACAGTCCCATGCAATAGTCCAGGGCTAGATCTTTCAAACTGTCAAAGTTGATCTTTTCACAGTTGGCTACATTCAGGGTAATACATTTGACTTTCATACAGGCCTTTCCTCCCGACAGTTTATACCCATGTTTTCGGGCCTGCTGACACAAACTCAGTGATGTGTTGATCTGGCGGGATCTCGCTCGTGAGGTCCCCTAAATAATCCCCCAGAGGGGGATTCCAGTCACCCTCCCTTTTCACAAATATCACCAAGTCAGTGTCGTGGTACAGGCAAGGCTCTTGCAACCTGTCTAGGAGGTTGTATTGTTCTAAATGGGCATAAGGGTGGTGAAACAGGCTATGAACACGCTGGTATTGCCACAGACAGAGTACCGGTCTTTTGCGTGCTTCCAAGACACACATGCGGTTTCATTGTCAATAAACTCACAGGATGAAACCTCGAAATTGGGGGGAAACAGGTACTGAAAGAGTTCATCAGGGTCTCTCACAATGCTGGTGTTGGGTAGGTTTGTTCTTTGGCCAAATTTACCCAACAGAGAATTTAAAACCAGTTTAGCGATTTGGCATTTAGCGGGGTTCGACCTGATCTCATGTTGGCGTAAAAGCACGCCTTCTTTCTGGTAGAAATCGTTAACATACTTATTTTGTTTTTCTTCGCCTGTGCACCAGCTGGGATACCTTGAAGCCTCTTGTTTCTGGCGGAGGTGTAATTTTATGTACTCTGAAAAGAGGTCAGCAGACTTTTCATTAAAATGCTATATTTCATAGAGTTTAGCCACCGCGTACCTGTACACAGCTAAGCAGACAGATGCCAGCGTTATGTACCGGAATGGATCTATACACAGTTTTATCTCGGTGAATTTACCAGGTTCTCTCTCTACTATATCACCCTTCTCCATCATTTTCATAATCTCTTTTCTGTATAGGATACAAGCCTGCCTCAAAATTTTGACATCCTTCCGACAGTAATACGTGAGATCTTTCCTCAAGTCAAATGTCTCAGAGCTGTGGTCCTGATACCAGTTGAGAAACTCTGCTTTTTCCCTGGGCATCATGCTTTCTACACAATAGTGCTCCACACCAGGCATAGGCCCCACGTAATTTTGATTTTCTAAAAAGTGTTAAGAAAATGTGGAAAATATCCTTTGCATCCTTCAAACCCCATCGCCTGTGGGAACTTGCTAAGCTTCATGGGCAAGAAGTTTAAAGAATCTATAAAATGAATGCCCAGGGCCTTAACTTCCACACACATTAATTTACTACCCTGAGTGATCAGTTATATGCACATCTTTTCCTTCAGCAACTGTCTAACGATGAAGTACACATCATAACCTTTGGAATTGTGAGCTAGGGACATGTAGTCCTGGAACTCTTTGCCAATAAAGGTCTTAAACATAGAAAGACACTCGTCACCCTTAAATTCCCAGGATTTTTCTGGCTTTAGGGACATACCAAAAATGTAATTGGGAGTGTGCAACACAGTCTCCTGAGTGCATTCAAAATCATAACAATATATATATATATATATATATACTTTTCTGAGGATTTGGGCTTTCTAAGGCTGTCCGTAGAACAGAAATGACTGTCTACATCTCCAACGATCAAACCCTGACACTGCTTACACCACCTCCCTTTACACCTGTGCCACTTGTCCACGTAAGACTGATACTTATCACAGAACGTTTTAGACAGACATTCAACTTGGTTTTTTGATGCACAGTCAATAGGTCTGTCTAAACACTCTTTGGACAGACAATACAGTCTACTGCTAGGACATCTCAGTTGCACGCCCATGCTGTCTGAGCATGTTATGCTCAAGCAGAGGTGGCAACGATACCTACAAGAGTGGTCATGACTGTACACCGTGTGGAAAAATTCACAAATTTTTGCTCCGAACAACTTTTTCACATCCAGAACCCCATAGTAATGCTCATTGTGCAACAGGATAAAATAAGTCTTGGGGTACACTGGGCCCCCCATTTTAAAAAAGCCACAGCCGCCTTTCACCGCATACAGCACCACCTGTATGTTGACTCCTAAATGTTGTTCAAACTTTGCTATGTCACTGAGCATAACCTTTTTTTGATCTGACCACCCAAGTTTCTCATGCAACTTTCTCGCCTCCGCTAACAATTCCGCGTCCGTAGGTTTACATGACGGCCAAGAGCCCACCCGCAAAACACAGATTCGTACCGGTGTAAGTCAAGTCTACTAAACATTGTCTCTTTTTATGAATAATTTGACTACTGAGGATAGAATTTAAAACTGTACAAGTGCCCCCACCCCTGTTTTTTACAACTGGCACAACAAGGCCCAATGTCCCATTGACATGCAACTTTCTATTGCTCTGTAGCAGCTTTGAGGTCTGGTTTAAAAAAATCCTCAGCAGACAGCTCATCCCTAGTTCTTCTGACCAAAAACCAAGGGTTAGTTAAATTACGGTTCTCTAAACGTAACTGAACATAATCATCATGGCCTACCCTACCATTAATGTCATCAAGAACTAACTGTATCCCTCTGTGTATGGCTTCAACAACCTGTTGAGCTGAATTTATTCGCTCAAGATTGACAAAACGAAATTCCTCACAATACACCGACCCTCCAAATCTAGGTAATTCATGTTGCCAACTTCTCACTCTCTCCATATACACTTCTGCATTTTCAGGGTTACTTGGGGGTTCCTCTAAGGAACCATCAGCGGCATCTTCTACATCAGAGGCTATTTGAGAGTCAGACTCCAAGACGCCTCCGTGAGGGTCATTGGGAGCAGACAGGGACCTATCTAGAGAGCCCTCTGGGGAATTTTCTAAACCAGAATCGGATTTCGCCTCCCCATTTTCAGACAAGCCGGATTGAGAGCCTCCAGTAGGGGGGCTACTAAGGGTTTCCCCTTATTACCTCTTAAGCCCTTTTTAAAATTTTTACAGCAACCCTGGCCTGGAACTTTTTGGCAGCCATCTGTTTATCAGGCAAGCATTGTCCCCCCTTTTGTTTACACCTGAGCTGATGTGTACCCTTGAGGGTGCCCCTTTTACGCAGGCCCCTTTCCAAGACTAGTCACACCTGCTGAAAGCCACCCTTTGGAAAAATTGAAGTATTTTTCAAAAAGTCACCCACCAAAGCTTTTGCATTTTTGATATGGTTTCCAGCCCTACTTTCTTTTAGGCCCCCTGAGGATACAGCGTCCATCAGTTTTCTGAATGAAGCATCAAACTTTTTCCAATTACTAGAATATGGTGGGGGCTGTGACTAGCTTATGGTGTTGGGAGAATGGTTTGTCAGTCCTTGTTTTTTTATTCACAACCCCTAGAGTGCATGCTCCGGGTTTGTGAATGTGTGTGTTTTTGTTCATGTTCAGAACCCCTAGAGTGCGTGCGTGCTCTGGGTTTGTGAATGTGGGCGTTTTTGCTCACAGTTTTCTCAGGGCTTGGTGTGGCAGTGGCCGCTGAGGAACTGGAGTTGTGTTTGCATGGCTGTTTTTTACCAGAGTCTTTTGTTTTGTCCTTGGGTTTGACGTAGATGAGGTTTGGACTGCCCTGATGCTTCATCTGCACTCTTGTGCTGTTTTGTGTTGTTAAAGGTCTCAAAGCAGATTCCTGGTTCTTTGGTGGTTCTGGTGGAGATGTCCCTGTAGCTCCCACTGCAGCATTGTCAGAAGGGCTGCACATTCCTGATTGGGGCGGGGGAAAAACATATTACAAAAAACTTACCTTTTCCAATCTTTCTCACCCACACCTATGTATTTACTTAAAATACAAACCAATAAGCAAAATATATTTACCGGGCTTCATCCATCCGTCATTCACTGATACTGGGGAATTTTTCTTTTCAGTTGTCTTTCCTTTTACTTTTAAGCTTGTTTACCCTCTGGTCTAAGGATCTATGTTTTGACCGTACTGTGAAGCAGACAACATTATTATTATAAAACACATGAAACTATCTAGTAAACTTAAAAATAAAGTATTTATTAGGATGTTTTTCTATTTAAAAAGTCATAGCTTTAAAACAAAATAATCCATTTCAGGCTGTACAACAAACACAGGCTTTGAGTTTATTTCTACCACTTTAAAATACATCTCATTTTGCAGAATAAAAACCAAACTGCTTTTAAAATTAACTTTTAAAATCCAGTTTAAAAAACACATTTTGCACAGTAAAAACCCTGTTAGTTTGAAACACACCATTACTATCAGTTTGCAGTCATATACTTTTAAAAAACAAACAAACAAACAAAAAACCTATGTTTTACACAAACTTTCTCTCACACACACCAGCAGTTTAAAACACAGTTTTCAACAAAATACTTTTCAGTAAACCCAAAGGCATTTAAAAAGCACATGGTTCTGTTCGCCCATGTGTGTGTTTGGGGCCTTTGGTTTAAAAAACAAGCCAAAATGTTAGTTAGTATTAGCCCCAAATGCACCAAACCCCTATAAACAACCCATTTTAAAAACAGATCACATTATGCACAGTAAAAAAACCTTGTTAGTTTGAAACAAACCAACAGTTTGCAACCAAGTACTTTTAAAAAGCCCACACCTATGTCTTGCACAGACCCCTCTCTCTCACACACAAAAACCCAGCAGCTTTATAAACACACCAAACCAAGTTTGCAACCAAATACTTTTTTAAAAACCTACCCCTATGTTTTACACAAACTCAGACACACAGCACAACAGTTTAAAACACAGTTTGCAACCAAATACTTTTTAAAAACCCACATACATTTAAAAGCCAATTGCAGAAAGTTACCTTCTACTACAGAATAAAGTGTTGCAGGCATATGCTTGTTCTGTTTCCCACCATGTGTGTTTGGGCCTTTGGGTTAAAGAACAAGCAAAAATGTTAGTTACTATTACCCCCAAATCCCTATACAACCTGCGTAATACCTGAAGTTGTTATTTTTTTTTCTTTTTTTAAACAGTATTAAGCACAACTACAGTTAAAAATGGTTTTTACCTTGGCCTGGTGGTGAAATGCAGCTTAAAGTTACTGGTTCCATGTTAAAGAGATCACACTGCAATAAAGATTGGCCCCATTATTTACTAAGACAGCATGGCTAAAGAGTGGTATTATATAATATATATATTCAGAGTTAAAAAACAGGGTGCTTACCTCCTCTTCCAGTCCAGCAGCCATTCAAGAGAGTTTCTGCTGAAAAAGACAGTCTCCAAAATACCTGAGGTTATTATACCATCCTAACCCTTTGTCTCAAACAGACTTCACAATAGTAGCTAGCAGGTTGATTTGATTGCTACAACTCTGAAAATAATAGATTCTTAAGAACTTGAGGCACCCCACCCTAACATTCCCTTTTGTGATCGGGGGGGGGTGGGGGCGGGGAATTAAGCTGTATGCACAACAGGGCTGCTTTTGGCTACATTTTTTTTTCTTTTAGTTAAAATACATTTTTCTGTAGGGTCTTCTTACAGTAAATCACCAATCCTTAATGTAACTGCATCCATTTCCAAGTGGGAGGCCCTTTGCAAATAACAATGAACGTCTTGGGGGTTGTTTTTTAAACATGTTTCTTTCATGCTTAAAGTTTGGGGTGGGGGGTTTGAAATAAGCACCCATAGCTTTTAAATGTTTGGTTGTCTTTAGCGCAAACGCTTGTTCTAAAGTATGGTGAAGGTTTGTGAACCCTTGAAACATTTCAGTTTTGGGTTAGACCCTTGTTTATTAATTTTTTTTGTAAATATATTATTTTAAACTTTTAATGGCTTTGAGTTGGTAGAAAGAGTGACCCATAGCATTCAACCAACTCCTGGGTCATATTTAAACTGTCCAATAGAGTTCTGCCAACTCCAGGGGTTATATTTAAACTGTCCAATAAAGTTCTGCCAACTCCCGGGTCATTTTAACTGTCCAATATCGTTCTACCAACTCCAGGGGTTATATTTAAACTGTCCAATAGCATCTGCGAATTCCTGAGGTTTTATTTCATTTCATATTAATCAGAACTTACCATCCTCACCCACCCACCTCCCTTATTATGGGTGCAACCCCACCAAATTGAACCCTATGGCAACAAGGGTAATCACAGTTACCCCTGACTATTCAGTGAGGTGTGGTTAAAACCATTCAGTTCAACAGGTTGTACTCAAACACATGTCTGAGCCACCCGTTTGTTTTATTGTAAACACATTTTTAGGATTTTTTCCCCTCCCACAACATACATTTCAACTTTTTGCTGTAAATGAGTCTCTTTTACACAAAGATACAAGAGCTAGGTTCTCACAAACAATTTTTTTTATTTAAGAGACATACAGCTCCTTGAAAACAAACCAAGATGCTCCATTAAAAAAACCTTTTAATTAAATTAATTAAAAAACTTAAGCTCACTTAAGGGCCAGAGACCTTCTAACAGAAATACAGATAGTCACAAAGCCCTTTTCAATAGATATTTTTTTTAATTTACAGCTACCAAGTTTTGTATCGCATGTTTGTCCCCTCACCATTCTCTAACTTAATCCTTTTAGATTTCTTACAAATAGTCTTTTTCTTAAGCGGGTTCGGTAAATTTTTGTGCGGACCAGATGGTCAATATAACGCTGTAAGCAGGCATCTTCCAGTTTGATCATTTTGTATTAAAACACGGTCAGGGTCTCCACTGAATTGCACAGCATTTATCAAGGTCACCCCTTGCGCTAAATGTTCTTGGGTTAGGCACAGACATTGCATAGCATAACCTATGGCAATAACAGTCTTTAATAAGCTTTCCAAACACAGGTCAGCACACAGACCCCAGAGCTTGCAGTTTATATCCATTGAAGTCCAAGTCACACAGTCATGGTGCCGTTGGGCTGGCACATCTATGATACAACCCTCACAATCTTCAAAAAGCTTTTCCCTAAGACAGTGATTAAGTACAGCATAAACAGCAAAGCGTACAATAGTCCGCATGACTTTTTTACATTCACGACGTGGCACTGGCTCCGTGAGTTCCATGCCAGGCCTCCTCCTGAACTCCTCATAGCCATCGGAGTCCTCTTCAATAATTTGTAGCAGCGTTGAGCAAAAACAAGGCAGGTCCGGTTCATCTTCGCTGCTTGATGCAATGCTGTCCAGGGCCTCCAGGGCCTCTAGAAAGGCATCATTGAACTGTTGAGAGATTTTCAGAGAAGAAACAAGTCTAAGTTCCCACTGCTTGTTTTTAGATTTACACAACCCCCGGTATCTAACCCCATTACGCCCACATCCTCGACCGTCACTTCTTAATCATTCATTAACCTGAGCGACATCTTTTCCTTTCACCTTATCCACCGGGGAGTCCCCCAAGCCATGATCGCCTTCCTCCTCCAGGGTGGTGGATGACGAGAGGCCACCATGCTCATCGGGGTGTCTCACTAGCAGTTGGGTTTCAGGTTCGGGTTCCGGCATATCCATCAACGACTGGGCCAAAGGGCTCCCCTCGGCCACTCCCTCCTCCTCCTCAGAACTGTCACTGATGTAGCACTTTCTCCATGGATGGTCGAAGATCCTTGGGGATAAAACAAAGTCTGAAGTTCTCACAGGGGTGGTGAGGGAATCCATGTTTCCATGGTATCTAAAACATGCGTTCTTGGTAAGAGATGGCCTCTTCTGCCCAGCGTGGGGACTTATGGATTGATGGTGCTGCACTCTGATTGGCAGAGGGCTTTGGGAGGAGTTCTATGAGGGGAGCCATGTCCCAGAACCTCCCCTATTTTGGTCAAATCTCCTCTCGGCGTGGTCTCCAGTGGCTGAAACCCATCCTGCTTGGTAGAGGGCAGTGGAAGGAATTGTTAGAGGGGTCACATGACACACCTTCCTTCCAGTCATGTCACCCCGCCCCAGAATTTCCCCCAATTGGTCAAATCTCCTCTCAGGGGTGGTCCCAAGTGGCTTAAACCCCTCCTGATTGGTAGAGAGCAGTGGCAGGATTTCTTAGAGGGGTCACACGACCCACTTCAGGACAGGTCACCCTGCCCCAGAACTCACCCTGATTGGTCAAATCTCCTCTCGGGGCGGTCCTAATGGGATGAAACCCATCCTGATAGGTAGAGGGCAGTGGGAGGTGTTCTTAGAGGAGGGTCACATGACATATGCTTCTAGTCATGTGGCCACCTAGACCCTGGAAGAAATACCCCACTGGACGGGACTTCCAGTGACAGGTGGGCAGGGTTTAAGGGGTTAAGGGGCAGGATTTAAGGGGTCAAGGGGGCAGGGTTAGGGTTTGATTGATGGTAGGGCCCTTATACTACTCATTTTGTTTGATTTTTTATATAGATAAGGTTAAAGATGCCTGGAAACTAAACGTTTCATTTCAGATCAAATATAACATTTGATTTGACCCAAAATTAAGTTTGTTGACTTTTTCACTTCACTGAAAATTCCAAAAAAAAATTAGTTTTGATTCCGGTCAAATCTATTTTTTCCCATTTTTTTCAGAACTTTCATATAACCAAAAATCATCTACCCGTATCAGCTGACAGACCTTTAATACTAGGGCCATCCCATTTATCATTACAATATTAACTTTAGTCCAGTACTCTGGATCTTCCCCAATGTTCCAAGACTTATTATACATCAAATCAACATTAATGGTCTAGAGAACTACTCAGCCAGCTATTTTAGAATGCTTGAATACAAGTTATCTGGACCTGCTGATTTACAGATATTTAACAACTTCCTTGGTTACTGTTGCAATGGGAAGTATTTCACCATCATCATCATCATATGATACGAATACATTATCCAGCTTTTTCCCAAATAAAGAAGAGAAGTATTTATTGAACACTTCTGTATTTTTCTGCGATATCATTGGCAATTCTACCATTTTCATGAAGTAATGGACTAAATGCCATTATTAGAGTTTCTTTTGTTACTGATATACTTAAATTCTTCTTCTTGTCCTACAACTAGGATGCCCATACATCTCTCCTCTTTTTTTGTTTCCCTTATAAAGTTTCTACATTCTTTTGCTGCTCATTTAGAGCTATAAACTTTAAGGTTAGAAAGAACCACTGGCTCATCTAGTCTGACCTCCTGTATATCACAGGCCACCAACACCACCCAGCAATTGCATACTAAACCCAACAACAGAAATTGGACCCAAGTATTATAACCCCAGAGACTAGACAATTATGTGCCACAGGCAGAGACTGGGAGGGGACAAAGTGTACCAGTGCCTGAGGCCCCTGCAATGGCAGGGAATTGATTAAGTAAGATACATCCAGATAATCCTTATAAGTGACCCACACTCACACCCTGCAGAGGAAGGCAAAAAAAAAAATCACCCCAAAATCACTGCCAATCTAATCTTGGGGAAGATTCATTCCTGACTCCACGTGTGGAAATCAATTAGACACTGAACATGTGAGCAAAACCAGTCAGCCAAGCACCTGCGAGAAAGAATGCTTGATGCCAAGTCAGGGTCCTGGCCCACTCCATTCAATATTCCATCTCAGCTGTGGCCATCCCGGATGCTTCAGAAGAAGGAGATAAAACAAAAAACAAGACAGAAGAACTTGCTAAGAATTTCACCTTTCCCCCATTTGTTATTTGTATTTTTAATTGCTGCTTTTCCTACCCCTCTCAATCAGGCTTTATTTTTTATATCCAGTATAGCCTTATTTTACAATTGTGAGATTGTGGCTTAAATGTTCTTAAATATCTTCCAATTATCATTAATATTGTTCTGTTTAAATTCTTTCTTCCAGCTGATTTGGCTCACGATTGTTTTCAGCTTTGTGAAATTGGCTCTTGAAAGCACCAAGTATATATTTTACTGGTTGGGTCTTTATCTTCGTATAAAAAATGTAATCAAGTCATGATCACTTGCATCTAAGCGACCACTAGCTTTTACTTCTCTAATCAAGTCCTCTTTATCTGTCAAGATCAGATCATATATTGAATTCCCCCTGTGATGAATGCAACACTTTTTGAGTTAGGAAACTGTAATGTATAATTGTTTTTAAAATCCCAAAGATATTTCAGTATTGGCAGCATAAGCCCTCCAGCATGTGTCACTCAGAAATCCCCCAGGGTAACCCAATTTTTTTCCTGCACATTGTAAATAGGGGCTTAAGGAGCCAGTCATCCTGTTCTCTGATGTAATTTGGTAATCTTTTGCAGACACCAGCTAGTACCTCATCTTATGCTTTATCTGCCACAACACTGATCCATAAGCACCGCTCTCCCTCACATTTTACCCACTTAATCTTTCCTAAATAGGTTATCATCAGTGATTTTAATCTTCCCAGCAGGTGTCAGTAAATTGTCTAATTTATACTCATAAATGAACAATTCCTCTTGTTTATTACACAGACTCCTAACATTATTGTATAGATAATTAAAGATTTTTTTCTCTTCATTTCTCTTTGTGTTTTGTTTAATTTTGTTCTTGACAACTTGGTTTTGTGCTAAATGAATGTGCTTATCTGTCCCCCATTTTCATCCTGCCCTTTTGTTGCCCCTATGTATCCTCTCTCCACACTGAAGGTGGGTGAGTGTTTACAAACCAAACCCCTCTACCTTACACCACTTACCTAGCCAGTGGTTCACTTTCAGAATCTTCTGTCTTATTTCAGAACTATAACTATAAACTATAACTATAAAATAACTATCTTATTTCAGGAACTATGACGTGATCGGAATAACAGAGACTTGGTGGGATAACTCACATGACTGGAGTACTGTCATGGATGGTTATAAACTGTTCAGGAAGGACAGGCAGGGCAGAAAAGGTGGGGGAGTAGCACTGTATGTAAGGGAGCAGTATGACTGCTCAGAGCTCCAGTACAAAACTGCAGAAAAACCTGAGTGTCTCTGGATTAAGTTTAGAAGTGTGTGCAACAAGAGTGATGTAGTGGTGGGAGTCTGCTATAGACCACCGGACCAGGGGGATGAGGTGGATGAGGCTTTCTTTTGGCAGCTCACGGAAGCTACTAGATCGCATGCCCTGATTCTCATGGGTGACTTTAATTTTCCTGATATCTGCTGGGAGAGCAATACAGCGGTGCATAGACAATCCAGGAAGTTTTTGGAAAGCGTAGGGGACAATTTCCTGGCACAAGTGCTAGAGGAGCCAACTAGGGGGGGCGCTTTTCTTGACCTGCTGCTCACAAACTGGGTAGAATTAGTGGGGGAAGCAAAAGTGGATGGGAATCTGGGAGACAGTGACCATAAGTTGGTTGAGTTCAGGATCCTGACGCAGGGAAGAAAGGTAAGCAGCAGGATATGGACCCTGGACTTCAGGAAAGCAGACTTCGGCTCTCTCAGGGAACGGATGGCCAGGATCCCCTGGGGGACTAACTTGAAGGGGAAAGGAGTCCAGGAGAGCTGGCTGTATTTCAAGGAATCCCTGTTGAGGTTACAGGGACAAACCATCCCAATGAGTCGAAAGAATCGTAAATATGGCAGGCGACCAGCTTGGCTTAATGGTGAAATCCTAGCGGATCTTAAACATAAAAAAGAAGCTTACAAGAAGTGGAAGGTTGGACATATGACCAGGGAAGAGTATAAAAATATTGCTCGGGCATGTAGGAATGATATCAGGAGGGCCAAATTGCACCTGGAGCTGCAGCTAGCCAGAGATGTTAAGAGTAACAAGAAGGGTTTCTTCAGGTATGTTGGCAACAAGAAGAAAGCCAAGGAAAGTGTGGGCCCCTTACTGAATGAGGGAGGCAACCTAGTGACAGAGGATGTGGAAAAAGCTAATGTGCTCAATGCTTTTTTTGCCTCTGTTTTCACTAACAAGGTCAGCTCCCAGACTGCTGCGCTGGGCATCACAAAATGGGGAAGAGCTGGCCAGCCCTCTGTGGAGATAGAGGTGGTTAGGGACTATTTAGAAAAGCTGGATGTGCACAAGTCCATGGGGCCGGACGAGTTGCATCCGAGAGTGCTGAAGGAATTGGCGGCTGTGATTGCAGAGCCATTGGCCATTATCTTTGAAAACTCGTGGCGAACCGGGGAAGTCCCGGATGACTGGAAAAAGGCTAATGTAGTGCCAATCTTTAAAAAAGGGAAGGAGGAGGATCCTGGGAACTACAGGCCAGTCAGCCTCACCTCAGTCCCTGGAAAAATCATGGAGCAGGTCCTCAAAGAATCAATCCTGAAGCACTTGCATGAGAGGAAAGTGATCAGGAACAGCCAGCATGGATTCACCAAGGGAAGGTCATGCCTGACTAATCTAACTGCCTTTTATGATAAGATTACTGGTTCTGTGGATGAAGGGAAAGCAGTGGATGTATTGTTTCTTGACTTTAGCAAAGCTTTTGACACGGTCTCCCACAGTATTCTTCTCAGCAAGTTAAGGAAGTATGGGCTGGATGAATGCACTATAAGGTGGGTAGAAAGCTGGCTATGATTCTATGATTCTATGATTCACTCATAGGACAGGAAGAATCTCAGAGAAGACATTCCTCTCCTTCAGTACCCTTCTGAGTTCTATTAAATCATCATTTCCTGCCATGAATGCAGGGGACTGGACTAGATGACCTCTTGAGGACCAATTCCCAGTTAAATCATCCCAGCCAGGGCTTTGTCAAGCCTGACCTTAAAAACCTCTAAGGAAGGAGATTCTACCACCTCCCTAGGTAATGCATTCCAGTGTTTCACCACCCTCTTAGTGAAAAAGTTTTTCCTAATATCCAATCTAAACCTCCCCCACTGCAACTTGAGACCATTACTCCTCGTTCTGTCATCTGCTACCATTGAGAACAGTCTAGAGCCATCCTCTTTGGAACCCCCTTTCAGGTAGTTGAAAGCAGCTATCAAATCCCCCCTCATTCTTCTCTTCTGCAGGCTAAACAATCCCAGCTCCCTCAGCCTCTCCTCATAATTCATGTGTTCCAGACCCCTAATCATTTTTGTTGCCCTTCGCTGGACTCTCTCCAATTTATCCACATCCTTCTTGAAGTGTGGGGCCCAAAACTGGACACAGTACTCCAGATGAGGCCTCACCAATGTCGAATGGAGGGGAACGATCACGTCCCTCGATCTGCTCGCTATGCCCCTACTTATACATCCCAAAATGCCATTGGCCTTCTTGGCAACAAGGGCACACTGCTGACTCATATCCAGCTTCTCGTCCACTGTCACCCCTAGGTCCTTTTCCGCAGAACTGCTGCCTAGCCATTCGGTCCCTAGTCTGTAGCTGTGCATTGGGTTCTTCCGTCCTAAGTGCAGGACCCTGCACTTATCCTTATTGAACCTCATCAGATTTCTTTTGGCCCAATCCTCCAATTTGTCTAGGTCCTTCTGTATCCTATCCCTCCTCTCCAGCATATCTACCACTCCTCCCAGTTTAGTATCATCCGCAAATTTGCTGAGAGTGCAATCCACACCATCCTCCAGATCATTTATGAAGATATTGAACAAAACCGGCCCCAGGACCGACGCTTGGGGCACTCCACTTGATACCGGCTGCCAACTAGACATGGAGCCATTGATCACTACCCGTTGAGCCCGACAATCTAGCCAGCTTTCTACCCACCTTATAGTGCATTCATCCAGCCCATACTTCCTTAACTTGCTGACAAGAATACTGTGGGAGACCGTGTCAAAAGCTTTGCTAAAGTCAAGAAACAATACATCCACTGCTTTCCCTTCATCCACAGAACCAGTAATCTCATCATAAAAGGCAATTAGATTAGTCAGGCATGACCTTCCCTTGGTGAATCCATGCTGGCTGTTCCTGATCACTTTCCTCTCATGCAAGTGCTTCAGGATTGATTCTTTGAGGACCTGCTCCATGATTTTTCCAGGGACTGAGGTGAGGCTGACTGGCCTGTAGTTCCCAGGATCCTCCTCCTTCCCTTTTTTAAAGATTGGCACTACATTAGCCTTTTTCCAGTCATCCGGGACTTCCCCGGTTCGCCACGAATTTTCAAAGATAATGGCCAATGGCTCTGCAATCACAGCCGCCAATTCCTTCAGCACTCTCGGATGCAACTCATCCGGCCCCATGGACTTGTGCACATCCAGCTTTTCTAAATAGTCCCTAACCACCTCTATCTCCACAGAGGGCTGGCCAGCTCTTCCCCATT
The DNA here is from genome assembly GCF_965140295.1 of Lepidochelys olivacea. NCBI lineage: Eukaryota > Metazoa > Chordata > Testudines > Cheloniidae > Lepidochelys > Lepidochelys olivacea. The sequence continues at coordinate 48,480,489 of NC_140412.1, forward strand.
TTGTGATGCCCAGCGCAGCAGTCTGGGAGCTGACCTTGTTAGTGAAAACAGAGGCAAAAAAAGCATTGAGCACATTAGCTTTTTCCACATCCTCTGTCACTAGGTTGCCTCCCTCATTCAGTAAGGGGCCCACACTTTCCTTGGCTTTCTTCTTGTTGCCAACATACCTGAAGAAACCCTTCTTGTTACTCTTAACATCTCTGGCTAGCTGCAGCTCCAGGTGCGATTTGGCCCTCCTGATATCATTCCTACATTCCTTTCCAGTCCTACGATTCTATTATTCTATCTATAAACTATGAGATATAACATAAAGCGGCATTATTAGTGCCAATGTGCACCATCACCAGAAAGCCTGGACCACTCACTTCAGAAGCCTATCCAAGTCTTGAAGTCACATTTTGTGTCATGGTTCCAGGAAGGCAGCACACAATCCGTTTCTCTGCCTGATAGAATGTTCTTTCCACTCTTCTTAACATAAGATGCCTGACAAAGACCACCTGTGTTATTTGGTTGGTTGGAGCTCTCTTTGAAGGTACACTTGATAGTCTTGTGGGTTGGGCTGAGCAGCCATTTTCAGGTATGTCCTGTAAAACTTTCTTTTCCAGTCAACCATCTGGATTTTCAGAGACATTTTCTGCCGTTTCCACACTGAGAACTTAATTATATATTATTCCTAAGGCAAGCAGTGAAGATTTTAAACCAAACCATGATTCATAGACTGAGAACCTGCTGTTCTATTGTCCTCTATTTGCTATATATTTACATTATAACTTTTTAGAAGCCTCTCTATGGATTAGATCACCAAGTATGGAACTTCCAAGAATCTTTGACTTTTGGTGACCATTAGAAATTGTTGGTTACTACAGAATGAGCTGCATCCAGCCCCAGTATCAAACATCCATATGGTGACAATAATGTTTAAAAGCTTCAAGAGATTATATTAATTTCCCAAATATCAACATCACCATCCTAAATCTCAGGGATCTGACCTCATACCAGTGGTGCTATTGGAATTATCTTTGTTAAAACAAATATGACCAGGTTTAGGAATTTCTAAAATCACATTATCTGAAGTCAGTGAAGTTACATTGATGTACCTTGTGTGATCAGCATCAGGTCCAATCTGTGTTAAAGCATATCTGATTGGGAGACACATTCCTGTCAGAAGAAATAATTAGGAAGAACACTAACAGGATGAAGTTTTACTAGCTGGCATGCCAGATCCCAGTTGGGTAGCAACAGCTTTAGCAGAACAGTTCAGAGTCTTATAGGAATACACATGATGCCCTCACAGCATTATTCTTCCCCAGCAGTCAGGATACTTTTATATCAGCAGCAAGTCTTTGGCATTGGACAAGAGCCAATGAGCACTCTCTTTCTTTTGGCTTTTTAAAATAATGCATGTTTTTCTAATGATATTAAGAAAAAAATAAAGGTAGTAAACAGAGAAAGGGAGAGTGTCTTAATATATTTATATTTAAAGATATATATATATATATATATATATATATATATATTTATTTAAAGATATATATTTAAAGTTGATGTATTATCCTTACGACCTAATCTCATATTCTAATAACGTAAGCAAAATAACAAAAGCAAAACAAACAACGTAATATGAAGCAAAATGAAATACTAACACAAAAGACTCTGCAGCCAGATGGGCAGGAAAAAAATAAAAATGTGTAAATCAGGACTAAATCCATTGCACAGATGGTAAGAGATAAGACACAAGATGGGATGAATCACATATAAATGGGCAAATACAACTCAACATTAGAAGTCAAGTTTGACTCAAAAATACCACACGGTACTATCTGAGAAAAACTAGTTAATTTGTCTATCAACAAGGAGAGACTGTGGTGTTGTGATAATTGGGCTTACACATTTTCCCTAATTGTGAGCTCAACTGTAAAAAGTGAGGGGAAGTTTATAAAAGGTCACAACCACCTACAATAACAAATGGTGATGGGAAAAGTTATGAAAGGAAGACAGATATTGAACAAAAAGGCCTGCTGATATAACTCAAGGACTGGGTTAAGCTCATTCTTGGTAAAGAAGGGTGGAACCAGAGATCAGTAAATCAAATTTGGTGTGGGAAATCTAGGCCCAATTGGTGGACAAAATAATGAGAGGATGGGCTATTCCACCCATCGCTCCTTTTTGGGTTCCTTAAAGAAAGAGACTTGGGGAGAAAAATTGGCTATTGTACTGAGCTTCACCATCATGGCTGCTACTCCCAAACACCACCTGGAAAGTGATACTTTGTTTGCCTTCCTCCCCTCCCCCAAAATGTCCTTTTCCTTTCCTACCTTATTTCCTTTTTATCTCTCTCCTTCACCCTAAGATGGCCAAGACTGTATACTTTGCAACACTGCTGTAAGCCTGTGATCAGAGAGCGCAGCTGAAAGCAATGCCCTGAACAGTCTGATGCTGACACAAGTTAGCCAAGTCTCTGGGTGGCAGAGAAGACCATGTACTGGGCCTGTGGTTGCAAATGAGAGTCAACACCAGAGACAAAAGCTGAATTTTCTATCTTTGCTGTTCTTTTCTATCCCCTTTTGTGTGTGTGTGTGTGTGTGTGTGTGTGTGTGTGTGTGTCTTGTTTGGTTGTCTAGAAAATGGGATTGGATTTTAATAACAACAGCTCCAGCCCATCTCCACTAACTTCTTCTCTTTTCCCCCCAAAGGAGTTATTAGCATGTTTAACATCCTCCAAAAGACTGTTAAAACCTTCCAGAAAATTTCTCCAGCTAAAGGGAAAGGAAAAGGGGACATTAAAATTCAAACCTTAATAAACACTTTATATTTCAAATGCTTTAACTGTTTTTCCTTCTTTTCCTTTATATTTAATACAAAGTTAAAGAGATTTTTAATTATCTGTTTGCCATGGTACTAAGCAGACTGAGGTATACCAAACCCCAGATCTTGTTAAATACTGTTTAATAATGGACAGTGACTGGGTTATGTTAACACTCTCGGTCCATCTACATTCATACAATAGCAGTATTTCAGTTACCATTGTGTAGTGACTATGAGTTAATGTTGACTTCTCAAAGGCTGCTGGTAATAGCTCATCCAAACTGACCACTCTCCAAGTTTAAATCCAAGTTAAACCAGAACATCTCGGGGGGGGGTAGGCACAATGACTTAGCCACTCCCAGTCTCTATTTAAGCCTAAATTAATAGTATCCAATTTGCAAATGAATTCCAATTCAGCAGTTTCTCGCTGGAGTTTGGATTTGAAGTTTTTTTGTTTTAAGATAGCGACCTTCATGTCTGTGATTGCGTGACCAGAGAGATTGAAGTGTTCTCCGACTGGTTTATGAATGTTATAATTCTTGACATCTCATTTGTGTCCATTTATTCTTTTACGTAGAGACTGTCCAGTTTGACCAATGTAAATGGCAGAGGGGCATTGCTGGCAGATGATGGCATATATCACATTGGTGGATGTGCAGGTGAACGAGCCTCTGATAGTGTGGCTGATGTTATTAGGCCCTGTGATGGTGTCCCCTGAATAGATATGTGGGCACAGTTGGCAACGGGCTTTGTTGCAAGGATAAGTTCCTGGGTTAGTGGTTCTGTTGTGTGGTATGTGGTTGTTGGTGAGTATTTGCTTCAGGTTGCGGGGCTGTCTGTAGGCAAGGACTGGCCTGTCTCCCAAGATTTGTGAGAGTGTTGGGTCATCCTTTAGGATAGGTTGTAGATCCTTAATAATGCGTTGGAGGGGTTTTAGTTGGAGGCTGAAGGTGACGGCTAGTGGCATTCTGTTATTTTCTTTGTTAGGCCTGTCCTGTAGTAGGTAACTTCTGGGTACTCTTCTGGCTCTATCAATCTGTTTCTTTACTTCTGCAGGTGGGTATTGTAGTTGTAAGAAAGCTTGACAGAGATCTTGTAGGTGTTTGTCTCTGTCTGAGGGGTTGGAGCAAATGCGGTTGTATCACAGAGCTTGGCTGTAGACGATGGATCGTGTGGTGTGGTCAGGGTGAAAGCTGGAGGCATGCAGGTAGGAATAGCGGTCAGTAGGTTTCCGGTATAGGGTGGTGTTTATGTGACCATTGTTTATTAGCACTGTAGTGTCCAGGAAGTGGATCTCTTGTGTGGACTGGACCAGGCTGAGGTTGATGGTGGGATGGAAATTGTTGAAATCATGGTGGAATTCCTCAAGGGCTTCTTTTCCATGGGTCCAGATGATGAAGATGTCATCAATATAGCGCAAGTAGAGTAGGGGCTTTAGGGGACGAGAGCTGAGGAAGCGTTGTTCTAAATCAGCCATAAAAATGTTGGCATACTGTGGGGCCATGCGGGTACCCATAGCAGTGCCGCTGATCTGAAGGTATACATTGTCCCCAACTGTAAAATAGTTATGGGTAAGGACAAAGTCACAAAGTTCAGCCACCAAGTTAGCCGTGACATTATCGGGGATAGTGTTCTTGATGGCTTGTAGTCCATCTTTGTGTGGAATGTTGGTGAAGAGGGCTTCTACATACATAGTGGCCAGGATGGTGTTATCAGGAAGATCACCGATGGATTGAAGTTTCCTCAGGAAGTCAGTGGTGTCTCGAAGGTAGCTGGGAGTGCTGGTAGCGTAGGGCCTTTTTGCGAATACAGACTAACACGGCTGTTACTCTGAAACCTATACATGAAATTGTGAACCATGCCAATGGCAAGGAGTAAGCTGTACATTAACGTTAAGTGGGCAATATCTTCCACAAACTAGTAGCTACTTCAGCCACCCAGGTTCACAGAAGGGCTGTCCTCTGGCTTCCTCTGAGATGCACAGAAAGATCTCAGTCTTTTCATGCTCTCTCTGTTTTTTGCCCTGACTCAGTAACTCTTGCTCGTGGGTAACAAACCCCATCCCCCATGTGACCAGCCACAGTTGTTTATTTTTCAGTTTTAAGCATTTTGGTGTCTTACTAAGGGATTTTCTTCTTTCCTACATTTATTACACAGAAAGCTCTCTAAATATCAGCATTTCCATGGGGAAGCACCAACATGATGTTCATCCACTTCTTCAGTTCAGGAAATGTTGTGGTATTTTTCATCATCTGTCTCTAATATACTCTCCAAACAAAACAAAGGGATCATCAGGCTCCTTGCTAGCGACAGCAAAGCCTGACTGATAGCAGCAAGCCTCAGACAAGGAGAAGGGAGTAAATGAAAAGACCACAAATTCCTTTGCCATGTATACCTAAAATGTACGAGGTTATTCTTTTATTGATGAACCTTCTATTAAAGTGACTAGTCTAGACATATTTTTCAAACTTCGTGACGGCCCTCACCCATTTGGTTGGGTTACTGGGGACAAAGTATGTTGCCTGAAGCTAGTAAGTTATTAATTACTCAATCGATCCACTCTCTGAGATGTTTTACAAACTAATTAGGCACACCCATATTGAAGTATTGGTTTTTCAAACTAATTAGGCACACCCATATTGAAGTATTGGTTTCAGCTGTCGTGAGACTTCAGCACTGGAACAGTAGAAAGCAAGATTACACAATGGAGGGGCTGGGGAGAGGAAGGGATGGAATTCTGTGAAATAAGAGGCCCTGTCCTAAACTGTGTAGAAAATAGGTCCAACAGTACATGACTCAGATCAAAGGAGTTTTTAAGTTCCTGAAACATGATTTGTTCTCTGTTTGATTTATTCATTTAGTTTATATTTTTATCTGTGATTTTGTTCAGACCTCATAAGGTAATAGCATACTCATGTCTGAATCGCTATTCTCCAATGTGAAGTAAGGCTGTGATCTTCTACACCCTTTAATATATTAATTCCAAAAAAGCTGACTCTCAGGTTTAGTAGCATAGAGCTCACAGTTGTGGTTCCTTCCATTTCGCATGAAATGAGCACCGTAGACAGAAGGAGTAATGCAGTACTGATATCAGTACTACAGTCAGTCACTGAGTCTTGGAGAGCAGATTTCTGGTAGATCAGTAGGAGATCCTGACTTTATTCCTAAAAAGGAGCTCAATCATCCTACGTCTTTGCATCACAAAGTTGCAGACACAGATAATCATTCCAAGTAGTTTGTGAGAAGATTGTTGCAGATCATTCCAATGATCCCAAATGAGGATCCACAAATGGAGAACACATCAAATACTTAAGTTATCAGTTATAAAAACAGTTCAGCCCTAACTTATGCTACACATTCACCAAGACACCACTGTAGGCCACACAATTCTTCTTACAGATTTCTTCTTACTTTATTCTGCTGAGAAGAGGTTCATATGAGGTAGAACTCACTGTGACACTATGTCCCATTTTCTTCATAGTAATATTATTATGATATGAGTATGGCATAATTACGATGTATTTTGTGCAAGATCAGGCATGTGAGATATCATTGAAAAGGTTATGATTTACTGAATATGATTATCCTACTTGTATGCATGTATCATTTTGGTATCTGAAGTTATGAATATTGTCTATGTATCTATTACAAATGTGTTTACACCTGGGGAACAGCCTCGTTAGCACTACAAAAGTAATTTTCCCTCTCTTGATATTCACCCCTTATTGTCAACTGTTGAGAATAGGCCACTTCCACTTTAATTGAATTGGCCTCATTAGCACTGACCCCCCACATGGTAAAGCAACTCCCATCTTTTCATGTGGTGTGATATATATACTGCTTACTGTATTTTTCACTCCATGCATCTGATGAATTGGGTTTTAGCCCACGAAAGCTTGTGCCCAAATAAATTTGTTAGTTTCTAAGGTGCCACAAGGACTCCTTGTTGTTTTTGCTGATACAGACTAGCACGGCTACCACTCTGAAACCTAGGCAAAAGACTGTCATTCGGGAGAACAATATGTCTTAGAAGAAGCTAATCTCCCACCGGGAAGCCTTCCTGAGGATGCTACAAACAGCCTCTGACTCATGGCTGCTATGACACTGTGGGGTCATGTGACCAGACCACCTGGTCCATCTTGGAATACCAATAGTTTTCTACTGAAAAACGTGGGAACCAAGCTTGGAGACAAAGGGTTCTCGCCATATGCAAAAGCTATTTAAGACAGAGGAGTGATATCATCGGGATTCTTCACTGATTCCCAGCCCAAAGGAGACTCTTGGAAACACCCGAGGAACAAGGACTGAATGGCAGGAAGTGCTGGACCCAGGCAAAAGGGATTTCTAGCCTGTGAAAGGAATACCTGGGGTTTTAAGCTGCAATCAAGTGCAGCTTGCCCCTTAAGAGCCTACAGCCGGCTTAAATCATCATTCAGGGTGAGAATTTGCTACTAATATTCTAAGTTCCCTCTAAGCTGCGCAGATGTCTATTAAGCCCTGCGCAGGGGCTCAGGGCTGCGGCAGGGAAAAATACCTCTCCCCCAGCGTGGACCTGCCACCGCGGGGAAAGGCGCCCCGCCCCGCAGGCCCTAGAGCGGATCTGCCCCAGACTTGCCGCAGCTGGGGGAGAGGATCCCCTCCTCCGGCGTAGGTCCACTGCAGCTGCCGGGGAGAGGAGCCCCTCCCTCGGCCCGGCCCAGCCCAGCCCCGCTGGAGCTGCCGCAGCCAGGGAGAGGCGCCTCTCCCCCAACCCCAAGCTGCTGTGACGAGAGAGGGCTGGGCGGATTATTCTCTCCACACCGCAGCCCCAGGGCAGCCTGCACTCCAAAACCCCTCATCCCTGGCCCCACTCCAGAGCCCGCACCCTCCCCATACCCCAACCCTCTTCCCCAGCCCTATGCCTCCTCACACACCCCAATCCCCTCTTCCCTGACCCCACCCCAGAGCCTTCACCCCTAGCTGGAGCCCTCACCCCCCCTGCACCGAACCCTTTGCCCCAGCCTTGAGCCCCTCTCGCACTCTGAACCCCTTAGAATCATAGAATATCAGGGTTGGAAAGGACCTCAGGAGGTCATTTAGTCCAACCCTCTGCTCAAAGCAGGACCAATCCCCAATTTTTGCCCAGCTTTTGCCCCAGATCCCTAAATGGCCCCCTCAAGGATGGAACTCAAAACCCTGGGTTTAGCAGGCCAATGCTCAAACCACTGAGCTTTCCCTCCCCCCCTCCATATTGGTGCACATAACAAAATTCATTCTGCACTTGGATGTAAAAAATTAGACAGAACATTGCTCATATCCAATCTCTTTAGTATATTAAGCTTAGATTGTGTCCCTTAGCTGAAGCCTTTCCACGCAGAGCTGATATCAGCATCTGTATGTAGCTGCAGCTGGGTGTGTCCCTACCGGTATGAGTGCTGGTAGGGGCTTGAACGCCTGTCACCGCAATACAGTGTAAAGGGAGCCCAGGCTGGTGGGTCTGTGGACTCAGTGGTACCCCAGTTCCAGGTGGCACCCTGGGGGAACCCATCACACTCAATACCCAGAACCCACCAGGCAGAAGCATGAAATACTGAGCTTTGTGCTGGGAATTCACCGGCAATTTTGGAAGTGCAACACCACCGTTCTCTAGCTGCTGTTACATCATATGGGCTCCAAACCCTTATGTGAGGAGTATGGGCTGTGAGAGCATTGAACCCAATATCCTTGCCTCTCCTCAGCTCATCCCCAGCAGCAGGCTCATCTTTTAAGACTCATCAGCGAACTCTGTGGTTCGCTTGCAGGGCTACAAAGTACCCCACTTGGTTGCTTCTCTCCGGGTTCATCTCTCCCTCCTCCCAAATAGCCGACAGGTAGGACAAACAGCTTGGTTCTGGCCATCCCAACTTGGATGACCTTCACACATTCTGCATAGTTTTGTCATTTATTACTTTTAGACCTGTAGAACAGAGGCTATTATTCAGAAAAATGAATAGAGACCTGTTTGGGATTCATTCAGTTTCAGCTCCTCTCAGTGTAAGCACATGAAGCCATTTACAGTAAAAGAGAATTATGGTTCAAGATCATGAACTCTGTATGTGGTTTCTGTGGGTATCTGTTCCAAATATGACATTTGCAAGAGATATAAAAATAAACTAAGTTAAAGACTAGCATTTTTGTTTGCACACCCACTATTTAAGTAATCACAACCCTGGCTTCTTCTCACTTGCCCCGAGAGAAAGCGTTTAGTTGTTTGTGCCAAGCAGGAAGGATACAAACAGGAAAGTAAGTCTGAATGGAATTTGAATCTTCTAGGGAAACTCTCAAGAAAAAAATGCCCACAAATTAAATTTAAATGTAGGGATGAGCTGACAGGAAGTTGGTGATAGCTCTGAGATTCTCAGCTGCCCAGCCCCAGCACTAGTTAAAGCTAAATTTAAGCAAGTAGTATTTCACTGGAGGAAGGTTATCTAAGGGACCTTCCAGCAGTAGAAAATGACTTTGCCACACCTCCCGGTTTAAGATTATTTCTATGGAATAGTGTAGCATTTATATACAATCTGATCTGAAACATGCCTAAATAACAACATACATTCATACCATCAGCAGACATTTTAAAGGTAGTTATTACTGGTCTGCCTAAGTGGTTTGTAGGCCTTGGGCTAGCTCCTCTGCATTAGGATCATTTTCATGAAAAATCAAATGTAATCAAATGTGGAAAGTAAACAAACTGGGGAACGTGGAGAAAAATATTTTTTCTTCTTTCTTTCATTGATAATAATCTTGGATAACAAGACAGTAGTAGTTGCAAAAAATTCAATCAAAAGTGTGACTTTTAAGTTTAAATGTGAAAATAATTCCCCTCGCCCCCTTGTTAACTTGGTAGTGTCAAGGTGTTCTCTCCCTCCTCTTCTCCCCCACCCCCAACATGTCCCTCTTGGCTTATCAAAGACAGAACTTGTGAAAAGCCATATGTATCAGGTAAACAAAAACAAAAAACCTCCAGAAACACATGGTGATTGCTAAATATATCATGTCCAATTTGGGGGCATGTTAGTGCTAGGAATTATGTTTTACTTGTCTTCTCCTTTGTCATGAAAACTGCATCTGTAAATTGTAGTGTTCAGGAATACAGTGGTTCAAGAAAGACCTCTGTTTAATGAATGCCCAAAATATCACTCTTAATTATTAATTAATTAATTAAGAAAGCATATTCTGAATCATCATAATGACTGAAGCATTTTAGCAAGGGTTTTTAGATTACTGCTTAGCGACTGTATTTCTAAGGGATAGTCTATGCAATCTCAGTGTGCTGGTATAACCACTGTGCCTTTAAGGTGCCTTTCCACTCTGGCATAGAGAGGTCTTCCTAGGACCACTCTGCGAGCTGCCTGAGTTGGGAATGAGAGAGAGAAGCCTGCCAAGAGCTCTCCAGACTCTTGTCTGTAACCTGATGGTTATTTTACAAACTTCTTGGGTTTTAGCTCATGTTTCTTGTAAGCTTTATGCCCTGGGTTGTCTGCCCAAACTGTGAACGGTGACAATTAAACTAAATTCACTTTTACATAATTGCGTCATCTCAGCCCCATTGTCACAACAGCCGGGATGCACTGAAATGTCAGCATTTCACACCTGAGCAAACTAGACTGGGTAATTCTAGATATGCTCAAGCAATGGGGTTAGAGACTAGGGCAGAAATTTTAATCAATGACGCTACCTTTAGAGCAATGTTTCCATCACCCTGAACTACATTCTTCCTAGAACTATTACCACAACGGAAGATTATCACAGCACTGTTGAAAAATTGTTTGGTTGATGCTATGACATCCCTTGTGGGAGTTTATTTGGAGTCAATACTTCTAGAAGTGACATTAAAAAATGCCCTTTCCCCAGTGTTGATCAGAACCACAAATTAAAAGGGCATGAAAACAGTCACCTTATGTTGGGCAATTTAGCCTCAACCCATACAAAGCATTGATAAGATGGCCAAACTTGACATTTTTATTAAAAGAAAAATTAAATCACACTTTTCTTCTTCCTACTATCTTGTCAAAGATCTTTCTACAAAGGAAAGTTAACCGCCTACACAGTTCCATACAGTAAAATCCATTTTGTTCTCTCTGAGTGAAAAATAAGTCTAATCACTTTTTCCCTGGAAAAGACAAATGAGCAGCAGGCCCATTGAAACAATTGATTATTCAGTTTCTTGAGTTAAAGCACATGGGTCTTATCTACAAAGCCATCAAAAAGATTTTTTTATTGAGAATCCAAGTTGACAGAGCATAATTGAATGTCTGGAAATACAAGCAGCTATTTTTCTTTTTGTTTATACTAAACAAAAAAGCTAGTAACTAACATGTGAGGAAAAACCTCAGTTTCTTACAGGAGTTAAGAACTTTAAAACATGAATATATTCATGAATATATTCATGAATATACTTCAGAATATATTTCATGGCCAAGTTTTTAAACATGGCCTATCTAATGTGAGGCTCCTAAATTCCTATTTAGTTACCCATACATCTTACTGAACTTAGTGGAAGCTGCAGGTGCTCAGGACCATTAAAACCTCACTTGTATGTAGGAATCTACTATAAGTGTTCCAGGTTTGCAAAAAAAGACCAAATTCTACCGGCCCTACTTACACTAAATAACACCTTAGTTTACCGACAGGAATTACTCAGTGAGTGAGAGTATCAGAAACTGGTCTTTAGAAAGCAAGACCGATATTCCAGTCAAAGTAAATGATCTCATTCTGAAACATATATAGCCCTTTTTTTGCATGCATAACACTAGTTGGTGCCAAGAGAAGCTTCATGCATGTCTCAAAGGCTGCATATTTCCCTTTGTTTTCCTGTACCTAAAATGACATTTTACCTGAGACCCAAAGGGAGATACTCTTATAGCTATAACTATAGTTTAGGAGTATATAGATAAATCACTAAGCCACTGATTTCACTGCATGCATTAAGTCAAGCTAAACCTGTGCTACTGCTTGATTTAATATAAATAAAAGTTTTCATTTTATTATATCACTATTCAAATGTCATTTTAATATATTCCTGTTATCAAAAAGCCCAGCATTTGTTTTGCTCCACTGGTAATGCATCCACATTTTTTAAAGAAAGTTTTCAAAGTGTTCCTGAACCAGGGACCTTATCTGGATCCACTTCTTAACTATTAACAAGAGTAAATATGAAAATTAAATCCCTGTTGCAAAAAAGTTGTGCTGTTTATGAACTGTCATATATGCAGACAGATGGCCATCAAGCAAATGGCTTCATTAAGAAAACTTTCCCATTCAGAAAGCCCATATGGTGGCACACAAGATAGAAAACTTATTCAATTTTCAATTTAAAGGAGTTCTTTATGAGGTTTTCCATGAGGAAATGGTACACTGGTCCTACAGTACTTTTAGTATTTTTCATGTTAAATGTTTCTCATTTAAGAAAATACATAGAGTAGAACTCGGTCACCGTTCAATATTGCCTCACTCCATCTAGTCCATTTGATTAAATTTCACTTTGATGCCATTTCAAAGAAAATATTAAGAAAAAATAGGTAAAGAAAATGTGTTGAAAAGTGGTTTCCTGGGAAATAGGGAGAGGAGCAGTGCTTTAAATGTGAGTCATATTAGTTACACACACCACAGTGGTTTTGGCCACCAACATTAAAGAGAGGAAGATATGACATGTCAGATATTCATGGAACGCTAATAACATACTGATCTTTAATATTATTGTGTGGTGTATGTATAGAGGACAAATTCAAAATTACAATCACATGGGAAATTATGTTATCAAAGTATGTCTGACAGGCATGATGTGGTTCTGCCCCCTGGAAGGTATTTCCAAAGTACTTTAAGAGACAATGGGAATGCAATTACAGGGAGGTAAACAGGAGCATCACAGCAGAGGGAGGAGATTGCAGTTCAATTTGCATTTTAGCAAGCACCAGTGCGGGGAGAAACCAGTCTGAAACTTCCCTCACCAGGAGACTCCATGTTGCCTTCCTCACAGCTTGAATGAATTTACTTTGGGGGTAACCTTCAGAAGAATCCATTTCAAAGATTTACTGGATTATGAAGAGGGGCAGAAAACCCCAACTTATCTTTTACCTTAGAAGACAAGGAACCATGCATTTTGGACTTTGTGAGAGATCCTGATGAGAAGGATGGTCAACTATCTTCCTGGAGGGTAGATTGGTAAGCAAACTGCCTTGAACAAAGGTTGTGGCTTGTTTTGTTAAATCTTAGCTTCTAGTAAATGTTTTTCACTTTTTTTTGCTTGTAACCATTTCTAACGCTATCCTTTATATTTGAACTCACTTCAAATCTGACCTCCTTTTGTCTTACACTTATTTTACTTTTAACCTAAACCAACGGAGTGCTGTGTTTGATTTAAAGTGAATGTTAACTCCAATTAATGTGGCCAGCTGCTGGATTTGTATCTTTACAGAAACAAAACAATCTTAATACCCCTCTGAATGGTCCAGGAGATGGTTGGATATTGCACAGCATGTGGTTTGGGGAAAATTCAGAACTGGGTGTGCATTGGGGTCATCCCTGCATAAAGTAACAGTGATAGAGACTGCCGTGCGACTGTTGTGTTATAGGCAGACTGCTGGGGTCAGAGTGCTGAACCAGGGCTGCATAGCACACAGACTCAGGATATTGCATGCTTGTCTGCTGGCTGGAAGCGTCCAGACAAGAGAATCACAGAAGCAGAGCATTTTGAGGCACTCAGGGCTACAGGGCAGGTTGTGTCCCTGGTCTGGATTGCACCCCAGAATGTGACAGATGTTACGATATAGATAGTCAGGCCTGTCTGTAAAGGCCTATACTCTAAGAATTTAGGTGTATTCTTATCACTTGGCTAGTTATAGAGGTATAAAAGAAACAATCAAAATCACTGTCTGCTGGTGTAAGAACCTTCTCTTACTGTGACAGTCTGCAGTCCTGTTCTTAGGCTAAGGCCTTTGGCTAAGCAACAGAGGCAGCCATAAGCTGGGAAGCGACCAGTCACATCCTCACATTCCAAACTAGTCACATTGAAATAAGGTGCTATTGGGATGTTAGGAATACAGTCCTGTCCTGATAATGCCTATCACCTCCAGAGAAAGGGAAGTGCCTAGAAGATGTAAAAGGAAACTTAGTTTGATAGTATCCTGTCTGGCAAGAACTCACTTATCAATAGCTGGGATGTGAAATCCTCACTTCTGTGTTGTTTTGTCATTATAGTTCCCACTTTGCTATTGTTTGTCTGTATAATCTCTGTCTGGTTCTGTGATTGTTCCTGTCTGCTGTATAATTAATTTTGCTGGGTGTAAACTAATTAAGGTGGTGGGATATAATTGGTTACATAATCATGTTACAATATGTTAGGATTGGTTAGTTAAATTTCAGGAAAATGATTGGTTAAGGTACAGCTCAGCAGAACTCAAGTTTTACTATATAGTCCGCAGTCAATCAGGAAGTGGGTGGGAAATGGGAACAGGGGATAGGGGTGGGGAAATTGAAATCATGTTTAGCTAAAGGGGGAAATGGGAACAGGGACACAGGTAAGCCTCTGTGGTGTCAGAGCTGGGAAGGGGGACACTAAAAAAGAAAACTGGAATCATGCTTGCTGGAAGTTCATCCCAATAAACATCAAATTGTTTGCATCTTTGGACTTCGGGTATTGTTGCTTTCTGTTCATGCGAGAAGGACCAGGGAAGTAAGTGGATGAAGGAATAAGCACACTAACAACAGACTTCTAAAACCTATGAAGGGCAAAAAGCAGAAGCCTCTTCTAAGTCCATATGCATTATCATGCAGATCTACAAATCTGTTCAATGCTCACATACTATGGTGATGGGCACTATAGGGACATAGGAATGAAATCCTGGTCCCATTGAAATGTTGGCAAAATTCCCATTGACTTCTTTGAAGCCAGGATTTCATCCACTGATAGCTAGTGTGAACTAGCTACTTTTAGAAGCCTGAGGAATAGGAATGGCTGAACTTTTCGGCTGTTAATAAGATTACTTTATCTTCTTTCCTACTAAACCTGACCTATATTGACCATAAGAGGGGAATCATTATGATTTCTCCTTTCTTTGTAATTGTAGGGTTCAACAAAGAACTAGATAAGTTCATGGAGGATAGGTCCATCAATGGCTATTAGCCAGGATGGGCAGGAATGGTGTCCCTAGCCTCTGTTTGCCAGAAGCTGGGAATGAGCGACAGGAGATGGATCACTTGATAATTACCTGTTCTGTTCATTCCCTCTGGGGCATCTGGCATTGGCCACTGTGGGAAGACAGGATACTGGGCTAGATGGACCTTTGGTGTGTCACTGTATGGCCATTATTATGTTCCTGTCCTCCACCCTCTTTTACCAGTAAGTGCCATGCTCTAGTAGGCAGAAGCCAGATCAGACACATTCTTCTCATGTTAGTTAATTCTTCAGAGGATTGAGAGCTAATGGCAGGAAAGTGGGTGGGAAGGCTTCAAAGTGCTTTTTACATGAAGTGATTGGGTGCCCAATCCCACTTCCATTTAATTCCAAGGGAGCAGGAGCAGGCTTCTCATTTAAATGTTCAACATCTACCACTACAAGTCCTAAAAACAGAAGAGTCTATTGTCTCATTGATGAAAGTGTGTAGCATTAGTGATCAGAGCTGGAACTCTAACTCCATATTTGGATCATTGTCATTGTTGGCTTCATTGCAAAATTCAGTAATTGGTATCTCTGTTGCAAATACTTGCTAATGATATTCTCTGTGTGCGGTTACTCTTCAGATATTCAGTCCTTCTATAATAGAGGACAGTTTAGAGATCCAGATGTATCTTTAAAACCTTAAATAAAATCCTACCAGGGCTATTTAAGCATTTTAAAAGAAACACATGGTAATTAAAAACACATTTTGGACTATAAAAATCCATTTTTAAAGATAATTCACAAATTATCATATAGAAATGTTTACATTAATATTTTAATACTGCAAAATTGAAAAATGAATAGAATAGAATCTGCAAAAAGGATTTTTGAATTATTTTATGCTCCTTTAGCTATTCAAGTTGTGCACTGTAGTTACATTATCCTTTCTAGTGCACTTAGCATGTGTTATAAACTATAATTGACAATGGAAGGAACATTTTTAAAAGTTGCAGTTCCTTCCCTGATGTTTAAATATATGACTACACTGTAGTCTCGGCCATTAACGAAATGTAAAAAGACAGGACTGTGCATATGGATTGGCTGGAGACTGACAGACTGGAGCTTTTTCACTGATAGTGCTGGTGAAATCTGTTTTCTGAAGACAGATCAGATGCCAGTAGACAAAAGACTATGTCACAAAACAAGTGACCTGCTTTTCTAAAACCAACTATTTTCATCCATATTTCATTTCAGAAAATGCCAGCGAAAGTACTGGACACTGCAAACATATTTTTCTTATTTAAAAAAAAAAGTTCTGTGGCATATTTGACAGCCATTGTTCTCTGCGAGCACTCTTTCCCTGGATTTCATATTAAGGAACCCCAAATCCATATGCACAGCTTTCATTGACTTGCATGGGAGCAGAGTTCATGGACCATGGGTCAAATGGGAAACTTAACTTGCATTAGACATGAGCTGGGTAGAAGTCCCCCACTGTACACCTCTGTAAAAAATAAAATGCTTCCTGTATCGTCCCTCAACTAGTTAATCACACTAAAAGTTGAGGCAGGTTTTCATACACAATCTACCTGAAAATAATTCTGCAGATATCGTTTCATCTGCATTCAGAACAACTAAACTGTCTCTCTGTGGCTGCTCATGGAGGAACATACTACCCAATGTAGGTAAGGGTGGCAGACTCAAGAAAGAGTTCTTATTGACTTCAATGATCATTGAACCAGGTCTCAAATTACTAGAGATATGTGCGACCCATGGATTCTAGTGTACCCAAAGATTTTATGTGTGCAAAATTTAACACAACCTGATTGAGATTAAATTAATCTAAATGCTTTAGCTCTTGAAAGCGTATGCTCAAATAAATTTGTTAGTCTCTAAGGTGCCACAAGTCCTCCTTTTCTTAATGTGAGTTAGGTTCCTAACCTACTTAGAGGTTGTTTAAATTCCCACAAGGTGTCCATCTGCATCTTTCAACATCTAAAAATACCTTTGAAATTCTGGTCCTTCTCTCATCAGCATCATGCAGGTTGAGAGATGCTTTTCTACATGATCCAAAGAAACATCTCCATTTATGCTCAGCTGGCAGCTCTTCTGCCTGGGAAGAATTAATTTAGTTTGAATTTATTTTTCACAACAAGGACGTAAGGTGCACACATACAGTCATGCAGAGAAGATTTTGGCTACCTTCAAATGTGCCCAATAAGGCAGAATAAAATAATACAGTAAAGTTTATGCTTCAGAGAAAACTATCACCCAGCTACCCTTTCTCCCCTTAGGAGTTTCATGACTTCTAAGTGTGAGATTTATCCATTTGTAGGATGGGAAAAAAATGGGTTAATATAGCACAAAGAACAATTTACTCTAGAAAAGTTCACTCCATGCTTTCTTCTGCATAAATAATGCACAATGCTTAAATAAAAGGAAGTATTTTTAGGAGTATGCCAAATATAGTCAATCCATTAGGAACATGTTAACTGTAATACTTGTCACTTCTGAAGACACATTGCTAGAGTGACTAGCTCTCAGTCATACATGACGTGTTTCAGTTTTGATAGATGATTACTATTGAAAGCAATTACTTATTCATGTGTCAGGACCATTCAACAAATACAGCTACTTTGAGGTGAAAGATACAAAACAAGGTGCATGATAGAAAAATAAAAAATAATGAGTAAGTAAAGACAAATGAAACATGAAACTGAAAAGATTAATTTAACAAGAAAGGTACATGCCTAGTGAAAAAAGTTTCCTTTCCACCTTCTTTATCATTGAAAATATTAGCTGCCAGCCAACTTGCTGAAGTAAGTTATGCAGAAGACAGATAGCTGAGCAAGCTGTGTCCTCAATGACTAGTGACTGCAATGAGGCAGACTTCATTAGCAGCTCCGCCGACCTTTCTTCATTTGATCTAAATAGGGATTTATAGTATCAGAAAAATGTAGATGAACTGCCTCTAGCCATATTCCAGTTTTGAGAGTTTGTCTTGTGGCAGTCTGTCTTTGTCTGAAACCCCAGAATGGATTTATGTAGAAGTAGAAGAATGAGAAAATAATAACCAGGACAACTGAATTGGTGGACTTAGTGATGCAGTAAATACTGAAAATGAAGAGGAGAGAAAAATGTTTTTAAAAGATAAAAACATTTCACTTAGAGATGAAGTAACAGTGCCCTGTTTTCTTATATGCGTCTGGCAAAGCCTAATGACCTGGAAAAAGAGTATAAGTGTATCCTATGAAGAGGCAATTTTAGAGATTCCCCAATTACTTTCCTAAGGCATTTCTCTGTGAGATGCATTAAATCACTATACACACTACTAAAAATAAATAGAAATCTTCCTACAATAATCTTCCACAATATGCTATTTAGCTATGCCTTTATTATGTCTAGAAAAAGAAAAACAAGCAACCATGTATGTAAACTATGTATTCTGAAAATATAAATATAATCCTAGACAGGGCAGATAGCTATGAAGGGCTTATTATTATTCTGCCACCCTTTCTCATACTGAGCAGTCCTTTACTCTGTGAGTAGTCCGGTCTCACAGGAGTCAGTGAGACTATCTGCAGACCCAGAAACTGCTCAATGTGTGTAAAGGTGGCATAATCAGGTCTATAATTAATTTAAAAAGACAGCCAAGGCTGTTTTAAAGTGTGAACCAAAGATTTTCAAAAATACGTGCTGAAAGTTAGACTTTAATATTTATGTTTAGACAAAATAGGCACTCAGCACTTTTGACTGTAAGGCCACTTATTTATGTGTTTAAATGTGGATTTAGGAGCCTAACTATTGGCACGCAGTTTTGAAAATCTCAGACCAAATATTCAGTAAATGACAAAGGAGGTGATCTTAGAAGGTCTCTGAAGTCCCAGGGGGAGTAATGTTCCAACAGCAATCAGCTTGGAGGACCTTAAGGTCACAAAAAGACCCATTTTACCAGGGAGAGATGTTTTGGGTACTGGATTCCTGTTTACACACTACACCACAAAGCTGAAAGGTACAAACTACAGGACTTTTAAAAGCAGTAATATTAAGGCTGAAACTTGGCAACTGCATGTGGCTCATTAACAAGCCTTTTTTCACATGATCATATCCTGAGGACTTACTAGACCACAACTCCCCAGTGAGGCTAGTCTCCTTCCTCCTATAAGTAAGGAATTTTGCTCCAATACTGAGTCAGACTAAACACTACTCTGCAGCAGCAGGATATGTTAATTTGAAAGTGCATGTTACATTGGCTGTTTTCTTACTTATAAACCCACGCTGGTGTTTTCTTTAATACACAGTTATTAAATTCCTCAGCTTCCAAATACAAGATGTATTGTTGCTCAGATGAAAAAAGCCAATGACACAGGCCCTTCAAAGTGAGTTTGAACCTGCCCCATTGAGGCCAACAGTAATTCCCACTGATGTCGATGATGCAGAATCAGGGCTGTAACCATTTTTTTAACCTTTGAAAGTCCCTGCTTTCCCAGGCATTCAATTGCTACTTGTATTCTTCAAGGCCCCCTTTGTACATTATTAATCTGAAGCTCCTGATGGAAAGTTCAGTGTCTGTTTCCACTCAGAGCTTTCAAACTTATCTTAAATGTAGAGGTAATGAAGCAGTTATCCATAATTTTAGCACTGAGTTTAAAATCTTGACATAAAGAAGATCAGCACTTTTATTTGTGTATTTTAAAACAGAAATGATGTAAGCTACACATTTTGAATCTAGGTTTTTAAACAGATGTGATGTTTCTAACTGGGATTTTGGTATATACTATTATGAAGATAGGAACCATTTGCAAAATTTGGGTTTTAAATGTGCACATCCAAAATTTGGAGTTGTTTTTATTCAGTTTTTTTGGGGTCCGTCTATAGTTTTAGATGACTTGGCTGCTTATAAAATACCTGTTGTCTGACAGAAGAATGAGGCATGCTGGGGAATATCAAAGCAAAGTGCAAGGATTCTGAATCTATGAATGTTAATAATATAAGCCCAGCTGTGGCTGAAGTATGACAGTACTTTCAGTACATTCAGCCTTTGTAATCAATAATACCGTTTTAGGAGGAAAGCATGAGAAAAAAGCTTAAAGCGCTTAATGTTTCTTTTCTTGAACATGTTTTGAATACGGTCGAGATATTTCTATTTTAAAAAAATGTAAATTACCGTATTACTAATGTAAAGAGGGATTTAGGTTTGCCCTGCAATAAAACCATTACTACATCAATATAGTACCTTAAAGACCACCACCATGGTAAGAAAAGATACTGTGTATCCCTTCAGAGCCTGTGGTTAGCAGCTGAAACAGCTGGTGTGAAGCTTCAATGTTCAACACTTCACACCTTGAAGATCACAGTTCTTCTTTATTCAGGAAGTGGATCACAGCAGCAGCTCCACTGTGCAAAAAACTGAGGAACTAAGCGTGTTAAGAGAAGTGAAGGATGATCTCAATGTGGTTATAGAGTTTGCTCCTAGAATACTACAAACAAAAACATTTTAAAGTAACAGGAAAATTGTATAGTGCTGTTGATGCTTTTTTTTCTATCTAATTCCAGGGCAGAAAATACTTTGGACGACAGCACAGAAAAGATCAAGGGTCATATTTCACAAGGCAAATGCAGTCATCCTGCCTCAGCATTTTTCATGTCTTCTGTAGACTAGAATTTTCTAAGGCATCTAAAATAATTTGGTACCAAGGATTTGGTACCTTCTGATGATTAATAATATACAAAGAGGCCTTGCGGAATGGCTGAAATAAAGCTCAAATTTTTAACAGCAAGAGTAATTAACCATTGGAACAACTTACCTAGGGCGGTGACGCATTCTCCATCACTTGAAGTCTTTAAGTCAAGACTGGATGGTTTCTAAAAGATATGCTATAACTCAAACAGAGAGTGTGGACGTGATGCAGGAATTACTGGGGGTAAAGTTATTTGGCCTAAGTTATGCAGTCTGCCTATGTTATGCAATCTAGGTGATATGGCCTTAAAAATCTACGAATCTCTGATTTGAACACCCATGACTAAGCACCCTTTAGGCGTCTTTAAAAATATCTGCCTTAGATATAAGAGAAAGGTGGTTTTCATCTGCATTATACTTTATTGAAAGAAAGCAGGGTATTTTGAGCACATGGGCAAGCACTGAGAAATACTGAGAGCCAACAAACATCCATTGCAAAAACTGATGAAAGTTGCCAATTGAATTCCAATTCTCTCACAAATTTTCTTTCATTGCTTGTCATTCATTGATTGTTGGGTGAAATACACAAAATGAGAGATTGTTTAATTCAGAATGTTTTCAAATAAATGAAAAAAGGAAGGGAATTTTACCCCCCACCCCCCAAATCTAAAAGTTCAGCTTTTTTTAATCTTATGGTGACTGAAAATTTGACATATTAATTCAGCCCAATTTTCAGCTGAGTTGGTTGTAATTGATTACTAATCACGTAGTCTTGATTCTTAATCCTGACCTGGCTGAGCCTAGATCATGTATGTAGGGGGCTGTCAGAAGCTATTTTGATTTATTTCCTCAGGAGGAAAAGCTTCAATCTATGTGATCTCTTTGAGCCGATTGGAAAAATAATGGCACTTGGGCTAGACACTGTACAGCTCTCTGGCCCTACACATGACCAGGGCTTCCTGTCATTATCATCTCCTTCCCTACAAAGGCCTTTCTAGGGTATTAGAAGAACAGTAACTTTGTTTCTTCACTTCAAAAGACAGTAGTGGGAAGAGCAGACCTTTCACCACAGAAAATTAATAGGCCAAAAGTTCTTCCTCAAGAAGACGACATATAGGCTTGGAAGGATGATCTTTGGGCAGAGTGCCGCATGACCTGTGAGGGGGTGGTGAGAAGTTCACATAGCTCAGATAAAGAGAGGGATTCTAGACATCAAATTTACAACTACTAGGGCTGCAATTAGAGCTAGTTGAATTTTTTAACATAATTTTGATTGTTGAAAAAAATGGTCTTTTTTTTAAATGAAAAAATTCACAAAAAACTGTCAACTTTTCCAAAAAAATTATTTTTCCATGTTTTAATTGACATTTTTATCAAAATGTTTCACTTACCACAAATTTGGTTTTTAGGAAACAAAAATTTCTATTTTTAACATAAATATCTATAAAAATTAGGAAGAGTTTTTGAAATCTCTGCCCCCACCCCAATCAAATTCTGTGAAATGGGAACAGCTTCATGTAATGGGTTGCCGACTCACCACTGCGGCGCCTCCTGCTTGTTGCTCTGGGAATTAGCTCTGTCCTAGCCATGGAGCACCCTCTGTGGGTGATGTCCCGCCCATTGCCCGCTCTGCTGTGCTGTCTGGGACCTGCATTGCTCCCTGGCTTGCAGCGTCTTCTTCTGGACACAGCCCTCCAGCTGTGCCCCACTCGGTTCTCTCCCCTTCGGGGGTATCTGCAGTCCTCAGTCTGCACCAGCCCTCATAGCCAACTGCAGCCCCAATGTCTAGCCCCTTGCCTCAGGGCAAGCCACAGTCTGTACTGGGCCACACTCCTCCATGGCCAGGTACAGTGTAAGGGGGGGAGACCCAGGCCCGCCCACTACTCTGGGTCCCAGCCCAGGGACCGTCTGGCGGCAGCCATGTCCTGCCCTCCTCTCCCCTCTGCTGCTCGCGTTACCTGGGCCACTTCCCCTTTAGCCCTTGCACCTTCTCGGCCCTTTCTTTCAGGGGCCTCAGCCTAGGAAGTATCAGGCTGGAGCTTTCCCTCTGCTTCCCTGAGCCTGCCTAGTGCTGCTGTATATAAGGTGCTATCTCTACAGGGAGCCAGTCCTTCTCCCTTGTTTGTCATGAAGACAGTGCTGTCTCCTCTGCTATGTTCTAGCTATAATGAGGCTGATATACAGCAAGCTTTTTGCATATACTGTAGTTTTGCTGTGTTAACGCTGGGATTTGCATATTTGTATTTTATTTCCATTGTAATCTTAGTGGGCAAGTTGCATTGCAAGGATCAATAATGGTTCGTTTACACTGTGGGATCCTAACATGAAACAAGCTGGCTTATCTCCTGCACACAATAATAGTAATATCCTCAGCAATCACAAAACCCCTGTCTTCAGTCTCACTACCCATGACTCTAGCTTCCTTAAATTATATATAATTTTCTGTATGGGAGTCTACTGCATTCCTATGGACTGTAACGTGAAGAGGGAAGGAAGAGCTCTTAATAGCACGACTAGCAGTAGGGCCAGAGGAGTAGCTTAGTACCGATGGCACGACAGAGAAGATATCTGTATCCACTGCGTCTCCCTCATGGGTTCTTTGGTGTCTGGCATTGACATCTCTGAATAATGGTCTCTGGATTCACTGTGACGGCCAGGCCTCCCAATCAGCGAGGCGCTGCTCATAGGCCTGTAGTGCTCAGCCATGCTGAGGAACAGGAGAGTTCTCTGCAGTGGCCCACACTTACAGCCAGTAGAAGGTTCCATAATAAAGCTCACTGGGAATTTTTTAAATTTGGAATTTTTTAATGAAAAAATGGACAATTTTTTCACCCACAAAAATTGTGAAAAATAGCCCAATTTTCAAGCAGCTCTAATCTGCTTAATTTTAATATGTTTAATTTTAAAAAAATTGTTAGCATGAATCTGAAAAGCTGTGATCCCTGAATATCTTTTGTATGACTGTATTCATCTTTTTGGTGAGAAAAATAAACATTTATACTCAGCAAAAGTTGTATTTTCTTTGTGATTCAGGCTGGGGGGCTCACTCATGTGGGCTCCAAAGTATGGTGTAGACATACCCATCATGGCCTGAACTGGATATCTGTCTCAAACTGGCCACCCCTTTTATGCCTGAAAAATTGTAAGTGAAAATAATAAAAGGACAAATAATGTCACCAGGATACCTAATATACGTCTTTGTAGATGTAACCAGCTACTTAATCCTCAAATTACATTAACTGCACCTTTCAGCTATTTGCACCAACAATTTGTGGGTGCAAAACATCAGGGTGGCTTTTACAAATTTGGTTGGCAGACTGGATAATCGCAGATATTTTAAAACATAGCTGGCTATTTGTTCAAATTTTTTGCTTTCTACAATTAAATGTACTAACTGTGTGTCATCTGAAAAAATCCTTCAATAAAGGATTACAGTGAGCTTTTATGAGTGCAGTGCTAGGTAAAGATGCTCAGAGGAAGTACTTTTTGTTTCTTAACATGGACACATAAAAAGTACATTTCTTAACATCGACACATAAAAACAGTATCTGCTGATGCAAGATAAAGCTGTAGTAGAACTAATCATTACAAGCCTTAAAATGTTTGAAATAGTACAATAAATGATTTCTCTAATAAGCTACATTTATTGACTTAAATGAGCTCAAATGGATTTCTTCCAGTCCTTCATTATTGAATGCTATACGCCCAGATTGTCAGAGAACCAGGGAAAATACATTGATTTAAAATCCGGAACCCAATTTGCAGTTAGCAAGAGAAGCTGCTTTCTGTAATAGTTATCAGCCACAAACAGGCAAATTCAAGAGAAAATTCAGTGACTTAGGGCCAAGTAAAACTCAGCTTGAGAAGTTCAGTCACTTAATTCACTCCATGTTTGTTTTGTGAGGGGGAGGAAGGGGTTGTTTTTGTTTGTGGTGGTTTTGTTTGTGTCTGGGGTTTATTTATTTAATCTAAACCTCCTTGGCTTCAAAATTAGGCTGGAAGCCTAAGGAGAAATGCTGATGAGACTTCTAATATTTCCTCATTTGATTCAGGTTTGAAATATCACAATAGCCTCTCTCCTATTTTATTCATTCCTCCATGTATCAGGTGGCTGGCTAGTCAGGCAATCTTGGTTCTAAACCTGACGTCGGTCTTTGCAGGACTCTAGAGCAGTTCTCCATCTGTGAAATGAGTTCCCTACCTCACAGGGAACATGGACATTTTAATGAATGCTTATAAAGTGGTTTGGGTCTCTTAACTGGAAAAATATTATGGAGGGCAAAGTTTTGTTTTTTATTCTAATATATTTTGCAACTTGAGTCCATGGCTGAAACTAGGAAATGCATGCAGATTCCTTTTAAAAAATAATTTTTTAAAAAATAGAGAGAACCAAAAAGTTTTGTTCAAGTTTTTGGCTGGATTTTATTTTATCCAAACCAAGACACCTATTTTTATGTTAATACCAGATAGACAAGCCCTTAGATGCAGCACATGCGTATGAAGAAAGCTTCAGTCAGGTTGATGACTGGCTTTCCTGTTTGCATACACAGTTTATATTTGCTTAAAATTCAGGTGTTTTTATTCCTTAACCATAAAGGCAGTAGAGAGTCAAGGAGACTACTATAATTTGGAAAGATACCTATACAAACTGTGTCTGCGAAACAGCTATTAGTTACCCCTCTGAGCACTGACAGTTGTATATGTAACTACAGGTGCAAGTCTTGAGGGAACCAAAAATAACGAACTGGCATTTTTGTGTGCTCAAAATTGCCTGGGAAAGGGAGGCTGGACTTCTGACAAAAAATGATGGGATTTTCACAAGCACGCAGTTTTGACGTAATGCTGCTCTCATTGACTTCAATGGGAGCAGAGTTAGGCCAATGGAGAATGCTTTTGAAAATCCCACCTGTAGGCTCTAAAACTAAACTGAACAAATCCCTGGAACAGGGATTGGCAACTTTTGGCACGCGGCCTGCCAGGGTAAGCACTTGGCAGAGTGCTTCCACAGTACCGAGGCTAGCGTCGACTTCCGGAGCATTGCACTGTGGGTAGCTATCCCACAGTTCCCGCAGTCTCCGCTGCCCATTGGAATTCTGGGTTGAGGTCCCAATGCCTAATGGGGCAAAAATTTTGTCGCAAGTGGTTCTGGGTACATGTCATCAGGCCCTCCGTGAAAGCAAGGGCAGTCAATCCTTTCGCGCCTTTTTTTCCTGAGTTACCTGTGCAGATGCCATACCCTGGCAAGCATGGAGCCCGCTCAGCTCATTGTCACCGTATGTCTCCTGGGTGCTGGTAGATGTGGTACTGCATTGCTACGCACCAGCAGCTCATCGCCTTGTGGAAGAAGACAGTGCAATAGGCCTGCTAACCATCATCATCATGTTCGAGGTGCTCTTGGCCGCCTTGGTAAGGTCGGTCAGGAACGCCTGGGCAGACATGGGCTCAGGGACTAAAATAGGAGTGACTCGACCAGGTCATTCTCTTTAGTCCTGCTGACAGTCGTATTGCACCATCTTCCGCCGAGCAACCAGGAGATGAGGATGGCTAGCAGTCCTATTGCACCGTCTGCTGCCAGCCAAAGATGTAAAGGATAGATGGAGTGGATCAAAACAAGAAATAGACCAGATTTGTTTTGTATTCATTTGCTCCCCCTCCCTCCATGAAATCAATGGCTGACAATCATTTTGGTGAGGGTCTGTCGGGGCACCTGGAAAAGTTTAATGGAGATTCAGTACTACCTGGACTAGCAGAGGGAGGGATAGCTCAGTGGGTTGAGCATTGGCTGGCTAAACCTAGGGTTTTGAGTTCAATCCTTGAGGGGGCCATTCTGTGTGACAGTTGTTTTTATTTCTCCTTGATGTAAAGCCACCCCCTTTGTTGATTTTAAATTCCCTGTAAGCCAACCCTGTAAGCCATGTCGCCAGTCGCCACTCCCTCCGTCAGAGCAACAGCAGACAATCGTTCCACGCCTTTTTTCCATGCAGACACCATACCACAGCAAGCATGGAGCCCGCTCAGATCACTTTGGCAATTAGGAGCACATTAAACACCACGCACATTATCCAGCAGTATATGCAGCACAAGAGCCTGCCAAAGTGATACCGGCCAAAGAGGCGACGTCAGCACAGTGACGAGAGTGATGAGGACATGGACACAGACTTCTCTCAAAGCACGGACCCTGGCAATGTGGGCATCATGGTGCTAATGGGGCAGGTTCATGCTGTGGAACGCCGATTCTGGGCCCAGGAAACAAGCACAGACTGGTGGGACAACATAGTGTTGCAGGTCTGGGACAATTCCCAGTGGCTGCAAAACTTTTGCATGCGTAAGAGCACTTTCATGGAATTTTGTGACTTGCTTTCCCCTGCCCTGAAGCGCCAGAATACCAAGATGAGAGAAGCCCTCAGAGTTGAGAAGAGAGTGGCAATAGCCCTGAGGAAGCTTGCAACGCCAGACAGCTACTGGTCAGTCGGGAATCAATTTGGAGTGGGAAAATCTACTGTGGGGGCTGCTGTGACACAATCAAAGATCTGCTGATATCAAGGGTAGTGACCCTGGGAAATGTGCAGGTCATAGTGGCTGGCTTTGCTGCAATGGGATTCCTTAACTGTGGTGGGGCCATAGACGGAACCCATATCCCTATCTTGGCACCGGAGCACCAAGCTGCCCAGTACATACACTGCAAGGGGTACTTTTCAATGGTGCTGCAAGTACTGGTGGTTCACAAGGGACGTTTCACCAACATCAACGTGGGATGGCCGGGAAAGGTACATGACGCTCGTATCTTCAGGAACTCTGGTCTATTTCAAAAGCTGCAGGAAGGGACTTACTTCCCAGACCAGAAAATAACTGTTGGTGACGTTGAAATGCCTGTAGTTATCCCTTGGGGACCCAGCCTACCCCTTAATGCCATGGCTCATGAAGCCGTACACAGGCAGCCTGGACAGTAGTCAGGAGCTGTTCAACTACAGGCTGAGCAAGTGCAGAATGGTGGTAGAATGTGCATTTCGACATTTAAAGTGCGCTGGCGCAGTTTACTGACTCGGTTAGACCTGAGCGAAACCAATATTCCCATTGTTATTACTGCTTGCTGTGTGCTCCACAATATCTGTGAGAGTAAGGGGGAGACGTTTATGGCAGGGTGGGAGGCTGAGGCAAATCGCCTGGCTGCTGGTTACGCGCAGCCAGACACCAGGGTGGTTAGAAGAGCACAGGAGGGCGTGGTGCGCATCAGAGAAGCTTTGAAAACCAGTTTCATGACTGGCCAGGCTACGATGTGACAGTTCTGTTTGTTTCTCCTTGATGAACCCCCCTGCCCCTTGGTTCACTCTCCTTCCCTGTAAGCTAACCACCCTCCCCTCCTCCCTTCGATCACCGCTTCCAGAGACAATAAAGTCATTGTTGCTCCACATTCATGCATTCTTTATTAATTCATCACACAAATAGGGGGATAACTGCCAAGGTAGCCCGGGAGGGGTGGTGGAGGAGGGAAGGACAAGGCCACAAAGCACTTTAAAACTTATTGAATGCCAGCCTTCTGTTGCTTGGGCAATCCTCTGGGGTGGAGTGGCTAGGTGGCCGGAGGTGCCCCCACCGCGTTCTTGGGCATCTGGATGAGGAGGCTATGGAACTTGGGGAGGAGGGCGATTGGTTATACAGGGGCTGTAGCGGCGGTCTGTGCTCCAGCTGCCTTTCCTGCAGCTCAACCATACGCTGGAGCATATTAGTTTGATCCTCCAGCAGCCTCAGCATTGAATCCTGCCTCCTCTCATCATGCTGCCGCCACCTTTCAGCTTCAGCCTTCTCTTCAGCCCGTCACTTACTCTCCTCAGCCGGCCACCTCTCCTCCCGGTCATTTTGTGTTTTCCTGCACACTGACATTGTCTGCCTCCACGCATTCGTCTGTGCTTTGTCAGTGTGGAAGGACAGCATGAGCTCAGAGAACATTTCATGCTAGTGCGTTTTTTTCGCCTTCTAATCTTTGTTAGCCTCTGGGAATGGGAAGATCCTGTGATCCTTGAAACACATGCAGCTGGTGGAGAAAAAAACGGGATGGTAGTATTTAAAAAGACACACTTTATAGAACAACGGGTACACTCTTTCAGGGTAAACCTTGCTGTTAACATTACATACATAGCACATGTGCTTTCGTTACAAGGGCGCATTTTGCCTCCCCCCACCATGTGGCTAACCCCTTCCTCCTCCCCCCTCCCTGTGGCTAACAGCGGGGAACATTTCTGTTCAGCTACGGGCAAACAGCCCAACAGGAACGGGGGCACCTCTGAATGTCTCCTAAAGAAAAGCACCCTATTTCAACCAGGTGACCATGAATGATATCACTCTCCTAAGGATAACACAGAGAGATAAAGAACGGATCTTGTTTGAACGCCAGCAAACATACACTGCAATGCTTTGCTCTACAATGATTCCCAAGTACATGCTACTGGCCTGGAGTGGTAAAGTGTCCTACCATGGTGGACGGAATAAGGCTGCCCTCTCCAGAAACCTTTTGCAAAGGCTTTGGGAGTACATCCAGGAGAGCTTTATGGAGATGTCCCTGGAGGATTTCTGCTCCATCCCCAGACACGTTAAAAGACTTTTCCAGTAGCTGTACTGGCTGCGAATGCCAGGGCAAATTAATCATTAAACATGCTTGTTTTGAAACCATGTATACTATTTTAAAAGGTACACTCACCAGAGGTCCCTTCTCCACCTGGAGGGTCCGGGAGGCAGCCTTGGGTGGGTTCAGGGGGTACTGGCTCCAGGTCCAGGATGAGAAACTGTTCCTGGCTGTCGGGAAAACTGGTTTCTCAACTTGCTTGCTGTGAGCTATCTACGACCTCATCATCATCATCATCTTCCTCATCCCCAAAACCTGCTTCTGTGTTGCCTCCCTCTCCATTGACAGAGTCAAAGCACACGGTTGGGGTAGTGGTGGCTGAACCCCCTAAAATGGCATGCAGCTCATCATAGAAGCAGTATGTTTGGGGCTCTGACCCGGAGTGGGTGTTTGCCTTTCTGGTTTTCTGGTAGGCTTGCCTCAGCTCCTCAGGTTTCACACAGCACTGCTTCGGGTCCCTGTTATGGCCTCTGTCCTGCCCTGGGAGATTTTGACAAATGTTTTGGCATTTTGAAAACTGGAACGCAGTTCTGATAGCACAGATTCCTCTCCCCATACAGCGATCAGATCCTGTACCTCCCGTTTGGCCCATGCTGGAGCTCTTTTGCGATTCTGGGACTCCATCATGGTCACCTCTGCTGATGAGCTCTGCACTCACCTGCAGCTTGCCATGCTGGCCAAACAGGAAATGAGATTCAAAAGTTCGCAGGCCTTTTCCTGTTTGCCTGGCCAGTGCATCTGAGTTGAGAGTGCTGTCCAAAGCGGTCACAATGGAGCACTCTGGGATAGCTCCCAGAGCCCAATACCATCGAATTGCGTCCCCACACTACCCCAAATTCAACCTGGCAAGGCCGATTTCAGTGCTAATCCCCTTGTCAGGGGTGGAGTAAAGAAATTGATTTTAAGAGCCCTTTAAGTCAAAAAAAAAAAGGGCTTCATCGTGTGGATGGGTGCAGGGTTAAATCTATTTAATGCTGCTAAATTCGACCTCAACTCCTAGTGTAGACCAGGGCTTAGAAAAAGTGACTTATGAGGAAAGGTAAATAAACTGGGCATGTTTAGTGTTGAGAAAAGACAACTGAGAAGGGACCTGATAAGGTTATGTTAAGGGCTGTTAAAAAGAGGATAATGATCAATAGTTCTCCATGTTGAGGTCCATTTTATGACTGTAATAGCTACTTTCATTTAATTAACAGTCTGTGATTGTAATAGCCACTTTCATTTAATTAACATTCTATGGTACTCCCTCTGCTATGTAAATACCTATATTAGTGTTCATTACTTGGAATAATAAAGCTAATCATTTAATTGGTAATAAATGTAGCATGCAAGCAATAATATTTAAAAAACAGACAAGAAAAAAGCAGTGTTCTTCAATTTATCAAATGATAGATTTTTGCACACTAGACAGAATGACAAGCTGCTATTCATGCTAACCCAACAAAAGCTATTGTCAAAAGAGCCCACACATGGTATTTATAAGATAAGTTTATTTGAGTTCATATGATTTTACTTTTCCCAGGACTTCCTGCAACTCATGTACTCTTTCTTTTCAATTACTGAAGGTAATTTAATAATGCTGTCTTTTTAAGCAAAGAAGAAATCATTGTTCAAAAGTCAAAGAATTGCTTTGGCAGCCTCCAAAAAAGGAACAATGCTTTAGTTTAGAAAGTTGATCTGAAAGTTTTTATTATGGGATTCTAGGCCATTTTCAAAACACAGACATTTCATTTGATAACAATTTCTGCTACGTGAAAGAGTCAAAAGGTGCACTAAAAGTTGTATTTCATGTTAGTAACGCATAATTCTATGAAGTTAAAAATAATAGTTGTTTAGTACCTGAGAATCTACTAAACGCCCCCAGAAATTTACAACCATTCAATAAAGTCTAAACACTAAGCACATTTTTATAATGCTAGTACCTATCTTATGAATACTAACAGGTGAGCCAGACTAGTTCCAGCTATGCATTTGTCAGTGTTCAGTTGAGACATGGGGGCCTTGGCATGAACTGGCACCTGGTTTGCCGGCATCACAGGAAAACTTTTAAAATGCCTGAAATACATGAACTAAAACCCCGAGTCAAAACGGCTCCTTTGTGGGTATGACAGCACCTAGAACATTCACATTCAGAAACACCATAGTACCCAGGAGCTATCTCCTACTATAGCTTCATACATCCAACAGTTTTCAACAGAGAACAAGTTTTCTGTTGCTTTTGCTGAAGTTCAGTTATTTTAAAAAAAAAAGAAAAAGAAAAAAGGAAATCCTTAAGGAAGGTCAGATTGGCCAGTATGGGAAAACTGTCAAAGAAGGTCATGTTTAAGGTAACCTAAGAGGTGCCTCTGTAAATGATATTGGCTCCATAGATTTGAGTGTGATTATGCAGAGGCAATACAGCACTTTAAAATTTATCTCAGACCTCCTCTTCAATAGTTTATTCCAGTTCATGCAGAAGGTCACCCATCATGCTAGTCCTTTGTAATAGAAGTTATAGGTGACTAATTCAATCAAGATAACGTTCTCAACATTACAAAAGATGGTCATGGTGATTTTGCTTGCAGATATTTGAGTTCATGATATTGGATAACTCCTATCTAATCCACATAGACAAGCCATTTATCTTCTCTATATCAATCATAGCTTCAAAAGGTCCTGGCTTTATATTATTGTAAGTCAGAAACTCATGATTGCATTTGCTGTGCAGTCTTTTGTCTACGGTCCTTGACTTTTCCCCCCAGTTAGTTTCACCTAACATTTATTTTTCTTCTTATGCTACTGCCATTTAAACCCTTTGTTTCTTGTATTACTCATTTCCAAACTTCAGTGTAATTTATGCAGCATAAACCTTCCCTGGTGACTTCTGTAGGAATGGATCACAGATAACGGTTTCATGCAATTCTTATCCAGGCTTGATTTTCCCAGATCTTTATTTTATCATTTAAACAGTTAATAGCACATGGTTACAACCTTGTCTAGAAGAGGATCAACAGTCTTGCATCAACTGACTGCATGTGAGCCTTGGTCATTTAAGCATCTATAATGAAACCTCCCTGTCCTTATCTGTTGCTGAGCTATTGGATAAATGATTGGGCCCATCAATTTGATCTTTCATTCAAGAGGGACCTGCTGTCCCCTTTACCCTGACCACAGTCCTCTTCCTTTCCTCTTTCAATATACCCAGGTCCTTGTATAATATTTTCCTTCCATCCCAGTCTTCTTCTCTCTATCCAACATAGCTCCATTTCCTTATTCCTCATCCTCTGTGCTCTGACCTACCAACATCTACCTCACCCTCCTCCTCTTCCTTTCCTCTCCACATCACCTCCATATCATGAATAATTAAGATGATGCCATGAATTGATCTAGCAGATCTGGTATTCTCTGTTATTTACTAAGCTGTCTGTTACATTCAAATATGGCATCCATGAGTATTTCCCCTGCCAGAGCGCCACAGAATGCATTCTGCCTTGTGAAGGCCCAGAGAGTGGGTATGATTTGAGTAGAACAGATGATCCATGGTTCAATAGAAAACCTTCTGAAGCCGTTATCCTGTGATGGAAATAAAGGCAGAAGACCTACTGGGGAGTGGTAGCAAAAAGAGGAAGGTCATGGGTTCATGCTGGAGACCATGCATAGGAAAGATGCTGGTGCCTTTTGATGGCCAAAGGTTTAATAAGTAGCACAAATCTACTAAAACGAAAGTAAAATTTGTGAATTTGGAGAACTGAAAAATCCTCTGATAAAGGACCTGGTTGGTTGTGGTATTAATCATTCCTGTTTGAAGCAGTTTTAACATTAACTAAAGCAGAAAATATCAGCACCTCTGCAGAAGTTACTAAATCACAAATAAAAACCATGAAGAAAATGAAGAGGCAGATGGTATGGTTGTCATTACAAAAAAGGAAAGGAAAGGAAAGGAAAGAAGCCCTTAGTAAGAGTGTTTGACAAAAAATTACCAGAACCAGTGAGCAGTGAACTAAGGCAGAGGAGGGCTGTGGGAATTGTGGCATTCAGGATCAAAGAAATAAGTGTCGTACATATAGCAAAATCTGCAGAAACTGCAATACAGAGAGGCAATCTGCAAAAATCATCAAAGCAAATAATGTACATGCACTCACACAAATCTAAATTGATGACGCAAGGCCAGCAGTAGATGAGACATCTTTTGGACCAGTGCCCCATGTCAGTACTGGGGGGAATAAAAGCTTTGTCATAGTTAAACTTGATACAGGAATCCAAGACAATGTACTATCAGCCAACATCTACCGGAAAAATTAGGGATCAATTCTAGATAAAAAAACCAAAAGTAAAATAATCAACATTTACATTCATTTGTCTGTAGGTTAGTCTGCCTGGGAAAATGGTGAAAGCTCAATTGTTTGGGACTGGACACAGTACTAGGCAATTTAACACAGGGAACGATCTTGCACTCATGTGGAGGTGGACTGGATGATCTAATATGCATTTTCCATCTCTGACCCCTGTAATTTTATGCTTCTGAGATAGTATCACTGCAGAAAAATTGCTAGTTGTTGGAATAAGAACTCAGAGCGCA
The DNA here is from genome assembly GCF_965140295.1 of Lepidochelys olivacea. Taxonomy (NCBI): domain Eukaryota; kingdom Metazoa; phylum Chordata; order Testudines; family Cheloniidae; genus Lepidochelys; species Lepidochelys olivacea. Next base: position 48,514,267 of record NC_140412.1, read on the forward strand.
TATGGTAAAACACTTATTTATATTACAGTAGTACCCAGATCCCAATCAGGAATGGTTCCATTGTAATTGGCATAGAACAGACACAAGATCAGGAGACAGACACTGTCCTAAAGAGTTTACAATCTAAGACAAGAGGCAAAAAGGGTGAAATTCTCACTCCTGCTCTGGCCCCTTTATTCAGGGTAATTTTTTAGATTGTTTATCTTGGCTAATTTATAATACCATTTTATTCAAGGTAAAGGGGCCAGAGCAGCTTTAAAAGTCCTGCTTCTGGCTGAGGGAGAAGCCCCGCAGTGAAGGAACTGAGAACAGGCACTGGATGTCCTCTGTGGACCCCCCCACCCCCAAACTCTCCTCAAGATCCAGTGTAGGGGACATGCTGATGACATGGGTAGGGGCAAGATGTGCATTTCAGGGGCAGGACTACAGTACATAGTACTGTGGAGATTTTGGGCAGCTTTGCCATCTATAGGACAGACTGGGGATGCTGCCAATAGTTAGTCTCCTGAGGCTCCCTAAATTATAAGGGGGCCACTGCAGCCTTAGAAGCAGCCCAGAATTTGGAGACTACAAAGGTGGTTTAAAGTCACCATAGCCTTCTGTCCTTCCGGGCTGTGAGTCTGTGCTGAGTTTTAGAGGTACAGCACAGACTCACTCCCTCATTCTTTATAGGAACTGCATCTTTACCTCCTCTCTCCCAGTTTATTTTGACTGTAAGCTCTTTGAGGCAAGGACTATCTCTTAGTATGTGTATGTGCAGTGCCAGGCACAATGGGTTCCTGATTCTCTAAGACCCTCTAGGATATTTTTGTAATTTTGAAGAAATAATTCTCTAGTTTATAATCAAGGTCTTATATGAAAGCCCTTCATACTTGTCTGTAAACAGCAAACTATTAATAATCTGTCAACACATTAACAGAAGCTGATGAACGACCTTTGTTGCCTAAAAGTTTTGGCCAAACCCCACAACATTTTATATGATCTACACAAGGCTGCCTCATCTACAGCAGCATTCTGGGCTAGATACATCACTCTATACTCTACCTAACTCATAGTCCCAATATCGGCCATGACCTGCCCAATTTCCAGAGAACATTTTCTCATATATATACTGAACAAACTGGCTAGTGGCTCTGTATCCCAAATAATTTACATAACTTCCCAAAGCAGACATAAAATTTATTCTGTCTGATGCAGGGTCAAATCCTATGGTCTGCAGACAAGCCAAAGGAGATCTCAAAGGTTGCAGAAACAGATCATTTCTGTCTGAGGCGTGTCCTAGACATGGAGCAGATGACTCTGGGGTGTGTGTTTGTGCACCTCTAGACGGGGAGGTTGGGAACAGCATTAACTTGGGCATGGACAGCCACTTGGATATCTACTACACAAGCAGAGTAAAATTCTGTGAACAATAGCTCCTTCAGCTAGCACTCCAAGCCCCAAAGTCATAAGAATCTCCAGTGGAGGGGTTTCTACAAACCCCCAAGAAGAGCTGACAAGTTACCCAGTCAGCACTTCCCTTCTTTGGTGTTCCTCACCTCCCACAGGGAGATCTTCCAAGGCAAGGTCCTCATTGCTTATGTAAATAAAGATTTTTCTGTTTCCCAGGAAAAGTAAGTGAGCCCACCTGTTGACAAGTAATGCCATCAGAAACGTTAGGTAATTTGGTGACAAACTCCTTTTCATTGCTTATATTTGTTTAATTTCCATTAAAGGAAAGCAATGTGACAGATTTTGTTCCCTGACAGATGCTCATGGCAGGTGTCTAAAAATGTGTTAAAGCTCTCAATGGATACTTTCAAAGTCCATTATGAACACAAAAAAATATAACAAGTGTAATACTTAAGACAAGGTGCTTTATATAGACTGAAAAGCACACCAGATGCAGTCTGAAACTAATGGAAATATGGATATTCTGTTTTGTTTTCTCCCCTCATTTTCAAATATCATTCATCACCCTGAATTTTCAAGGGTTCTTTCCAAGGCACCCGTGTCATCCATACCAAATATAAAATAGAGATTCCACTTTGGCAGAAGCTTGGGCTCTAAATCAGGGATAGAACCTTATTTCTCCTTTTTCTCCATCTACTGGAACCTGCCTTCTATCCTATAATAGAGATCTGGACTGTGGTTCTTGTGTTTACATAAGGGACAAGCGACCTCCCATTTAAAAAACTCCCTGCACACCAGTGCTTACTGTTACTTTTGGGGTGTGCACACAGCTTCTGTTTGTTTTCTCTTTGATTTTTCTAGATGCCATGTGAAATATCTATCATCATTACCAGCCTAGCCTTTCCCCAACCTACAGAGCTGATATCAAATCCCTTTACACTCTTAAGATGCAGTATCAGCTCTAAAAGAGTGCACTATAAAAAAGTCTTTGGAGGAGTTCAATTTAAAGGTAGACAAAAGACTAACCTAGTTGCAGAGAAACGTAAGAGGAAATAAAGAATTGACATCAATGCTGTGAGGACAGGATGGGACCAGACTGATGAATTCATAAACATAGGGCTAGGGATAATATTTGCTATTAGAATACAAGGGTAGTGGGCATGGATCTCAGGGGACTGAAGAAGAAACACTGAGACTCACTTCTGGGACCCAAATTCAAATCTGTCCTAAGTCAATAATGGCCATTAAGTCATCATCATCAGATGGCCATTCAGTGGCCTATGCGAAATCAGTTGGTATCTCAGACAAGTTTACACCCTATTAGGACCATTGTTGGTGTTCTCAATATAAAACAGAGACTAAAAGTGCATGGAACTTAAACTACTCTCTCACCTTTCGTGGGGATCCCTCCAAAATAAGACTGAGACCTGTTGAAGAGCAATACGGGGAAGCTTGTACTGACTCAGAGAGTTGATCTGGCACTGTTCAATTAACTAAATTGACAGCATACGACAAGGAGGTGAAGGTGGAAGGGAGAAACAAAAACTAAGTGCTGCAAACCTCTGATATGGTTCCAAGCCAGTTCAGTAAAGTCTCAAACACTTAGCTCTAACCAGTCCAAGTTATGTTTCCAAACGGTTCACACATCTGTAGATCCAATTACGTGCATATTGTTCTTTGGGGGATGAAATTTTGTTTTACTACCATTGGAAACATAAAGGCTATTTCATCTGGGCTGTGTAGAGCAACAATGATATCTGAAATCTAATGACCTAAAGTGTTTACTCAGAGGTGCCTCTTAGACTTACCCCTTTCCTGAAAGATACTAGCCTGAACTTGGAATTAACATGAAATAGCTAATTTAATGGTTTTTCTGTTAAAAAAATATGATTCTTGAGTAATTAATAAAGGCCCACTCTGGAGCCTTTTCTTGGATCTTCAAATCAACTCACTACAGGAGATCCTGGGATGCTTTGTCCAGAAAGTGAGAATAGAGGGAATAGAGAACTTGACAGAGTGTTACTTCCAAGGGACAGAAGCAGCATAGAAAATAGGAAAGCCAGCAGGACCCCAAGGGAGTGAGGCAATGGAGGGAGTTAGGAACCTCAGTAAATAAATAATTAATCCAATAAAATAAAAAGCCAGCTATATATAGCTCAAAAGGCCATTTGTTGAGGAAGAAATGTATTTAATATTCTGACACACAGGTAAGTTTGCTTTATTTTTCAACCTTTTGTGTTCACTTAATTCTTCTTTTGCTATAATATTTGGCCTAATAGCAAAACAGAAGTATAGAATTATTTCTAAGTAGCATTTTGGATCTGAGGAGGAATACCACTGGTGTTCACAATATCTTCACTGCTCAATAAAAAGCTTTAGTTCAAAATATTGGTTGGTACATTTTTTAGTTTGCTTTTGAAATGAAATCCTTTCTGTGAGAACGTGATTACAATAGGTTTGTATAAATTAGATAAAGGATAAAATCCATTGCAAAATTTAGACATCCCCTCTGCAAGTTCCAGAAAATCCTTATGTCCAAACCTAGATAAACTAGTGCAGACTCTGATCCGAAAGATCAATACAATTTCAGGTGCCCAGTAATGAGTAAATAGACAGCTATGATGCTGTTTCAGGCTGGAAAAAATCCTATCGCCCAGAAATCCAGAGCAAACAGAACCTGGAAAAATAAGCATCAGCTTTTTCTTAACAGCAGACATAGGCAACAGGAGAGACTGGGATTGGCCTACTACAACACTGAGCTGTCAGAGAGAAGGGGAGCCAGAACAGCTGAAGGGTAGTGGAATCAGGCAATGGGGAGAAATGGCTGAGCTGAACAACAGAACTGAGCTGTCAGGCAGAGGGGAAGGGAAAGGGCCTAGCTAATGCTAGACATTCAAGTTGTGTTTTGGGAGAACTGCGTGGCACGGAGATAAAAAGCAGCACTGACCAGCTCAACCTCACTTTGGCTATGTTGCCTGTTAGTGCTTTGATCGGAGGTGTGCAGTGACTGAGGCATGGAGAGACCAGATCTGACCTTTGAGACTTTTCCAGAAAGGCAAGCAACAGTATTTTCCCCCCAGGCAAGCCAAGGCTGACTGTGCAGCAACTTTTAAAGCTTAGCAAGCTTAGCAGCAGCAAATGATCTGGAACATTTTTGATTAAAGGAGGAAGTGTAAGGCTTGCAAGTCAGAAATATGGACCCTGTCCTCCAACTCTATAGGTGCCAAGTGCCCTAAACACAGTGGCTCTGGCATAATACCACTATACAGTCAGGGAATAGGCTGCAGCACAGCTTTCTGTGTCCTTTGTATCTGAAGAGCCCTGCTTTGTCCCATGGCACTGCCTCCATGGAAACATGGGGCAGAGTTTTAAGAGATCTCGTCTCCCACTTTTTGCACCTGAATGAAGTAGCTAGATCTTCCAAAGTGCTCGGCGCCTCCCACTGCTTTCAGTGAGGACTTCTGAAAATCTGGTTAGTTATTAAGGTGCTTAAATGGGAATTCTTCAGAACTGAGCTCTTTTGCAAGTCTGGCCCAAAGCACATGCTTCATCTTAAAAAAAAAAAATCCAGCAGATCCAAGCCAGTTCTAGTGCATTTAGAATAGTATTTACTTTATATATTTTCCATATTTAACTTCAGAAATACTTGATAAACAAATGATTAAATTATGCAGTATGTAACTGATAACAGCTATTATTAACCGTTCAGGATAACTACCAAAATGGAATATTTAATTCAGTTCTCTGGCAATGAAACGAATATGATTTTATTATTGATGTTACAGTGGCTCCCAGTCAGGGCCCCATTGTACTAGATACCGTACAAACACACACAAAGGTATAGTCCCTGTCCTGAAGAGCTTCAGTCTAATCAGAGACAAAATGCAACAAGTAGATTTATTAAAAAATGAGATGGGGAAAGGAAGGACAAGGGTAACAGTGGTAGCAGCACATGATTACACAGACTAGGTATATGGCCAATTTCTATTTTATTCTCTTCTATATATGTTATTATATCACACTTACCGCTGTAGTACCTGAGAACTTTTACTCATGCATTATAGACTCATAGACTTTAAGACTCAGAGACTTTAAGGACAGAAGGGACCATTATGATCATCTAAGCAATGTGATTAACATCTGTCTCGTGGTTGGCCTCTCAAACCTCTTTGGAGGGGGAGAAGTTCATGCAGTGTAGTTTTTGTTTTGGAATTTGCAGACAGACACAGACATTGCTATATATTTTTGTTAGAGAAGGCAAGGTCAGAAAAATATGCCTTGCACTTAGAACAGAAAGTGGTGACATTTCTGATGGTCCTTAGTTCAATAAATATAACATTGTTATCCTCATGGGAGATCTAAATGCACAGGTTGGTGATGATAAACACTGGATGAACACATTATGGACAGACATGACATCCTAGGACAGACTGACAACAAGGAATGTTTTGTTGAACTGTGCAACCTGAGCAATCTTTACATTGGGTGTACACAACTTCCACACAAAGAAAGAAATTAAATGACATAGTGATCAGATGATGGCTTCCCTCAAAAACATATTGTCATTAGTAGGCACTGCAGAAGATCATTGTTTGATGCCTGGATGTACACAAGTGTTGGTGTTGGAAGTGACCACCATGTAGTTATTGGGATTAAAAAAAACTACAGCAGGTAATACTACACAAAGTAGAGGAAATGTATGACATTAGATAGTTAGTAGATCTAGCACAGAGGGCTAATTTCAAGCTGCAGCTTACCAATAGATCTGAAAAGTTAAAGACACTGATGGAGGACATAAAAGAACAATGGCAGTTGTTCAAAGAAACAAGTGTGGATGTAGGTAGGACTACAGTGGAGGTGAGATGATCTAAGAAAGAAAAATGGCTCCAACCAAATACAGAGGCTTGTCGAAAAGAGAAAAGAATCACAGGAAATCCAACAAGAATGGGACTGGAGCAAAAGACCTATTCTACTACAAGTATATGCAGACAAAGATGAGGAAGTTAAAAGATCAGACAAAAGAGCTAAGAAAGAATGGATGGAAAATAAAGCAAAAGAACCTGAGAAGGTGAACAGGAGTTGGGGATTGGTCCTGCTTTGAGCAGGGGGTTGGACTAGATGACCTCCTGAGGTCCTTTCCAACCCTGATATTCTATGATTCTATGAGATTCTAAACAGCTTTCTTCACATCACTGTGGTATTGGGAAGGTTCAGGATGGTACAATGTTAACCACAGAGAAAGGACAGAGAGCCCATTGGATGGAACATTCCCAGGTTATGCTTCATCAGCTAGAACCACTAACACACTGAGAGATGTAAAGAAATAGCAGACTTACCAATATCACCAGAAGTAATCACTTTTGAGAAAGTAACTGAGGCCACAACCAACTGAAGAGCTGAAAAGCACCAGGCTATGATCAGACAGATGTTGAAGTGTTAAAAGCTGAAAAAGAAGTGATGGTGAATTACATGTGCAAATATTACCTCACCCACCTTGTCTTTCTAACATCCTGAGACCAACATGGCTACGACAACACTGTAAATAAATGTGCAAGTTGGAGAGAATGGTTTGGGGAAAGGAGACCTGTCCTAAAGATTGTAGAAGAGGTGTCATCTGTAAAACCCTAAAAACAGAGAGCAACTTTTTTGTGATAGCTGGAGAGGGTTGACACTCCTATCTGTACTTAAAAAAGGGTTTTTCATTATCATTTTGAATGGGAATGAAAACTGCTGTTGATAAAGTACTCAGGGTGGAACAGGTTGGATTTTGATCTGATTGATCATATTCAGAACAGATTTCCACCTTGAGAAGACTTTTTGGCAAAGGCTTAGAATACCAGCAGAAGGTGGTTTTTAATGTCCTTGATTTTATGAAAGCATTTAATAGGGTCCACAGAAAAGCCCTCTGGAAGATCCTGAGACATTTATGGACATTTGTGTTAATTTGATAAAAGCTTTCAGTGATGAGTCTGCATGCAGTGTCAGGAGAGAGAGCAGACATGCAGTGTCAGGACAGTTTGCAGACACGGAATAGGATAAGATGATTACTGGTGTAAGGCAGCATTGTGTAATATTCCCACTTCTCTTCTGCACTGTAATGTGATGAGAACAGTGATGGTTGCTGCTAAGGACAGTGATACTGCTTAGATAAGAGATAATCTGTGAGATTTAGACTTTGCAGATCATATGGTCATATTTGATACCAATTTGGATGTAATGAAAATACTATTTATTTGTATAAAGCAGAAGCTGCTAAAGAGGGACTTCAGATCAGTATGCAGAAGACCAAGACCATGGAGACAGGAGAGAAAGTTCTCAACACTGGCTGATGTGTGATTGACGGAGAAGAGTATGCAAGAGGTGTTGACTTTATCCATCTTGGAAGTACAATTTTTGCTAATGGCCAGCTCACTAAAGAAATGAAGCAAGAATTGGTAGAGCCAGTGGATCGGTCTCCCATTTGTCAAACATCTGAAAGAGTAAGAAAATACAGCTACACACCAAAATGATAGGTTTCAGAGTAACAGCCGTGTTAGTCTGTATACACAAAAAGAAAAGGAGTACTTGTGGCACCTTAGAGACTAACCAATTTATTTGAGCATGAGCTTTCGTGAGCTACAGCTCACTTCATCGGATGCATACTGTGGAAACTGCAGAAGACATTATATACACAGAGACCATGAAACAATACCTCCTCCCACCCCACTCTCCTGCTGGTAATAGCTTATCTAAAGTGATCACTCTCCTTACAATGTGTATGATAATCAAGTTGGGCCATTTCCAGCACAAATCCAGGTTTTCTCCCCCCCCCACCCTCATACACACACAAACTCACTCTATTGCCAGCAGGAGAGTGAGTTTGTGTGGGGGGGGGTGAGAAAACCTGGATTTGTGCTGGAAATGGCCCACCTTGATTATCATACACATTGTAAGGAGAGGTTTCAGAGTAACAGCCGTGTTAGTCTGTATTCGCAAAAAGAAAAGGAGTACTTGTGGCACCTTAGAGACTAACCAATTTATTTGAGCATAAGCTTTCACGAAAGCTTATGCTCAAATAAATTGGTTAGTCTCTAAGGTGCCACAAGTACTCCTTTTCTTATTGTAAGGAGAGTGATCACTTTAGATAAGCTATTACCAGCAGGAGAGTGGGGTGGGAGGAGGTATTGTTTCATGGTCTCTGTGTATATAATGTCTTCTGCAGTTTCCACAGTATGCATCCGATGAAGTGAGCTGTAGCTCACAAAAGCTTATGCTCAAATAAATTGGTTAGTCTCTAAGGTGCCACAAGTACTCCTTTTCTTTTTACCAAAATGATAGTGTACGACATTATTGTCCTTCCAATGTAACCCATTATGGAAATACACAACAGGAAGCTGAATGCATTCCACCAGCATTGTTTAAGAAGAATCTTGGGAATTCATTGGCGAGACTGTATAACCAATGTGGGTGTGTTGTGCCGCATGGGTCAGTAGACTGCGGATTCAATAATTAGACAGAAGCAGTTATGGTGGTTTGGACATGTCGTCAGGCTATGCTGTGGCAGAAGCACAAGCTACTACTTAGATTGGATTCCAACTGGAGGGAAGAGAAGGCCCGGAGGACAAAGAATGACTATCACAGCATGTTCGAAAAGGATGCTGCCATCATGAAGACAACTTATGATGGCATAAAACATCTTGCTGTAGATAGACAGCAGTGGGGAAAAATGGGTTGTCTCATGTGTCACTAGGCACAGGAGATTGTAAATTTAAGTAAGTTTGTTCATGTGAGAGTTCATTCCACAGTCTGGGCTGGCACATGATTTTATCCATCCCTGTTTAGCATAGTCCTTAAATTGGAGTTTAAAGTAAAGTCAGTGTGACTTACCACTAGCTTAAAATTAAGCATCTGCTTAATGGCTTTGCTGAACACGGATAGTTTCCTGAATTAGGATCTTAATTATTTTTATCAGTATAAGATTTAAGTAAACAAACATAAAACAGATATCAATCTTCACAGGTCATTTAATTAAATCAGCTGCCATAAAATAAATAGCAAAATAATCATTCAAAACAGATGTCAATTATTGGAAAACATGTTTTCCATTGGAAAAATTGTATGGTTTTTAAACAAACTATTTTCTAGTGTCTGAGAAGCAAGAAGAAAAGATATTTATTCTAATTTAACTTTTGATTCATTTTTTTTTTCTGGTCAGATGCTTCTCTCAGTTAAACCAGTATAAATCTGGAGTAACTCTTGAATTCAATAGAGCTGCTCTGAACTTACACTTGTGAAGCTGAAAGCAGAACTTGGTTGGTAACCACAAAATAAATAAATTAAAGTAGACTTTAGTAAAATAAGACAGGTGTAAAGCCACCCACCAACACTAATATATTTACATAACTCTTAAAATTGGAAGAGCCTGAGGTTAAGGCACTCTAAATTGTAGGGAGAAAAGCATACAGTGTTAACTGAGCTTCATCTTCACACTCAAAGGCTTGCTGAGTAGCTCAAAGAGAAACAATTTAATGATACTTTTGGAGAAAGAGGATCTCAGCTGTGTTGAAGTGCTTTAAGCAGGGTCCAATATTTCTCTATAAGTATCTTGGTTCAGTTGAGGGGAGACTACCCATTAAGTTTAAGGGGCTCAATGGTGAATTTCTAGAGAACTTTTTGGACTTTCTTACAATGCAGTGCATTTGTTAAGATTCCCTGCAAATCAGAAGGCTTTCAATCAAGCATTCCTAACCCATGTAGATTAATGGAGATTGTGATGATAATGAAATGAAAAGATATTTACAGGACTACATTCACTAATTTAATCTTGCATAACAACCATCTGATAAGCTTCTACTGTGAAGAGCTTTAAAATGTTAGTAGGGATAAAGCAATGCAGTATGAATGCAATTTACTTGTTAGATTCATTTAAACAAAACAAACCCAGTATTTGTTTCTGTTTCTTAAATTTAAAGCTTTGAAATAATTTTTAAAACCTCCTGAGAGATTTTGTCTTCCAGTGCTTGGTACCAAGGTGGTTTACTGTATTGATAGAAATATCATTCATACAAACATCATAATTCCCACAGATGCTCTCACAAGAAGTTGATTGCTCACAGGTCTAAGGTTTACTTCAAAAGATTCAATCCTGGCTTCTTCTGATATGCCTAATAGGAAGCCTTTAAATATTATTGTGGAGACAGCCTCAAATTCCCTCTAATCACTTCTTGGAACAATTTTTTGAACCCCTAGGTTTATACGATTTATTTTCCCTGTGTCCCCTCCCCTTTGCCCCCCCTTTTGTTCCCCTCCAAAATATTGCTGTGAGAACCTTGGAGATTGCTAGAAAGAGAGCGTTTGGGACTGTACTGTTAAGCACAACTCTGAAACATATAGCTAAAGAAAAATATTAAGAATGAAACGCACCTTCCCAAATCACAATGCTCCAGAAATAACTAACATTTGGAAATTACCAGTCACAGTCTAGAGATTTTCATTGTTTTCAATGAGAGCAGAATATGTCCATGATTCAAAAGATCTGAAATACTATGTTTCAGAGAGATTTATACTACTGATATGGGAATAGCTCCTGTTTGAACTCCTTCTGTGTTTTGTAAGGCTCCTTGCATTTGATATTATATTATCTTTCTCTTTTAAAACATCTTTTTAAGTGGAAAATATGATGGTAACAGGTTACAAACAATTAATGAAAGGAATCTACTCAATTACCAGGAAAGATTCATGTCTTATTAGCCATCTTTTTTCAAAAGAAAGTGAATTTTTAGACTGTTTATCTTGGCTAATTTATATTACCATTTGATGCAGTATTTACACCTATTTGATTGGCAGGGTGCCTAATTAATCACTGTTCTGCAATAACTGCCTGCAATGTATTTGATACACTACATTGGTGAGTGTTTTTCAGAACTATGAGGGGATGACTGCTGTGCTTGAAGTAACTAGAGCAGAAATTTAGTAAAAGTTCAATACAGAGCAGAGCAATTTAAAACTGGCTTGCACAGTAAGCTAAAAGAGCGTAAGCTCTCTTTGTTTGCAACTCAAACTGCTTGCTTTGAAGTGGATTCCTATCAAGGAAAGCCCTTGAGGCCTTGTCAACAGAAGAGATCAATTGTAGACTGGTAGATTATTCAAAGGTCATTTTGTAGGAAGGATTTTTCATCAGGATTCAGACTACCTTTTTTGAGCTACAATTTTTTTTTAACGTCAGATCTTTGAAAAACAATATTACCGTTTAATATTAATGTTGTGCTTTTCATTTGGGCTCTCAGTGAAGTGACTATACAAAAGTTGAGATGAGAGAAATATTTTTACAGCAAATACAGTATCTTAGACTCCTAAATATTGGAATACGCAGAAACCACTCTCTCTCCAGACCTCTATTGCACAATAGAAAACCTGCAAAACGTAGCTGAATGACCTTACTTTCTGCAAACGATGCCAAACGCTGTTCTTTGCGAGCTAAACCAAGCAACCAGTCCTTAGCAATACCACGTTACATAGAAATATAAAATCAGAAATGGTGAATAGACAATAACACTGACCAATTATTAGTAGGGCCCTACCAAATTCACGGCCATGAAAAACACGTCACGGACCGTGAAATCTGGTCTCCTCCAGTGAAATTTGGTCTTGTGTGCTTTTTACCCTATATTATACAGATTTCATGGGGGAGACCAGCATTTCTAAAATTGGAGGTCCTGACACAAAGGGACTTGGGGGGGGGGGGTTTAAGGTTATTTTAGGGGGGTCACAGTATTGCCACCCTTACTTCTGTGCTGCCTTCGGGGGGGGGGGGGGCTGGAGAGGAGCGGCTGTTGGATAGGTGCCCAGCTCTGAAGTCAACGCCCTGCCAGCAGCAGCACAGAAGTAAGGGTGGCAATACCATACCAGGCCCTCCTTACTTCTGCGCTGCTGCTGATGGTGGTACTACCTTCAGAGCTGGGCTCCCGGCCAGCAGCCACCGCTCTTCAGCTGCCCCGCATCACTGCTGCCAGCAGCAGCAGCGCAGAAGTAAGGGTAGCAGTACCGCAACCCTCCACCCCAATAACCTTTGACCCCCCCACACACACCTCCTTTTTGGGTCAGGACCCCTACAATTACAATTCAGATTTAAATAGCTAAAATCATGAAATTTACGATTTTTAAAATCCTATGACTGTGAAATTGACCAAAATGGACCATGAATTTGGTTGGGCCCTAATTATTAGAGATATGTTAATACTACCATAGTTGTGCCTTTGTAGAATTGCATCAGATTATGGGGCTGTGCAGCAGGTCAATTTTCTACTGAAAGAGAAATTTGTGATATTGAATTTTTTCCTCCCTTTTTTAAAACGATTGATACAATTCACAAAATATACTTATGTCTTGTGTATCTTGACCAGAATTGGCAAATAGTAGCAAAACTGCACACAACAAATTCCACTATGTAGCCCACAGAGCTAACTTAGCTTTTTGTGTTATTTAGCAGTAACACAAGGAACCTACGGGCTTCTGTCCTGTAAATTTCAGAGTAGCAGCCAGATTGACTGCTACTGTCAACAGATTGACAGAGCCAGAAGAGTACCCAGAAGTCACCTACTACAGGACAGGCCGAACAAAGAAAACAACAGAACACTACTAGCTGTCACCTTCAGCCCCCAACTAAAACCTCTCCAACGCATTATCAGGGATCTACAACCTATCCTGAAGGACGACCCATCACTCTCGCAGATCTTGGGAGACAGGCCAGTCTTTGCCTACAGACAGCCCCCCAACCTGAAGCAAATACTCACCAGCAACCACACACCATACAACAGAACCACTAACCCAGGAACCTATCCTTGCAACAAAGCCCATTGCCAACTGTGCCCACATATCTATTCAGGGGACACCATCATAGGGCCTAATCACATCAGCCATACCATCAGGGGCTCATTCATCTGCACATCTACCAATGTGATATATGCCATCATGTGCCAGCAATGCCCCTCTGCCATGTACATTGGTCAAACTGGACAGTCTCTACGTAAATGGACACAAATCAGATGTCAAGAATTATAACATTCATAAACCAGTCGGAGAACACTTCAGTCTCTCTGGTCACTCAATTTCTGACCTAAAAGTGACTATTCTTCAACAAAAAAACTTCAAAAACAGACTCCAACGAGAGACTGCTGAATTGGAATTAATTTGCAAATTGGATACAATTAACTTAGGCTTGAATAGAGACTGGGAGTGGTTGAGTCATTATACAAAGTAAAACTATTTCCCCTTGTTCATTCCTCCACCCCCCCACCCCCCCCGTGTGTGTGTATATAAATCTCCTCACTGTATTTTCCACTTTATGCATCCGATGAAGTGAGCTGTAGCTCACGAAAGCTTATGCTCAAATAAATTGGTTAGTCTCTAAGGTGCCACAAGTACTCCTTTTCTTTGTCCTGTAAGACATTCTCTTAAGCAAGTTAGCATAAGTAGAGCAGGCCTATCACCCTTAGCTTACATAAAATGGCCCATTCAGTTGCCCTAGATTTTGGGGAATTGGGAATAGCTTACTCAAGAGGAGAGTTGGTACATAACAATAACAGTCAACCGATACTGATACAGGGTTTGGATATTTTAGGATAGAATTGTTGTCGGAAATCTAACCACAAACTTGTTTGAGCAATGGCGGGGTATATGATAATGAGCTAACTGGTATTAATATGTTCACCTATAGTATAAGTGCATCCCAATGCTATGAGGGTGAGGAAATTAGATTTGGACATGGAAGGCTGGGCATCAGACTGAATATTCATGATAGTGTCCAGGCCCTATAATAGGCCAAGCCACCATGTAGTGGGGTGGCGAACTTTCCATCATTGACCCTTCAGCTCTTCATCGTTATCTACCACTAACCTCTGGGCATTGGGAAACTTAGATCATTGAACTCATTGGCATGTCAGGGACAGGGCTGGTCCTTTGTCTCTCACCACCAGGTCCCCGGAAAGGCTGTGCATATATAAGTATATGAGCATAGGCAGGGAATGACAAAGATATCCCTAATACTGGATTACTACTATTTGCTTACATGGTTTGGAGTTTTCTTGTCTTTATTACTTGTTTTACTAAACATAGCTAAGCCTTTGCTTTGTCCTCCGTGTGATTGTCTTTGCCATACACCCCAAGGTTCCCTACAAGATATTGAACTTGTTATTGCCAGTTTTAGTTCAATGGAGCCTGATTCTGAGATGAGAACCCTATTACCCCCAGCTCACTAAGTTAGTATCAATGTGCAATCAGTAACTGTCAGTAACCCCAGCTACTTTAAGACACCATTCTGTCCACTCCTGTAGCCAATAAGAAGATTCTTCTGTGACCCTTGTCTTCTTTCCTGCTCTCAGCATCTATCTGTTCCTGTGTGACCCTTTTAGTCTCACCTGGGAAACTCCTATCCCCAAATTCATGCAGTTGTCATTATTCTCTTAACTCAGCATGGGCTCGTTCAGGTGGGAGAGAGAATTTAACCCTCCTTCTGTTCAGCCATTTTGCAACATAAAGAAACTCTTCAGACAGGTTCAGCTATAACCAATGTTCAGTAGAGCAGGCATCTCTGCTGGTCTCCTTCCAGACAATGGAGAAAGATTAACTTACACAATATCTTTAATAACCGTTTGGTGCAGTTATTGTAGCCAAACCACTCGTCTCCTTTGGGCAAGGTTCTCTATGGTAAACACTGTAAGACTCCTATGGAGTGTTCCATAAAAAGTATTCATGTCAATAATTCACAATGTATATTTCATTGCCACTTTTTCTACAAAACTATTTAGAAATTGCATTTGTGTTATGAAAGTGCAAGCAGAAAGAACATAAGAACGCAATAATGGCCATACTGGGTCAGACCAAAGGTCCATCTAGCCCAGTATCCTGTCTTCCAACCATGGTTGCCAGGTTCCCCAGAGGGAATGAACAGAACAGGTAATCATCAAGTGATCCATTCCCTTTCACTCATTCCCAGCTTCTGGCAAACAGAAGCTGGGGACACCATCCCTGCCCATTCTGGCTAATAGCCATTGATGGAACTATTCTCCTTGAATTTATCTAGTTGAACCCTGTTATAGTCTTGGCCTTCACAACATCCTCTGGCAACGAGTTCCACAGGTTGACTGTGCATTGTGTGAAGAAATACTTCCTTTTGTTTGTTTTAAACCTGCTGCCTATTCATTTCATTTGGTGACCCCTAATTCTTGTATTATGAGAAGGAGTAAATAACACTTTATTTACTTTCTCCATACCAGTCATGATTTTACTGACCTCAATCATATCCCCCCCCCTTAGCTGTCTCTTTTCCAAGCTGAAAAGTCCCAGTCCTATTAGTCTCTCCTCATATGGAAGCCATTCCATCCCCCTTATCATTTTTTTTGCCCTTTTCTGAACCTTTTCCAATTCCAATATATCTTTTTTGAGATGGGGTGACCACATCTGCTCACAGTATTCAAAATGTGGGCATACCATGGATTTATATAGAGGCAATATGATATCTTCTGTCTTATTATCTATCCATTTCTTAATGATTCCGAACATTCTGTTTGCTTTTTTGACTGCTGCTGCACATGGAGTGGATGTTTTCAGAGAACTATCCACAATCCACAAACTATCCACAATCCTAAAGTCTCTTCCAACCCTAATAGTCTATGATTCTGTGAATGACTCCAAGATCTTTCTTGAGTGGTAACAACTAATTTAGACCCCATTATTTTATATGTATAGTTGGGATTATGTTTTCCAATGTGCATTACTTTGCATTTATAAACATTGAATTTCATCTGCCATTTTGTTGCCCAGTCATCCAATTTTGAGAGATCCTTTGAGAGCAGATAGTAGTCATTCAGCAGTAAATCAATCACAACTGCATTGCATTGTTTTATTATTTTATGTGATGTAACAGTCAAGATGTTCTCCTTTCATGAATTATTATTCTTAAACCTATATTTTTATATCAAATGTTAGTAAATGTCTTTTATTCATAGATTTTTGCAACAACACAGAATTGATTAGTTTTTAAGTCAAATTATTGAACTAAAATTAGTATAATTACAAAATACAGCTATTTTCTTGTTCTTGAGATTTGTTGATTGCTAGGGCAATTTCTGCAACCTTTCTCTGGACAAATTACCTCTCTTATCATGGAAAGTAATTACTTTACAAATGTGTATAGTAGTTACACTTTTAATCAACATTTTTTATCTACTAGGAGCGTGGGCTGGATTTGTACAATACATATTTATATGTGGCTGGGTTTTCAAAGAATTATAGCTTCAAAGGCTAGAAGGGACCACTGTGATTATCTAATCTGAACTCCTGTATAACAGAAGCCATAGGACTTCCCCAAATTAATTCCTAGAGCAGATCTTTTTGAAAAACATCCAGTTTAACAGCACTGCATACTAGAGCTGGCTGGAGAATATAATGGTTATTCCATAGGAGCTGTGACATTTCAAAATTGGTTCTCATTCTAGGTCGGAACAAAAAGCAGAAAATTTGAAATTTCCCATGGAATGAAAAATTCCCCCCAAAAAAGTCAATTTGGAGCCATCACAATATTCTGTTTCGACAATGCTGAATATTTTGTTTTGATAATGTCAATATATTTAGTTTCAGTAAGTGTGATGGGGTATCTACCCCACACAAGCCCTGGAAAGGGTTATGGTGGCCAGGTAGATCAATTAACTGCCTAGGCTGCACTGGAGGAAGAGCCAGGGACCAGGGTGTTAATTAAATGAGGCTCAGTGGAGCAGGAACAGGAAGGGCCTGTATAAAGCCTTGGAGCTGAGAGCAGAAGTGGGCTGCAGGGAAGTAGGCTGCAGTCACTCCCTGAGAGGAGGGAGATGTGCTCAGGACTTTAGAGGTAGTCCATGATTACTCCCTGAGAGGAGGGAATTAGAGGGCAGGCAAACTCAGAGAGAGAGGAAGCCAGGTAGGTAGGAAACGCTCAGGGAGAAAGCAGCAAGGGAGGAAAGTGCAGGGCGTGGCTGCTGACTGGAGGGCCCCTGACTGGAACCTGGAGTAGAATGTGGACCTGGATTCCCCTACCAGCCACTGGGGATGTGGCACCAACCAGGCAGAGGTCAGTGGAGTCCCTGATTTGTTCTGGAAAGACTTTGTTACATGTCCCTCAGCCCCCATGCTCCCTGGAAGGGGGAACCATGGAGTGACCTGGCCGGAGGGCTGAGTCACAAAGAGGAGGCTACGGTTCCTAGAGCAAGAGGGGTCTGCAGGACAAGATGATGATGAGAGACACCACCAGAGGAGGCTGCTTCGCCTGACCAGAGCTTATCCCCAGGAGATGATGGCCAGGAGGAGTTACCACTAGCAGTGAGTGAATCCTGTCACAGTAAGGTAAAGTTTCATTGTGACTATGTAAAAATATTGTATAGAATATATTTAATACAAATAAAACAATCAGAATGACAAAATCAAGTTTTCATAGGAAAAAGTAAATATTTCTCATTTTGATACTATCAAAAATTTCATTGAAATTGACGTGTTCCTGCAAAACATTTTTATTTCAACAAAACTGCATTTTCCAACTGCTTATTGTTCTGTTGATATGTTTTTGACCAGTCCGACTGATATAACTGCAGATTTTATGTAATCTATATGTAGAGAATGAGAAATTTATTTCATCATTGGTTCAATGGTTCACAGTTCAAATTTTACTGAATATCAAAATAGAGGGGGACTGGACAGCTCAAAAGAATTGTAAAAGGATCATTAAGAAATGTACTGCCTTCAAAAGAAAAGATTGGACAGTACACTAGTGAATAAGTTGAATGGGGTATATACATCTTACTACTCCATTACAAATGTCCACTGGCAATAGCTGTCCCTTCAATGCCAAAAAAGCAAACTGGCTACTTGTACATAGTCTTTCCTTTAAAGATTTACAGATGTGTGTTGGACATTACTGTAAAACACTATTCCCGTTGTGATCTGTTTATTCCTATGGTCAATTCTATAAAAAATAGGAATATTAATATTGCAACACTGGTTGCTTTTCTTATTCTAGTATGAAAACTAACCAGCGGACAGTAACCTATGGCTACTGCAGTCTGAAATGGTAACGGAAAGGCTACCCCAGTGAAAAGAGAACACTGATTCTCTTTGTTAACAGACAAAAGAAATATATTCTGGTGAATGTTATTTAATTATTTCAATGGGAAAAATTATGGCTAAATACAAATAAAAAGTTGATGGAAGGCTGAGTAAATTGTTTTCAGATTTCAGAGATGCTGTTAACATTTTCAATATTGGGGTACCGGGCATTGACCACTGTCGGAAGACAGGATACTGGGTTAGATGGCCTGACCTTGTATGGCTGTTCTTAAAGATTATTAGTTATGTTAACCCTGAATTGGTTAAAAACTTAAAGCAACATACCCTATAACAGCTTTGAAAGTCTGTTGTGCATTCAATTGGAATCTGTATTTCCCAAGTCCTACTCCTCATGATCAGATTGTCAAAATAACAGATTCCTATTTTCTAAGCATTAATTATTCTTTTTTAAATTCAATTTAAGGCACCTTACTTTTCCATTAGAGGTAATTATTAGAATACTATTGCATTGAAGTTCATCTTTGAATGAAGAAAAGCTCCAGCACTGAACAGCACATATCACAATAACCTGCACTTCCTTACAAGGAGCGGTGAAATCCCTGGAAACCATAATGAAAGGCTCCTTCATACAGTACATTTTAAAACGATCCAGAGACTGAAGCTGGCACAGAATACAGCCACCTGCTTGGCAAGTACAGTATCTTACCATCAGCACATTCATCCTGTGCTCCAAGATTTAAGCTTCCTTTATGTATGTTTGCAGGTGATGCTTAAGATGTTTGGCTTTGTCCTATAAAACTCTAAATAACTTAGGACCTATCTAACCAAGAGACTTCCTCTCTCCCTGTGCCATAAACATCGCAATTTAGATCAGCAGAAGAGCTTAAGTTGAAGCATGAGAAGGTGTTGATAGAATGAGGCTCTCTGTGAGGGCCGAACAGCTTCAGAATTCATCCCCCGTGGGTCTGAAATAGCCCGAATCCAATGACCATCAGGACAAAGTATAGTTTTCTCCAAAGCATGTGAAAACTGGAAGAGGGGAAGAATTGTTAAAGGAGGAGGAGGATTTGGGCTTTGAGTTGCCTGGCTTGCTTGTAGCAGATTATATTGATTTGTATGGCTACATTTTCGTTCTGCATTTTAAAGCTTTGTTTGGAACATCTACAGTGTCTGGATAGGAACTCAAATGTACATAACTCTGAATGAAACTATAATTAGAGTCATGCTGAAAACTGAAATCTCCTGGCTTTAAATAATTGTTAGACGCTTTTTTCCCCCTCTGTGAGCTTTAGAGTAAAGACAGGGATAAGAGAGAAGATGTTAAAGAAGGAAGACTCAGAAGAAATCAGGTATTCATATATTAGTGTAGTTTCATGGTAATATGGATTACAAAGATGTTTAAATGAATTCCACAAGTGCTAAATTCAGTGGACCTTTTCATGGTCTGTGATTTAACTCAATAATCATCTACATGAGATAAACCTCCTGTTTATTAACAGCAACATGCGGCAAAAGTTAAAAGTTATTAAACCAGTTTCTTTTAACTCTTTTACATGATGGAAATTTCAAGTGGGTTGCAATCAGAATAATGTCATCTTTATCAGTGTAATAAAGTCACAAAGCTGTTACTTCAGTTGAGTCAATATCTCCAAACAAACAGATATTAAAAAGTGAATAGAGGGGAAGACATGGGGGAAATATAGGTTCTCTTTTTATGGTTTAATGATAGATGGATGACTGACACCCATTAGACCTGTATCTTGAAATGGAAAATAAAGAAAAACAGAGGACAGACACAGAAAAGAAAGCAAAACAAATAGAAATCCCCCCTTCTGAATTGTTCTGGGTTTTATTCTTCTCTGTCAATGGAAAACAACCCAGGATGTAATGAGAGCCTTTCTAGAATTTACTAGTAACGTTTGAGTTAAAAACGGTTTTACATAGGTTCATAGATTTAAAGGCCAAAAAGGGACTACTATCTAGTCTGACCTGAATAACACAAGTCAGAGAATTTCACCAAGCAACTCCTGCATCAAGCAACTTGTGGCTGAACAACATGTATTTTAGAAATAAAGCAGAAAGAGAGAGAGAGTCACCTTGAAATAGTCTCAGAACATGTCAGAGCCCCATTCCTGAAACAAACATGCTCAGTACTTTTTTCTTGATATAACTGTAGCTGAAGCATAACAGGCTCTTTTGTAAGTAAGCTCCAGGTTAACAATTGCTTATTCTATTGGTCTAAAACCTGTTATACTCTCTCTCATAGTTAGATCAGGCTTCCATTGTCATGACAGTAAATTAAAAGGAGTAGTTTTAACTTAATTGCATTGCTGTCATCCCATAGTATATTCAAAAGTATATTACAAGCAATAGCTGCCATACTCTCATGGGTTGTGTCAAGGTTCCTTCCCCACTCTGAACTCTAGGGTACAGATGTGTGGACCTGCATGAAAACCTCCTAAGTTTACTGTTACCAGCTTAGGTTAAAACTTCCCCAAGGTACAAATTAATTTTACCCTTTGCCCTTGGAATTTCCACTGCCACCACCAAACTTTAACTGGGTTTACTGGGAAACATAGTTTGGACACGCCCTTCCCCCCAAAAATCCTCCCAACCCTTGCACCCCACTTCCTGGGGAAGGTTTGGTAAAAATCCTCACCAATTTGCATAGGTGACCACAGACCCAAACCCTCGGATCTTAGAACAATGAAAAAGCATTCAGTTTTCTTACAAGAAGACTTTTAATAGAAGTAAAGGAATCACCTCTGTAAAATCAGGATGGTAGATACCTTGCAGGGGAATTAGATTCAAAACACAGAGAATCCGTCTAGGCAAAACCTTAAGTTACAAAAAAGACACAGACAGGAATAGTCATTCTATTCAGCACAGTTCTTTTCTCAGCCATTTAAAGAAATCCTAATCTAACACATACCTAGCTAGATTACTTACTAAAAGTTCTAAGACTCCATTCCTGTTCTGTCCCCGGCAAAAGCAGCATACAGACAGACCCAGACCCTTTATTTTTTTCCCTCCTCCCAGCTTTTGAAAGTGTCTTGTCTCCTCATTGGTCATTTTGGTCAGGTGCCAGCGAGGTTACCTTTAGCTTCTTAACCCTTTACAAGTGAGAGGATTTTTCCTCTGGCCAGGAGGGATTTTAAAGGGGTTTACCCTTCCCTTTATATTTATGACAGGTTGCTTACTAAATCTTTCAGATCTCTTTTTCCTCTGTCCTTTAAAAATGGATTAATATCTGTGTATTGGAAATCTCTAGAAATGATGTATCCTAAGCCGTGACATCAGTGTAAGTGAACACTTCCCTGGCATAAGGGTCTCCTACTGCTCAACAAATGGAAAGGCATCTGTCAAAAATAGGTGAGAGGTTTTTCACAGGAGTGGGTGGGTGAGATTCTGTGGCCTGCGTTGTGCAGGGGGTCAGACTAGAGGATCATAATAGTCCCTTCTGACCTTAGTATCTATGAAAAAAAAATGTTGACGTGAAGCTGAAACACTGCTCCTGTGATACTGTTTCATTACAATGACTATTTATATTGTATTAAATGATTGACACTGCTATAATTAATTTTATCTGATAGAGGGTGGTGCAATAGAATGTCAGTTTATCACTGTAGCATATTGACTAGCTGTTCTCTGATTGGTTTAGGGAGCAGATTAATTAGATGCTTCAGGCTATCAAAAAGTAGCTTATCATTAGAACTCATTTGGCAGCCAGGAAGCTAATATTAATACAATTGAATACTAATAAGATTTCTAACATGCCTCAGGGGATTAACTTGCTACTGGCCAGAGTTAAATAGGAAAACCTCTCTTTTCTAGACCCAGTAAGTTGAATGGATATAGACAAATAAAGAAGCCCTGTCTGGATCTCTACAGTGAATAATAGTTCAAACAGTGTATGTTGTGCCCCTGACAGTATCAGATACCTGTCATAAATCGCTAATAATGACTATATTCTGAGCTCAAATGAGGGCTGACAATCTACTGTAGGCCCTGAATCTTGAGAGGTGCTGCTGACCTCACTGACCCCCTATAAGAGCCATTGAAGTTAATCACACAAATTCTTACTTATTTTTACTCAACTTTAGTCAATCAAAACTACCATTGATTTGTGTACAAAAATGAGTAATAAAATTCCAGGATTTGGTACTGAAAGTGTTTGTTCATCACTACCATTTCCAGTATCTCCTCTGCTTCAGTTCTTCATCTGTGCTCTGTTTGCATTTTCTCTCTCTAGCTTTGATGTATTTGGTAATGTAACATATATATTTTATATATAGTTAATTACAGAATTATTTATGATTGATGCTTGAATTAGTTGGCAAATATTTCTCTCTCATAAAATATAAAATTTAAAAAAAAACCATTTATCCATGAAGGGCCTGGTTCTGTTAGTTCTTACTTTGACAAAGCTCCCAATGATTTCAGTGCAACTATGCAGATCCAGTGGTCCCAGCAGAGCCAGTGGTGAAATGCTGCAACTGGTTGGGGTATCTGGGTATGGATTGTGTTCCTCAAACCTCTATGTATTTCATTTGCATAAAGAAATATTATAGTATGGTTTCATATGGGTGAAGAAATTTCACCCTACATTTGACTAGTTTGAAAATTGTTACAGACTAATGATTTACAACATAAATATAAAATAGCTGCAATTTATTGATCAAATTTAGAGTCTGACTTTCCCGTACCACATGCTGAATAAGAACATGAGAGGAAGGCTGTAAAACTAAGCTGGCTCTTTATTAACAGAACTATTTACAGATGTGCTGCAACTACAGTTTAGATTCCAGCCAGGGGCACACAAACTGGCTTCCTGTTGTCTCCTCCAAACTCTTCCTTCCTGCAACCTATGTTCCTCCTTCCAGGTTCCATGCAGGTCACTACATACACTATTGCTATAATTATGCATAACAGTGGTGATGGTAAGAAACGCAGCAATAAATAGCCAAATCTCAGAGCAACCCAAGAACTGAACTCTGAACCAAAACTCACCAGAGGGCCAGTTCTTTCACCAGCATACCACACATATGATATGACATGCTCTTGGAGTATTGTCTGTTTTATTGCTTTCTGAAATAACATCACCCACTTGTGGAAAATCTGAAGCTTGTCTCTCTTACCAACAGAAGTTGTTACAATAAAAGATATTACCTTACCCACCTTGTCTCTCTAACATCCAGGGACTAAAATGGCTTCAAGAACACTGCATATTTACTGAAGTGACAGTGCAAGGGAAGAAGTGGAAGGTACTAGCTGTTTCCAAAGAAAGACAGAGGCTAATGTTGCTGAAATGTATTTTGAATATATTGTTATCAGCTTGCTGCTGTTAACTACCAAATTTCACCAGAATCCTCTTCTGGGGAGCTAAAATGCACTCACAACTTAAACATTTATTTCAATATTTGCACAATCATGAGCTGTTTACTTCATAGTTTCTAGCTCACCAACTCAGTTATATACCAACCACTAAGTGGAGCATCAGCTCTCAAAGGTTTGTGGTTAGTACTCACCAGGATGACAATTCAAAAGAGTGAAAACTTCTATATCCCAGTTCCAAATTCTTTGGACTCGTCAGGTGGCCTTGAATTACCTTTTGTAAAAATGCAGTTACTTAATATGCATGTGTTTACACATTTTATATGTACTGATGTTGCTACTTCTTGTGTCCAAGAGTCAGCCATTGAACTACAACAGCCATATAAGTGATACACTGACCCCTTTTGTTTTCATAAATTAAATAAAAATTGTATTCACACAATGTCCTTATATCCAAAGCCTGCTTTTAAGGGATTATATGCCATAACATGAAGCAGCTATTCAATTTATGCTGTTGACCTCCTGACTAAGGTCTACCTATTAACCTATCAACAAGCCTCATAAAAGTTGATTGTATATTTTACTGAGGATAAGGCTTGAGCATTCACAAAATCTATTAGGTTTTTGTTTTATCAATATGACATTTACTGGCAAAACAATTCGACAAATTACTTTTGGGTGACATTTGGAGGTTAAGACTGTTCAAGAAATAAAGGGAAGATATTTTCCCTCATGTAACCAGGCATCTTGTGATTAACCAGTCGGTATGCAGACACCAACTCATTTTATTGTTGTGTAGTCTTCTATTTTAAATCATTCTTTTTGTAACAGCATTTTTCTCCCTGAACAAATTCTTTCCTAGTGGCTTGTTCAGCCTGATTAGCTTCAGAACCATTGCCCATGAATGTTTAATAAATACCTGACAGACAAAAAAAATAAGCTCCACCCATTTCCTCAGCCAAGAGGTCAAACAACCTCTATATGCACTTCTGCCACAGTGCTGTATTCTGTGAACTAACTTAAACGGGGTGTTGAAACACAAGGGGAATATCACTAATAAACATCTCTACTAAGGAACCATATTGATCACTAACCTCAAAGTCTCTGGGAACCTAATACAGTATAATACATGAAATAGATTGTGACCTCTCCTGCATGCCTTACAGCGAAGTCAGGAGTGTAAAGTACATCTGTATTCCAGAGAGAGTAAGGGGAGAGCCGTCATCATGAGGCCAGTACTTCCATCACCCCAAAGCATGTGATTGGGTGTGAAAGGGCAGAAGATGGGGGAACATTGGCTCCATTTTCATCTCTCGAACTTGCTGACCAGCACAGCTGTGACATACACCACACCAAGTGCAGTGTTGGCCCCACCAGAGCAGGAGGAAACCAGGAAGGAAACTGTGAGGCAGCACATACTGCTCCACACATGGGGCTTGTGGAGAAGCTTCAATGGATCCCATAAGAAATACTGCAAACTAAAAGGTTGTCGTGTGATGGGATAACCTTGGAGAGGGAGCAGGGAAGAATAACTTCAGTTCCCTCACCCAAGAAATATCCTCACTTCACACAGCTGAAAAGGAAATAAAATATCTTTAGTTCCATCCAAAAGGAGTTTATAGATGTACTCTAGTATAACCCTCAAGCATCACCAGAGAAGACCCCACCTCCTGTTCTCTTCAGATTATATTGTGGGACAGACAATATCTTAACTCTGCTAATCACAGATGCCATGATGGTTGTCATTAGGGCAGCAGGTGTTTGTGCATTTGTATCCGAGGACTGGACTATTTCCCACTGCCTAGCAACTTAAGTCTCCCTTAGGCTTCCCAGTGTAACTTTTTTAATCAGTGGGAAGATCTAGGAATTAGAACTTGGCCAGACATATATTAAGTCATTCATTTAAAATTATTTTGTGTGTTCTGGGAAAGTTTCAAGTACCCTAGAACTTATTTAAGTTTTTACAGTATGGAATTTCCTCAGAGAAGAAATTAGTTTGAGAACTTCTGAAAACATAATTCCCTCCAGCTTGCAATATCCAAAGTGCCTTTCATAACACTGTCCTTTCTGTTTTCCTTCTACTCTCTAGCCTTTCCATCAGGGTATCTTTTGTCAGCAGTTCCTTTGCTTCTCACCATTTTTCCATGATGGTTCCACAGGACTCTGTTTTGGCCCCTTCCTTTTCTCTCTTAACATCTTCTGTCTTGGTGGCATGATCCACCCACAGTAGCTTCACCTACGTCTTCACTCTTGACATACCCTATCTCATAGGTCAGCCTGTCTCTTATATCTCTTCCATGATGTCTTGTCATCAGCTTCAAATTAACATGCCAAAAATAAAACTCATTGGATCTAATTCTGCTCTCACCATCAAAGTTTCACTCATGTAACTTCACCAACTTCAGCATAGTTACCCCAAGGCACACCAGTGAAAGAAGAATCAAGCATCTTGTTTTCGTTCTGAAATCGTCTGTCTGTCTCGAACACTTCATCATTCTTCTTGTCACTCAAGCCCATAATCTAGGTTGGGTGATAGGGAGCAGCTACTCCTTACTCCCTGCATCCAGGTCACATCCATATCTTGGTGCTGCTTCCTCCATATTATCTCAGAGGGTCAACATTTTCTCCCTATCCTGACTGCTAACATTTCTGTCCAAGCCTTTATCTCTTATCTTGATTATTGTTAATACCTCCTGTCTGGCCACCTTGATACCTGCATCATGCCCCCCTCCCCCACACCACCACCACCACACACACCCCTCCATCCCTACAGTATGCAGCTACAAAGCACAGTTGCCAACTTTCACGCGGTAAATAAGCACCCCGACTTTCAGAATAAGCCAAAAATCAAGCTAATCCCATTTCAAAACAAGGCCAAAACAAGCCAACCCCTAAGAACTCCAACACGCTATGTAACTAGATCTCCTGGGACATGCAGTCTGGGATTGTGGTGGGCCCCCTGTGCACGCCTGACTTTCACCCCCTTTCCCCTGCTTGCCTCCCCCTTGCCCCTGCTTGCCAGGAGCGATAAAAAAAAAAATAAGCCACAACAAGCAACAAGCTACAAGCCAAAAACTAACCAACAAGCAACTCACAAGCCAATTACGCCAAAACCAAGCCCAATTTCTGTGTTTTTTTTCTGCAGGTTTGGCATGTCTGCCGCAAAGGTTATGTCTACACAGCAGCTGGGAATGTGGGTAGACACACAGGCACTAGCTCCACTCGAGCTATCAACTAAAAAGAGCAGTGGGGCTCTGCCTCAGTCTAGCCACCCAAGTATGTACCCAGGGGGTCGCGTGGGTATGTAGCCTGAGCCACCATCCTGTTGCTGTGACCATACTGCTATTTTTAGCATAGTGGCTTGAGCAGAGGTAGCACATTTGACTATCTGTGCTAGGAAGCACACTATCAGCTGCTGTATAGACATACCCTATGATCATGCTCCTTGCTTGGGGTTCCAACCCTTATCAGTCCCTCTCTTTGAATCCTTCCAATAGATTCCACTTCAAGTCCAAGCTCCTTTCTTGTCCTTGCAATCAAGGCCCTAATCTGTTATCACTCTACTCTGCCAGGGGTACAAGCCTCAACATACCATTTGTTTATAGATTAAACTAATATGCTCTAAATACACATAGATACTATGAACTAATTCAGGTTAATTTTCTAAGAGTTTTCCTTTGTGCTTCTGAAGCAAAAAAGGCAAATTCATGTGTATATATTAATATTCCAACAGTGAAAATGAATTGGTGATTTTTTAAACACATATTATGGACTTCTGCTTTTAAAATGATAGGACCTCTTTCCCCCAGAAATGCGGTTTCAGAATCTGAGTCATTTCAGCAGGTTTGTTTACCATAAAGTAATAATTCACTCAGATAAATTACCACCCTGACTTTCTTTTGTCATGAATATTAAAAAAGTACCACACTGCAGATCATGGTCCCCATTATGATCTCCAATTTGTGAGAATTAGTGGAATTACTGCAGTGTAAAACTTGAATGAGATGAAGCCCATTGGCTGGCTACTAAGAACTTGACTAGAAAGTAGAAGAGATATTTAGGCCAAGTCGATATCTTTCGGTAAGAATCATGATTTTAATATTAGTGCCCAAAAGCTATGCCTCTGAAACTCAGTACTCCAAATTCTTAACAGACACTGCTTAGATGCGTGTATCAACTTTAAACACATTGTGAGAGCCTTTAACAAGTGAGGTTGTTGGCTTTGAAGATTATAGAGTGAACTAGTACTGAGACACTAGTCTGCTTTTATTCATCCTTTCGAGCAATTGTTAAATGGCTCTGCTAAATCAATTCACTTGGAGTACTAATCTACCTAATGCTTAACTAGCTTTTATCAAGGCAGCACATTTATTGATCTACCAGATTGTCAAGGTTCCTCCCCCACTCTGAACGCTAGGGTCCAGATGTGGGGACCTGCATGAAAAACCTCCTAAGCTTATCTTTACCAGCTTAGGTCAAAACTTCCCCAAGGTACAAAATATTCCACCCGTTGTCCTTGGACTGGCCGCTACCACCACCAAACTAATACTGGTTACTGGGGAAGAGCTGTTTGGACGCGTCCTTCCCCCCAAAATACTTCCCAAAACCTTGCACCCCACTTCCTGGACAAGGTTTGGTAAAAAGCCTCACCAATTTGCCTAGGTGACTACAGACCCAGACCCTTGGATCTTAAGAACAATGAACAATCCTCCCAACACTTGCACTCCCCCTTTCCTGGGAAATGTTGGATAAAAAGCCTCACCAATTTGCATAGGCGACCACAGACCCAAACCCTTGGATCTGAGAACAATGAAAAAGCATTCAGTTTCTTACAAGAAGACTTTTAATAAAAATAGAAGTAAACAGAAATGAAGAAATCCCCCCTGTAAAATCAGGATGGTCGATATCTTACAGGGTAATTAGATTCAAAAACATAGAGAACCCCTCTAGGCAAAACCTTAAGTTACAAAAAAGATACACAGACAGAAATAGTTATTCTATTCAGCACAGTTCTTTTCTCAGCCATTTAAAGGAATCATAATCTAACATGTACCTAGCTAGATTACTTACTGAAAGTTCTAAAACTCCATTCCTAGTCTATCCCCGACAAAGACAGACTATAGACAGACACACAGACCCTTTGTTTCTCTCCCTCCTCCCAGCTTTTGAAAGTATCTTGTCTCCTCATTGGTCATTTTGGTCAGGTGCCAGCGAGGTTACCTTTAGCTTCTTAACCCTTTACAGGTGAGAGGAGCTTTCCCCTGGCCAGGAGGGATTTCAAAGGGGTTTACCCTTCCCTTTATATTTATGACACAGATACAGATGCCAACCTCCTGAGCAATTGATCTATAAATTGTGGGTTGATTTTTAAGCTAATTTTTGTAAGGAAGCAGGTGAACTGAAATCTTTTTAAATGGTAGTTTCAGTTTGTAAACAGAATTTAGGAGGGCTGCAGTGTTACCTTGGGCAATTTATGCCTTTATACAAGGTGTTAACAGTGACTATCACTTCTACAGGAACACCTGAATGAATTAGGTTTATGATTTTACACATCCTGGAAAACATTGACAATGTACATTCCCAGCCAAATAGATTTCAAAGTGATGCTGCATGAGCCAGCTTCTTTTTATCTGAAACCTGGTCTAGATTATTTGTTCATAATGAAGACAGCATATATGTTTATAACCTATAAAATGATCAATCAAGTCAGACATTTTTATTTGAAATATAAATTAACCTCTGGATTGGGGTTCTCTCACCTGAAAGTCTCCTGTTAATCAGAGAAATATGCTTCACTAAAATTACATAGAAATTCCTTCAAACCTGGCTAGTTTGTTTGTAAGAGCAAGGCCCAGTAAGTTGTGCTAGCTAAACACACACTCCTGACACCATGCTATGCACGGAGGTACCACTGAAGTCAGAAGGATGCTGTTATAGTTGCAAACTGATGGAAGGATCAAGCCATAGTCTTTTAGCACAAACCTATCAAGCCTTTTAGCCTTTTATCACAACAGCAGTATAATTAATTATGGACTAGACTGAAGCATTTAGTCACCGCCCATAGTAAGCAATGGAGCAGAGCTGCCCCACTCGAGGGGGAGCACTGGTGGCATTCTGCCTCTTGAAAACAGCAACAAATATAAATATGAAATCAAATCCAAGCAGCATACACAGCCATGTGCAGGATTTGTGCAGGGTTATAAATGTGCATGGTGCAGTACAAAAATATAAGATGTGCCCTGCACTACACAATTTACAAACTAAGCTCTCAGTACTGCTCATGTTATGTAGCACCTCTCTACTTCAGGATTGGCTCCATTAAATGATATCTATACTGTATCTGATGTCTTCAATAGATTACACACTAATGTATTTTCTTCAATATTAACTATGGGTATTTTTTTCATAAACTTATACATGCCAGAAAAAAACTAGCAATGAGAAAGCAAACCACATACTCCACATAGATGGGGCCTGATTCTAACAGCCTTATTTTGCAAGAAGTTCCATTGATTTTGACTGGGCTATGTGTGATTTGAGGCACTCAATGAGAATAAGAGTGGCAGAATCCGGTCCTTTGGATTTCGTGCATCCAGCAACACTCAGAGCAATTCTCTCTTCCCCATTCTAGTTTCTATGCCTTTTTCCATGCAAAAAGAAAAGGAGTACTTGTGGCACCTTAGAGACTAACCAATTTATTTGAGCATAAGCTTTCGTGAGCTACAGCTCGCTTCATCGGATGCATACTGTGAAAAGTGTAGAAGATCTTTTATAAACACAAAGCATGAAAAAATACCTCCCCCCCATGTTAGGATATAGATATTCAGGCCTGTCTGTAAAGGCCTGTACTTTAAGAATTTAGGTGTATTCTTATCACTTGGCTAGTTAGAGGTATAAAAGAAAGAATCAAAATCACTGTCTGCCAGTGTAAGGTCCTTCTCTTACTGTGACAGTCTGAGGCCCTGTTCTTAGGCTAAGGCCTTTGGCTAAGCAGCAGAGGCAGCCATAAGCTAGGAAGCAAACAGTCACATCCTCACATTCCAAACTAGTCACATTGAAATAAGGTGCTATTGGGCTGTCAGGCACTATCAGGACAGGATTGTATTCCTATCACCTCCAGAGAAAGGGAAGTGCCTAGAAAATGTAAAAGGAAACTTAGTTTGATAGCATCCTGTCTGACAAGAACTCACTTATCAATAGCTGGGATGTGAAATCCTCACTTCTGTATTGTCTTGTCATTATAGTTCCCACTTTGCTATTGTTTGTCTGTATAATCTCTGTCTGGTTCTGTGATTGTTTCTGTCTGCTGTATAATTAATTTTGCTGGGTGTAATCTAATTATTGTGGTGGGATATAACTGGTTAGCTAATAATGTTACAATATGTTAGGATTGGTTAGTTAAATTTCAGTAGAGTGATTGGTTAAGGTATAGCTAAGAATATTACTATATAAATTAGGGGCAAACAGGAAGTAAGTTGGGATTCGAAAATAAGGAAAAAGGAACTTGTATTTAAGCTTGCTGGAAGTTCATCCCAATAAACATCGAATTGTTTGCACCTTTGGACTTCGGGTATTGTTGCTCTCTGTTCATGCGAGAAGGACCAGGGAAGTGGGAGAGTGAAGGAATAAGCTCTCTAACACCCCACCCCACTCTCCTGCTGGTAATAGCTGTGATATTACAACAAAAAGTTGTAATAAAAAGTTTTGTTGTAATATCGCAGCTATTACCAGCAGGAGAGTGGGGTGAGGGGAGGTATTTTTTCATGCTTTGTGTGTATAAAAGATCTTCTACACTTTCCACAGTATGCATCCGATGAAGTGAGCTGTAGCTCACAAAAGCTTATGCTCAAATAAATTGGTTAGTCTCTAAGGTGCCACAAGTACTCCTTTTCTTTTTGCGAATACAGACTAGCACGGCTGTTACTCTGAAACCTGTCATTTTTCCATGCAGCTTCCTACACCTAAAAGGTCCTTCTTGATCTGTTTTGTCAAGTTTACACTGTCTCCTCTTTCAAATCTTCCTTAAAAACACTTCTTCCTTGAAGCCTGCGAAGAACAGAAACTTTCAAGATACCTGCATTATTAACCAATGCAACTTATGATCTTATTACTGTACCCCTTTTCTTCCCCTTCCTCTGACTTAGGGCCAGATTCTGCCATTGATTTCACTGGAACTATTCAAACTACTCCATGTGAGTAAGGCTGGCAGTATCTGCCCACTAATATTTGTCATCGTTTCTCATACAATATTTAAGTTGAGAGCCAGATACTTCCCCCCCATCTCCTTACAATGAGGAATATCTTACTCCATGATTTGACCCATTGAAACTAGTCTTCTAATTGGGTATATAATATGCATTGCCCTATATGTTCCGTGTGCATTGGCAGACTACATCATAGGTTGTATAAGTGTGACAAGTACTACCGAAAATGATTCCCAAATTGAAGTGCATGACTTGATGTTATTTGTTTAACAGAATCTTCATAATGCTATGGACTGCCAAATATATTATAGTGGCTTTGGGGATTATTACAAGTACATCATGCCACAATTCTGCATAATAATGTCCTTATACCATAATGTATCGTGTCAAAAAACCCCACAATGCAACATTTTGAAGACATACCAAAGCCCCTTAGGGTGCACCAAGGTTTGGTCACCTTTCATTTCAAAAGCAACATTGACCATAATGAAGGTACTAGGGAGCACAACAGAAATATAGCAGGGAAACCAATTGCCTATGTTAGTTAACTGGCAAAAGGAAAGACATTCAGAGTGAAGGCTTCCACTGTACCTAAGCCACTCTGCCTAGGTAAACAAGTGGATATAGACTGTGATTTTCATAGGGTCCTAAGGAAGTAAAATGCACAGCTCCCATTGAATTCAATGGGATTTAGGACCTAACTCCTGCAGGTGCTTTTGCAAATCCCAGCTGAACTAGAGAACACTGTGCTTCACATACTGTACGACTGTATACTTTGAATTTCACAGCAAGGTTCAGCTTTGAACCCAAAACCTTAAGTGAAACTAAGTAAAATCCTCCAAGTTTCCTGTTTCTGGGGTCAAAACCAGGGAGTTTCACATGATCACCACCTCAAACATGGATCAGCCCAGGTTTGAAAGCTTTTCACTGAATATAGCCCAATGCAGGGATTGTATGAAAACCTGAAACTAAGTAAATATTGCTACCAACATTTTTTGCATAGCTCTACTATGAAGGGGTCCCATTTTGAGTCTTGGCTGTAGCAATGTGAAACGTCACAAGGTAAATTAAGCAACTGGATGTAGTTTAAGTTTCTCTATCAGTCTGACCACAAAAATAGAGAGAACAGACCTTCAATTTTTAAACACAGTCAGGTGAACTAAAACAGGAGAGTATTCACACATACTATAAGTGAGTGCAGCTGTATTAAAGTCAGTGGAGTTGCACCTGCATACATCAGGTCTGAATGTATTCTGCAATGAACACTAACTTCAGAAATATCAATCTATACTTCACTAGTTTTTGCCACTGCTGTTCAATAAGTTTTTGCAATTTCCCCATGAATAATCTCACAGCTTTCTCAGCAGATTGTATTGCAACTCAGTCTCATTGTACACTACACCAGTTTAGGCTTTCTCCAGCTGCCCTTTGGAATTAGAGTACACTAGTTCCTCTTAGTTATGTTCATGACAAATCCACAGAGCTTTAGAAACAAAACAAATTATCTTCTTGGAAGGTTGCAACATAACACTACTTTATTCCTTAGAATCCAGAAAGCTAACACACAACAACCAAATAGAGGGAGACAGAAATAGCAGGGAGGCATAAGTCCATTCACTTTACTCCAGACTGGCTCTTCTGTAGACTTTCCACAGAGGACTCAAAGCACATGGCTTACCTCAAAGCCCTCTTGCCAGCAAGCAGGATCAGGAAACTCTTATAGTGTAAAGTGCTAGCTGTAATTTTAATACAGCTTTCAACACACCACACTTTTTTTTAAACCTAGTATAACATGAAGCTGATAAAATAGAAATTAATTTACTTATAGGCATTTCTTTTGAGCTCATGACCACCAAAGAATCCAAGTGCCTCATGACACTTGCTTTGAACCATATTACATCTACACAAGTGTTGAGAGTATGTTTGCATGCTGTAACAGTCTTTGTCTGGGGAATACTGAATTTATGCATAGAATATGGAATTCAATCTTGAAATAAGTTTTAAATGTTTGGAGTATTTTCTTAAGAAGCTTGAATAACACACCTTTGTGAAAGAAATTTATCAGCCAAGGACACAAAGAATATTTCATCCATTTTCATATTTATGCTTTCCATGTATAGTACTTAATGCTTGAAAAATTCTTTTGAATTAAGTTGTATGCTCATCAAATTCAAAATGTCAAGATGAACATGTAACTGAATTAAGGTTACTTTTGAAGGCTTATGTGTATCACATGTTACAGGGTGGCAATAGTCATATGTGATTAAACCCAGAGCATGTGACAATTTATAAATTGCATTTAAAATATAACATGCCTTTGATTTTCTTACCTGATGCACTGTCCACTAATCTGTATGCTCTGGGACTATTTCTAACACTCCAAACCTCTACAAACAAAATCAACATGCAGGAGACAACATTTCATTCTTGTGGAATTCCCCCCAGAAATTGCATTGGTCTGAGGCTTAAAACAGGCAATATTCAATCTTGGACCATTCACCAGTTTAAGGCCTTCAGTCCCACAACTCAGGAAGACTAACTGAGTACATACATACAATTCATGAGGGCATGGTGTGATGTAAAAGTTTTAATAAAAATTAATTGGGGATGACATGAGCATAACTGAAAATTGTGAATAATGCAGCCAGTCCAAACTCATGCCAATGAAATCTTTCTATCATCTATTCATCCTCTCTGGAAGGGTGTATATGCACAACCACGTAAATATTCTCCTTTGGTGTCCATACATTTAATACACAGGATCAGACAAGTAAAGCTGAATTTCATAGCAATATTGCCTTCCTCAAGTAGCAAGCCAAGTTTGGATGAGGATTAATGCAACAAGATCCTCTCTTTTTTGGTGCTGATTTGACTACCATTTGACAGTACACACAACAGCCAAGGGAGCTACAGGAAAACAGACTAAATATATATAAAAGAAATAAAACAGTCAATTAACTAGAGACAAAAATGACTAAAGTTGTTAAAAATAGTTTGAATTAAAAGATTAAATATTAAAACTACATAGTACTCAGACTCTGCTTTCCCTAGGGTGACCAGATATCCCGATTTTATAGGGACAGTCCTGATAATTAGGACTTTTTCTTATATAGCGCCTATTACCCTCCACCCCCTGATTTTTCACATTTGCTATCTAGTCACCCTACCTTTCCCTAACACCTCACCCCCACTCCCAGACCTGTACAATTTGGCACATTTTACCACATGTGGCAGTAGCTGTTCAGAAAAATGGCCAGTAATACAATAGCAAAGAGTGATTTAAAGCGGACTTGAGGTTCATTGGAAGGCTTATATGGGAAAGTGTGCCCGCAGAGAGACCTGTGTCATCTAACTGTAGCCAGAGGAGTTATTTACTCCTGTTCAGGAGCATGATTATAAATGGAAAGGAAATGCTACATAATGTAATCTGCATTTCATTAGCATGGATGTGACAAACAGACCATAAATATCTGTATTCATTGCATATTTTGATCTGTACCCAGAAATGTGATTTATGTGCTGGACTTCTGGTATCAAAAAGTTACAACACCCACAGTCACCCAGAGAAAGAGAGAGGACACCCTTTCTAACAGCTATCTAATACCTTACATACAAGGGTCATTAACAGACAATGTTACAGCAAGTAGCCTTAATAATTCTAGCCTGCTGTCATGGGGGCACTGAAACCAGTTTGTACAGGGTGGATCAGACCAAGAAGCAGATTGAAAGTCACCCAGGAGGATGTAGGCTGTCTAGGAAGAGAATGTAAGCTGGGCCAGTTCTTGAAGAGGGAAGCCCATTCAACTTAGCTTGGGGTGAATCATAAGTTTTGATTACACTAAGGGCTTGTCTACACATGGCAATTAACAACGCTGCAACTTTCTCGTTCGGGGTGTGAAAAAACACCCCCCTGAGCTCAGCAAGTTGCAGTGCTGTAAAGCGCCCGTGTAAACAATGCCCCAGTGCTGGGAGCTACGCCCGTCATTGAGGTGTTTTTTCCCAGCGCTATGCTGCGACCATGCAAGGCATGTTAAAGCACTGTCGCGGCAGCACTTTAGCATTGCCAGTGTAGACTAGCCCTAAATATGCATGTTGGCTGTTTTAAAATCCTCTCTCTCATAACATAAGAATGGCCATACCGGGTCAGAACAGTGGTCCATCCAGACAAATATGCTCTCTTCTGACAATGGCCAATGCCAGATGCTTCAGAGGGAATGAACAGAACTGGACAATTATTAAGTGACCCCTCCCCTGTCATCCAGTCCCAACACCTGGCAGTCAGAGGCTTAGGGACATCCAAATCATGGGGTTGCATCCATGATCATCTTGGCTAATAGTCATTGATGGAACTATCCTCCATGAAATTATCTAATTATTTTTTTAACCCAGTTATACTTTTTGTCCTTCACAACATCCCCTGGCAATGAGTTCCACAGGTTCACTGTGTGTTGTGTGAAGAAGTACTTCCTTTTGTTTGCTTTTAACTTGCTGCTTATTAATTTCATTCAGAGACTCCTGGTTCTTGTGTTATAAAAAAGGCAAACAACACTTCCTTATTCACTTTCTCCACACCATGCATAATTTTATAGACCTGAATCATATCCCCCTTTAGGGCTACACAGCCATCTCTCCCTGTCAGTCTCTGACGGAGGCCACACCTCTTCATTGTTACACACCTGTAAAGGTGATCTCAAAAGTGGGAATTAGCTGCTACTAGTATTCAGGCCCTCCAGCCAGGCAGAGCCGTAAGGCAGTCTATGAATCCTTGGCCCTCGATCAGGGCAGGCAGCAAATAGTCAGCTTTGGTATGCAGTCAGGGCAAATCAGTTAAGCAGTCACAGAGCCTAGGCCCCAAGCAGGGTAGGGCACCAAAGCATTCAGGGGCTCTGGCAGGGGTGGGCCAACACAGGCGGGTTAGCATCCTAGCTCAGCAGACAACAAACCAACACAAGCCTCCGGGCCTAAGGTGGGGAGGCTGCCACCCCATGTGTGGAGTGGCAGGGGGTAGGAGGATGCAGGCCCACCTGACTCCACCACATCCCAGCCCAGGGCCCTAACAGTGGTAGAGTGATCTGCCACTGGGTCAGCAGGGATCCAACCACAACATGCTAACCTAGGATCAAGCCAACACTCAACCAGACAGTCATCTAGTTCCCCTGAGCTACTTCCTCCATCCCCACAGTTTGGTACCTCTGTAACATGAGGTCCCTCAGTACGGGGAGACTTTGGCAAACCAGTAAAGTGCCTAAAACCATTATGGCTTATTGCTAAAAGCAGCCAAGTCAGCAGGCTGTAAATTGGCCATTCAGCAGCCTCAGTTTAACCAAGGCAGGAGTGGGGGGGGGGGTTGGGTGCCACAGAAAGGGCAGCTTGACCCCGCATCCATCCTGATAAGAATTGTGTTGAAGTTGCTGATACATACATTTTAGAAGAGCAGGATGTGCCCCAGGAATGTCTACTGGGGCCTCAAGGCTGCAAACTCTGGAAAACCCCACACCTGGTTAATCGATAATCAGAAGGAACCTCTCGCTTGACCATTGAAACTACTTACTTAACAAGTTTGCTTTAAGGGACATGTCATTCTGTTACTAATGTATAAATAAGGGGAAAAAGTTTGAGGTGGTGGGAACTCTTCAGGCCTGGACTCTCCCCCTGGATGCATCTTGTGTTCCCCACCGGCAGTGTCTGCCGCTGTGCCACTCGAGAGCCACACTCAGCTTTGGTAATTATCAAGGGTTAAGGGTGTTTTACTAACCTGTTGCGGACGTGTGTATAAGTGCTTGAGACTAAGTAAAATTTAGCTTTAAGTGAAAGCACTCTTGTGTTGTCCTGTTTGTGCCAGCCATCTATCAGTCGGACAGCCGTGTCTCCCCTGATTTATTTCCTGACACCACCTCGAACAGAGTAAAAGTTACCAAGAACTTTGGGTTGGAAGAACCCCGGTTGACACCTCTATGTCCTTGGGGAGTTCTGACCAGTCCTCTGGCAGCAGCCCCAGCAGCTTCTCAGCATCTCTGTCAGCCAGCAGCCCAGGGAGATCTGGCCAGTCCTCAGCACAGCAGGGTTCCTCTGCAGGTTCTAGCATCAGGCAGGATGCACCGGTCTCCCTTGGCAGTTCCAGCCCAACTGAGCTGCAGGGCCCGCCTTTTGTACTTCCACTTACTGTCCCGCCCCTCAGCTTCCAGTGGGGCAGGCATGGCTTTCCTGGTTCCGCACACTAGGGGCATGTTGTAGTCCCTCCCTGTCAATCTCTGAGCGAGGCCACGCCTCCTCACTATATCCTTTTTGAGATGGGGTGCCTGGAACTGCACACAGTATTTAAGGTGTGGGCATAACATGGATTTATATAGTGGCATTGTGATATTTATTAATTTAGTTCCTATCTCTTTCCTAATGGTTCCTAACATTCTGTTAGTTTTTTTGACTGTCACTGCACATTGAGTGGATGTTTTCAGAGAACTATCCATGATGACTCCAAGATCTCTTTCTTGAGTGGTAACAGCTAAATTAGACTTCATGATTTTGTATGTGTATTATGGATTATGTTTTCCAATATGCATTACTTGGCATTTATCAATATTAAATTTCATCTGCCATTTTGTTGCCCAATCACCCAGTTTTGTGAGGTCCCTTTGTAAATCTTCACAGTCTGCTTTGGACTGAGCCATTTTGTAACTTCCACAATTTTTTCGACTTCACTGCTTACCCCTTTTTTCCAGATCATTTATGAGAGAACCTTCCCTTTTATCTCATGATATCTTACTTTGCTTAAGAGCCTTTGGTGAGGAACCTTGATCATATTTCTTGTTGAAGGCTTTCTGAAAGTCCAAGTACACTATATCCACTGGATCCCCCTTGTCCACATATTTGCAGACCTCCTCAAAAGAATGCTAATAGATTGGTGAGGCATGATTGCCCTTTACAAAAGCCATATTGACTCTTTCCAAATAAATTGTGTTCTTCTACATGTATGATAATTCTGTTCTTTACTCTGTCTTTTTTTCTCTAATGCTTTGTTCCAACTGCCAAATAAAAACATTTTGTTTTAAGAAGGCTGTGAATCAATATAAATGATCACATGTTCCTGAAGGGAAGAAATGCAGGTGCCTGAAATCCAGTCAGACCTATAGGGTGACAAACAGTTGATATAAATAGGGTAGCATACTCAGCTTCAGAACAAAGAGTGGAAGAACTGTCAGATTCTATCCAAAGACATGCAAGGGCAAGAGACTGATCACCTGTGGCGGTGCTCTCAGAGAGCCCAGAAAGAGTACATCAGTGCAGCCAGCCCTGTAATTGTGACAATGAGCTTCCCATGCAAGGTGTATCCCTTAGCGCAGAGCTCCTTCAATTCACTGTTGTCAGCAAAATTATTGAGAGTTGAATCGTTGGACTCTGACCCAGGTTGATACAGAATGAATGAGAGGGGCTGGGTCATGAAGGTCTCCTCTACCATTGATGGTTGGGCAGTGGGCCACTGGTAGTGACTCCAAGATGTTCTGTAATACATTGCAGTGGAATACATGCACTCATGCCCTTAATCTGCTCTTTAGAAGGAGCAAAGGAGGTTGAATCAATGACAGGTTGTCAAAAAAACTCTTCTAGAAAAATAGGGAGATGAATGGATGCACTAAAAATATAATTTTTCACTCACCCATCTCTGTGGAAACCTTGTACTGGTTTAAATTGGCAAATGTTGAAAAGGACTAATTGCTAAAATGTTTGAGTCCTAAACAGTATTTTGTTCTTTTATAGTTATATTAGACTTGACTGGCTCCTGGTAAACTTGTGCTCTGATCAAGACAGAAGCCAGTTGAGAAATGCAGTGTGTCAGTTTGCAAGATAAAGAAAATAAATATTCCATTAGGGAGCTTAGGCTTTAGGTACACTTTAAGTACTGTATTCAGAAAGGAAGAGCATTTCATGTTCAAAACAAGAATACTTCCAAATTCAAGCTGGTCAAATAATGTCCAGCTGTACATTTTTCCATCAGAAAATGCCATTTCTTCAAAATGGAAACTTTCCAGGGATTTGTGCTGATTTCAACAGAAATTTCTTTAGGAAAAAAACTGAAACAAAGCACTTTGATAATGTCAAAATGTTCCATTTTGACTGTTCATTTTAAAATGTCTATTTGTTTCACAATTTATATTGTTTTATATTATGTACGTAATATGATATTAAACTCAAAATCCAGATGAAACATTAGTTTTAAAACTAAATGTTTTGATTAACTCAAAAATACATTTTTGAAATTTTCATAGCTATTGGAAATATGTAAAGAGGCAAGAGAAAGGTGAAATTCAGAATTACATACAGATTATTCAGGTGAAGGCTGGAGATTAGTAAGAAAGAACAAGTTAAATTTAAATAAAAAATACTAAATGTGGGATAATATGAAATTTTCAACCAGGATTATATGTCATTTCAGTAATAATTAATGTGATGTCTTTCCATTTCAGATCTGCTTCCTAAATGTAAACCAGACTGGGACATTTTTGTCTATGACTTGAAAATGTAGACCAACTGCAACATTTTGGTCAAAGGTTATCAAGCACTGTATACACAAAGATTTTCTGGTTGGGTTTGGTTTATGTAGTCCAGATGTTTGGTATTTTAAATAATGTACAAGTTATATTAAATAGACATCAAAGTAAACTTAAGGGAGTAGCACTTTCAGTAGCAAGAAATTGTAAAATGAGACACGGAACAAAGGACTCTGTACCTTCAGTGTCAGAGTGAATTAAGGGAATGAATGCATGTGTACTCCATTGGAATGCATTACATAACTCTGAGGTCATCAAAAGATTCAGGGCCCAAATTTGAGATTCCATTTGATAATATTTCTTTTTAATTTTTGTATATTGTTTTGGTTCTTTCCAGAGTTTATTTCACAAAGTCTGATTAGCATTGAATATGTAGGGTCACCATTTTCAAAATATGGCTTCTATTTTTGTTCATATTATTTTACACACCCAATTAATTGTGCGTTATCAAAGAGTTTTTATATGTGTTTGCAGAGAGAATTTATATGTGCAAACACTGTTTGCATGCAGAAGTGATCAGGTAAAGCTACACAGATATATTCCAGATTTTCTTACTATTAATTTTGTCATAATAAAGTTCAACATAGAGGGCTATATCCTGATTTTTAGGCACAGCCTTGACCAAGAATGGGTGAGTAACCAGTAATGGAATAGCCCCAGGAGGCACCATGACTCAGGCCATAACTATATCCGTAGAGTTCTACCAGCAAAACCCTCCTAATATAGACACAGCTTATACTTGCAAAAAAGTATTTTTACTGGTATAGTTTATAACAGTTTCATGAGCAAAATAGGCTATATCAGCAAAAGTACTTTTATGCTTGTATAACTGCATCTACGGTAGAACTTTTGCCAGTACAGAAACACTGCAAAAAATCACATACCTAACCAACATTGCTATACTAGCAAAAGTTTTTTAGTGATATCTGGCCTCAAATCCATCTGAGTCTCAGTTCCCCCTTCTCTCCCTTACGCCTGGGGGTTTGTAATTCGTTGATAGTATATAAACCAATTTACGCATGCTGGCTCA
The DNA here is from genome assembly GCF_965140295.1 of Lepidochelys olivacea. Lineage (NCBI taxonomy): Eukaryota > Metazoa > Chordata > Testudines > Cheloniidae > Lepidochelys > Lepidochelys olivacea. Next base: position 48,555,843 of record NC_140412.1, read on the forward strand.
GCTGCACTGGATAGTGATTGTAGGCGCAAAACCTGTTCCTCTCTGCTCATGTGCTCTGTGGTTAGGGGGCAGAATTAAGTGGGGATGCAGTGCCTACTTATTCCCATTCGTGTGGATCCAAAGGCCAGGTAGGCCTTGGAGGGATTTAAAGTGGATTTCTTACTCCCCCCTTTCTCCCTCAAATGGGTGCATGTTTAAATGCACAATCTAAATATTAAGGTACATGTTTGCCTCCATGGAATGAGCATGTTTTAACATTTATCCTGTGTGCATTACCAGGTCCCAATATTGTACACACTTAAATATGGGCTTACTTATAGTCAAGTGATTAGCCCTATTGAACACAAGGGGATTATATGTGCTTAAAATCCAGCATGAAGGTGGTTCCAGGATCGGTGCCTAGTAATGTACGTAAGGCAAAAGGATAAAACATACTCATTCCACAGAGGCAGGCATGTGCTATAAAAAGATTAAAATGAGAAGGAGAGCATCCCTCTCCCAGTGATTTCAGTGAGGAACAGTTGAGTTTGAGCACTGTTTTAAAGTTTTAACATGTATTTAATATTTTGGAGTTTACACAAACTAGAACTAGACTCATGAGGGTTTGTAAAATCAAAACTATGCAGGTTTTCCCAATAAAGAGATGGGACAAACCCAGCAGTTTTTAGCTGAACCCTATACCATCTCGCTGAGCACTCTGATAGTTTAATATAATGGAACTTGGATATGAAAGGGATGAAATCTGGCTGCAAAGGTTTTGCAAAACCATACTGCTGCCTCCTCACTCTATCTGTGGTCTGTGTATTTGTAGAAGATTCGTGTCCTTGGTGTATTGATGCACAAGGCAAATAATATTTTTCCTCCTCCTCTTCAATGGAAACTCTCTAGTTAATATATCTCTAGAGTTCATTTTATCCTCTGCACTTATTCTAGAATTTCTGTACCTTCTCTTCTTAGGTCTCACTCCAAGTCCCCATTGCTGATAATTACACTGGCAGCTGGACTAACAAAATTGTGCATTTCATGTGCCAAATCTGATGCTCCATATCATTGGCTTCAGCTGGTCACACTGCCATTCCCAATGAAGCACCTGATTATACCCAGGCAATTTAAGCTGGGGCATCTACTGGCCTTGGGCTGCCTGCCTCCCTGGAAATTTCCACATGGACCTTTCTTGAATGGAATAAATAAAACATGACAATTTCTACAGAAAGCAGCATAAGACACCAATGAGCTTGATTAAAGACATTTCTGCATAACAGGTTTGTGACAATTAAGAGTGAACAAGTCACCTTTACAGGAGAGTGAATTTGAAGACAAACAAGGACCAAGAAGGTTAATGAAGGCGATCAAGTTCCAACGCTATCATCAAACGTTTCTAACAAAAGTTGAAGTCTGCCGAGTTTGATAAAAATGCAGTTCCATGTACTAAAACCGAGTAAGGAAATCCATCTGTTCCCCAATAAATTATCATGAGGTACTCTAGAATGCTATATTATTAGACATGCATGGAACCCCAAGGCACCAGCCTCCTTTCCCCTCACCCACTGAACAGCTGTTTGAGTGAGCCACAAGCCCTTATCTCAGGTTTGCAGATGGACCCTTTAGGTGCCAGTCTGACCCTGTGAAGGATAATTGCAGTGAGTATAGCGGAATAATTTTAGCAGTATTTGAAGGAGCGAGATATTAATAATTCATGCAATGTACTTAACTTGCAAGATTTTAATTATATCTTTATCATTTCTCCATTTAAACTTCCAGTATAGCAGAACGGAGAGAGTAAGCTAACAATTTAAGCTTCAGAGTACTATGGGTAAACTATTTGAAAATATATTTCATGCCTTGTTTGCTAAAATGACTTTGAAATTTTAGTTAGTGCTTGAAAATTATAGCTCTGTATACTGACAGTTAAATACAAAACTTTTTTTATTTTAAAACCAAGTATTTCTAGTTAAACTAGTCAAGACCAGAGTCAGATACTGGCAGAGCTAAGGATACTACCAAGGCCTCCTCACTTCCAATCTTGTATTTAACCACTGTTGAATGCCCATTAGGAAGAGCTCCCAGGTGATGAATTATTGAAGGCACCTGGGACCTCCACAGCATCTGTATAAATAAAGTACTGGTAACTCAAGAAATAAAAGGGGTGAGAACCCAGTTAACATGATGTACTGGGGCCCTAAATTTGGACCTGCACCTAATAATTTGGTATTAAGAAGCAACATGGTGTCGCAGAGAGGGCATTGGGCTGGGATCAGGAAACCTGACTGCTATTCCTTGCTCTGCCACTAACACACTGGGCAACCTTGGATAACTCACTTCACCTTGTTGGGCCTGTTTCTCTTCCAATTCTTCGTCTATCTCATTCAATGAGACTACATGCTTTTGGCAACTGCTTCTAATAATGGGGCTCCTGACTGGCATCTCTCAACACTACCAGAATGCTGTTAACAGAAATAAATGGACACAGACTGTACTGAGCTTTTCGGTTGCAGACTGAACCAGAACTAAGAAGAGATTTGGATTCAGAAATGTTGGCCTTTGTTATTCGCTCACTAGGTGCTGGTGCTTGCATTTGCTTCATTGATTTTGGGAGTAACCAAAAGATGCTCCTTTCCCCAGCATTGGTACATGCCCCATTGTCCATGGTTCACATTCATAAGCAATCTACTTTTCCTTTTCCTTGCTCTCTACATTAACATTAGGTTGAGGAGGTTCTATTTAGAATGTGAGGAATTTTTAAGGGTTCCATATTAATGTCATATGTTCTAACACAAGGTACTGCAGGTGGGGCCAGACAGAGATGATACTGTACCTTTTGCTGATGATTTCTAAGACTTTGTTCCAGTTTTGCCTGGCTACACTTGTTCAGATAAACGAGAGGATAAAAGTTCCTCCTCCAACCCACTTTCAACTGTTTTGTGACACCTCACAGATTTGAGTTTTCATTTATTCCCCAATGACAGAGTCAGTAGAAACTGATTGCTTAAGAAGTGGATGAACAAAACTTTGTGGATGATGGTAGTAGGTCAGTAATCTCTGTGCACACATTTAAGCCTGTTCACTTCCTGCTTCCATCACGTTGATCTGAGGTATTATCCACCCCCTCCCTACCTCATTATGGCCCCCATTCAGAAAAGCATAAGTGTAGCTCCCTCCTGGAACACCCCCAAGCCCTTTCTTGGCTGCTGCCTAACCACGTAGGAGCCTAAAACCCTTTGGCACCTAAGTTGTCACTGTAAGAGCCCCTCAGCACCTAACCTCCAGTGGGATCCTCAAACCAGGGAAGATAGCCAGGGGAACACCTAGCTCGCCTGCAGGGCCCATAGCGCATTCAAAAATCCATCTGGAAGTGATGGGGCTGATGCCTCCCTTATAACTTTTATCCCAGAAGCTAGACACTCACCTAGGGTGAGGGAGATTGTGGTTCAATTCCCGCTCCTCCTCTTCCTGACAGGGAAGAAAGGATTTTAACAAAAGGTTCCCATATGAGTGCCCTAACCACTGAGCTATCGGATATTCTGATATGAGGCTTCCTCAGTCTCTCCCACTGAAGCGGTTCCACTTCGGCTAAATAACTATATAGCAATTGGAGCTGGGGGACTGAACCTGGTTTTCCCACCTCCCAGATGAATACCCTAACCATCATGCTTTTGAATCATACTCTCAATCTCGCCCTGGGCCAATGACTGTTTAAGTACTTATGCAAATACCTTGTCTATACAGGGAGGTTAGTTCATACTATTTGGTGCACTATATGTAAATCATACTAATAGTATGCACATGGAATAGCTGTGTTCTCTTTCAGTTCATATTATTGTGTACACATAGTGGGAGATTGCTGAGTATTAAGTGTGTGATATTCTGGGAGGTCATCCCATGGTACTTTCCTTCACTGCTGAGCAGTGTGCATTCTGGGATTTTTCTTGCTGTGCATTGTGGGATGCACAGTGGAAACAGGTGGAAGCCAATGGAAGTCTGGGACTTGAGGTCAAATTCAAATAACCCCATGATTCTGCTTCCTCCACGCATGCTTCATCTCTTTCTGGGAAGGCTAGTGCCATTTTCAAATTGCTGTCGGTCAGCATGGACCCAACAATGCTCTGCGCCACTATGCTGGCAACCACAAATATGCAGAGGTCAGGATGTATGTGAGCTCTTGGAGCCAGCTGGCTTTGGTTTGGGACTTTCCGACTGCACCACTGAACAAATGTGGCTGCAGCAGTGGCTCCATCAGCAGCAGCTTCAGCAGGGGCAGAGGAAGGAGGACAAGGAAGAAGAGGTTCACACTGAGCAGCTACTGCCATACGAGCTGTTCTAGAAGTAGCTTCACATGGTCCAGTCCCATTTCTGGGCTCAGGAAACCATCATCGACTGGTGGGAAAGAGTTGTTCTTCAGACCTGGGATGACCAGCAGCGGCGAGAGGATTTCAGCATGAAGGAGGTGACGTTTTTTCAGATATATGATGAATTTCCCCCAAAACTACAGTGGCAGCATACCAACGTGCGGTGCACCAAATCCTTTGAAAGGCAAGTTGTCATTGCCATCTAAAAGCTGGCCAACTCCAAATACTGCTGGTTCACAGCCAACCAATTCAACATAGGAAGATCGACTGCAGGGGCCATTGTCATGCATGAGGTATTGTCATACTGGATCATAGAGCTTGGTAATGGCTTGTTATGCACGGGGTTCCCAAACTGTATTGGGGCCAATGATGGGACTCATGTGCCTATTGTTTGCCATCCCCCCATCCCCAACCAGTGCTCAGAATGTATACTCAGAAAGGTGTATTTTTCCAGAGTGCTCTCAGGGCTGGTGACCACCGTGACACACTTGCAGATGTAAACACAGGATGGTCTAGAAAGGTCCATGATGCCAGGATCCTTCAGAACTCAGCTCTGTCTACTTAATGAATAAAGGATTGTTTGCTCCCTGGATCACTATGGACTTAAATGGTGTGGAGATTGCACTGGTTATCCTGGGAGACACAGCTTACACTCTGCTTCCCTGTGTAATCAAGCCACACACAAGCTACTTGGACATAAGGAAGGAACTGTTCAACTATTGCCTTAGTAATTGCAGAAAGAGAGTGGAGTGTGTATTTGGCCAACTGAAACGAAGGTGGTGCTGTTTATGGGCTAGGTTGGCCTCGAAAAATGGCATACGGTTCCATGGCTGGACCATTTCCTGGCATCCCTTGGTTTTAATGTAAGTTCTGAGCTGTTTGCTCTGTGTCCAGCACTGGTCAGTGTATCATTTGTGACACTTCCCACCCTGCAGCCATCTGACTAGAAATGTCCAGAATCACATCTTTATTGCAGTGACTGGCCCCAAGAGCTTGTTGCACCGATGCTTCTCCCCAGAGGGTGACAAATTCTAGGATCTCAGCACAGCTCCATGTGGCTGCTCGAGGCATGTTGTAAGGCTTCTGAAGCAACATTACAGCAAATGCTGTCCCAACACCAATTTTTAACATGGGGGAGGGGGTATATCATCAACTTGACCCACAAGAAGTGGAGGGGACACAGGTAAACATGTCAGTAAAGGAGGTCTACAAAGCATAGTGGGAGAGAAGTCGGAGAACAGCCAAAATAGTGCTTGGCAGCATTACGTGCACATGAGCAATAAACTGCACTAATTCAATTCTCATCCAACCTCCTACATTTTGAAAGAGGACTCCAGAGTTTGCAATAAATGCAGAGTTAGTGGGTTCTAATGAATTGCATCATGTGAACGGAGGCATTGTCACACCAAACTAACTCGAGTTACTGCAGGTTAACCCCCCCCGCCCCCTCCAGTGCAGGCAATTCCAAAGTGGAACAGCTCCAGTGGGAGAGATTAAGAGAAGCACACACCAGAATAGCCCACAGACCCATGGTTAGGACACTCTCATGAGAGACACCCTGGTCAAATCCATTCCCCTATCAGGCAGAGGGGGGCACTGAACCTGGATGTCTAACCACTGGCCTGATGTTAGAAGGGAGGCATCACAACCACCATCACATCCTTTTCTGATCATAGGTGCTGACCGTGGGTGCTCCAGGGCTGAGCACCCACTGATGGCCCCACCGATCAGCTCCTCCTCCTCCCTCCCAGTGCCTCCCACCCACCACGGATCAGCTGTTCAGGAGGTGCTGGGGGAAGGGGGTTGAGCGAGGAGGGGGTGCACTCGGGGGAGGGGGTAGAAAGAGGTGGGGCCTTGGGGGAAGAGGTGGAGTGGGGGCACGGCCTGTGGTGGAGCGGGGATTGAGGCCTCCTGGGGAAATTAGAAAGTGGGCGCTTCTGCTTCTGGTGTTTCTTGGGGAAAAAATGCTTAGGTGACTCCAAGAGAGGGGTTTCTGGCTGTGGCTCCTATACAGAGATGTGTACTTCCCTGCAGCCCAGACAGAAGTGGCAATCTCTGAGAGAGGGGTGGGATATAGGGACATCCCTCTTGTTGGCATCTTCCATTATCTAACTTAGGCAGCACCCTATCTAGCCTGCTGGCTTTTGTCGATCCTGTTCTCAGGCACTTATCTCTCCCCATATGTTGTATAAGCAGCCTAGGTGCCTAACTCAGGTTTTGTGTATTCCAGTTAGATGTTGCCACATTTACCATTGCAAGGCCTATGTGTCTTTGTGGCTCTGGGCCTCAGTTCTCTCAAGCTGCTCTAACCTGACCACTGGCAGCCAGCTCTTTCTTTATTGCCATGGTCCCTACCAGACTCAGCTTGCAAGTGCCATGTACAAGTTCTCCCACTCACTTCGCTCTGTACACATATACTGTCTGTCTATACCAGAGCTACCTGAAGGAGCTGTAGCTAGACAATTAGATTACTAGTGAACCTGGAGCATGGGAGACGAGCAGAAGGCTAAGAAACATTAGAGTAATTTGATATTCATGAAAACAGAAGTTTTAAACAAATATTCCAACATTAAAATATACCAGTGTTCACAGACTTGCCTGGGGAGCAGCAATCAGTGGGGCCTTATGAGCCCTTTGGCTCCCAATCAGAGCTAATTCTAAAAGAGCACTTGAACACAGAAGATAAAAAAGTAAAACGATTAAGATATGTGCAGGCTGTATTGTGCAGGCTGTGTACTTGCTATACTTGCTGCATCTTAAGCAGATATTGTTGCTGCCACTTTAAAAAATGTATTTTCTCCTTCTTCTACCCTTCGGGTTGTCTGATTCCTGTTTCAGTTAGTTAAGTGGTCCAGCGGTACGCTGCTGTAAGGCTGATGACTACCCACACACTACCCAAGGAGTAACCACCCCCTCCCACCCCTTCCTCAAAATGACAGGCTAAACAAAACATTGCAGGCAACCAGGCACAATTTTTTGCAAGAATAGACTTTCTTGCAAGGTTTCCATCATCTTGTGGTTTTGGCTGATTCAGAAATACCATGCAATGAGACGTGCCTCTCTCCTGTTTTTTTAGCCAATGGAAGAGAGTGCTGGAAACCAAAACAAAGAAGAACAGTTTAACCAAACTTTTCCAAGGCTCAAGGGAAAGTTTAATTCAAAAGCCGGACAAAGGTTTCAGTTAGTTTTTACCCTACTGGAATCATCTTGCCTGTCTCTAATTTGTGATTCACTAACTGATGGAATTCCAGATTACACAGTTAATGGAATGGGAAACTTTGTTTCCAATAGTTTGTTTTAATTTTTTTAACATTTATGTCTACACATTCAATTAGTGATTTCAAATGTTACGCAGAGTTTTTATTACGTCCATAGGCATGCATGTGCATATTTGTGTTTATATTTACTTGCATGACAGTTTACAGTCAGGTCCTGGCCTCTAAGAAATGAACTAATTTTGAACCTGATCTTACGATGACCATACAATGGTACATAGTGTTCTTAGTACAGAACAACCTCTCTATTATGAGCTAATTGGGAACTGAGGAGTTCACTAAATTGAACAGTTCGAAATTACAGTAGACAAGGTCCATAAGTTTAAATATCATGCACTGCATTGCTTTCTTCTTGTCCTTTAAATCACTGAAAAGTGACTTTGAATGCACTGAAGGCACTGGAGTATGAAGAAATGTCGACTTGTTCTTCATCAACTTCATTTTCCTGATGTGATATTTCTTCCCCATCATGAAAAATAACTGGCCATTCCTAAGATTGGTGTTCATAAAAATAGAAGTTGTGCTGGCTTGTAATGAGCAGTGCAGACCACACCTCTACTAATAGATGGTGTTGAATCTTCATGTTATTTTGTTGTCTTGCATGTTATGATGTTATTGTGTCTGGTCTGAGAGCTTTTGGCAGGAATTTTGAGTCCTGCTGGAGTTGTTACTTGAAGTGTTAAAATAAGTCCTTTGCGTTCCACAAGTGAGTATTAGAAATGATGGCGGCAGCTTCAACGTTTTGTGCAAAGAAGGGTCAAATGATAGTGGAAACATTGTTTTTCCTAACTTCACAAAGATTTCAGTGTACTATGTCTGGAGGGTAGTAACACCGCAAGAGGGGGAAACAGCATCTGTGACTTGGCCAAGCACATTTCCCTTCGAGCCATTACTTTGAAAACAATGCTTTGCACATGTTCTTGTAAAATTTCACAAAGACAATCAGGAAAATGTATATCTTGTTGTAAAAATCACTGTCTGAGATAAGGAATATAAAAAGATTCCTGACATTGTGGGTTCCTAATTCAGTCATCAAGAAAACATTAACTCAACTATAATGAAAAAAATGCAACTTCAAATTAATAATGCACACCACTGTTTATTTTGTCTAGCCATAGATTTTCACTATACATAGTTTAATTAATGGAGCCATTTCAACTGAATGCATAATGTATGGAAGACCATTTGTATATTATTTAAAAAGCAAGACTTTAATACAACATATTAATGTTCAGATTTCTAATATGTATGGTCAGTAAATCATAAAAATGTGTCCCATTAAATAAAAAATTCAGCCATTTCTTTAACTGTACAAGCCCCCACAAAAACTGCTATAAAAAGTACATACTAAGCTATGTTGAAATGTACAACCCTTACGTTTAATCATCTGGTTTAGCATTTGAGGCAGCAGTGCCAACTCTTGTGATTTTATCCCAAGTATCACAATATTTTGTGTTTTTCTTAAAGCTCTAGCTCCTGGAGTCTTGTGATAACATAAGAATTTCTGCTTTAGTTTTTTAAATGAAAATTTCTAGCTTTCATGATTTTGGAGAACAGCTTGAAAATATGACCCAAGTGTACCCTAAGGCAAAGAAAGAGATTCTAAAATAGTTTGTTTTAATAATACATCTCATGATTTTTTAAGCACTTGTGATTTTGAGACCTGACTCCAGATTTTGGGATTGGCAATATTGTTGATGTGTCATAGAATTAAAAAGAAATACCCAATGTACACCACTGGAGCAATATGTGCCTTGGGCATTTCTGATCTAGTGGATGAGAACATGGAATAGGAAGTATCAGCCACGACTTTAATATTTGAATCAAATAAGCTTAACCTGTCAAAAACCAAAACAAAGACTGAGAAGAAAGTGTCACTCAGAAAAGCAAATGACATTAAAAAGCAAGGAAAGCTCAGTCTGGTCTGAGTCACTAAACTCAGATATTAATCTGGGTCTGAATGCCGATTTCCCCAGAGTGCAGAAGGAATCTCTGATATTCGAGTTTGCAGCCATCTGTAATTTACTGGCATTTTAGGCTGACTGATTACAATGGACAGTGGGAGAATGAGGATAGAACAGAACAGGATTTATCTAAAATGCTCTTAACCAGAATTGACAAAGATCACTGAAGAAGCCTCATCACACTGGACTTTTAAAAGCAGACTGGACAGGAAAAGGGACTGGATGGCTCTTAGCTCTTCTATGTCTCCTGTGATTCTACAAAGGAACAGAAGCTTTCGAATTGTTTTGATGTAAATAAAAGGCCTAAGCAGCTTAGTATTTCTTGTATTACAAGTAGCCAGGAGCATGTTTAGACTAAGTCTCCAAAAATTAAAAGGGACCTCTGGCCACATCCTTTCAATATCCAATTCCTCCAGCAACCGGACGTTTTTATGCAGCCAGCATTAGCGAAAGCCCTAGGACCCTGAGAAGTATTTTTACACTATTTCTCAAATGTTGACTAGATACTCCATGCAAAAAGTCAATTTACCGCAAAGGGACATCCAGCTATTTCACGTTTAGCTCTCATATATGACTTGCTGATCCATCAGTGAGTCAAAGGGCACGTCTACACTGCCCCACAGTCCGGTCTAACAGGCTGTGAAGAGCGATGAGCACCAAAGTGCCAGGCTGTAACTCCCCAGGTGGACACTGCGGCACATACTGGCACAGCAGCATCCCCACAGGGAGTGCTATTCACACTCCGTTAGTTCAAACTGGGGAACAGTGTAGACATGCCCACTGACTCATTGATGGATCAGCAATTATATATGAGAGCTAAACGTGAAATAGCTGGATGTCCCTTTGCAGTAAATTGATTTTTTATATGGAGTATCTAGCCAGAATTTGAGAAATAGTGTAAAAAAATTAAGTTATGAGTGTTTTCATTAAGAAATATGAATGGTGGTACTAGTTATAGATGGGTTTTTTTTGAAGGGGGTCTGCAACATGAACTTTGTTCCAAACTTTCTACTAATTCTGGGATGTAGAAAGCTAGGGTTCCTGTTTGGACATCTCTCCTTGGTTACTCGAAAGTATTAAGCTCTACGTATATAGTTCTGTCCCTCTCCAATTCTCACTAAGCCCACAGAGCTGGGGGGAAAAAAACCTGTTAACTTTGCTATGTTTACAATTGTTTTAATTTGGTTTCATCTTCTCCAGGAATCCTAGTATTTATTTAAGTAACTTGTGCCTTGAGAGAGATGGGAAGAGGTAATAATGGTACATATTTTTTGTGGGTTATTTTATGTGGTCTTTAACAGATATGTATTTTTAGCCCTCAATATTATAAAATACATAAACTAATTTAAAAATTATATTTAACCATTCGTATAATCTGTGCTAACCTGATAAAATAATTTATAAAGAGAAAAATTCCATTAATAAATAATTGAAGGTCCTTTCCCAAACCTGCCACTTCTTTCTTTTAAACATATCCAGGTTCACCTTTTCTTCTCCATCCTTGTTGCTGAGTCATTAATTTTTGTACCTTTCCATCTTGGCTTACTCAGCTGCCATCTCTCTCGATTCCGCTTCAGTCCAAAATGTAGCTGTAAATAGTCTTTCCTTTTCAATGCTTACCATATTATTAATAATAATTTGCATTGCTGTAGCATGTATAGGACCCAGCTCCATCATGCTGGGTGGTGTACAAAAATAACAAAGATGGTCTCTACCTCAAAGAGCTAAATATAAGAGGAATAACAACAGGAGGAAACAAAAGACATAGAGATGCCAAGATGATGATTAGGTTTCTTCTTTCTGGATTCTTTCCATTGGCTTCTCTCTTTTTCCACATACAATTCAAGCTCTCCTCCTTATTTTCAAGCCACTCTCAGCTCTCAGGTGAGCCATTGTTTCTTGCCTAATCTATCCCTGTCTCATTCACCTATTCCAGTCTTTGGGCTTTCTTTCAGTCATAGAATATCACAGTTGGAAGGGATCCCAGGAGGTCATCTAGTCCAACCCCCTGCTCAAAGCAGGACCCATCCCCCAAACAGTCAGGACATAACACAGGTAGAACAGTCCTCACACTTTCAGAAGGCTGCAGCCACCAATGTATTTGGTGACATATTGTGAGTATAAAGACCAATCACCATTGTGCAGCCCTTATGTTGTACTGTTTTGAACTTACTGTGTATTTTACACCCTTTGGGAATGTCTACATTGCAAAACAAAAACAAACAAACAAAAAGCAACAACAACAACAACAACAAAACACAGCTGTCCCAGGATGGTGCCTACTGCTCCTCAAAAGTGTCTAGTCAAACAGCAGATGTGGCCCAGAGGAAATCTCCCCGGATGCATGATCGAAGGGAGGAACGGAAATAGGTCCCACAGTTGCAGAGACCTCCTTGTCCAGCATCCTTGCTGGAAGCTAGCAGGGGAGCCAGCCCTCTGATCACTTAGGCATCAGTCAGCTACCCTGGAGAATGCTGATTGGGAATGTGCAACTAATTTGCTGATCAAGCTGGGAGGCTGGATAAGCCAATCAGTCCGTCAGCTGAGGGGCACAAGAAGGACACAGAAGGCAGTACCAGGTCTAGCTGAGGCCACTGTGTGTAGAGAGCTCAGGAAAAGGAGACCTCTGTTCTTCTCTGGCCCTGTGAGACAGAGCTAACGGTGGAGAAGCACTATAAATCAAATTCCTACATGGGACTGCATTGGTGTCAGTGATGGGAATGTAAATAAATCACACCAAGTTGCCACTCAGCAGAGTCTTTGCGGTATTTGGGGACCAAGGGAAGATTGGGAATTTGAGAAGGGTATACTTCATTTTTCAGGGACAGGTGTGAGAATAGTAGAGATGTAGTGTTCCTTCTACAGAAAGGAAGAAGAATTGAGAAACAGGAACTCAGTTTACATGGCTCTTGTCTCTCAGTTCAAACCATCAGGTCCAGTATAGTCATTCTCAGAGTTCTAAGCCAAGTGACCCTGGTTGAATGTTTGTACAGACAAATCCCGCTCCACTTTAAGTATACAATGCATATGGGGAGTGAGGGTGGACAGTTTTGGGTGCTCATTTGCATGCCACTGCTTAGAATGCGCTTCCAGCCCCTCCTTGTTTCACGGCTGTACAGCATAGGAGGGGTTGGAGGTTTTGCACACACTAACATTTGGATGAATGTGATTGCGGCAGGCTTTTAACACCATATTTAGCAAAGCAACAGAATTCCAAGCAATGATATAAAATTCCTGTTCTCATAGCCAGGTTTATCATTCCTGTAGTGGTGATGTATGTTAATTTTCCAACTCCCATGAGATAACATAGATTTGACTTTTCAGTATCTTGGGAGTTAAGTTTCTGGTTGTTTTTGTGGTAATGGTTTCAATTTACTCAAAGTTACTGTGGTAAGGCATCTTGTGCAAAAAATAACAGGGAAATAAACCTTTGGAAATAAAATGATTATCTAAATAAAGCATGTGGATAAACCTCACTCTAAATTATATGCCTAAGTAAAACTATTCATGCAAGAGAACTGTACCATATACTGTCTATGAACATTATTCTTCCCTTGGAGGAGAAAAGACATGTTTTGAATTAACAAGTAGTTCAGTTTTGACCAAAATCCTATAGGTGGCAGTGTAAAGCACATAAATAATCAAAGTGTTTTTCAAGGGGGCGTAACTCCATTGTTCTCCTTATTCCACAGCATGGTACTCATGCGCACACACGTATTTCAGGCTCCAAAATGATAATTCAGAGCCTTTCTATTTAGACCAAATTATATACACAATAAGATACTGATTTACAAAGCTTTGATTAATCTATGATGCTCATGTGTCCTTTATTCTCACTGCACGTCATTGTATTTCTCCCTGTTATACCACCCACCAATTCAATCTTTTAGTGCTTTCCTGGTTTCCCTCCCTCCCCCGTGTCATTATAAATACAGGGTTCTACAGAAGCAGAGTTCTCAGCAACAGGGCCCCAGCTATGGAACTCCTTACACTCAACTGTGCCCAGACCAAATTGGCAAGAGACAATCTGATAAAGGTTTTTTATCAGGAACAACACCTGAAACTAAATTGAAAGAATAGCTAATTCCTGAATATATTATTTATAGACCTTTGAGAGCCTAGGAATAGACATGGATTCTTATGCTTTCTTCCAGACCAGATAGTATTCACTGAAGAGCTCTGAAGGAACTCAAATATGAAATTGCAGAACTATTAATGGTAGTATGTAACCTATCACTTAAATCAGCTTCTGTGCCAGATGACTGGAGTCTAGCTAATATAATGCTAATTTTTTAAAAAAGGCTATCTTGGCAATTACAGGCCCGTAAACCTAACTTCAGTACCAGGAAAATTGGTTGAACTGTAATCAAGAACAAAATTATCAGACATATAAATATCCATGATATGTTGGGGGAAGAGTCAAAAAGGCTTTGTAAAGGGAAATCATGCCTCACCTATCTATCAGAATTCTCTGAAGGTGTCCACAAGCATGTGAACAAGGGCGATCCACTGGATATAGTGTACTTGGGCTTTCAGAAAGCCTTTGACAAGATCCCTCACTAAATGTGCCTAAGCAGTCCTGGGAAAAAAAGGAACGTCCTCTCATGGATCAGTAATTGGTTAAAAGATAGGAAGCAAACAGTAGGAATAATTGGTCAGTCTTCACAAAGGAAAGAGGTAAATAGCCGGGTCCCGCAAGGATCTGATCTGGGGCCAGTGCTGCTCAATATATTCATAAGTGATCTGAAAAAGGGGCTGGATAGTGACGTGACAAAATTTGCAGAGAGTACAAAAGTATAACTGGACTCAAAAAAGAATTTGGTAAATTCACAGTAGATAGGTCCATCAATGACTATTTGACAAGATGGTCAAGGATGTAACACCATGTTTCAGGTGTCCCTAAACCTCCAATTAACTGCCTTTAGCTGGGACTGGACAACAGATCACTCAAAATTGCCCTGTTCTCTGTTCATTCTCTCTGAAGCATGTGGCACTGGTCACTGACTGAAGACAGGATACTGGGCTAGATGGCTCATTGGTCTGACCCAATATGGCCATACTTATGTTCAAAATATTAGATACACATTATATGGTAAAATATCTAAAGTAGAAGGTAACATAGCTACTCCAGAACCTTGGATGCACAAGCGGGAGAATAGAGAGAGAAATAAGGATGTGTTATTGCTTCCATACACAATATTACTGAGATCAATAGTGGAATACTCCTAGGACATCCCCTCTGTGCTCCTAGCATAGAGGGCATGATAGGAACAGTCTCGTTATACCAATCCCTCCAGCAGGCATGGCAGCTTGTCTGCTCTAAGTTTTATGGAGGGACCAGCCCTGCACACTGGCATCCCAGGCTCAGGGTAGTACAAAGCTGAGTTTTGCACCACACACACCATGCTGGTCCCTTAATTCACCCTCTTTCAGTGTCTCATTATGCACATTTGAGTTTGTATGTGGAAAAATCCTACAGAACACATGGGAAAATACTATTTTGAACTGTCCTGTAGAATTTAATAGAGAATTACATCCCTGCTAAAGAATTCTATAGCATAGTCCAAAACCTTATAGAGGGAATAAAATTCTGTATTACATTCTACAGGTTTTTACAGTAATTTCTATAGAATCCAATTAATTTAATTCCTGTTAAGTTCTATAGGACTTTTCCATAAAGACCCGTGAAATAAAGAAGCTGTTTCCAACTCAGGAGAATATAAAATGTGGGCACTGGAACATCTTCAGGGAGTACATGTGAAAGTAATTATTGGAAGGAAATGAGAAGCAAATGAAAGTGTATCATTTGAAGCAATTCACTTAGCTAGCTCTATGGGATTGGATTGCCCTGGCAATTTGATGTCAGAAAGCACACAATCATAAAGAGGTTATGGTAGGGATGGCAACAACATCTGTGTTCCATGTGTTTAAAAACACTGTTGGAGGGGGGAGACAGAAACCTAAGTCCTAGTTTAAATCCTAGTTCTTGAAAAGCCATTCTCTATGTTATTGGGCCAATCCATAACAAATGAGCAAGCCCTCAATATAATGTGGATAAATAGGGTGAGAACATTTTGGGAATGTATTCTGCCTGTATTTACATCTGTGCACCACTATAGATTTCTGTGTCATCCCTTTCTGTTGCATAACCTGTTGTCTCTTCTTGTATACCTAGAGTACAAGATTTTGGGACAAGGACCATCTTTTTATTATAGAGAGAGCTGGTTGAAATTTGGAAAATTTTGATTTTTCATCTGAAAAAAAAAGGATGATTTTTTTTCACAAAAGAACTGTGAAATATTTTCACATTTTGACCAGCTCTAGTTCTGTGTACAGTACCTAACACAACAGGGCAATACTACAATACTAATGATAAATTAAGAATAAAGACACACAAAAAAGTATTTGCTTGCACCATAGTGAAAGTCTAGTGAGTGAGGCCAAACAGCAAAAATTAAGATGTTTGTACACTAATGCAAGGAGCCTAGGTAACAAAATGGAGGAACTAGAGTTACTGGTGCAGGAAGTGAAACCAGATATTATAGGTATAACAGAGACCTGGTGGAATAGTAGTCATGACTGGGCTACAGGTATTGAAGGGTATGTGCTGTTTAGGAAAGACCGAAATAAAGGTAAAGGTGGTGGAGTAGCACTCTATATCAATGATGAGATAGAATGTAAAGAAATAAGAAGCGATGAAATGGATATGACTGAGTCTGTCTGGGCAATAATTAAATTGGGGAAGAAAACTATTAGAGCCTCCCCTGGGATAGTGCTTGGGGTGTGCTATAGACCGCCGGGATCTAATTTGGATATGGATAGAGCCCTTTTTAATGTTTTTAATAAAGTAAATACTAATGGAAACTGTGTGATCATGGGAGACTTTAACTTCCCAGATATAGACTGGAGGACGAGTGCTAGTAATAATAATAGGGCTCAGATTTTCCTAGATGCGATAGCTGATGGATTCCTTCAGCAAGTAGTTGCTGAACCGACTAGAGGGGATGCCATTTTAGATTTGGTCTTGGTGAGTAATGAGGACCTCATAGAGGAAATGGTTGTAGGGGATAATCTTGGCTCAAGTGATCATGAGCTAATTCAGTTCAAATTGAATGGAAGGATTAACAAAAATAAATCTGCAACTAGGGTTTTTGATTTCAAAAGGGCTGACTTTCAAAAATTAAGGAAATTAGTTAGGGAAGTGGATTGGACTGAAGAATTTATGGGTTTAAAGGTAGAGGAGGCCTGGGATTATTTTAAATTAAAGCTGCAGAAGCTATCGGAAGCCTGCATCCCAAGAAAGGGGAAAAAATCCATAGGCAGGAGTTGTAGACCAAGCTGGATGAGCAAGCATCTTAGAGAGGTAATTAAGAAAAAGCAGAAAGCATATAGGGAGTGGAAGAAGGGAGGGATCAGTAAGGAAAGCTACCTTATTGAGGTCAGAATATGTAGGGATAAAGTGAGACAGGCTAAAAGTCAAGTAGAGTTGGACCTTGCAAAGGGAATTAAAACCAATAGTAAAAGGTTCTATAGTCATATAAATAGGAAGAAAACAAAGAAAGAAGAAGTGGGACCGCTAAAAACTGAGGATGGAGTGGAGGTCAAGGATAATCTAGGCATGGCCCAATATCTAAACAAATACTTTGCCTCAGTCTTTAATAAGACTAAAGAGGATCTTAGGGATAATGGTAGCATGATAAATGGGAATGAGGATATGGAGGTAGACATCACCATATCTGAGGTAGAAGCGAAACTCAAACAGCTTAATGGGACTAAATTGGGGGGCCCAGATAATCTTCATCCAAGAATATTAAAAGAATTGGCACAAGAAATTGCAAGCCCATTAGCAAGAATTTTTAATGAATCTGTAAACTCAGGGGTTGTACCATATGATTGGAGAATTGCTAACATAGTTCCTATTTTTAAGAAAGGGAAAAAAAGTGATCCAAGTAATTATAGGCCTGTTAGTTTGACATCTGTAGTATGCAAGGTCTTGGAAAAAATTTTGAAAGAGAAGGTAGTTAAGGACATTGAAGTCAATGGTAAATGGGACAAAATACAACATGGTTTTACAAAAGGTAGATCGTGCCAAACCAACCTGATCTCCTTCTTTGAGAGAGTAACAGATTTTTTAGATAAAGGAAATGCAGTGGATCTAATTTACTTAGATTTTAGTAAGGCGTTTGATACTGTGCCACATGGGGAATTATTAGTTAAATTGGATAAGATGGGCATCAATAGGAAAATTGAAAGGTGGATAGGGAATTGGTTAAAGGGGAGACTACAACGGGTCCTACTGAAAGGTGAACTGTCAAGTTGGAGGGAGGTTACCAGTGGAGTTCCTCAAGGATCAGTTTTGGGACCAATCTTATTTAATCTTTTTATTACTGATCTGGGCACAAAAAGTGGGAGTGTGCTAATAAAGTTTGCAGATGATACAAAGCTGGGAGGTATTGCTAATTTAGAGAAGGACAGGGATACCCTACAGGAGGATCTGGATGACCTTGTAAACTGGAGTAATAGGAATAGGATGAAATTTAATAGTGAGAAGTGTAAGGTCATGCATTTAGGGATTAATAACAAGAATTTTAGTTATAAGCTAGGGACGCATCAACTAGAAGTAACGGAGGAGGAAAAGGACCTTGGAGTATTGGTTGATCATAGGATGACTATGAGCTGCCAATGTGATATGGCTGTGAAAAAAGCTAATGTCGTCTTGGGATGCATCAGGAGAGGTATTTCCAGTAGGGATAAGGAGGTTTTAGTACCGTTATATAAGGCACTGGTGAGACCTCACCTGGAATACTGTGTGCAGTTCTGGTCTCCCATGTTTAAGAAGGATGAATTCAAACTGGAACAGGTACAGAGAAGGGCTACTAGGATGATCCGAGGAATGGAAAACTTGTCTTATGAAAGGAGACTCAGGGAGCTTGGCTTGTTTAGCCTAACTAAAAGAAGGTTGAGGGGAGATATGATTGCTCTCTATAAATATATCAGAGGGATAAATACCAGAGAGGGAGAGGAATTATTTAAACTCAGTACCAATGTGGACACAAGAACAAATGGATATAAACTGGCCACTAGGAAATTTAGATTAGAAATTAGACGAAGGTTTCTAACCATCAGAGGAGTGAAGTTTTGGAATAGCCTTCCGAGGGAAGTAGTGGGGGCAAAAGATCTATCTTGCTTTAAGATTAAACTCGATAAGTTTATGGAGGAGATGGTATGATGGGATAACATGGTTTTGGTAATTAAATATTCATGGTAAATAGGCCCAATGGCCTGTGATGGGTTTTTAGATGGGGTAAGATCCAAGTTACCCGGGAAAGAATTTTCTGTAGTATCTGGCTGATGAATCTTGCCCATATGCTCAGGGTTTAGCTGATCGCCATATTTGGGGTCGGGAAGGAATTTTCCTCCAGGGCAGATTGGAAGGCCCTGGAGGTTTTTCGCCTTCCTCTGTAGCATGGGGCACGGGTCACTTGCTGGAGGATTCTCTGCTCCTTGAGGTCCTCAAACTATAATTTGAGGACTTCAATAGCACTGATATAGGTGTGAGGTCTTTTTTAGGAGTGGTGGGTGAAATTCTGTGGCCTGCATTGTGCAGGAGGTCAGACTAGATGATCATAATGGTCCCTTCTGACCTAAATATCTATGAATCTATGAATCTATGAATCTATTTGTGACTACTGACTGGGGTGTCTGTCTCCCTCAGAGTCCCCTTTCCTACTGCCAACACATTTAAAATAATTTAATATAATAATAACAACACATAAATACCCAGCATAATAAAACACAATGAAAGAAAATGAACAACAATGAGGGGGGAAATGAAATTCAGGAACAAATAATTGCCTGTGTATGAAGTGCAAAATTTGATTCTTAAGAAAACTTTAAGGAAGATATCATACCCAGTTTTTCTACTCCATATTTCAACCCACTCCTAGGTAAGGTAGAATTTACCTCAGATTGATCTTCTTTATTTTACAGTACTTCCTAAGGACACTAGCTAAGGATCAACATCCTGTTGTACTAGGCACTGTACAGACAAAGAAGACAGGCCCTGCCCCAGGTTGCAAACTATCTGCAAATCAGACTAAACACAACAAATGGACAAAGAAGACAAACAGGGTGAGAGTAGCTTGGAAGGATGAGGTCACAATAGAACAGATTTATAGCAGAAAAGAAGAGGTGTCTGCTCTCCACTTGCCTAACCAATACCAGCTTTGTAGGCATCATGGCACAGGTAGGTTTTAAGAGGATAAAATAGTAGCTTTCCAGACATTGATGGGGATTTTTCCCCCACACATGAGGGGTGGCACAGATGAAAGCACAGAGATGTTTAAATGAGAAGCAGATAGATAGGCAATTAAAGCTGTCATTTTTGGCAGTGCAAAAGGCAAGAGTTAATGGCCCAATAAGTTAGTTAATCTGATAGGTAGGAAAGGACAAAAGGGTGATGAGGGAAACAGTGGATGGATTCAAGACTAGGGGTGATGTAGCCAGGAAGACAATCCTAGCAGCAGCACTTAAAATGGACTTGAGGGGGACAACATGGTAGGCGTCAAGGCCAGAGAGAAGGAAGTGACAGTAGTAGAAGCAGAAGGACAGAACAAGACCCTTAGTATTTCAGAAAAGACTGAATCTTTTTGATGTTATGTAGATAGAAATTGCCAGACATGGACATAGTTTGAATGTATAGATCACGAGTGAAGCAGAGTCAAGATGATGACCAGATTACAAGCCTAGTGACTGGTGGTGGTATCCATGGTGACGAAGAGAAGAGAGAAAGATCAATTATGATGTTTTATTGTTAGTATTACTGTAGTGCCTCAGAGTGCACTATTATGCCATTTCTATCATGCTAGGCACTGTGCAAACACAGATAAAAAGGTCAGCCAATGCCCCAAAAGCTTACCATGTAAGCATAAATCAAGAGGCAAAAGTCAGATGCAGACAGATGGGAGAGAACAAGGAAACAGTGGGACAATGTTGGTCAGCATGATAGGCAGTGGTCTCACACCTCAGCAGCCTAACTGTTGTCAAGTGTTTTCCAGTCATCAGAGCAAAGGAGAGTTTTGAAGAGGGTTTTTAAGGTGGATAATGAGGTAGGTTTGTAGAGTTTTATGGGGAGCTCCTCCCAAGCATGAGGGGCAGCACTGGAGAAAGCACAAAGTTGCTTATTTGAAAATGTAACAAGTGGGCAATGAAGACTGGCATCATGGGATGATTTAGTTGGTGTTGGTCCCGGTTTGAGCAGGGGGTTGGACTAGATGACCTCCTGAGGTCTCTTCCAACCCTAATCTTCTATGATTCTATGGGGCATGCAAAAGTCCACATCTCAATAGTGGATGAGAGGTGATGGGAAAGGTGGGGATGAGCCAGGAAGGGCCTTGAGAGAGAAAACAAGTGCTTATTATGATCAAGAGCTCAGTTTTAGTCATGTTGCTTTTCTCTTATAAGACTGGAAGTGATTAGTTCTGTAACTTTGAAAAGATATGTCCAAATAGCCCTGGGATACAAATAAGCTGTCCTGGCAAACCCAAGGTACGTTACAACCTATACAAGGTGGCTCAGAAGTGCACAAGTAGATGCATATATTTAGCTACTCACTGACCCTCCTATCGGCATTGACATGAGCAATGCCAAGATTTGTGCCCATCTCAGAAGTGATGCTCCTGGAATTTTGAAAAGTAAATATAATGTGGTTTTATTTTGTCTAGTCTATAGTATATAAAATGCTTTTCCTAAATACAAGGCAACAGACAGCATGCGGCATACATTACAGAAAACAGCAGTGTAGCAAACACATCCTGGAATAGAAACCACATGTAGTAGCCAGTGTGCGTAAATTTAATCAGAAATGCATTGTTTTACATTAAGTGAAATTATTCCCCATCCCTCCCCCGTTATTTTTGCATTTACGAGGCAAAGTACTATAATGAACTTTTAAATATAAATTGAAAGAAAGAAAATGGGACTTAACAAACATTCTCGTCTCCATATAACATTACAGAAAATATCTTATAATCAGCAAATTAGAATGTAAAGGTGTTACTTAGAAAATTACACAGAATCAAAAGAAAAGCATTAGGACAGTGAAGCAAAGAGTCAAAAAACAAACAGGAAAAACTACTCCCCTGGAAAATAGCTATGGGCATAAATAAATAAAAGAATACAACCCCTTAAGAGACCATGATGCACATATTTACTCTATGCAATCAGTTATAATAAAGATGCCTCATATCTCTGATCTTTTTTGCAGGGAAACTAGAGATTAGGTCAAGGCAAAATAGGACTATCTGTAGAACAGAAAATGGCTATCTGTCCATCACCTAGCAGTGATGAGAGTCTCTTCACAGAGTAGAAAAAAATATCCCAAAGATGAATAGATTCTTATAAACCCCCATAGGTGCCACGCTGAGATCCAGGTAATTACCTAATGTAGTGCCCATCTTTTAAAAAGAGAAGGAGGAGGATCCGGGGAACTACAGGCCAGTCAGCCTCACCTCAGTCCCTGGAAAAATCATGGAGCAGGTCCTCAAGGAATCAATTCTGAAGCACTTAGAGGAGAGGGAAGTGATCAGGAACAGTCAGCAGGGATTCACCAAGGGCAAGTCATGCCTCACTAATCTAATTGCCTTCTATGACGATATAACTGGCTCTGTTGATGAGGGGAAAGCAGTGGATGTGTTACTCCTTGACTTTAGCAAAGCTTTTGATACCGTCTCCAACAGTATTCTTGCCAGCAAGTTAAAGAAGTATGGGCTGGATGAATGGACTATAAGGTGGATAGAAAGCTGGCTAGACCATCGGACTCAATGGGAAGTGATTAATGGCTCCATGTCTAGTTGGCAGACGGTATCAAGCGGAGTGCCCCAAGGGTCTGTCCTGGGACCGGTTTTGTTCAATATCTTCCTTAATGATCTGGAGGATGGTGTGGATTGCACCCTAAGCAAGTTTGCAGAAGACACTAAACTGGGAGGAGTGGTAGATATGCTGGAGGATAGGCATAGAATATAGAGGGACCTAGACAAATTAGAGGATTGGGCCAAAAGAAATCTGATGAGGTTCAAGAAGGACAAGTGCAGAGTCCAGCACTTAGGACAGAAGAATCCCATGCACCGCTACAGACTAGGGACCGAATGGCTCGGCAGCAGTTCTGCAAAAGAGGACCTAGGGGTTACAGTGGACGAGAAGCTGGATATGAGGCAACAGTGTGCCCTTGTTGCCAAGAAGGCCAATGGCATTTTGGGATGTATAAGTAGGGGCACTGCCAGCAGATCAAGGGACGTGATCATTCCCCTCTGTTCAACATTGGTGAGGCCTCATCTGGAGTACTGTGTCCAGTTTTGGGGCCCACGCTACAAAAAGGATGTGGAAAAATTGGAAAGAGTCCAGCGGATGGCAACAAAAAGAATCAGGGGACTGGAACACATGACTTATGAGGAGAGGCTGAGGGAACTGGGATTGTTTAGTCTGCAGAAGAGAAGAATGAGGGGTGATTTGATAGCTGCTTTCAACTACCTGAAAGGGGATTCCAAAGAGGATGGTTCTAGACTGTTCTCAGTGGTAGCAGATGACAGAACAAGGAGTAATGGTCTCAAGTTGTAGTGGGGGAGGTTTAGGTTGGATATTAGGAAAAAAAAATTCACTAGGAGGGTGGTGAAACACTGGGCGGTGTTACCTAGGGAGGTGGTGGAATCTCCTTCCTTTGAGGTTTTTAAGGTCAGCCTGGACAAAGCCCTGGCTGAGATGATTTAGTTGGGGACTGGTCCTGCTTTGAGAAGGGGGTTGGACTAGATGACCTCCTGAGGTCCCTTCCAATCCTGATATTTTATGATTCTATGAATTAGGAATGGGCATGTTTTCTCACACACAGAGATAATGTGTGCTTTTGAGAGGAACCCCCTCCTCTCCCCAAACAAACAACAGAACAACCTGTCTCCATCAGAGAGTGCTGCGTTTGAGCCTTTCATTCTACAATCGCCTCCATCTTCAATTACCTCCCAGCACACTATCTCCATTCTCCATCACCCAGCAGATAGGCAGGAAAATTCCATAGATTTAAAAGTTCTGAAGTAGATCTTCGTCAACACCAATGGTAGATTAGACACCAAGGGCTAGATCCACAAAGGGGACGGTGGCTAATTTTCAGTCACCTTGTCATGCAGTGTAATCCATAGCCCTTAGTTAAGCACCCAAGCTCCCTATACAATGGAAGGGAAAAATTAGGCACCTAAGAATGGTATCCACAAAAGCCAGCTCCATGAACAGGGATCTGCCCAAGCTAGCCAATAGGAAATGACAAGAGGGGTAGGACTTAAAGGGACTTAGGTGCTCAAGTCTGGTTAGTGGGACGTGCCTAACTTCACTTGGGAATCACAGCCCTGGACCCTCTCCTGGAGTTAGAGGCCAAAGCCTTTATCACAAAAGTTGAGTCGGAGGAGCCACCCCTCCGCTGAATAACATTTAGCCCCAGAATTAGAGCATTCACTTACGATGGGGCATCCCCTCCCTCCTGGATGTGGAGCAGGGATTTAAACCTACATCTGCCACCTCATCTAGTAATGCCCTGACCATTGAACTATGGGATAGTCTAGTGTGGCACTTTCTCAATCTCATCTGTGAAGGCTGTTCCACTGTGTATAAATAAATAGTCTTTGGGCCAGAGAAAGTGCAAGATGATTCTAGAGCCCAGTGGTTAGGACATTTGTGTGTGACTTGGGTGATCTAAGTTCAAGTTCCTGTCTTACTATTTAATTATTCTTTCCTGAGAGGTAGAAAATATAGTTTGAAACCCTTCTCCACATCAGGTAGAGGGGGAAATTGATTCCTTGGTCTCCCACCTTGCAAGCAAGTGCTGTTGCCAGTAGCCTAAAAGTTATAAAGATCCTGCTTTCACCGCAACCACTACTGTTTTGTACAGGGCCTGATCTATCAGTCAGCCTCTGAGACTAGCTACTGGATCAGATCCCGCAGGGTAGATAGGCAAGTCAACTCCTAGTTTGTGGGTCCTGCTGGGGCTTCAGCATGAGTTAGGCACTGGATGGCATGACTGAGGCAGCTGTGCATGTGCCTAGCAGCAGACTGTTAGGTGATTTTGGAGCTTCAGTGGTGGGAATGTAGGCACCTAGGGAATTTAAGTAACTACAATGCTAACTCCAGCATACAGGGATTTTGAGAACGGACTTAGGTGCCCAAAGTGGCACTTAGGCACGTAAATCCCTTTGTGGTTCTAGCCGTTAACTCGCAAGGAAAGCTACATCTCCAAATGAACACACATCTGATGGGAGCAAAAACTGAATGAAGTCGTTTCTGATCCTGGTACTTGCAGAGAAAAAAAGAAAGGTACAGGAACAGTACAGAAGTAATATGAAAAATGTACTCCAGTTTAGAAAAGGGCTAGCATAGTTCCTGCTAGCTAGCCTGGAGACTTGTAAGGCTCAACTTCTGGCTTGCCTGTACAGCTGCTGCCTACAGAGCACAAGTATCCTGGTTCAAATTTCAGCTGATGTAATATGCAAGCCACTTCCATAGACTCAGTGGAAGCACTCACATGCTGAAAGCACATGCTTCTGTACTTTTCTGGATTAGGCCAGCACGCTCAGCACCTAGCAGGTTCAAGCTCAGACAGATACCCAGTACCAGATGGAGCACCCACTAACTGTCTAACTGACAGTTTCCACCTTCTTTCTCCACCCCTCCAGCTAAGAAAAAGAAAGCATTTCCAGTCCAGAAGTGTTTCCAGTATACATGCAAAATGTCCCAGCAAGTTCCTCATCACACACAGTGCAATTTTCAAAATGTCAGCATTACCTGGACGGGATTACCTGTCTAGTTAACACCAGTTGACTAACTGGTAAATGTTTATTACAAACATTAATGCTGTCTCTATTTGCTCTTCATTTTTAAGTGATTGTGGGTAGCCAAATGACCTCTGTAGACTTATTTAAAGCTCTGTAAACAACCAAGAACATTTTTTTAAAAAGAGAGTTACCAAGACCTCATTAAAACTGCTAGGAACTGTGCTTTAATCCATTTCCTTTCCCCTTCATACTGCTTATAAAATATTTGCACATAACTAGAAGTGTTTGTTCATGAACCCAACTTCCTCCTCTTTCCTGGGTCATTCATCGCAGTCACATTCCCACACTTGTGACATAATTTGTTCTATACTGATGAGTTCAAACTCATTACTAACTTTTCTCCTATTAAAACAGACAATTAGCAATCCATTTTGAAAGTGCTGCAGTTGATTTAGGCTGCATGACTTCAACACGACAAGGAGTCAAACAGCTAAAACCCCAGGTAATGCTTTAAAATCCTACTTAGTGTTTCCATAGCTTGTCTTTGACCCGTATTTTTAGTTTTAGGTAAAGGATTTAATGTACTGGTAAGAGGCATGGAAATATTTTGTTAGCTAGCACAGGGGGCTTGAAAGGCTTGCTGTTGTTATGGAGTCCAATAGGATCTTAGATCAAGTGGAAGAGATAAATGGTAAAGGAACCAGATTATTACTAGTACTGGATGTATGTGTATGAATGGGTTTCTATTGTTTTATTCTTCCCCACCACTATTTTTGCCCTGTGGCAGCCAGCATGGTTCAGTGGATAGAACACTGGGATGGGCAGAACTCAGTTCTGTCTCTGGCTCTGCTACTGACCTGCTCTATGACCTTAGTTCCAGCACTTCCTCTCTCAGTCCCTCTGCTTCCACTCTACTTTTGTGTCTGGCTTGTGTGCTATAAGCTCTTTGGGCCATGAAGTCTCTCTCCCTCTTCATTTATACAGTGCACAGCACAGTAGGACACTCCTGGTGCTACTGTAACATAGATAACAGCAACCTTTTTGTGTGATCTGGGGTAATCCTGACCTCTGGTATGATTTAACCTGAACCCAAAAGTATACTTGTGAAAGTGGAACACTCAGAACGTTCTGTATTCCTATGGGGAGGAGTTTAATTATCAGCGCAGTTATTTATGGGATCATCCAGGAAAAGCAAGTATTTAAGTGAATAATATTTATTGTACTGGGTAATCCAAACAACATATTGAGAATATCATAAAGGTACCTGAGTGTACTCACATTGAAGCTGATTACATGTTTGATTGTGTCACAGGAATGCCAGTGAGAGAGAAAACACCATTGACCAAGCTGGCTATTTTCCTTGCAGTGGACGCTCCCAATAATAGCTGCCGTTCTCAGCCACTGGAGCTTTTGTAGCTGGGAATGGTATGTGAACCCTGGCCTGCTGTTTTCTAGGAAATGCAGGTCAGAAGTCAAGTGGCTATTTAGTTTTTCTTTGTAGTTGCTTAGATGAAAAAATGTGTCTTAAGAATTACTTTTATTCATACAAGTGAATAGAAGGGTTTTCTACTCGAGCTGTATCACATATCAGTAAATGCTTTGTTATGGTTTGGTATGAGGTTAATTGTTTGATTGTTTTCCTTTATGAATGAGGAAGCAGCTTTAACTCTTTTGGGTGAGGAACTTTGCATAACCTTTGCATAGAAAATGGTCTGTATTGAACAGGAATAGAAATATGGTACAGCTGGAGGAACTATTGAAGCAGGCAGAAGCCTGGCTAAGATTTTGGATTATAAGCATTTCTGCTCGTTTATAATTCAGATAATAGAGAATTTATTAATTTCAGCTGCGGCAATTTGTATTTTAATATATTTTGCTAAACATCTCTTTTAAAATCTTTTTTGGAATAAAGATGGGTTTTATATATAACACTGCCATGGTTGCTCAATGACACAGCTCATTGTCTTAAAACTGATTTTACATACACACACACGTACAAATTTTATATACATATAAACAAAGAGCTGATTTAAATCTAATCTATGATTACATTATACTTTTCCCTCCCTCTCTGTACCCTAAACAAATAAAATCAAACAACAGTTATCAAAACCTTGATTTTTAGAGGGAAAACTAACTCTGTAATGAAGTAGCTATGGTATACATGCATCACTGATCTCTGCTGAATGAAATCAGAAAGAACGGGTTAATTGAATGCAATAAAACAGGGATAGGCAACCTTTGGCAAGTAATCCACCGGGGTAAGCCCCCTAGCGGGCCGGGCCGGTTTGTTTACCTGCATTGTTCGCAGGTTTGGCTGATCACAACTCCCACTGGCCACAGTTTGCTGCTCCAGGCCAATGGGGGCTGCGGGAAGCAGCGGCCAGCACATCCCTCAATCCGCGCCACTTCCCGCAGCCTCCATTGGCCTGGAGCAGCAAACCGCGGCCAGCGGGAGCTGTGATTGGCCAAACCTGCGGACGCGGCAGGTAAACAAACTGGCCCAGCCCACCAGGGGGTTTACCCTGGCAGGCTGTGTGCCAAAGGTTGCTGATCCCTGCAATAGAACTTATACTGTTAACAGATAATAGAGATTTTCCTTTAGTTCAGGCATTTCCTGGAGATGCTCCTAAGATACTGTTAATGGTGCTACTGCAAACTCTCAGGCAAATGTATTAGTGGAATTAATAAAACATTGCTTCTTACTGCAAGGAGGGTGCCCAAATCTAGGGATGAGTATGTAACAGGAAACTAACTGTCTTGCCTCAGTGGTTTGGGACACTCTGGTGGCATATATATATATATGGTGAGTGGACTGGATGGAAATGAGAAACAGGGAGGCCACAGAGTGAGGAGGGCACAGTCATGAAAATGAGTGATAACCAAAGCTCGGACAAATACTTTAATTGAAGGCATAGGGAGAAATGAGCAGACTTTTTATATGCAGCAGGATTTGAGGACAGCCTGGATGTGTAAGGAGGAGAAATGGAAAAGCCAAAATGAATCCACGCCTGTGCAGTGACAGGGATGGTTATGGTATTACCATCATCAACAGAAAAGCACAGTGTGTTTTGTAGGAAATGTAAGGAGCTCATCTTTAGCTATGTTTAACATGATGAGATGGCAGGGCATCTAGGAAGAGATACTGGGAAAACAGAGAGAGATGTGAGCCTAGAATAAGACAGAGAGAAGTTAGAGGTAGACGTGAGATTCATCAATAATGTATGGGTGTATGTTAACTAAGTAAGTAACATTATTGCTAATAAAAGACTCTTAGCAAAGGAATGTTACTGAACAAATTCACAAAAGTAACTGAACTCTTGCATTCGCTATCTGAATAGAGAGGATTGACCTGGCAATGAAGAAAAACTATTTTTCCTTCAAGTGGATGGTCAGTATTCTATACTAGGACATGTTACTTGGATTGCTTGAAAGAACAAACTGAAACTCAGCAATTCAATTGCATTGTGGGGGAGAGGAATCCTCCAGGTAAACCCATTACTTTTGGTACAGGCTACAGACTTGTTAAGTTGATGCATGACTGAACCTGGATCCAGCACACTGCACTGAGTACATGTTTGATAGACCCTGCCTTGGAACCCTGGGGTGGATCTATCTTTCTGTTTATGGTTTCACTATCACCATGTTAGTTGAGTTCCTGCAAAATTTCTGGTGACCTGCTAAACATATGTGACTCCTGTCTGTTGTGATCTGTGGGACTCTTTTGGACTTAAGTGCTCATTCTGTATAAAAGGAAGGGTGGAGGAGGTCAACTCGAAGCAACTATCAGCTCATTGCTGGAAGAGAAATAGGTTGCTTGGGTTGGGTTCGGCTGTGCACAGATGCTATCACTTTAAACAAGATTTACAAGGGGTAATGGGGGTGGGGGTGTCTAGAAGGTTATTGTGCGGTTGTGAACTCTGAACACTTGTGAGGTGCTCTCCAACATTAAGTATTTAATTATCCCTCTGAATATTGACCATTTCTGCAGCCATGGAAAACTTCCTTCTTGTGGGTCTTATTCCATTTCATGAAATGAACAGGGGAAGATTAAGGCTATAATTTTCAGAAGCACCTAAATGACTTAGGAGTCTACGTCCTGTTTTGAAAAATGATTAGGGCTCAGATTTTTAAAGATATTTAGGTAATGTTCAATTCAGGGTTGCAAGTGTAAGGGAACTATTCTCCCCCTACTAAAACTCAGTGTGGGTGTTTTGGTTGGTTAGCTCCCCGTACCAAAAGAAAGGGGAAGGGTTGATGGGAAATCAGGACCCTGAGACTGACAGTCCCCAGGAACAATGGGGAGAGGCCAATGCTCCAGGTCAGCCTGATTGACAGGGCGGACAGGCTAATCAGGGAGTCAGGAGGCCAGGGGATCCTGTCCTCCCTGTGAGCTGGAATTGCAGGGGTCAGACAGAGTGGGGCCGAGCTAAGGAGAAAGCAGGGGCCAAAGCTGAGCTGGGGAGCCGAGCTGGGCCACCCAGAGAAGCCAGAAAAACAACCCAAGAAGCAGGTCAATGCTGGGAGCAGAGTCACAGAAGCAGCCCGGAGAGCAGACCTGTGCTGGGAGCAGAGCTGCAGCAACCAGAGCCAGAGGGGCCAGAGAACCAGCCCAGAGCTGTAGCAGCAGCCGTGCTGAGGCAGAGTGGCGGAGCTGGAGCTGAGGTAGCAGAGTGGAGCTGGAGCAGTCCGGAGCTGGGTGCGGTGAGCAGCTGTGGAGAGCGAGGGGGACCCTGGGCAGCGGGCCCAGCACAGGGAGACGCCCCCAGCCAAGATGACTTGCAGGCCAGACTTGGAGGGGGGTCGTAACCCTGACGGGGCGGCGGCGATGCTGGGAAGAAGGGTCCTGCCACCTAGAGCCTGAGGGCCTGTAGCCACCGCCAGAGCAAGTGTCCGACCCGCAGCATCCCTGCAGCACAGCCAGGGCCTGAGAAGGAGGCCTGGGACTTGTGAGGAACAGACTGAATTTCCCTGACATTCTAGCCAGGGCTGGTTGTGATGTCCCCGTGCCACAGAGTGGGGTGACGTGTTTTCCTTTAACCTTTCCCATTTTCTCCTTTTTTTAAAATTGATTGCTGTTTAATACATTGTATTTGCTTTGAACTGTATGTAATGATCAGTGGGTCAGGGTAGCATCCAGTGCAGAGAGAGTTCCCCGGAGTGGGGAAACCCTAGCCCCTGCCCTAAGTGACCACGATTGTAGGTCGAGCCTTCCAGGAATCCTAGGCCCAGCCTTGTTGGGGTTATGAGGACTGCCACAGAGGTCAGTCAGGCCTCCTGGTAAAGGAAGTGGGAGTGAGGACTCAGATCATTTCACTAGCCCACTTCACTGGGGTAGTGTATAATCCAGGAAAGTTCCCCAAAATAGTGGGGCCATTTCCACGCTTACACAAGCTTATGTCTCTTTCAAACATGACTGAGGCATTTGGACCAGATCCTCCAAAGTATTCAGGCAGTAAATGCCCATTGCAATCCTTGAATTCAATTGGAGTTAGATGTCTCAATAACTTTGAGGATCTGGGACTAAGTCACTTTTGAAAAGGAGCCTTAGTCTCGTAAGTCAGTTAGGTGTTGCAACGCTGAGCAAAACAATGCCTATATGTCTTTTACAAATCTTGGCCCAAGTGATTACGTTAAGGTAACTGAGGAGTCAGTATTAGGACCAAGATTCCAGAGCAGGAGTCCTTTGGTCTCATTCCTGAGTGTAGTCCACTAAGCCAGGCTGTGTCTTGCATTACAGAGGTGCTCTACTCACTTGTGGCCAGAGGTTTTATTGGTTGCTCAGCAAAGAAGTTGGCTCAGCTGTAGACAGCCAGCTGGAAGGGAATTTGCAAGAGCCAGCCTCATCAGCATAAATCTGTTATTTCCCCCACCCCTCAACCACAAATTTATTTTTGGTTTTCTGCAAAATCACGGCCCCAGGGCCAGTGTTTGGTTGGTCATAGTGCATCACAAAAATAACCCCTGACCTTTAGGAACAATCAGAGTGACAAACTTTCAAACCTAGTGAGCAGTTATTTTTTCAAGCCTATTTTTGCAAGGACTAAGGCAAGGCATTAACATTTTCTGAAAAATGAAAGCCAGGAGTTTTCTTGTCACCATTTCCAAACCTATCATTGTGAGGATCAGGGATCCACAATATGCTGTATGCCAACTTTGACGCTAAATTTTTCTCTTGCTGAGATGTATTTAACTCAGCGCTGTAAGGCAAATGCATTTTCCATTTCCAAATTTAGATCTAAAATTCATTTGTAAGCACATATATATTTTTAACTAGAGTAACAGAAGTGACGATGGCCAAAGTTTCATGCAGCTGAGACAGAATATGCCCACAAGAACAGTCAGTATAAAACCATAAGTCAGTAATACAGCAGGGTCACAGTTGGATGCATCTGACACAACTGAATAGGATTTTGTCAACCACTCATTTTGAATTTAGAGAACATTTTATTGGTCTGTGCTAATATTGAATCAGCTTTCCCCATATGCTCTCTTTCCGTTCAAAAACATATCAGGGGGAATAAATGAAATGGAAAAAAAATTCAAAGTCACACAGTCTCTTCATTCTCCCCCACCCAATCTGCAAGACAGGGTCAAATAATGAAATGGAAAGCAATGATCTGGCAGTATCTGAACTTCCAAGCCTGTGAACTCAACTAGTAGCATAGGCCAAGTCTACAATACCTGGTAAGGTATGATTCCGCTGTGCGTGTACTCATGCTAGTTCTCCTCAAGCTAGCGTGAGTGCAAACAGCAGTGTCACTGCGGTATCACCGGCAGTGGCAGCGGAGGTGCAGCTGAGCTGTGTCAAGTACAAACCCACCAGAAACCAGTGGGTAGGTACTCGGCCCAGCCGTGCCTTCACTGCTGCTAGCTGTGCTCCCATGACCACTCTGCTCTTTCAAGCTAGCACAAGTAGGTGTACACAACAAGGGGAAATCACCCACCCACCCAGCTCATAGAGCAGATGTAGCCACAGAGGGACTCACTTTCAGTGTCCCCCTCCAGCCCCCACAGCCATGGCAGACAGCACCCCCAATGCCCCCTCCCATCCAGCCTCGGAAGTAGTGGTTTGCCTAGGATAGTTAAGAGGTCTGGCTCCCTGAAAGTGGATTAGGAGAAAACATCTCCTTAAAAAGATGGGAAATGGGTTTGTGGTTCTTAATGTCTTGTGCAGCCTGGAAACAATCTTCTCTTTCCCATACCCTTAAACTCATACAAGGCGAAGGTAATGAGGTCCCAGCCATACATCTGGGATCAGGTCAATGGATAGGGATTGCAGCCCTCCATCAGATGGCATACAGAGAGGTAAGGGGCTGATAGCTGCACTCCACCAGGTGGAACAGATCACAGTGGATGAGCTGCACTGGATGCGTTATTGTTAGGTAGTTCCCAAATATACTACTTGATAAAGTTGAGGCCTAGTTAAACTATATTCCTGGTGTCGATTTTACTGGGTATATTGAAATAATGTATTTGAAAGACTTAACATGTTGCAGTGTTACTGAGAGACTGAAGTGCACTTTCGTTCATTTTGGTATTCCAGAACAACTAGTGACGGACAATGGGCCACAATTACCGCAGCAGAATTTAAGTAATTCTAAATGAAATATTATTTTGATCATACTACTAGCACCCTACATTACCAGATCATATATGATTGAGACCGACAGTGAAGAGCTCAGCAGAAAGTCAACAGTTACTGTTTATTCCTCAGAAAAAAACAATCAAAAGAGAAAACTCTACAAATGGCGGATGCAGAACAAGAATGACTCAAGGATTCTGGGCCAACCACAGTTAGTTGTTGCAACTAATGGACAGCCAGATGACCAAGTTATTATGCATTCAGGTCACGTAATTAGAAAACCAGAACAATTCAGAGACACCTAATAGACTGATATGTACTGAATTTCCATGACAGCAGAATAGTGGCACTGGATGTAAAATACCTTATTTAAGCTAACTTCAGCCATATCTGGGAGAGCATTAAAGGATCTTATGATGAACACATCTGGTGTATATCCTGTTCAGAATCAAGCTCTGTAGCCATAGCTGGTAAAGGAATATGATATCCCATAAGCCATTCCAGCACTTGTTGGTTTTAAAAAGTCATTCAGTCTGTCTTTGACTGTATTAGTAAGTAGGTTGGGGCAATTCTATCAGAGACTGCAGGGGGAAAGTAAATACACACTCATCTTCTAGTATTAATTCAAATGCACATTTGATATGCTCGATGTACTGTTACTCAATAGTTACTAAATGTTTGCTTTGAAAACAGGCCATTTGAATTCAAAAAGCCAAAGACATTGGTAAAAGAGCTATAGATTCATTGCTTGGACAGAAAACAACCCACTTAGTTATATTCTCAGAAAGCCAGAGACAGATCCTTATGAAAAATTATGAATAATACTTCCATCATAATTTTGATTTAAAATATGAGGCTTCCATTGGCAAAAAATTGGCTTGCATTATGACTTTGATCTAGAATATGTGGACCAAAAAAAAAGTTTTCAGCTGATGCATTAAGTTGTGGACCAATTATCAAGGTTCTTATTATTTACTATATAGTTTATAAACCCCTATGCTAATAACACCAGTGATGAATCATTAACAAAAACTTTCCTTTTAAAATAACAGTTCCTTCAAATTAAATATCAAACTCCCTGACATTCCATTGCAGCACATCATGGTATCTGTTGGCAAATGAGATAAATGACTTATCAGGGATGTTAAATGACATACCCTGTGGGAGATTTTACACTCAGGCTGTAGCTATCCTGGTTTGTCAAGCAACACATCAATTTCCTCCTCTCTGACAATGTGTTTAACCTGTGTTTTTTTCACAGTGGGTTTTAAAATAAGCAATTAGAAGACACAATGTTTTCTTCAAGTTGATGTATTATGTACTAAGACACAACTGACCTTCAAAGCATGATAGCTATCAGGAAACAGCAACTGTTCTTAAGCTCCTAAAACACTGGGATAAACTCATGTGCCAAATAGGATACTTTTAACCAAAAATGTTATTTTAGTAAAAAGATGACCTTGCTTGTGTTCTTTTTCCAGATCAACTGTAAGTAAATGTTTTATGTTATATTAATAGTTAGATTGGACTTCAGGACCAATGTCAGAAACTTGTGCTCAATAGATTTTGTTGGATAAGAGTTGGACTTCATGTTTTATTTATGAAGCTGCCTTGCTTATACAGTTCATAAAATATGCGAACAAGAAGGAATGGTTTCCTTTTTCACCTCTCTCCTGAATCTTGACTTAACTGATATGTGAACCCCTGCAAAAATGAATAAAATACATAGACATGTAGTGAGTAATGTGAACTTTGAGAGGGAAATGAACAAAGGATTGTTAGAGAATGATGGCCAAGAATTCTCATGATACACCAACTCTCTAGAGTTACCAGGGATATGCAGAGGATACAGCTCTTGGGAGTATGATTCAAGCCCTTCCACCTGGAGTTAGATGTCTTAAGGTGTTAAAGCAGGCAGGCTGCAAAAAATTACACCATTTGCAAAGCTACTGGCTTTAGCCTTTGTGTGTCTTCAGTGGAAGATCTCCAACCCTCATCTTAGACATAACTAGATCTGTGTGATGGACAACAAATCCATTTTGCAGAAATTGTGTCTAAATGGGTGGTTTTGGATCAATAAGCTAAAGTTTTTGATTTGAGTCTCTCTCTCTCTCTCTCCCTCCCTCCCTCCAGAAATGTCCAGAAAGCAGAAGACCTCGCATACGATCCCCTAGAACCATCCTTGAAGCTGATGCATCTACGATAAACACCTTGGTTTCAACAAAACAGCATTTTGCCTTGAAATTCCATTTTGTCAAAAAAGTTTGGACCAGCTCTAGATATAATTAATACAGGTTTACAAACTGATACTTTGGGATGGCATTTTACCATGACTTTACCCACTGCCAGTTTGCTGCACTGTCCACTGTGCTAGGAGATTAAAACCAAGGCTCTATCAACTTGGATTAGATGACCTTCTGAGGTCCCTTCCAACCCTGATATTCTATGAACTCACTGCCTCTTTGCCACCCAACTGCACGGGTGGTGGATGTAGCAGGCAGACAGCACTTAGTTACTCCTCCACATTCAGACCCAAGATCCAGACAGTCAGTGCAGGGGTGGAGGGAGAGTTTTAGTTCCCCTTTTGCCCCTGTGTGTGCATGTATCTGGCCTTGAGACGTTAGAGGGTCCGACATTAAGGCTTAGGAGCCCTCCATCCTTCAAGTTATGATCTGAAAAAAAAAGTTAAATTAAAAAGTCTTGACTGAATGTTATAGTAAGAATGATGGAGCACTGATACACTCCTTTAGCCTTTCCTGTTTGAAACAGATTTTTTTTCCATAGGAGTTGTCAAGGTTCCTCCCCCACTCTGAACTCTAGGGTACAGATGTGGGGACCTGCATGAAAACCTCCTAAGCTTACTTTTACCAGCTTACGTTAAAACTTCCCCAAGGTACAAATTAATTTTATCTTTTGTCCTTGGAATATCCATTGCCACCACCAAACTCTAACTGGGTTTACTGGGAAACATAGTTTGGACATGTCTTTCCCCCCAAAATCCTCCCAAACCTTGCACCCCACTTCCTGGGAAAGGTTTGGTAAAAATCCTCACCAATTTGCATAGGTGACCACAGACCCAAACCCTTGGATCTGAGAACAATGAAAAAGCATTCAGTTTTCTTTACAAGAAGACTTTTAATAGAAATAGAAGTAAATAGAGGTAAAGGAATCACCTCTGTAAAATCAGGATGGTAGATACCTTACAGGGTAATTAGATTCAAAACATAGAGAATCCCTCTAGGCAAAACCTTAAGTTACAAAAAAGACACACAGACAGAAATAGTCATTCTATTCAGCACAATTCTTTTCTCAGCCATTTAAAGAAATCATAATCTAACACCTACCAAGCTAGATTATTTACTAAAAGTTCTAAGACTCCATTCCTGGTCTATCCCCGGCAAAAGCAACATATAGACAGACACAGACCTTTTGTTTCTCTCCCTCCTCCCAGCTTTTGAAAGTATCTTGTCTCCTCATTGGTCATTTTGGTCAGGTGACAGCAAGGTTACCTTTAGCTTCTTAACCCTTTTACAGGTGAGACGATTTTTCCTCTGGTTTACCCTTCCCTGTATATTTATGACAGGAGTCAATCTCACTTCCTGAACAACATGAGCAAAAGAGATCAGAGGCATCATGCCTATGCCTTCTGATATTACAGGGGGGTTATTTTCCCCTTCAAATTCACTTCTTCAGCCTGGCTTTCATACAAAGAAATACGTGATTAATTTAAGTCTGTTGGAAGGTCTTATGTTCCGAGGCTCCATAAAACATTACTTGGATTTCTCTGTATTTAACAATTTGGGATGGTCTGGTATTTATAGACATGTACAATAAATCTCCTCTTGGAACAAATACCTTTGTGGAAATTGGGCATTCGATCTCGCTAGTGCCATACCTATTACAAAATGGAAGTCTTGCTGGGTTTCATTACATTGGATGTTACACTGTGCTCATCTCTGAAATACAATATAATCTGTTTCAGTGAATGTTTCTCACATCATTTCCGTTGTTCATAATGAAGTATAAACCAGAGCATTATATTTGTGTTAATG
The DNA here is from genome assembly GCF_965140295.1 of Lepidochelys olivacea. Classification (NCBI taxonomy): domain Eukaryota; kingdom Metazoa; phylum Chordata; order Testudines; family Cheloniidae; genus Lepidochelys; species Lepidochelys olivacea. The sequence continues at coordinate 48,592,874 of NC_140412.1, forward strand.
TGATCATGAAGGAATTAGATTAGTTTATGTGTCATTATCAAGTCATACAAACTTTCTAATCTAACATTGTGACTTTGATTGTATCTCACTTCACTGGGTTGCCAAATTCCTAAAGATCAAATCTTAGCCCCCTGTAGGGATAAAGTAAAAACTGAAATTTCTGCAACCTAAATTAATAATAATAATAATTAATAATCTGTATACAGATTTCTGTTCCTGCATGCAGGTACATTAAGCAAAACATGAATAGATCTAGAATAAAAGAAACAGAAACGCTGTCAAGTCTACTGCAATGGTTTCATAGCCTCCTGCTATGGTTCAACCTGGCATCTGAGAAAGAAGATAAAATGAAAAGCTACACTGCTAGCCAAGAAACACAGTGAGACCCCCAGACCTGTTTAACTACATCTTTTTACATTTAATAAAAATAGTAGCAGGCATGTCTCTCTACCAGCGAAGACCCACGTCATGTTGGAAGCAACATGTTACAAAGATCCCCAAATGAGGGACACACACACACAAAAGGCATGCAGTAGTCTTATAACAGAGTGTGATTCTCGCCTTTCTATAAACAACAGTTTCACGGTTCTTTCTTTCAGATGTAAATAATTTTCAAAGATGAAAATGAGGGGCCACCAATTGTGTGTGGAATGTTGGTAACTTTGGGACTGAACTAAGTGATGTATCTCAAAATGACGGACAGTTAATAGGTATGATAACTTGTGAACTGTATTATTCTATTGCAAATCTGACTATATTATGTACTCCAGAAGACTGTCAAATACGTTCTCTACATTTTGTGTTCTTTACATCATAGTGGAAAATAAATGAGGTTTGTAACCTGCATAGATTGTAAGCATGTTATTTACATTCATATCACTGTTTGTTATAAAAATGGATCAATATTAACATATTTGATGCCATTTTTAGCTTCACTGTCTGTCTAGCAGCATCAATCTATGTGTTATATCCTGTTACATTTTGTAATGAGTAAAAGTGTTTAAATGTTTTCAATAACTTTTTCAATGAAAGCATATTTAAATTTGGCAGATTAATACTTTTTTAAAAAATGTCTTTGCTGTAGAGAAGGCAGAGTAGGCTCAAAAAGAGGAGGTTCTTTCCAACCAGCAGTTATGGAGTTAACGTTTCAATAGACTCCAAAATGAAATCATGTCTGCTGATATTTTCTCAAAAAGAAAAGGAGTACTTGTGGCACCTTAGAGACTAACTAATTTTTTTGAGCATAAGCTTTCGTGAGCTAGGGTAGGAAGGTGGACAAAAGGTTGAAAACTGTGTGGTTATACTAGAAATGGTGGTGTTACTGTAATACTCAAATTTTCAAATCTTACATCTAAATTGTACTCTTAAAATAGGCTTTTATGATTGTGCACACTATCACCCGCTCACAAAACCTTAATTTATAAGCCAAATAAGAATATTTTTGTACCAATCTCCAAATCTGTTATTCAGGCACAACTCCCATTACATACAGTGGAATAAAAGTGCATATAGGGCCTGGGTTTGAGAGGCTGCTTCCAGCTGTGTCTATAATTTTGCAGTTGCATTTAATTATAGACTCACTTAACAGAATTTAGAAGTCTAATCACCTTATTTTGAGGAGAAACCTAATAAACATCTAAATAGTATGAACTACACTTTCAATCAAATGCAAGTGCAAAGTTGCAGACATTTATTGAGGCAGGGAATTATAGCCTACTATCAGAGGATGGGCCGGGAGACCTTTTAAAATCAGGCCCAGTGGGTAAAAAAATCTGAGATCCTAACAAATTTCTTATTCAAGCAAAACTTCTTACAGGCAACATAATCATTAGCAGCAATTTTTCCCAAACTGAACATCTATGAAGGACCCAAGTGCATCAAAGATTTTTCCAAATATAAACTGAATCAGGTAAAAAGTCATGCAAACTATAAGCAGGGGAACTCCATTTCTTAGATTATTTTTTTCTGAAAGCTAATTTTAAAGACCTTGATTACTGTACTGACCTCTGAGACCTTGATTACTGTAATTCCCATACTGAACAACTGCTCTACTGAAAAGCCATTCAGCTCACAGTCTCGCTCTCCATGGGCCAGATTCTGGCTGCACAGGCAAGAGGGATGGCATGCACTTGTATGCCCCTGCACAGGGGCTGGCAAGACTCCCGCTGGGGACAGCAGTTCTTGATACTTGCTATCACCAATGTAGGTGCCGAGGCAGTTGCAGGCAATCACCCAGTCAGGTGTACCCTCATTAGGGATGTGAAATCCACCACTCCAGCATTCAAACCCTGGGAATGGCCAGAAGGAACCCTGGCTAACCCAACCAGAATTCCTTCTGGGAGCCACAGCAATAATGCAGCCCCTCTGCATTCGTTTTCGTTGTACCTCTAGTAAGCATATGGCAAATGAAAATCGTTGGGAGGGGAGGGCATTATTGTATCCCCTTTGCCATCATTTCAAACTCTGCAGTTGTAGATTCCAGATGAACAGGCACTATCCATTCTAGCATCCCCATGCTGTCAGCATACAGAACTACCACAGAGGTGGGAATGCTACTTTCAAACTATTAATAAAGATAATAGCTACTCACCGACCCAGCGAATAATCAAATTCCAGTTTTTGATTACAGCTATACTACAAAGGCTAGGGAAAAACCCTCACTTGTGCTGCGAGTTGTTCACAATCCACTGAACATAAATTATTCTTTTGGCATAAAGATTCAAAAGAGCCATACGTGAATCTTCATTTATAAAGTAGTGAGGGAAGGGTGTGTGTCATAAATATAAAGGGAAGGGCAAACACCTTTAAAATCCCTCCTGGCCAGAGGAAAACTCCTCTCACCTGTAAAGGATTAAGAAGCTAAAGGTAACCTCGCTGGCCCCTGACCAAAATGACCAATGGGGAGACAAGATACTTTCAAAAGCTGGGAGGAGGGAGAAAAACAAAGGGTTCTGTGTCTGTCTGTTTGTATGATGCTTTTGCCGGGGACAGAACAGGAATGGAGTCTTAGAATTTAGTAAGTAATCTAGCTAGGTATGTGTTAGATTATGATTTCTTTAAATGGCTGAGAAAATAGCTGTGCTGAATAGAATGAATATTCCTGTCTGTGTGTCTTTTTTGTAACTTAAGGTTTTGCCTAGAGGGATTCTCTGTTTTGAATCTAATTACCCTGTAAGATATTCACCATCCTGATTTTGCAGAGGTGATTCTTTTTTTTACTTCTATTAAAAGTCTTCTTGTAAGGAAACTGAATGCTTTTTCATTGTTCTAAGATCCAAGGGTTTGGGTCTGTGCTCACCTATGCAAATTGGTGAGTATTTTTACCAAACCTTCCCCAGGGAGTGGGGTGCAAGGGTTAGGATGATTTTTGGGGGAAAAGACATGTCCAAACTATGTTTTCTCAGGTACCCAGATAAAGTTTGGTGGTGGCAGTGGAAGTCCAAGGGTAAAATAGTTTGTAACTTGGGGAAGTTTTAACCTAAGCTGGTAAAAGTAAGCTCAGGAGGTTTTCATGCAGATCCCCACATCTGTACCCTAGAGTTCAGAGTGGGGAAGGAACCTTGACAGTGTGGAACAGTTAATGACTGAGGCAAAAGTAAGGGTAGAATTAACATCTTTTGGGACTTCAAGGGTAGGGGTTTATGTTTGTGTTGCAGGACTGGCCAAGCAATAGGTTGGTTCTCAACTTCCCATCCCTTTCATCACCTTTCTTGAGGTTGATGGCTCTTTTTCCTATCCTGTGTGCTTTCTGATGAAGTTTTCCTATCTCGGGATCCCCTGGTGGGCAGAAATGTCTCTTCACAGGCATATTTCTACGTCTGCGCTGGGTACTGGCACAAGTCTCTTCAAATATTGTATACACACTACACTGAGTTGCTCCTCATGGGATGTTCAGGTGTTTGACAGAACAAAATTGAGTTCTTCACTAGGATTGCAGGGAGAAACTGCCGGAAATGGAAGTCTCAGGAGGATAGAGGCATAGAAGGCATTGGAAGAAGTAAGGTGAGAATGCAGGGAAGTTGTGGATGGACAAAAATACCTTCTGCTTAGAATATCACACAAAAGTCTGTGATACTCAGGCTCCAAAAGAGCTACAAATAGCACAATGCAGTATCTGTACAGCTATGTACAAATACATTCTACTACACAGAGAACCATACCCTTTTTCTTTACTATTGTTTTCAATAAGGAAAAACTAGGCTAATTAAATGTGCTTTGTTAGGAAGCCAGAATCCTCTTTTTCCTGGAGTTTTTAATAACCTGTTAAAACTGTCCTCAGGGTAACTCAATGTTAAGAAAAAGATGTACTTGCTTGCTTTTATTTCTTCCATCCCAAAAAGCTTAAATGGGTCATAGTGCAGGAAACAGGCGGGTAGGGAGAAGGAAGGGTTGCCAAGCCAAAATAATTACCAGCTGCTTGCTGGTCTACAGAAACAAACAGGGTGGGTGAAGGATTTAATCTAGGAAGGCTGCTGGAAGAGCTCAGAGAGAGAGAGGATTGATGAAATGACTGTTGGCTTACATTGAAGTCCCCAGGCTCTCCTACATTGCTATCACTCAGACAGCAACTCAACGATGCTTGTTCCGTCGATTTTTGCCCCCTCTTGACCGGATGACTCCACTCATGTGTCCATTTCCCCAAACCAGGGATAATTCCATTGTGAAACAATATATCCTGTACCACCTTGTTCTGACAAGAGAAAAATAATGTATTAAAGAGAATGGAAAAGTAACTAAACACAAACTTAAAAGAGGGAATACCATTTAATATGTGGCCTCAACACAGAGAAATTCTGATCTCCATTACAACCAATTAACCTCATTAACTTCAGTAAAAAGAAAAGGAGTACTTGTGGCACCTTAGAGACTAACCAATTTATTTGAGCATGAGCTTTCGTGAGCTACAGCTCAGTTCATCAGATGCATACCGTGGAAACTGCAGCAGACTTTATATACACACAGAGATCATAAAACAATACCTCCTCCCACCGCACTGTCCTGCTGGTAATAGCTTATCTAAAGTGATCATCAAGTTGGGCCATTTCCAGCACAAATCCAGGTTTTCACACCCTCCACCCCCCCACACACAAACTCACTCTCCTGCTGGTAATAGCCCATCCAAAGTGACAACTCTCTACACAATGTGCATGATAATCAAGGTGGGCCATTTCCTGCACAAATCCAGGTTCTCTCACCCCCTCTCCAAAACACACACACACAAACTCACTCTTCTCCTGGTAATAGCTCATCCAAAGTGACCACTCTCCCTACAATGTGCATGGTAATCAAGGTGGGCCATGTCCAGCACAAATCCAGGCTCTCTCACCCCACCCCCCCTTTTTCTTTTTTTTCCCGGGGACACACACACACACACACACACACAAACTCACTCTCCTGCTGGCAATAGTTTATCCAAACTGACCACTCTCCAAGTTTAAATCCAAGTTTAACCAGAACGTCTGGGGGGGGGAGGAAAAAACAAGGGGAAATAGGCTACCTTGCATAATGACTTAGCCACTCCCAGTCTCTATTTAAGCCTAAATTAATAGTATCCAATTTGCAAATGAATTCCAAATCAGCAGTTTCTCGCTGGAGTCTGGATTTGAAGTTTTTTTGTTTTAAGATAGCGACCTTCATGTCTGTGATTGCGTGACCAGAGAGATTGAAGTGTTCTCCGACTGGTTTATGAATGTTATAATTCTTGACATCTGATTTGTGTCCATTTATTCTTTTACGTAGAGACTGTCCAGTTTGACCAATGTAAATGGCAGAGGGGCATTGCTGGCAGATGATGGCATATATGTGTGGTATGTGGTTGTTGGTGAATGTGAATGAAGAATAAATGGACACAAATCAGATGTCAAGAATTATAACATTCATAAACCAGTCGGAGAACACTTCAATCTCTCTGGTCACGCAATCACAGACATGAAGGTCGCTATCTTAAAACAAAAAAACTTTTCAAATCCAGACTCCAGCGAGAAACTGCTGAATTGGAATTCATTTGCAAATTGGATACTATTAATTTAGGCTTAAATAGAGACTGGGAGTGGCTATTTCCCCTTGTTTTTTCCTACCCCCCCCCCCCAGACGTTCTGGTTAAACTTGGATTTAAACTTGGAGAGTGGTCAGTTTGGATAAACTATTGCCAGCAGGAGAGTGAGTTTGTGTGTGTGTGTGTGTGTGTGTCCCCGGGAAAAAAAAGAAAAAGGGGGGGGTGGGGTGAGAGAGCCTGGATTTGTGCTGGACATGGCCCACTTTGATTACCATGCACATTGTAGGGAGAGTGGTCACTTTGGATGAGCTATTACCAGCAGGACAGTGAGTTTGTGTGTGTATGGGGGTGGGGGAGTGAGAAAACCTGGATTTGTGCTGGAAATGGCCCAACTTGATGATCACTTTAGATAAGCTATTACCAGCAGGACAGTGGGGTGGGAGGAGGTATTGTTTTATGATCTCTGTGTGTATATAAAGTCTGCTGCAGTTTCCACAGTATGCATCCGATAAGGGGGGTTTGCTCACGAAAGCTCATGCTCAAATAAATTGGTTTGTCTCTAAGGTGCCACAAGTACTCCTTTTCTTTTTGCGAATACAGCCTAACACGGCTGTTACTCTGAAACCTGTCATTAACTTCAGTGTTTATGAAGCCTGATGGCCTGATTCTCCTTTCACTTGCTCTGGTACAAATTGGCCGTAACCCTACTGAAACGGATCGAGATCATGTAATCGCTCTGTGCCTTAGTTTCCACATCTGTAAAATAGGGATATTACTTCCTTTCCCCAATGATTTCATAGAATCATAGAATATCAAGGTTGGAAGGGACCTCGGGAGGTCATCTAGCCCAACCCCCTGCTCAAAGCAGGAGCAATCCCCAATTAAATCATCCCAGCCAGGGCTTTGTCCAGCCTGATCTTAAAAACTTCAAAGGAAGAAGATTCCACCACCTCCCTGGGTAACGCATTCCAGTGTTTTACACCCTCCTAGTGAAGAAGTTTTTCCTAATATCCAACCTAAACCTCCCCCACTGCAACTTGAGACCATTACTCCTCGTTCTGTCATCTGCTACCACTGAGAACAGTCTAGATCCATCCTCTTTGGAACCCCCTTTCAGGTAGTTGAAAACAGCTATCAAATCCCCCCTCATTCTTCTCTTCTGCAGACTAAACAATCCCAGTTCCCTCAGCCTCTCCTCATAAGGCATGTGTTCAAGTCCCCTAATCCTTTTTGTTGCCCTCCGCTGGACACTTTCCAATTTTTCCACATCCTTCTTGTAGCGTGGGCCCCAAAACTGGACACAGTACTCCAGATGAGGCCTCACCAATGTTGAATAGAGGGAAATGATCAGTCCCTTGATCTGCTGGCAATGCTCCTATTTATACAACACAAAATGCTATTAGCCTTCTTGGCAACAAGGGCGCACTGTTGCCTCATATCCAGCTTCTCGTCCACTGTAACCCCTAGGTCCTTTTCTGCAGAACTGCTGCCTAGCCATTCGGTCCCTAGTCTGTAGCAGTGCATGTGATTCTTCCGTCCTAAGTCCAGGACTCTGCACTTGTCGTTGTTGAACCTCATCAGATTTCTTTTGGCCCAATCCTCTAATTTGTCTAGGTCCCTCTTTATCCTATGCCTACCCTCCAGCGTATCTACCACTCCTCCCAGTTTGGTGTCATCTGCAAACTTGCTGAGGGTGCAATCCATGCCATCCTCCAGATCATTAATGAAGATATTGAACAAAACTGGCCCCAGGACCAACCCTTGGGGCACTCCGCTTGATACCGGCTGCCAACTAGACATGGAGCCACTGATCACTACCCGTTGAGCCCGACAATCTAGCCAGCTTTCTATCCACCTTACAGTCCATTCATCCAGCCCATACTTCTTTAACTTGCTGGCAAGGATACTGTGGGAGACCGTGTCAAAAGCTTTGCTAAAGTGAATAACACATCCACTGCTTTCCCCTCATCCACAGAGCCTGTTGTCTCTTCACAGAAGGCAATTAGATTAGAGATACACAGGTTTAAAGCCAGTGAATGTGAGTGGAGCCCCTGGGACTTTTATCTGATTTCAGTGAGGCTGTGTAGATGTAACTGAGTAGGGAATCTGGTCCAGAATCTCCAGGTCTGTATGAGAGATCACAAAGAGTACATCTACACAATTACACATCTGTGGCTGGTCCGGTTCAGCTGATTTAGGCTAGCAGGGCTCGAGCTTCCGAGCTGTAAAACTGCTGTGTAGATGTTTGGGCTCAGGCTGAAGGCCAAGCTTTGGGACCCAGCTGTGAAGATCAGATCCAGACCTGAATTCTCCCTGTAAGTTTGGGGAGTTTGGAGCCATGTTTATGGTTTGTTGCTATTTACAAAGAACTAGAAAACAGATTTTTTCCATTTAATTAACAAAAACATCTCTAAGAGATATTTCCATATGGGACAAAGGCAGAAATATCAATATTCTGCTAAACAGATTGAAGTTTGTGTGCTGTTATTGAATCGGTGTTTAATCAGAATGTTAAATAATTTATATGGTATGTACTGTACATTCTGATTAGAAGTGAAACTCTGAAATTTGGTGAATAATGAACCACAGTGAGTTGTGTCCTTTCTTTCTGAATCTTGTGGCAGGCAGCTAAAACATAGAATATTGTGGAAGTGTGATAGCCTTTTTTCTCCCAGTTCAATAATTCAATCTATTTATGAATTATTGGTATTTCTACAGCACCTATTGCTATGCTATCTAAAGACTATGCTATCTAACCTTTCTCACTTTTTACTATTAAACTAATTTAGTTTTTTATAATGCATCTGCATTTGATCTTCACCTTACATGCAGGAAAAACTTTGTAGGATTGATTGCTAACAAGCAGGTAAGAGTCAACAGATTTTTTTGAAAAACCACCCCCCCCAAAAAAAACCCAAAAAACCAGAGCAAAATATAGCATTTTCGGTATCTCAAAAATGTCTTACAATCACCAGCAGGACATCTATTAAAAATCTAGCACTGTCTTGATCACATAGGGACATCTGAATACTTTAACGCAGAGCAGTGATAACACCTGCTAACAGACTAAACACATTATGTAGTGTTGTTTCAATAGTATGTTTTACTCTACTGAAATTTCATTTATCTTCTCTCATTTAGCTGCACCTTTTATCAGAAAACAAATCATTTAGGGACAGGACTGGAGGAAAGCAAAAGCATCTTAGTGAGGTGAAAAGTAATGAGATCTGATGTTCATCTGCAAGTTGGAGAGGGTTGTAGGACAGGGGTGACTGCATTTTGGCAACCACAAACTACAGTATAATAAGGATCCATGTAAATTTCACTGATTAAGCGGCTGACTAATTGCTGCATAAACAAAATTGGAGATTCTTTATCTTATTTCTATAACTACCTAAACCACATCTACATATCAGTTCACAATTAGAAGAACATGATTTTTTTTATTATTACTTGGCAATGAATTGGTGCATTTTAAAAAGAAATTTATTTTTTAAATATGAAGCATATTTCTCCCCAAATGATATTCATTTTAAAATAGCTCAAATTTTCATCTAAGCAAGACAGCGCCCCTTTCATTCCACCACAACTGTAAAAAGATGCATCTGAAATTCTTTAGTTCTTACAGTTTCTATTAATATTTTAATTATATTAAAATGGATTTTTCTAAGGCTTCATGAAACTACTCATTATACAGGCCATTTCACATCCATGGAAAGGTGCTAAGTAAGAGCTCTCCAATGTTATAGTTTATATATTGTAGTACCTTGACCCTCTGCCATTCTTTTTGTTTCTCTTTATTTATATATTGAAAGTTGATCTCATCCTGCATGAAAACAGAACAATGCTGATTAGTTAAGTCAATGTTTTTTCAATTATTTAGTCTTTTGTGGCCTAATTTCAATAACTACCTAATTTTATAATCCCTTCAAGACTATACGATTGAATTTATATACTCCTACACAGAATACATCAGTGCAAACAATATGAAAATAAATATTCTTAGTTACAGAAACAGGAGTATTGAATAACTGTTCTCTAACAAGAATAAGAATGTTCTTCTCACAGGGAGAGAGAGGCTGATTCAAGAACCCCTGCTCATTAGGACAATTCCCCGCCCCGTCCCCAATTTATTTATTTTTTAAACGCTGGTAATTATACACAGAACCCAGTTCAAGCAGCTGGAATTCTCTTTTCTTACTGCAGAAATCTAGGAGGGGACAGAACCTAAAAGTCCCCTCTACACACAAAATGAGTCATTTAAGTTTGGGGTTAGGCCAAACAGTCATATTGCTAACTTGCCACCAAATTCTTGTGCATAGTGATGACATCCTGATAGATTTGGGGCACTTTTTATTTATCTATTGCATGCATGCATGCCCACAATACAATATGGAGGTTGGCTCTGCTCTGGAGCCCTGAAAGAAATACTAGCAGACAAAAAAAATAAACAGTCTGACTTTGATGAGTAGGAACTGACAAAGGAGCTCACCACTTGCAGCAATGCCAGAATCTCAAGTGCACATGACCTGAGGGGAAGTTCCCTGAGCGGCTTTATGGAGGAGATAGGCGAGTAACATTACTGTAAAATAGACTTGGGAATGATCTCTGAGGTGCATACATCTCACAAACCTGCTGTGAGTTTCACTGGCTCATATGTCCAGTGGCTCCTTCAGGTAGCCAGTGAGGTTTACAAAAACAAGGACAAGGCAGTTTTCTGTAAAACTATCAGACCCTGAAAAGGGGGAGCATTCCTGGTTAACAAGCAGACATGTTTACCTTGTTTACTTATTAAAAACTGAGCTTGTGTTGCTCATATTAATGCAGAATAGGGTGATGATCATAGTGGGTAAGAGACAGTGTGAGGAGATGAAGAGATAAGAGTCCGTGATGGGGAGGATGGTCCTTGGGCAGCGGGGATGAAATGTTTTGCAGTCCTGGCAAAAATGGTAAGGTTGGCCTGCCCAGCACCTTAGATCCTCCTAGACTCCAAAATTGAGAAACACACAAATAGAGCCCAAGGATCTTGCCAAAGGCTACAGGGAAAGTGAGTGTGAAAGTTAGGATTAGAATTCTGGAGTTCCTGGCTCCAGGCCCTATACACAATCCACTATCTCTTATTCTAGAGTTAAGCTGTTTTTAGTATGCAGTTAAGTGTGAATATGTGGAAGTAACTCACATGAGGGGTTTGCTGAAATTATAAAATTTAAGAGGAAAGGCTGAATGGCTTATGAAAGACAACAGAGCCTTGAGACTAGCTCGGCTATCTATTCACTCTAATTCATGAAGGGCCAGACTGAGAACACACTGAAGTCAATGAAAAGATTCCCATTGACTTCAGTAGGCTTTGGATCAGGCTCTATATGCAATTTAGAATCATTTTAAAACCATTCAGGACCTGGTTCTAACCTTTACAAGAACAAGAGTTTTGCACTTGGACTGATGGCTATATAACCTGTTGCCCTTTGCCTAAAATTATTATCAGTGTCGCCACATTATAAGGTGCACAAAGCAGAATATTCCTGCCCTTGCATTTCAGAAGATCTACAGTGGCAGATCTGACTATGGATGAGATTCCATCTCCACATATGTTGCTACCTAAACTAAAATTGTCCATGATTATTCAACACTACCTTTCCTCTGGCATTAATAAAAAAAAATGATGAGTGGGGAATGTAGGGAGGGGAATATTAAATTGAAGTAAAAATATTAATTTCCACTAAAAGTACTGTTAAGAGAAAAATGAAAGAGTGCTTGGATCAATTAAATATCTGCAGTATTAATCACCAACGTTCCTAAGGGAACTACCAGAGAAAATAGAAGTGCCACTAGCAGTCATTTCTTAAAATTAAGAAAAACAGGGGAGGTGACAGCAGACAGGAAGAAAAAAAGTCTTGTGTCAGTCAACAGGAAGGGTAAAAGGGTTTAATCGAGTAATTCTACAGCATTTAGACTAATCCAATACAGTGTAAAACAGTGGAATAAATAAGGATATCAATATGTAGTTATTAAGAAAAGAACAACAAATCTTCAACAGACAAATATGGTAAAAGTACTGGGGGATAGTGTCTCAGGAGACATCAACCTGTTTTGAAGAAAGTAACTAAGAGCTGGGACATTATTATCACTAATATTAAGAAGTGCTCAAAAACCTGCTAGAATCTTTACGGAAAGACTGGCTCTTTCTCCACAATGTTTCATAGCATTTATGATGGTGTAACTCCACTGATTTATGTTCTCTATGAGAATCAGGCCCATAGGATAAGATAGATCCCTAACCCATAGTGCTTACGATCTAAGGCCTTTACCTTACCACAACTGTGCAAATACGGGTTTCAGAGTAACAGCCGTGTTAGTCTGTATTCGCAAAAAGAAAAGGAGTACTTGTGGCACCTTAGAGACTAACCAATTTATTTGACCATGAGCTTTCGTGAGCTACAGCTCACTTCATCGGATGCATGCCGTGGAAACTGCAGCAGACTTTATTTATACACAGAGAATATGAAAAAATACCTCCTCCCACCCCACTGTCCTGCTGGACAGAGGAGGTATTTTTTCATATTCTCTGTGTATAAATAAAGTCTGCTGCAGTTTCCACGGCATGCATCCGATGAAGTGAGCTATAGCTCACGAAAGCTCATGCTCAAATAAATTGGTTAGTCTCTAAGGTGCCACAAGTACTCCTTTTCTTTGTGCAAATACGGACCCTTATACCTATGCTGAATCCCTTTGCCTTCAGTGGGACTCTACGTGGGGGTACAAGTGTCATCAGTACATTTGTTTGTAGGACTGAGAACAGAAAGACATGGGAAGGGTGGAAGGAAGCAGCATAATATTGTTTGTATTACTTTTTTCACCATCAGATATTTCTTTCTGTGGTCCAAAACACAAAGCCTATTTTCCTTCTGCTTATTTAATCTATGCCAGCCTTACCTCAGATACTCTACTTTATCCTTTGATTTTTCCACTAACAGTATTTTTTAAACTCATCCTCATTCCATCCCATGTTTCCCACACATTCCTCCTTCCAATCTATGTTGATTAGTTGTTTTAACCCTTTTCCATTGGCAATCCCTGCCTGACATAGTTTCCCCACTTTCCTTGACACGTCCCACAATATAACCCCCATCCTCTCCTGACACTTCCCACCCAACTTTCAAAGCCTCTTCCCCACATTAAGGCCAGTGTTATTGATGCCAGAGAGAACTCAAGGCAGTGTGCCCCTTATTAAGAAGCCAGAGATAAGATTTCCATAAGCTTTATCTGCTTTAAATCATGACAGATTTAGTATAACTATTGTGTAAGGAGCTTTTTAAAATCAATGAATGTGGTTTAGGGTTCACTATTAGATTGAATTGCCAGGATCTAGAACTTCAGAGTTGAAGTTCTTTGGGGCAAGCATTCTATTTCACTCTGTTAATTTTATGCTCTGACACCAGCTGCAAAGTGCCATTTACATCTGCAATCCCACTAAATCATAAAGGATTATTCTTTAGTTCAAGCTGTCCATCATTAGTAAATTGACTGATTACAGATGAGACAATATCCTCCCACTTAACAATTGTCAATTAGCCAATATGTCGATAGTTATTTGGTCAGTAGCAATTGCTGGCACATAATATTTCCTTATTTATACTTCATTTTAAAATAAATGACAGACCCCTGTCAGTGTTACCCATGTCCTCCCTTCTTCCTTTTCCTCCTTTTGTTACAATTGGATTGAAAGATATTTGGGTCAAGGATTATGTTTTGCTAAAGGTTTATACAGCACATAGTACAATGGGATCTCAGTTCGGACTAGGGCCTCCCGGAGCTACTGAAATACCAATAATAATAGTAGACGAATGAAATTCAAAAGATTTAGTATACAATCCTGCCCTTCGATTGACTTCACTGGGGAGCTGAAGCTGAGCTTCTCAGGTCAGAATGAAACAGCTGATTTTTATTCAAATACAGCCAAATATAAATGTTCATTTGACCTACATTTCCCAAGAAACTCTTTTGACCCAACATCTCTCTCTCCAGGAACTATCTGATATTCTAGAAAACTTCTTATATTTTTCCTTATCATACTGGTGACCATTTGGCGCCCAAAATAAACATAACCCAGTCATAAACAAATCCATGACATTCACTTATTCCACAGCTTGATAATCAATTTCCCCTCTCCAGGATTAAAGGTAGAAAGACTTTCAAAATATTGTACAGATCCCTAGCCAGAGAGATTCCAATTGGCTACACATCTGAAAAGGTTCAGACATGTACATTATTTCTTCCATTGTCATTGGTAATAGACACACGCTGAACTGGATCCAAGTCCATCTAAGGAGAGAGGCATACATGGAATTCAGTGTTTTCCTAATTCAGCCCACTTCTTTAAGGGGATCCAGAATCATGATCATGGAAGACAGTTTGATCAGAAAATCCATGCGTTTTAGGGGATGGCAGAATTACAGAAGATTTATTTATGTGCGCAGGCTCCTGCCAGACCATTAATCCCTTTCCACAAAATCTGGAAATACACAGTGTGGATCTGAGCACAGTTTAGTCCTATAAATGTTAACAACTGACATTTTACTTTTCCCTTTATGTGATGTTGAGAAAATAGTACTTCTACTTTCAGTAGTGTAGACAAAAGTATTACCCCCAAGAAATACAACAATAAGTAAATATTAATTAGCTGCTAAGTCTGATACTCCAGTGCCTGTATAATAATGTATGCACTATGGGGCAAAGTAATCTGAAAGATGATCTTCATTTTTCCTCATCTGACATACCATACTGCACTAGTAAAGAGAATGTTATGTGCTGTAATTATGAGAGATCAATACCACCTACAGCTAATACTGTCCTTCTTCAAAGAAATTCTAACCAACAGCAAGGGTTGTACTCCAGTCATTTTACTACAATACATAGTAAAAAAACCAACAGTTAAGTATGTTTTAGCTCAATCTAGTTAACTCCCAATATAATTAACATCTTCACATATGATAGTCTGCCCTCTGTGAAATACATACCATACTTCTGTTAAAAGAACATCTGTAAACCCATTATATTGTTTACAGGTGTCAAAGTTGTAAGTATAGTTGTAAATATTCAACAGAGCAGTTTCTTATATTTAATCATCATACTACAACAAACACCATGAATGCAATAAAGCCATTACAAAGTCCACATGCACTTTGTCTCTTGTCACATAACAGAACCTTTGGTCCAGAAAGGCACCCTTCAGGTCCATAACAACTTGGCACTCCTTAATTTGCAGGGGAATTCCTTAAGGTGTAAAACAAACTTAAGAGTTAAATCTGTCCATCAAGAGAATCAGAAACACGGATTTCCTAATCCTGATGTAAGTGTGGGAGGAACAGCAGCCAGTACTTTTCCATATAATTAATTATATGTGCATTTCTATTTCTATTCCATGCTCTTAAGTACCTCAGGCAACATAGGAGAGGGGTTGTTTTGTTTTTTTAAACATGCCTCATACAATGGAAGCTGACTGGAAGTCTGGATAGTAATGTTACAGAATGTAACAATGTACAATTTATTTTATTTTTCTAGCATCCAACTATGTCTTGTACACTCTATTATACCTTTTTGTCAGATTTAAACCTTTTGGAGAATATTAACATTTAACTTGGTCTGTAAACTCCACCTATGTTTTGAGGGATAGAACTGGGCTGTTGCATGACAGTTTGCTTAGTAGTTCTGTAAGAAACCGGATAACAAATGATTTCCAGGGCTTTTCTTCTAGGTCAGCAGTTCGCAAACAGTCTTTCAAATTCAATTAAAATGCTTTATTTCCCCACTGGCCTAAGGATAATAAATGGAAGAACATCTGTACTTAATACTTCTCTCCTATAGAAATTCTTCATATTACATGCAAGCAAACTGAGGTCCATTGTCAGTGACTAGTTATTTCAGATTTCATTAAGACTGAAGGTTGTTAACAGGAACTTCATTCCTGTTGTGAAAGTAACATTAAGGCTAATTCTGGCTAGTTGCAGA
Organism: Lepidochelys olivacea; assembly: GCF_965140295.1. NCBI lineage: Eukaryota > Metazoa > Chordata > Testudines > Cheloniidae > Lepidochelys > Lepidochelys olivacea. Next base: position 48,608,877 of record NC_140412.1, read on the forward strand.
AATAATAAGTAAATAGATCAGCATAGCAGTTTTGGCTGCTGTTGTTTCAAAATGCCTTACTGTATCAATACAATCTTTTGCCATTAAGAATCAGGTGAGGGAACTGGCTGTGACAGCACTGTGTGTGTTAAAGCTATTTTAATATAAATACAGTGCCTGACCTGAAGCATGTTGAAGTCAGTGGAAAACTCCAATGACTTTCAATGGCCAATTACATCAGGTCCCTGGGAAGTAACATGATTTTAGACCACTCAATTTGTGAGTCCGTTCTTGGCCACCAACAGAGACCTGTAAGCTTTGATTTGACTTGAATAAATCTATGATGAGTTTCATGAACAATTTGAGTAAACCTGAGCTGGAATTTAAAGGAACAATCATAGAACTGGCCTAATTCTGACCTCACTTAGATAAGATTTACACTGGTATAACTTCATTGACTTCAGTCAAGTTGTTTTTGATTTATTCCAGTGAGATTAGAGGCCCAATTCATCCTCTCGGTGGAACAACTTGGAAGATGGGGGATAAAAATCTAAGTAAGGATCCTCTTGTGAAGATCCTTCCATGTAATCCTGTCAGGCACCTCTCCTAGCTAGTTTTTCCAGCTCATGTTGGCACAGCAAAGTACCCCTGGGCATGCTTAGATGGAAAAAAATACCACATATATCTATATGAGATCCACAATTCTTGAATAAATTGTAACATCATGATGTAAATCTCAGAAAAAAAATCTGCTAGAGATTGCTGCAGATCAAGATTTTATGCCTCTCTGAGATCATATGACCAGAGAAGAAAACAATGTATCTGATTAATATAGCACATGGAAAGATTCAATTTCAAACTATATTTAACTTAATATTCAAACAGAGCTCTGAATATTTTTCATTATATGCTGGTGTCCTTCACTACACTAGAGTGTAAATCCAAACCAGCCTTGCAAAATCAGTGACATCACATTCTGGAAAGCATTCGGTGATAATACAAGTCTAGAAGACATGCAGCAAAACCAAAGAGACCCCCCCGTAGGTTATGCAGCTTGAAAGATAGTGGCTATTTTAGTATTATACCAAAGGTTATGATTTTGCCATGGGTATTTTAATTAAAGGTCATGAACAGGACATGGGCAATAAACAATAAATCATGGATTTACTGAGAAGTCTGAGACCTGCTGTCCAGGGCTGAATTACTGGGCTTTTCAGGAAGTCATGGAGGACTCATAAAATCATGGAATCCGTGACTTCTGTGACAGATTCGTAGCTTTAATTTTATACCTGATGATGTGTGCCCTGAAAATCAAAGGTAGTGAATAGCTTATTGCTTCATGGCTCCAAGTAGACTTCCTCAGCATGTGCTCATGTGTTGCTGTCATTCACAGCTTCCTTAGAAGGCTCATCTTGATCCACAAATGTACAAAAAACACCAGCTTTCTCTTTGAAACATCAGCTGAAGGCATCCTTTCTGAAGGGTCTCACCATTCTTTTCATGCTGCTTTTATACACTCTCTTTTACAGTTCCTTGGACGCAGTTGCCTCACAGACAAAAGCAAATGTCTGAATTTTCGTTTTACGAGGCAACAGCTCTTCTCAGTTTTACTTTGCATGCAAATGTAACTGCACTGTTCAGTGTATCACTCAGTGTAGTCTGTCACCATGGAGACAGAGGCTTAACAAGCAAGGTCATTCTGTGAAGGTGTGGAAGAAATGCATCCATTTACACATTGTAAGTTTAAAGTAGTAAAAGGTCTATTCCAAGAACTGGGCTGATATTTTACAATACAGAACTCCACAATTATATTACCAGTGTTATGTGTCATCAGTGCATTAAGGCAACCAAGCACAGGGCTTGGTTTCCTCAAGTAAGTTACCAGACTTAGTTTAGGATCTGTGAGCCGAGCACTGAAAACACTGGAGGCCAGTAGATTCAGCCAGAACTGACACAGCTGAATTAATATATCATCTGCTCACTGAAGTGTAGCTTTCCTCCATGGGTGGAAATATCCATATGGCAAAAAAGTTTATATGAACAAGTTTAGCTGAACTGCAATTATCTACATTAAGGACAGTAACTTAATATTCCTGTCTTATGGAATAACAGTAGTGGAATATATTACTTACATGATCTACCTTCCCTAAATGTCCACATTGTGTATCCTAGGCCAGATTCTATACCACTGAAGTCAATAGTACAACTCCCATACAAGTCAATGAGGGCAAAATCGGACCCCTTTTGTAGGGTAGCCTCTGTAGTTGGCTGCATACAGCCAAAGATCCAGAATGAAGACATGACTTTTTTTCAAAGTAATGGGCAATGCTGAGATGCATGAATCTTCCTAGATGTAAGAACTATGTTCCATTTACCACTATGTTGTCTGACATGCTTGTCTAGTGATTGCACAACTAATTAATTAAATGTTTGAACATGGTCTATAATCCCTAGTGCAATTATTCCAGCCACTGCCATAAACATACTCCATTTGATCAGCAAGAAGCTCAGCTTTCTGTAAAGTTAGTTCTGATGGCAGAAGAAATCATTTCTATACGCACGGCATGCCTGTTTCCTTTCCATCTGAAGGTGTATTAGATCACTGGACATAACACTTTACATATAAGTTCCCTAAACGTATTAGTATATATCTAAGTACACTGGAGAAATGAGGATGTGTCTACTACCACTCGTACTTTCACCATAAGTTGGTTAAAGCTGAAACCACAATTGCATACCCAGTTATTAAGAAGGAAAAAAGCATAAAATATGTATGTTGCCTTCAATATCCATACAGTCTTAGCAAAGCAGGCGTCCTGCACATCCCCATTACTATTAAGAGTATAGATTTCAAGCATATCTAACTAATGTTTAAAGGGTAGCACAAGTTCACCACCCTAAGGAAGAAATGCAGAAGGATGTATAAGAGATATATGGTGAAATGTTTAGAACTGCCTAAGTAACTTAGGCTCTTAAGTCCCATTGACTTTGTAGGCATTAGGTTCCTAAAGACCAGATTCTAAAGGTATTTAGGTGACTAAATACCTTTGAAAATCTATCTCTGAGGGCTTTGCTGCCATAGATATCACCTCCCTATACACCAACACCCCTTATAATGACAGCATTACTGCCTGTCTCAAACATCACAAGACAATGGACAACACAAACATATCCAACCCAAACATTGCCATACTCATCCATTTCCTCCTCACCTATAACAATTTTACACTCAAAACCAAATACTTTGCCCACACCATGGGAACAGCCGTGGGTATAGGGTGGCTCCCCATTATCCAACTTCTTCATGGGCCACCTTGAGGAAGAATTTCTGGACAAATGTACCATGAAACCATTGAAACACTTGAGATTAATCTCAACACAAGCTGCCCAGCACATGGCTTCGAAGCCTTAGAGTTTTTTCCATAGGCACTTCCCTGCATGTCTTGCTGAGTCATAAGGTGTATCTGCCTTCTCTCAATGGTCAATTGTATACCTGATGGTCCTTAATGGGCCATCAAGCAGGCTAGGCAGTGCTGATGCCAAAATGTCTGGGGGTGTCATCCAGAAGCACAGCACAAGTTTGAAATACAGACATACATTTCTATAACTCATAATACAAAGGTGATACAAACATATCAACCAGATCATATCTGAAAAATTATGACATTATTGCAGATATCTTACATGGCATATCTGGCTGATCACTTTGTGGGTGTTACCCAGGAGCAAACATTTGAATACCAGGTATAGCACCAATACTTATAACTTTAAATACAAAAATGATACATGAATACAGATAGCATAATCATAACCAGCAAATCATAACCTTTTCATAGACATCTTACTTGACAACCTTTGTACAATATTTGCTGCAAATATATCAGTGGTTGCAACAATGATCTATATGGTCATATTTTAAGCAGATAACATCACGACCACACATACCTTTATACCCCAAACAAACCAAGACATTTCTTATCTACAGCCAGGCCCTCAGATACTACAAAATATGCTCCAAGGAGAAAGTCCAGGATATACACCTTACAATGCTTAAAACCGCCTTCACCAAACAAGGACACTCCACCAGAGAAGTAAATTGCACCATTGAATGGGCCACCCAAATACCCCAAAAGAACCTGCTTCAATACAGAAAAATAACCCTCTGACTGCACACCTGTATTTGTCACTTACCACCCTACACTGGAACCCATCCAGGATATCTTTAAACAATTACAACCCATACTTGATGGAGACCACATCCTGAAAGAAATCCTTCCCAAACCCTCTCTTCTGGCCTTCAAACAACCCCCTAACTTCATCATCGGAAGCAAGCTCCTCACAGACCAGGACCCCCCAACTGAAAGTGGCACCAGACCCTGACAGAACAGAAGCAAAACCTGCGGACATATCTCCACTACTACAATGATCAACACCCCCCAGAACCCTCTTTTCAAGATCCATAAGTCCTACACATGCCTATCACAGCAATTACATGTCTCAATAACAACTATGTGGGTGAAACTAGACAATCCCTAAAATCTCGAATGAACTCTCACAGAAAATGACAAAAGACAAAAACACCATATCACCCATGTGTGAACACTTTTCACAAATTGATCACTATATCTGGTCTCTCAATTCTCATCCTCAAAGGAAACCTGCACAACACCATCAAAAGACAAGCCTGGGAGCTTAGATTCACAACTTTGCTAGACACTAAACATCATGGTTCTAATAAAGACACCATATTTGTGGATTATAACAATAATCTGTAACTCAGTAGCCCCCCCCTGCACTTTTGTCCTATGACTGTAGGGGTCTTAATGGGGCATTTTGGCTTTTAATGGTCCCTTTGAATATGTGCTAACTACTTATGCCCAGTGGCTCTCAAACTTTTGTACTGGTGACCCCTTTCACATAGCAAGCCTCTGAGTGCAACCCCCTTATAAATTAAAAACACTTTTTTATATATATAACACCATTATTAATGCTGGAGGCAAAGCGGGATTTGGGGTGGAGATTGACAGCTCACAACCCCCCCATGTAATGACCTTGCGACCCCCTGAGGAGTCCCGACCCCCCAGTTTGAGAACCCCTATGCTAAACTATCTGTTCAATCTTGTGTTTAGCTGTGAGGCTTTCAATACCTTTCTTAGACCTAAAGAAGAGCTCTAAGCTCTTGTGTAAGCATGAAAGTTTGTCTCTCTCACCAACAGAAGTTGGGCCAATAAAAGTTATTACCTCACCCACTTGTCTCCCTAGGGGCCTAAGTCACTTTTTAAAATCAGATTTAGCCTCCTAAATCACTTAGATGCTTTTGAAATTTTTGCCCACAATGTCCTGCTTCATCACCTAAATGTTATACACTGTCATCATTAACTGCTATCATTAGCTTTTAAAAAATAACTGTAGCAATCTCAAGTATCAGGGGGTAGCCTTGTTAGTCTGTATCAGCAAAAACAACAAGGAGTCTGATGGCACCTTAAAGACTAACAGATTTATTTGAGTATAAGCTTTAGTGGGTAAAAACCTCACTTCTTCAGATGCAATCTCAGTTACAACAGTTGGTAAAACGTGACCATTATATACTATAGTCAGAGAGAGTATGAACACCATAGAACTAGCAGTGTTACTTAGGAAATTTTGACCAGCAATATAGCCTTTTCTAACATTGTATAGGCCCAATTCTGACACTTATTCATATTGTATAGTGTCTTGTTCACCAAACAGCCATGTTGCAATCTATTGGGATACTTAACAGTGTAAAGTACTAGAAGGGTAGCCATGTTAGTCTGGATCTGTAAAAGTGGCAAAGAGTCCTGTGACACCTTCTAGACGAACAGATGTATCGGAGCATAAGCTTTCATGGGTGAATACCCACTTCGTCGGATGCAACGGATCCTTAACAGTATAAGGTATTATTCAACATAAGAGTTACAAAATCAGGAAATAACAGTCTCAAGAAATAAAGGGACATCCTTTTTTGTGTTCTCCTTTCTTGTGTTGAGTAGCACCTTACTCCACGAGCAGTTTTAATGAAATTAATGACAACACTAGTTCAGTAAGGTGATATTCAACATGAACAGACATATCAGAATCTGGTCCAAAGTAAAATAAGCTACGAACATGTGAGTATAGTGACACTTACTATCATCTAGCTACCACCACAGCAAACTCACATCATTCACCACAGAGACAGTCATTCTCAAGTTGCAGGAGTTCCAAATGATCGTTCAAATGAGCACGATGGCTAATGATGAATATGGGACGTTACCAGGGATGGTTATTATTGTTATACTTATTTATCTATGCTGTAGATTTTACATGGTTTTTAGCTGGCAATTGAGACGAAATAAATAATATTGTAAAAAACTTAAATATGGATGAAAAAACATTTAGAAGTCAATCCTTGCTTTAGATTTATGACTGCCAAATTGGTAATTTTTCACAATTTGTTCCCAGCTGTGCAACGATCTTCAACTTATAAATAAGGCCATTTTTGGCAGATCAATGACCATTTACATTTGGAAAACAGTAGTCTCCATCAAAACAGGCCAGGTTTGTGGGAAAGTAATTATTCTTAATGTGGAAAAGAACAAGAAGTGAAATCACTGAGACAAAGAAGCATTAATGAGTCAATTTTCTACAGCTTCACAGATGAGGGAAAATATAACTTGGCTCAGTAGAACATCATCATAATTAGCTGTGGCGTGGGACAGATATGAACTTATTCCTCTAACTTGAAATTCCCACAAGCGTTGTCATTATTCTAAAGACAAGAAGTGTTCAAACCCCCATCCCATGGAAACAATACAGTATTTGGTACCATTGTTGTTTCTAGAGTTTCGAAAGATTTATTCTGAATTGTTAAATGGGAACAGTAAATGTTTACTGCTTTCCAGTTACAGTACAATATTTTATTTTATATTTCTTCTAAGTTTTTTCTCCCAAAATGTTGAATTCAACAAGCACTAACATTCTTTTTCTAACCTTTATTAAAGATTTTTCAGATTAACATTGGAAGACTGCAAAATATTGATTCCACACTTATGAAAGTTACTAGAACTATATGTAACACTAATAAAGTTTATTTTTATGAATGTACATAGCTATTTGGGAAAATATTAACATTTTCATACAATACAGTAAAGCACTGGACTATGCTCACAATACTATATTTAGTTGCCAAGTAAAAGAATGGAAGTTTTGTATCAAGGACATAGAATTTAATAATTTAAAAGATCAAAGTGTTGCCATGCCACAATTAAATTTGTATTCTTGGGCCCTGATCCTTAAAGGGATCTAGAAGTGTGGACTTTCACAACTGCATGGAGTCCCACTGACTTTAATTGGACACTACATAGGGGTAAACTCTTCCCATATCAATCTCTTGCCAGGATTGGGGTCTTGAAAAGGAAACTTGATTTTATTGGATAGCATCGTGCAAAGCTGATCACAGATGGTTACAGTGGTTTTCTAGAGACTTTTTCTAGACAGAAAGGGAAAAAGGATGAAATCCAATATAGAAAATACAGTATCGGCATTGTTTTCTTTTTGCCTACGTCTTTGAAGGGTTCTTACAGAACTGTCAGCAGACACTAAATAACAAAACCTGATAAGTTCCAGACCAAACCAGGATGTGTGTATGACAGGAAGCCCAGGCTGAATCAATTAAATTACACTCTCAAAATGTCCACAAAGTACATTTTTAATATGAAGGCTCAAGTTAAAATCAAGACAAATATATTCAAAACAGATAAAGCTTGGAAAGAGATTGAATTAAAGCATCTTACAACTGTTTGTTCTTTTAGTTTAAAAATGTTTGATGATTTGCGATGCAAAAGTCCCAAAGAAGCAACAATTATTGGAAGTAAATTTCTAATTAGAGTGGTGTATGGATCCCTTTTACTGTTGATTTCCAATGTGTTTTAAGGCTAGATTTCACCACAGCAGTATTATGATAAGCCCCCTCTCCCCACAGCACATTTCTAAATCCATTGTTACCGAATTTTGTTTCTACAAGATAGTAAAATTATTACCACTCATCACCATTGTAATGTGTGTGGGAATGGGAACAGCTGACCCCTCAAGACTTCAATTTTTTCCAATATAAAATATATATCAACTGGAGTTTTCAGTTCATAGAGGAACTGGTTGTTGCCCAAACTGAAAAAAGTGATTTCTCCTGTTAAGGCCCCCCCGTGGGGAAATCATTGGCGCTTCTCTGTAGAAGGGGATCGGGTGCTTGTTAGTGGATTGGGTTACAAGACCAGGCTCACATTTTGCAGCTCTTGGCATCATGTCACATTATCCTGAAGACATTTGAAGAAAATCCCTAAGTCAGTTTGAGTGTTTAAAACTCCTAATCAAGATTATTATGTAGGAAACATGAAGCTACTAAAAGCTCTGGGGTCAAAGGGCAAGTAAAGACCTCAACCATCCACACAGGACAAAATGCTTTCCTTTTTAAATACAGTAAGTGCCTGTATAACAGCAGTTCCTATAGGGTGGCTGCAGTGTAACTCTTAAAAATGTCTTACATTCAAATACCAGTATCAACACTTTAAAAGTAGCCTACCCCCTCTGCCTCATGGGCTGGTCTACACACAGAAATTACAGTGATTTGACTGAGCTGGTTTCAAAATTGATCTAGTTAAATCAGTACCAATCTCTACAGACACTCTTACAACAGTTAAGAGTGGCTAAAATCAATTTAGCTTAATTAGATTTATCATATTAAAATAAATCTATTTAAAGGCGCAATTGTTTAATTGTGAGGGAAATTAACTGTTAAAACAACCTAGTAAGGGTTGTGCTGGTTTTTCCACCACTAAATCAAGATTGTCTGTCTTTCTAAAAAGATATGCTTTGGTTCAAACAAGAGTTAATTCAGGGAAGTCCTTTTGCCTGTGTTATGCAGGTCAGACTACATGATCACAACGGTCCCTTCTGGCCTTGTAATCGATGAATATATTCCGTTCAGTCCCTGAACGATTCTAATTATATCAGCTTCTTCCATCCCTCTACCCGCCATTATGCCACCAGAGAAGAGCTATAGAGTGCAGTGTGCTCCAGTCACATCCCGTCCTGCCCCCGGACATATCCAACACATCCCTTCTCCTGAGAGCAGGGAAGGGAACTGACATAGAACCATCACACCCAATCTATATCAATTGGAGTACCTCTCTTCTCATGACAGGGGTGTTCCAAGAGGACTATTTAAATCTCGAGAGTAGTGCAGGAGCTGAGTCTCTCTCTCTCTCTCTGTGATTGATATATATAGATATATATACAGATATATATATTTGATTTCACTTTAATATTTCCACCTCTCTGCTCTTTTTTCACACTTTCTCATAAGTAGAGCACAAAACCAATAATGTTTAAGTGAGCTCATCCATCTGTAGACTTCAGTGCCTAGCGCCGTCAACCAAGTATCTTCCATGACCTCTAAATTCACACAAACCCAAACCCCCTTCCACCTGCCCACACAAACACACTCCCCACACACAAAGTTTTCTTCTGACAGGAAGCCAATGTCAACAGTCCTTACTAAGTGCATGGCTATAGCTCTGAGCAGTTGTCCTGTCTTCTATTACTTTTCAGTGCAGGGAGCAGTCAAACTATAATTGTACTGAAATCCTCCATTAATGTCTATTCATCCTCAAAACATATTATTGCTATTAGACAAAAGCAATCAATGCTACTAATTTGTAGCACTCGGAATCTTTTTTGTATGATTAACTATTGAAGTAGTACAAATCTTTTTTATTTTATTATCTTCCACAGGATTGGAATTTTTGAGAAGATATTTCATTACAGAAGAGTTGCGGGGGGGGGGAAGCTCTGAAATTTCTTATTTTAATGTAGACCTATGTTATTCTAAGAACTGTAATGAGTTACCATTTGGTACTCTATTCTGCATAAGCATTGGCTTATACTATATGGGGAATACAGTTTTTGATTATCATGGTTGGAATGTACCATTAATCAAGCCTAAGATAGTACTATTTAAATACTTTAAACAATACAATAGAATCTTCTTAACTGGGGCACACTTTGATGAATGTTCTGGATTAAGTAGCCAACCAAGTTAAAAGGTTTTGTTTTTAAACCAAACTTAACTGAAATACTCTTTCGCACCTCCTATTTATACTGTGGTAGGGTTCCAAATTTAACACTCCGTTCTGAGGACACATAGCAGAAAATTCTTGCAAAGAAAAGGCAGGAATTAAAAAGTAAATGGAAGTAGAATAAGGAAGGAGCAAGCTGAGACAAGTTATATCACAGAGCAAGCCCTCATGGAGGTTCTTCTTGGATCACTTATCTCCGTCAGACAGCTTCAGTAAGGGTCCCTTATTTTTGGTAGGAAAAATGTGGGGGCCATCTGTGTCTGGGAGTTCAGATCACCTGACAGAATTTTGTTTTGCACAGTTGAAATCCTGTGCTTCATCCAGAGTCAGGTATCTCATGTAGGGCTGGATCCTGCCAATATTACTCATGTTGAGTGGTACCACAGTCTACAAGTAGTCCCAATGGTTTCAGCATGGCTACTTGCAGAGCGAGGAACTATTCAGCATGTGTGATGGAATCTAGGCCATAATAAATTAGCACCACTTTCTCTACCCAAAAGAATTCACAAGAAGGAGAATTACTATCCTAATTAAGGAGCAGTCATCCCTGGGAAATATCCCAGTTAAGCAGTGTCATAAATATAAAGGGAAGGCTAAATACCTTTAAAATCCCTCCTGGCCAGAGGAAAAACCCTTTCAGCTGTAAAGGGTTAAGAAGCTAGGATAACCTCGCTGGCACCTGACCAAAATGGCCAATGAGGAGACAAGATACTTTCAAAGCTGGAGGAGGGAGAAACAAAGGCTCTGTCTGTCTGTGTGATGCTTTTGCTGGGAACAGAACAGGAATGGAGTCTTAGAATTTACTAAGTAATCTAGCTAGATATGCGTTAGATTCTGTTTTGTTTAAATGGCTGATAAAATAGCTGTGCTGAATGGAATGTATATTCCTGTTTTTGTGTCTTTTTGTAATTTAAGGTTTTGCCTAGAGGGATTCTCTGTGTTTTGAATCTGATTACCCTGTAAGGTATTTACCATCCTGATTTTACAGAGGTGATTCTTTTCTTTTTTCTTCTATTAAAATTGTTCTTTTAAGAACCTGATTGCTTTTTCATTGTTCTTAAGATCCAAGGGTTTGGGTCTGTGTTCACCTATGCAAATTGGTGAGGATTTTTATCAAGCCTTCCCCAGGAAAGGGGGTGTAGGGTCCCCACATCTGTACCCTAGAGTTCAGAGTGGGGAAGGAACCTTGACAAGCAGATATCCAAATGAATATATCCCAATTAAGTGGAGTGCACTGTATTTCAATATTTAGCTGACAAGTGGATTTATTAGTCTTATTATATTGCTGTAAATGCAGCAACAATTATCATTCACCTTCATCAGCCAAAGTATCATTAAGTATGGGTGAGTTGGCATAGTAGGGGGGAAACTGAAAAACAGGATTGTACATTTCCACTGGGCAAAAACAAATGAAGACCTTTTCTTCTCCATTCTACCAAACCATGCACCATATTCTATGCTTTATGTCTCCACAAATGCTCTCTCATTATGCCCAGTAAAATATTCACCCTATTTTCCAAAACAAGACAATACTAAATGCCTTGACTAAAAAGACACAATATTATATACTTGGAAAGATTAATATAGAAAAAATATGGAGTAACTTCAGCTGTGGGACAACCTAATTGATTCCAGGGACAAACATGGCATAGGTTTCTCTTTCACCAGTTTGCATTATAAGATTTTGCATTACCCAATATTATAAGACAGCATTGTTGATATTCTGTTACTCCATGGTGCAAAGGGATTGATTTCGGTTTTGTAAAGCCTCATGAGCAGGTTTCATTTTTGCAAAGCCAGAAGCAGGTGTGGCAAAACTTCTGAAATGTGAAAATGAGTAGCTGAGTTATGTACTGTCATGTATCATTTGAGCATTAATAAGACTTCTTTTAAAAAGCCTTTAGTATGCATTTTTTAGTTTTTATTCTTTCCAGTATTTAAATTAACCATTTGCCCCTCCCTACAAGCATACACACGTCAACCTCCTCTTCCCTCACCCCCATCTCCCCTCACCCCCATCTGCCAGCAATCATTAACGCACTTTATGTCCCACTGTACCCACAGTCACCAGGGCTCTGTTCCATTTCCTCATCCAAAAACTCTCATACAGTCTGATTTGCCGAGCAGGTGAGCACATACACAAATGCAAGGCAAAATCTCATCCTCTTACCTATATTACCTCGCTGGCAATTTTCACATATCATCACATTACCCATCAGCACCCTTCCAACTTCCTTCACACCGAGACAGAATCCTACCATCAGTCCCCTCCACCTTTCATTAATAATTCTGGTCACTGAAATAGTGCCTTCCTGCTCCAAGTGCTTTGTAAACATTAACTAACTGATCCTCACAACATCCTGGTGATGAAGGGAGGGAATGTAAGGGCCTTGCTTTATAAATAGGGAAACCAAGGCAAAGATGAAGTGACTCTCTTGAGGCCACACAATCTGAGCTAGGAATCAGGTCTCCCCACTCCCAATAGCTTAAACCACTAGACCATGATGCCTTTTAATGAGACATTTTCCCTTTTATGTCCCTGAAAATTCTCCTTCAACTCTGTTAAATTCCTGCCCTCTACAAATTTGTTACTGGAAAGTAACACTACAAGTTTTAGACCAAGCAAGGAGTAAAATGTATGGATCAACAACAATCATATTTTTTCAGTGTTGGCATTGCAGTAGTCAAAATAATATCAGATTGCTGTAGTACTTCCAAAGTTTCAAATGGAAAACAAAGACGTGATATTATTTTCCCACAGTGAGTTTGCCTCATCAACACTAATATAAAACATCAGGGAAAATGAAAGCCAACTGGCAGTATTACACTCCAAGTTCAGAGGATGAATTCTTAATATTTTTAAGCAAATGCTCTAATACTACAGACAGAAGTTTTAGTGTTTACTAAGAGAAAATTATATTTTTAAGGAACAATATTCCTGGGGGCATGACTACAGTATGAAGGACACACACACTGTAGTACCCCTCTTTATCCAGGGAGATCTTGATATAGGTCCCTGTCAGCACTTCAGAGTGCCAGTTGGGAGGGTGAGTTATCTGAATGACACATTTTTCCTCCCTTCCACCTCCCACTTCTGGCTCCTGCATTGGGAAATAAGAATAGGAAACACTCCCTTCCTCTAGCAGCTGACTAAGCTGACTTCTCTAGTCCCAGCCCCTGCAGCTAACAGATGGCAATGTTCCACCACTCTTATTTATGTTGAGTAGTAATTTACTTCATGAGTATTTCACTGAAGTCAGTGCAGTAAGGAACTACTCAGTTTGAGAAAGAATTTTAGAATCGGGCCTAGGATGAATAGAGAGAGGAAAGCACTTATTACATAGGGCTTGATTGTGCAACCTTTACTGACATTAGTGGGCACGCTTACTCACATAAGCAGTCCTGTTGAAGTCAACTGAACCATTGGAGTAAGTAAGTGCTCACCCAGCATAAAGATTGCACAATGTAGTCCTCATCTAGCTTTTTTCATCCGTGAATGTTAAAGCCCTTCATGAACAAAAGACCAGACTGAGCCTTTAGGCTCTGCCCTAAATATGTTGAGGTGTACAGCTGCATTGCTGCAGAAGGAGCACCAAGAATGCAATTGTGACTTATTCACAATTCCTTTTCTGTTCCCCTCTTGCTCTGATGGCAGAAAAAAGTGGACTGCAATCATTACAAGAGCATAGTTTACTTCTTCCTTTGCACCCATCCAGCTTCATTGGCTGGTGTGTTGGATGAGCAGAGCAATAGCTGTGTTCATGCCCTGTCCCTCTCTGTGCCACAGAAGGAAGCAGTAGCAGGGATCCCTGAACGACATTCCAGATAGCATGGGCTGCTGAGGGTGGGCCTTATGCCCCTCAACTGCCCTTTGTGGCAGTATTAGAGCTCATAATAATCTAGCCTTACTTGATTAAGACTCACAACACCTCTGTGAGGTTCATATGGATTGTATTATTATCCCTAATTTACAGGTGAGGAAACTGAGGCACAAAAAAGTTAAATAGTTTGCCAAAAGTCACCCTACCAGTCTGCGGCAGAGCAAGGGACACAACTCAGATATCCTCAATTGTGGTGTAGTGCTATAACCACATGACCCAATAGATATCCAACACGTTGGACATGAGTGCACTCCCTCAACCCACTACCAGTGCCAATGGAGCAACCAAAGAGAAAATGCTTCCCTATCCCAGAAGTTGAGTTCACTGACCCCAGAGTATTCCCCTCTATGGACCGTGAGGACCAAATAAAGTGACTTTAGAAAAGGATAAAATGTTAGAGTAGAACTACTGTTTTTGTTAGTAAAGCTAAGGTTGAACGATATTTATTAGAGTAAAACAAATGTGGTTACTTAAATATTACATATTAACCAGGCTGAATTATAAAATGTACTATGAATATTTGATGGCATGACAGTTGTGTAATCAGTCTAAAATTGATTGAAACTGTTTTTACTATCTGAGTAGGAACTACTTTGTGATTTCATCTTAAATAACTTTTTAAATTGTGTACAGTGGGGTGCGGGTGCCCCCATTTTTTTAACTGTCTGTGGGAAATGGGTATTTCACACTAATGGGAAAAAGGGTCTTGAAGTTCAACTCATACGCAGATTTAGGTTTCATTGTGAGACTGCACCCCATATTCCTTATGGTTGTCTGATTATGATATAATTATGACATAGTTAGGATGGAATTTGTACAAGATGAGTCATGTAAGGTGTCATTGGAAAAGTTATCATTTGATTAATATGCTTATCCTATTTGTATGCATGTATCATTTTTGTATCTGAAGTTATAAATATTGATGATGTATCTGTATTTCATATGTGGTTACACTTGGGTGACACCCACTAGGCAAAATGCTTCCAGCCTAGACAGCTGGTTGTGAAGGGCCTATTCAGGGTAATGGACCATTAGGAAAAACAACAGGCCTTAGGAAAAGCTTATCCCCCACCAGGTGAGCCTTTCTGAGAACGCTCCAGACAGCCTATGAGTAATGACTGCTATGACTCAGCAGGATATGCAAGGGCATGTGACCAGATCACATAACACTGATCTCCATTTTGGGTACCTGTATTTTTCCACAAACTGTGCTGGGAACTGATTTTGAAACAAGGGGTTCCTGCCATATGTTAAAGCTGTATAAGGTGGGGTGTGGCATCATCAAGGGGCCTCACTGCTCAGGCATGAGAACTCCTGAAAACACCTGGGGAACAAAGACTGGACTTGGAAAAGGGTTGGTCCCAGGCTAAGAGGATTTCTAGCCTATGTACAGAAACCTGATGAACTGCTTGTATCATCAGCCAGGGTGACAGCTTGCTAATTCATATCTAATATTTTAGGCTTAGTTTGCAGTTTTTTGTTTGTTTGCTAGGTAATCTGCTTTGATCTGTTTGCTTTCACTTATAAATCACTTAAAATCTATCTTGTTTTAGTTAATAAACCTGTTTTATGTTTTAATCTAAACCAGTGTGCCTTTGACTGAAGTGTCTGGGTAAAATCTCAGCTTGGTTTAACACATGCGTATTGTGCATATTCCTCTCCACACTGAAGGAGAGGTGAACTGGGTAATACATTCATAGTGGTCGGGGTTTCGATCAGGGCAGGATGGTTCAGCTCTTAGGACCTGGATTGGGGGATATTTTGGCTGTAGCCTCTCTATTGTTAGTTCATGCAGTGGCTGGCCAAAACCTGCATGTAACTGCAGCTGGGTGTGTCCCTGCCTGTGTGAATTCTGGTGGAAGTGTTGGTCCAGGAGCAGTCTATAACTTATCACAGCAGCACAGTGCTGAGAGGGAGCCCAGGCTGGTGCATCAGAGGGCTCAGTGGTACCTCACTTCCAGGTGGCACCCCAGGGGGAACCTTTCACAGTGTACATTGGGGAGGGAGCTCTCCCCAAATGTTGTTTACTATCTGTGGGAAATGGGTATTTCACACTAATGGGAAAAAAGGGTCTTGAAGTTCAACTCATTAGCAGATTTAGGGTTTATGACCCCCGACCCAGCAAGGTAATCAAGAATGTGCTTCACTTTTATTATTATTAGATGTTCTTGTGTTTTGTGACACTTGGGAACCTAAGTCTTCCAACCTCCAGCTGTCAAATGCCTGTTCTTGCTCTGTTATAGTCTGTTTCCATGACAGCAACATCTTTCTCAATGGTTTTCTTATGTTATCTCTTGTCCTGCTCTTTTCGGTCTGTGATCCAATTGTTCCTCAGTAATACCATCATTTGACTCCCATATTAGTTTTTGATTCCTAATACTGAGGAGTTTCCCCCACCCCCAATACACAGGTTATACATACTGCACAGCTTAATGAATCTATCACCATTGACTATTTATCCATCAGTTTTATGATTACCCATGCAACGTTCACATCTAGGGTTATCATTACCAACTTGGACTTTCATATCACCCATAACCAGAATGATATAAGCATGAACCTGGTTTAGTACATCTTTCAACTTATTGTGGAAATTGTCTTTTACCTATTTATCATGATCTGGTTAGGTGTGTAACACTGGTTAACAGTTATTTTAGCATGATTTGTAACAAAATGTGCTCTTATAATTTTGTGAGTCAACTGGTTTCCATTCCTGTAGCACTCGTGTTGCCTTTTTGTTAAGGTGTAGTCCAGCTCCCTCTGAGTGAGTATCATCTTGTCTTCCTGAATAAAATACTGTTATACTGTCTGAATGAAATCTTCCACATCCAGTCCATCTCATTTTGCTCACTCTAAGGATATGAATATTAAGCTGAGCCATTTTTCTCTCTACTTGACTCAGTTTCCCAGTGCCCCACATGGTTCTCACTTTCAAGCACACAATTCTAGTTTTAGCTGTTAGGTTATCTTTAGGGCCCTACCAAATTCAGAGCCATGAAATACGTGTCATGGAATCAAATCTGGTCTTTCCCCACCCTTACTTCTATGCTGCTTCTGGCAGGGGCACTGCCTTCAGAACTGGGCACCTGGCCAGCAGCCACCACTCTCCAGCCAGCCAACCGTGAAGGCAGTGCCAAAGTAAGGTTGGCAATACCCCCTACCCCCGCGCAATATCCTTGCGACCGCCAGTTTGAGAAATACTGACTTAAGGGCTTTAAAAATATGCACAGTCTAATGAGGACAATTGCTCTACCCAAAGTGACCACAGTTGATAGCTCCATGAATCGTGTAGTAAAGTTCTCAAATCTGGCTCAGTCCCGAAAATCCATAAATTTCTGGGGCAGCCCCAGAGACCATTCCAGATGGGGTACCATGTACTCCCTTTTGCTTATTGATGGAGAATTTGAGAGGTTGGTAGGCTGGGGCATTTTTGTCCATCCTGGCGACATGGCTGTAAAGCATACAATGCCCCTTTTGAGTATAATGAGCGACTAAAGGAAGGCCAGATCTTTGTGAGATGGTGACGTTTTGCACAATGTTAGACGACTTTATGCTGAGGATTTGGTGTGACAGTGCGTATAGAATGCCTCTAGCCACTCCAGGCTGAAAAACCTCGCTGAATCAGAGCCCTTGTGTTGTAATTGATTCAATTTTAAAAGAACGAGCTAGATCCTGTTCTCTGTGAAGCTAGTATAAATACAGCATCACTGCACTGAGTCAGTTGCATGTTTGGAGACAAGAAAATAGGAAATAATTCCTCCTAGTATGTCTGCTTCCCCCTCTATACACACCAAGATTACTTGTAGCAATTTTATTTTAGGTTTGCTGAACAAATCATTGTTCCTGTGCAGACTAATAGATAATCAGAACTTGAATGTTAAGTTCTCTCTTTTTTGCTAAGCAAAGTTTGGCCAGGGTCAAGCTTCCTGCCATTTTACTGTTAATAACACTTGCTCCCTTCTGAGATGTGCATACATCACTGGCTTAAGAGGTGTATATTCATCAACTGAAGATCTGCTCTGCTATGATATCACAGTATTGGCTTTGGTTCTGTGTGTGCCTCACACACACACACACACACACCGCTGTTGTTCATTGGCAAGACAAATAATCAAATTCCTTTTAGGGCTTTATATTGAATACAGCATTAATTTCCAGGGAGGTAAGCCCAACTGATTTATTCATTTGCTGAAATATTTCGCTTTGTCCAAGCTTTATTTTAAATCCTGCTTGAACTCCAACAGTATCTAGTGCCAGATACTAACCCCTCCTGTAGCTCATTTACACCACAAGACTGGTGTAAATGGTCCATAATGTCTCTCTGGGGTATTCCCCCAGGACAGAAGCAAAGTTAAGCTTGGAGTCCAATTTGCTTTCAGCCCCAGTATAGAGGCATGCTTGGGCCATGGCTGGAGGAATAAAGACTGCTCTCTGGCTGTTACAGATTGTGGAACAGCCTATTTGAAAGTAGACAAGAGTGCATTGGTCCCTAGTACAACCCAGAATCTGAATGCCACAAATGGAGCTTAAAGTCGCCTTAGACCTCACTCTGCCTGGGCAGTGTCTTCTGAGCTGTAACTCCTGAAAGTTGCAGCATAGAATTTGGCCCCTTATATGCAGCCTACGCAGATCTCCATGACGCTAAAAAAAGAGCATGTATACTGTCTGAGCGATTCAGGAAAATGTATTTTAAAAGGACTCTGTGCAGCTTTTTAAACAGGCCTCTTCTAACAATGTGTTTGCATGCCATAAAAAGTGAAAGCAAGTATCTTTGGCTATGTCTATACTATGAAATTAGGTCGATATTCTAGAAGTCGATTTTTAGAAATCGATTTTATACAGTCGATTGCGTATGTCCACACTAAGCGCGTTAAGTCAGAGGACTGCGTCCTCACTACCGTGGCTAGCACCAATTTACGGAGCGGTGCACTGTGGGTAGCTATCCCACAGTTCCTGCAGTCTCTGCTGCCCATTGGAATTCTGGGTTAAGCGCCCAATGCCTGATGGGGCAAAAACATTGTTGCAGCTGGTTTTGGGTACATGTTGTCAGTCACACTTCCCTCTGTGAAAGCAATGGCAGACAATCGTTTCAAGCCATTTTTCCATGCAGACGCCATATCACGCCAAGCGTGCAGCCTGCTCAGCTCAGCGACACCGCCGCTGTTGTGTCCTGGGTGCTGCTGGCAGCAGACAGTGCAGTAGAACTGCTAATTGTCGTCATACACTGCTGCCGCTGCAGCTCTGCTCTGCTGCTATTGTCTCAATAGCGAATTTCTCCAATTTCTCTGTCATGAGCTCCCAGGTACGTGTGTTCTTCCTCAGGGAAACGTGCGCCGTGCTAACAGTCATCCTCCACTGCTTCTGCTGCAACTCTGCTCTCCCGCTCTCATTAATCCACCTCGCAGGTCCTCTCGTCGTTTTCCATAAATATCTATTCTCGTGGTCCCTGTCAGCCACCACTTCTGCTGCCACGCTGCTCTCCTGAAGATGCCATACCATGGCAAGCATGGAGCTCACTCAGATCACCGCAGCAGTTATGAGCATTATCCTGCAGTATGTGCAGAACCAGAATCTGCAAAAGCAGGTGAGGAGGCGACGGCAGCGCGGTGATGAGAACATGGACACAGACTTCTCTCAAAGCATGGGCCCCAGCAATTTGGACATCCTGGTGGCAATGGGGCAGGCTCATGCCATGGAATACCGATTCTGGGCCCTGGAAACAAGCACAGACTGGTGGGGCTTCATAGTGTTGCGGGTCTGGGATGATTCACAGTGGCTGCGAAACTTTCGCATGGATAAAGGCATTTTCCTGGAACATTGTGACTTGCTTTCCCCTGCCCTGAAGCACAAGACTACCAAGATGAGAGCAGCCCTCACACTTCACAAGCGAGTGGCGATAGCCCCCTAGAAGCTTGCAACGCCAGACAGCTACCAGTCAGTCGGGAATCAATTTGGTGTGGGCAAATCTACTGTGGGGGCTGCTGTGATCTAAGTAGCCAAGGCAATCACTGAGCTGCTGCTATCAAGGGTAGTGACTGAGAAACGTGCAGGTCATAGTGGATGGCTTTGCTGCAATGAGATTTCCTAACTGTGGGAGGGCGATAGACGGAACGCATATCCCTATCTTGGGACTGGACCACCTTGGCAGCCAGTACGTAAACCGCAAGGGGTACTTTTCAATGGTGCTGCAAGCACTGGTGGATCACAAGGGATGTTTCACCAACATCAGCGTGGGATGGCCGGGAAAGGTACATGACGCTCACATCTTCAGGAACTCTGGTCTCTGAACAGCTGCAGGAAGGAACTTTCTTCCCAGACCAGAAAATAACTGTTGGGGATGTTGAGATACCTACAGTTATCCCTGGGGACCCAGCCTACCCCTTAATGCCATGGCTCATGAAGCCATACACAGGCATCCTGGACAGTAGTCAGGAGCTGTTCAACTATAGGCCGAGCAAGTGCAGAATGGTGGTAGTATGTGCATTTGGATGTTTAAAAGTGCGCTGGCGCAGTTTACTGACTCAGTTATAGACCTCAGAAAAAACAATGTTCCCACTGCTATTGCTGCTTGTTGTGTGCACCACAATATCTGAGAGAGTAAGGGGGAGATGTTTATGGCGGGGTTAGGGTGACCAGACATCCCGATAAAATCTGGACATAAAATTTATGTGGATAAATTGGAGAGAGTCCAGCGAAGGGCAACAAAAATGATTAGGGGTCTGGAACACATGACTTATGAGGAGAGGCTGAGGGAGCTGGGATTGTTTAGCCTGCAGAAGAGAAGAATGAGGGGGGATTTGATAGCTGCTTTCAACTACCTGAAAGGGGGTTCCAAAGAGGATGGCTGTAGACTGTTCTCAAGGGTAGCAGATGACAGAACGAGGAGTAATGGTCTCAAGTTGCAGTGGGGGAGGTTTAGATTGGATATTAGGAAAAACTTTTTCACTAAGAGGGTGGTGAAACACTGGAATGCGTTGCCTAGGGAGGTGGTAGAATCTCCTTCCTTAGAGGTTTTTAAGGTCAGGCTCGACAAAGCCCTGGCTGGGATGATTTAACTGGGAATTGGTCCTGCTTCGAGCAGGGGGTTGGACTAGATGACCTTCTGGGGTCCCTTCCAACACTGATATTCTATGATTCTATGACTGTCCCGATATGTTTTTTTGTCACACGTCCCGAATGATGTATGGTCGGGACACCATTTGTCCCGATATTTTGCTTTGGTGGCACTCTGGTTCCCCCCCCCCCCTTGGGGTGGGAAAAAACCTAGAGCCGGCCCTGATCAGGGGGATGAGCCTGTGGCTTCCCCCCCACCCCCCATGTGTCCTGATATTTTGTTTTTGTCATCTGGTCACCCTTGGCGGGGTGGAAGGTTGAGGCAAATCACCTGGCCACGCGCAACCAGACAGCAGGGCCTGCTGCACATCAGAGAAGCTTTGAAAACCAGTTTCATGACTGGCCAGGCTATGGTGTGACAGTTCTATTTGTTTCTCCTTGATGAAAACCCACCTAGTTCCCTGTAAGCCAACCACCCTCCTGTTTTCGATCACCGCTTGCAGAGGCAATAAAGTCATTGTTGTTTCAAAATCATGCATTCTTTATTAATTCATCGTACAAATAGGGGGATAACTGTCAAGGTAGCCTCAGAGGTGTGGGGGAGGAGGGAAACACTGGGTGGGGTGATGGATGAGGGAAGGACAAGGCCACACTGCACTTCAAAACTTATTGAATGCCAGCCTTCTGTTCCTCAGGCAGTCCTCTGGGGTGGAGTGGATGGGTGCCCGGAGTCCCCTGGCCCTGCGTTCTTGGGTGTCTGTGTGAAGAGGCTATGGAACTTGGGGAGGAGGGCGGGCGGTTACCCAGGGGCTGCAGCGGGGGTCTGTGCTCTTGTTGGCTTTCCTGCGGCTCCACCAGATGCTGGAGCATATCAGTTTGATCCCCCAGTAGCCTCAGCATTGCATCCTGCCTCCTCTCATCTTGCTCCCACCACCTGTCATTTCACTCATCCCTCCTGTCTTTGTGTTCATTTTCTGCTTTCCTGGACTCTGCCATTGTTTGCCTCCACTCATTCTGCTGAGCTCTTTCAGTGCAGGAGGACTGCATGAGCTCAGAGAACTTTTCATCTCAAGTGTGTTTTTTTTTTTTGCCTTCTTATCTGCGCTGGCCTCTGGGACGGAGAGGCTAGTGCGAGCGTTGAAACATTTGCAGCTGCAGGAGGATAAAAAGGGAGACTAGTATTTTAAAAGACACATTTTAGAGAACAATGGGTAGACTCTTTCATGGTGAACCAAGCTGTTAACATTACATAGTACATGTGCTTTCAGTACAAGGTCACATTTTGCCTCTTATATTGAGGGCCTGCCGATTTGGTGAGAGAGATCACACATGCAGGACCGGGCAACAGAATTCAGCTTGCGGGCAGCCATGGTAAGCCAGAGTCTTTCGGCTTCTTCAACCTTCATAACATGTGGGAATGGTTTCAAACAGCAGCACCCTCATTTCCCATACCAAGCACCCGTTGGGTTGGCCATTTAAAAAGGAGGGGCTGTGGTTTTTGGGTTAACATGCAGCACAAACCCAACTAAACCCGCCACCGCCCCCAAATTATCTGGGATGATCACTCTCTTGAGGATAACAGAGTGATAAAAAACAGATGTTGCTTGAATGCCAGCAAACACTGGGACCATACGCTGCCATGCTTGGTCATGCAATGATTCCAGACTACATGCTACTGGCCTGGCATGGTAAAGTGTCTTACCATGGAGGACGGAAGAAGCTGCCCTCCCCAGAAACCTTTGGCAAAGGCTTTGGGAGTACCTCAAGGAGAGCTTCATGGAGATGTCTCTGGAGGATTTCTGCTCCATCTCCAGCCACGTTAACAGACTTTTCCAGTAGCTGTACTGGCCACGAATGCATCCCAAGACTTCAGGGCAAATCAATCATTAAACACGCTTGCTTTTAAAGCATGTATTATATTTATAAAGGTACACTCACCAGAGGTGCCTTTTCTGGCTTCATGGTCCAGGAGCCTGCCCTTGGGAGGGTATTGGCTCCAGGGTGATAAACAATTCCTGGCTGTCGGGGAGAACGGTTTCTCCGCTTGCCTGCTGTGCGCTATCCTCCTCCTCCTCCTCGTCCCCAGAATTCTCTTCCCTGTTGCATGAGACTCCCCCCTTGTAGGTGTCCACGGAGAGGGGTGGGGTAGTGGTAGGGCCCCCCCTAGAATTCCATGCACCTTATCATAGAAGTGGCATGTCTGGGGCTCTGACCCAGAGTGGCCATTTGCCTCTTTGGTAGGCTTGCCTGAGCTCCTTAATTTTCCATGTGGCACTGCTGCGGGTCCCTGTTGTAGCCTCTGTCCATCATGCCCTTGGAGAGTTTTGCAAATATTTTGGCATTTTGTCTTTTGGAATGGAGATCTGATAGCACGGATTCGTTCCCCATACAGCGATCAGATCCAGTACCTCCTGTTCGGTCCATGCAGGAGTTCTTTTGCGATTCTGGGACTACATCGTCACCTGTGCTAATGAGCTTGCCACGCTGGCCAAATAGGAAATGAAATTCAAAAGTTCCCTGGGCTTTTCCTGTGTACCTGGCTAGTGCATCGGAGTTCAAAGTGCCGTCCAGAGCAGTCATAATGGAGCACTCTGGGATAGCTCCCGGAGGCCAATACTGTCAAATTGTGTCCACACTACCCCAAATTCGACCCAGCAATGTTGATTTCAGTGCAAATCCCCTCCTTGGGGAGGATTACAGAAATCTATTTTAAGAGCCCTTTAAGTCGACAAAAATGGCTTCATCATGTGGATAGGTGCAGGGTTAAATCAATCTAATGCTGCTAAATTCAACCTAAACTCTTAGTTGTGACTGGGAGACTATTGTAAATTCTTGTGCTGTCACAAAATACAGCTGAAAGCAACATACATTAGCTGGTGGATGAACTGACAACAGCTTTCACTCACTTTTTGCTTCACTTTGCATTTTTTTTCCCCCAGACAAATGTAAAAATGCTGATTCCTACAGACATTCGTATCATACCTGGTAGTCCTAGTTAACTTGCTAGCATGCAGTGAGCCAAGGGGAAAAATTACTACTTCTTTCATCACAGTCTTGTTCAGGTGATTCCTTTTGAACAGTCCGGGACATCAACTGATGTAAACTGTCATAGCTCTATTGACTTGAACTGCGGATCTGCCCCTTCATTCTAAACATATCACACCTTGAGCTTTTAAACTTACTTGCATGATATTATCAAATGTTGGCTCAGCTGTTTGGAGGAGAAGCATTTGAATCACCATATCCAAACCTAACACACAAAAAAAGAAATTACTCAATTTTAAAAGTTAATACAAACGACAGAAGCAGAAGAGTGAGTGGGTGAAATATTCTTAATTGATTATAGCTACAGTGAATGGTGTTACTAGTTAGGGGCTAATCCGAAGCCAATGGGAATCTTTCTATTCACTTCACAGGGTTTTTGATTAGACTCTTAAAGAGGGCATAACTTCCTGTTTGCCTAACTCACACATTCAAACCCACTGACCTGAATGACCCATCTGAGTAAGACAAATGGTTTTGCCTCAGTATAGAGACAATGTTCTCTCTCCAATCCAGATTTGGAGGGAAAACCTGCTCCAAAGGTTCCTGATTACTCTTGTTCAACAACGCTGCAAACACTTATGAAGGTTTCTCTTTGCACAGATGTGAACATGACTGCATGTTACTTTGAAGAGTCAAAACATTTATTTATTCACAAGAGCCAAATCCTACTCACCTTGCACATGTGACAGCCCCAATGACTTCAGTAGGCCTGCTCATGTGAGTAAGGTGAGCAAGAATTCACCCACAGTCTTTAATGGTAGAGACTCATTTTATTGGAGGGTTTAAATAGTAATAAGAATGTATTAATAGCAACTTAGCCATAGGCCAAGGCACAAGAAAGTATTGCAACAGAACTTTAAACTAAATCCAAAGTTATATACATTTCAGTATTTTATAAATAAAAAGTAAAAAGGGACATAAACCATTATACCAGACATCACCAGGCCACTTGCCTTTTCCTTGCTTTAGTGGCTGACCATGCATATAGGGAAACTGCTTGGATCACAGATACATTGTCAAAATATTACTTAGGAATTATTTTCTGAGAGGTCACAGAAAAAGGCATCAAGGACTGTCAAGGTTCCTCCCCCACTCTGAACTCTAGGGTACAGATGTGGGGACCTGCATGAAAAAACCTCCTAAGCTTATCTTTACCAGCTTAGGTCAAAACTTCCCCTAGGTACAAAATATTACACCCGTTGTCCTTGGACTGGCCGCTACCACCACCAAACAAATACTGGTTACTGGGGAAGAGCTGTTTGGACGCGTCTTTCCCCCCAAAATACTTCCCAAAACCTTGCACCTCACTTCCTGGACAAGGTTTGGTAAAAAGCCTCACCAATTTGCCTAGGTGACTACAGACCCAGACCCTTGGATCTTAAGAACAATGAACAATCCTCCCAACACTTGCACCTCCCCTTTCCTGGGAAATGTTGGAATAAAAGCCTCACCAATTTGCATAGGTGACCACAGACCCAAACCCTTGGATCTGAGAACAATGAAAAGGCATTCAGTTTTCTTACAAGAAGACTTTTAATAAAAATAGAAGTAAATAGAAATAAAGAAATCCCCCCTGTAAAATCAGGATGGTAGATATCTTACAGGGTAATTAGATTCAAAAACAGAGAACCCCTCTAGGCAAAACCTTAAGTTACAAAAAAGATACACAGACAGAAATAGTTATTCTATTCAGCACAATTCTTTTCTCAGCCATTTAAAGAAATCATAATCTAACACATACCTAGCTAGATTACTTACTAAAAGTTCTAAGACTCCATTCCTGTTCTGTCCCTGGCAAGAGCAGCATACAGACAGACACAGACCCTTTGTTTCTCTCCCTCCTCCCAGCTTTTGAAAGTATCTTGTCTCCTCATTGGTCATTTTGGTCAGGTGCCAGCGAGGTTACCTTTAGCTTCTTAACCCTTTACAGGTGAGAGGAGCTTTCCCCTGGCCAGAAGGGATTTCAAAGGGGTTTACCCTTCCCTTTATATTTATGACAAGGACAAAAAAACCAAAACCACAGAAAGCCACTTTTACCTCAAATGGCAATACAGACAGTGGTGAGCTGGAGCCGGTTTGCAAGAACCGGTTGTTAAACTTAGAAGCCCTTTTAGAACCAGTTGTCCCATGAGGGACACCCACAGGGAAAATCTGTGGGTGCTCTCCCCTCCCTGACTCACCTCTGCTCTGCCTCTGAGTTATACTCAGCCCCGCTCTGCTTCTCCGCCCCCCCGGCTTCCTGAGAATCAGCTGTTCATGCGGAAAGCCGGGTCGGGGGGGGAGCAGGGGCTGAGAAGCAAGCAGCGGCTTTGTGCT
The DNA here is from genome assembly GCF_965140295.1 of Lepidochelys olivacea. Lineage (NCBI taxonomy): Eukaryota > Metazoa > Chordata > Testudines > Cheloniidae > Lepidochelys > Lepidochelys olivacea. The sequence continues at coordinate 48,635,284 of NC_140412.1, forward strand.
TAGGCCCAAGGAGGCAGAGCGGAGGTGAGCTGGGGTGGGGAGGTGTGAGGAGGGCCGCCCCCCCCCACAGCATGTAACCCGGGGGAGTGCACAGGGGAACCGTTTCCTGCCCCAGCTCGCCTCCTCCTTCCTGGGCCTGAGCATGAAGCAGCCGCTTGTTTCTCAGCCCTCCCAGGCTTCCCGCACGAACAGCTGATTTGCAGAGCGGGGCGATGCATTCAGGGGCAGAGGTGGAGGCAGAGCGGAGGTGAGCTAGGGCTGGGAGCTGCCGGTGGGTGCTCTGCACCCACCAAATTTTCCCATGGGTGCTCCGGGGCTGGTGTTCCATGGAATCGGTGCCTAAGGCGCCACTTTTGATGTGATCAGTGGCGGGAACAGGGGGAAACCCCTAGTTTTGCTACCCTGTTCCTAGAAGCCAGAGGGACCTGCCAAGATGCTTCCCGGGAGCCGCCCCAGGTAAGCACCACCGGGACTCTCCACTTCGCCCCCCTGGCAGGTCCCTCTGGCTCTTAGGGGTGGGGCAGAGTGGACACCCACTATGGTGGCCCACGAGACCCTCCTGCCCAGTTCTGGGGGCAGTCAGAGGACAGGGGTGGATGGGGCAGGAGTCCTGAGGGGAGGCTACAAACCCCTCATGGGGTGAGGAGGGAACAGGTTGTTAAGATTTTGGCAGCTTATCAGTGAATGCAGATCACAATATATTAAATAATGGGTTAGGTTTTTCACCTGCCTGGAGCCACATGGACACTCATAGTTACATTTGTTCATGCCAATATATCAGCATTCTGAATAACCTGTCTGCATGGATTGAAAGCTGAGCCCTGTCAAGGCCCTCCTGAATGTATTATTGTACAAACTGTCTAAATATCTGGCATATCCATGAATCTTTTTAACAAGGAGGAAACAAGGTGATATCTTTGTAATAGAAACAACTGCCATATCCAATTGCTTATTAATATCCCCTGCCCTCAACTTAATTAGGGATTTCATATTTTTAAATTTAAATCTAATAATTTTCATTTTTGAGAAACATAGCGAATGCAAAGAATTTGAATACTCTAACCAAGGAAATTTATGTGAGACATTCCCACTGAGCTGTTCCTCTAAGCCAGTGGTTCCCAAACTTGTTCCGCTGCTTGTGCGGGGAAAGCCACTGGCGGGCCGCGCCGGTTTGTTTACCTGCTGTGTCCACAGGTTCAGCCGAGCGCAGCTCCCAGTGGCCTGGGGCAGTGGCCTGCCAGGGACTTTCCCTGCACAAGCGGCGGAACAAGTTTGGGAACCACTGCTCTAAGCATAGCCTTGGCAAATGCTGTGGGTACATACCAGTAATACGAAGCCAAAAATATTGCAATATTGCACTTTGGACAAAACAGAATTAATTCCTGTCTTTGCTTTAAGAAGAGCAATTGGAGTATTATTGGGAGACCAAGAATCTTCCTAAGAAATTTGTTTTGAATCATTTTGAATTCCATGGGTTCATTCCATCCCCAAATTTCTGCACCAAACAAGATTTGAGTCTGAGCCTCAAACACTATAGGATGATGCAATTAAGTTGCTCCCATGAGTTGAAATAAAACGTAACACAGCTTGCACAGAATCTGAGGCCTTGTCTTTTGTTACCCGAATGTGCTTATCCCACAAACCATTCTGTGAGAACCAGGTATTCAGGTAGGGGAAAGAGCTAACTTGTTCAATATATTGTCAATCGATCCTCTATTTATGCAACCTGTCTGACTAAAGACAATTACTTTAGAATTTAAATAATGTATCTAGAGGCCCTGTCAAGGTTCCTCCCCCACTCTGAACTCTAGGGTACAGATGTGGGGACCTGCATGAAAAACCTCCTAAGCTTATCTTTACCAGCTTAGGTCAAAACTGCCCCAAGGTACAAAATATTACACCCGTTATCCTTGGACTAACCGCTACCACCACCAAACTAATACTGGTTACTGGGGAAGAGCTGTTTGGATGCGTCCTTCCCCCCAAAATACTTCCCAAAACCTTGCACCCCACTTCCTGGACAAGGTTTGGTAAAAAGCCTCACCAATTTGCCTAGGTGACTACAGACCCAGACCCTTGGATCTTAAGAACAATGAACAATCCTCCCAACACTTGCACCTCCCCTTTCCTGGGAAATGTTGGATAAAAAGCCTCACCAATTTGCATAGGTGACCACAGACCCAAACCCTTGGATCTGAGAACAATGAAAAGGCATTCAGTGTTTTACAAGAAGACTTTTAATGAAAAATAGAAGTAAATAGAAATAAAGAAATCCCCCCTGTAAAATCAGGATGGTAGATATCTTACAGGGTAATTAGATTCAAAAACATAGAGAACCCCTCTAGGCAAAACCTTAAGTTACAAAAAAGATACACAGACAGAAATAGTTATTCTATTCAGCACAATTCTTTTCTCAGCCATTTAAAGAAATCATAATCTAACACATACCTAGCTAGATTACTTACTAAAAGTTCTAAGACTCCATTCCTGTTCTGTCCCTGGCCAAGACGACTACAGACAGACCCAGACCCTTTGTTTCTCTCCCTCCTCCCAGCTTTTGAAAGTATCTTGTCTCCTCATTGGTCATTTTGGTCAGGTGCCAGCGAGGTTACCTTTAGCTTCTTAACCCTTTACAGGTGAGAGGAGCTTTCCCCTGGCCAGGAGGGATTTCAAAGGGGTTTACCCTTCCCTTTATATTTATGACAGGCCCTCTCATTGCTAGTATAAACCAAATGAAAGTAATAAATTCTTCAGTCCCACTGGTGTTTGCAACAATAGAACCATATCTTCTGCATATAAGACAGACAGGATGATTCATGGATTTTAGGGGGGAAATACTGATTCCCTTTTAATGTTAACACATAATTGATATAAAAGTTAAAAAGAAAAGGGGCTAGAAGACAGCCCTGCCAAACCACCTTTGGAACGGAGGTGGAATCTGTTAATTGCCCACCCAGACCTATTCTAATCTTGGCCACTGTTTGTCTGTGAAGAGCTCTTAAAAAACAAACTGCAGATCTATTTCAGGTATTCCTAATTTGCCCCACAGACAGTCCCTATCACTAGAATGAAAGAATGATTTTAGATCAATAAAAGCTACATACAGTTCCCCCGCCCCCTTAGAAGGCACATATTTGTAGATTAAGTACGAATGAACAACAATTATCTGTAATGGAGTGGCCATTTGAGAAACCAGCTGGTTCCTGAGCAAATAAATGATTTGTTCTGCCCAATCCTCTAATCTTCCCAAAAGATATCTGGTGAAAATTTTTAAAGCAGTGTCCAATAAACTGATTGGGCAACAATTCCCCAGGTTTCTCCTCTGCCCCTTTTTGTGAAGTGGATTGATAATATTCATAGCGTAAGCTGAGTGGAAAATCTGTGTATTATTTATATCCAGAACAGGTGCCCACCAGTCAACATTCTCCTTAAATATTTCTGCAGGAATAAAAATCTTTCCCTGGCACTTGATTACAATGTTGTTGATCAACTAAAAATGTAAAGTTCTTCCTTACTGGATACTGCAGACCATTCTGGATGGAAACCGGGAATGGCGGCTACCAGAGCTGATCATGCCAAAAAGTTAATATATGTCCTATCTTTATAAAGTGCAGAAAATATTTCTCCCAGATATGCTTGGGGATCATAGCTTCAATATTGCCCCAATCCTCTTGGAATCCATTGCTACCAATTTCCAAAAATACTCAGAATTTCTCACTTTAGCAGTAAATTCAATTTCCTTCTACAAGTCCACAACGTTCTGACTATTTTTTCTTTCAGCAATCTTTATTAGACTTTCTAAAATTGACTAGCTTTTGGATGAAACCTGCAAGCAACCTTTCCTGACCTCCCTTGCCAAAAATCTATAGCTGTGTAGTTTTTTTTTTCAAAATAATATGACATACCAAATTCTTTTATCTTTCAAATGGAAAGAACAGTCCTTTTGGTAATCAGATCAACCAATTATTTGTGTACAATGAAGTTAAGTAAATTAAGGGACAGACTCACATAACTAAGATCTGAAAATGGATTTTTTTACCCTAACAAATAGAGGAGAGATTCTCTTAATTTTATATTTAGCCAATGGAGTCCACTTAATTTACCTTGCATATAAGCCTTCAAAATTAGAAGTGAAATCCTGTCCAACAGGGATCAACCAATATAAGAGGGGCAGGGGACAAAAATTAACCTGGAGGGGTTGATGGTCACCATCAGATTTAGGCGCCATTGAAACATTAGAAAAAACAAGACCAGCTTAAAATTGGAATGGCAATATAGTCACACTCCTCCCACTTGAGAGATTTAGTGACCCACCATGTCATCACCTACCCTACCATTTAGAACTTCCAATCTGGATCTATCCAAAATTGCCAAATATATCTGGCCTGCTGAATTTCTTAATTTATCTTCAGAATTTTTTTTTGAAAAGGGAAAGCAACCCATCATTAAATTTAGTATTTGATAGATTTAGCAATTCCTTGTTTTCTGCACCCAATTGAGCATTAAAATCACCTAAAAATCAGATTTGCCACTGGATAATTTCAAATCAGTATGTCAATAAGAGATTCTAACTCTGCCCATATAGATTCATTATAATAGGTGGATCCCAATTGAGGCAAATATTAATTCAAAGCAACCAATATATTATCTGGGAAGGAGATACTATAAGATTGAAGACAGGGATTACTCTGAACTATAGCATTTAATTTGATTGAGATAAGAAGGGAGAGACCATTAACTGGTCTGCCCTTCTTAGCTTGTTTAACAGACCCTTCGAAACAAGATTCATAGCCTGGAAGAGAAAAAGATTCATCTTCGGTAAGCCAGATTTCTTGTCAAAAAATTAAATCAAATTGTGCTAAGTAATTCTTAAATTCCAGATATTGAGCTTTACTTTTTAAGATGTGGATATTCCAGGATATAATTTCAATAAAAACTTCATAATGTAGCTGGTGAGCAAACTGTTGTCAAGTCATTTCCTTATCAGCGGCCTCAGTTGTTAGGTTATCAGTACAAATCACCCCATTGGGTTCACAGTTATGATTAGTTTTCCCAATTCCTTCTTCTTTAATCCTTTGATTATCTGTTGACTCCAGTTCATTACAGTCTAAGGCAAGCCCAACTGGGTACACCTCTGAAGTGACCCAGGCCTCAGCTAGGCTCTGCTTGCTGTGAGGAGAGGCGGAGGCAAACCAATATAATGGAGAGAACCTTTTAAATAGTGTAAAGGAAAACCCCAGAAATTTGGCAGAAACAATATAAAACATCAAATACTTGCTTAGGAAAATTGTAAATTATCAGCACAATAAAAGGAGTTTTTAGTTCAACAATATGCTGACACACCCCAAGATGGAGTCAACTTTTCCTCTCCCTGGCTGAAAAGTCTAGCCTCCCCCCTACTGTCCCAACTTCAGCTCTCTCTGGCTTGTGATGCTCCTTTGCTTTGACACTGCAATGACAGAACCTCTTTCCAGCAGGTCCACCTGCAAACAACAGCCCCATTCCCCAGGTGTCCAAAGAATATTCCCTCTTCAGTGTCCCAATGGTCAACCTCACTGGTCATGTGCTCTCTGTCCCTCCCTATCAGGCTCCTTACACATGACCTTCACAGTCCAGTTTCTCTAAAATAGCTTCCTCTGGTCAATCCCCTTTTCACCCCAGCACAGTCTTTTCTCCTCCTCCTCCAATCATTTTCCAACTGCCCTCTTTGGGTGAATTCCAAGCTTTCTCCCCAGCTCAGTCTCCCTCTCATTGGCTGTCTCTCTCCCCAGGACCAAGGTTACTACACTTGAAACACAGGATAAAGACCAACTAAATTTTTGGAAGAGTCCTCATCCTTTCTTTTAAGATTTAACCTGGCAGAGGGGAGCACTTCAGAAAATCATTCCCAGACTGGTCCCTTTTAACCTTATCTATCCTGTATCCTCTGAAACAGAAGATCTCGCATATCCCAGATTTTCTTAACTGCCCACCAATTTTTAAACACTACCAACACAATCTGGTAGGCCTAAGTCAGAGAGTCTTTTCACCTTTAAATTTTGATCTCTAGGTAAAGAATAAAATACCACTCGTTCAAGTGGCAGATAAATCTAACATTGTACATGAGACAGTCTCTGCCCTTACTCTTTGCAAATCAATGCCATGGCCCATGCAGTCTTAGGGTTCTCTTTAAGAATGTTAGGGCTTTTATCCAGACTAGAATATCTGGAGCCATGAGCAAAGGCTCACGTGTCTGGAATAGGGCCGGCAGAAGGAGGTAAAGAAACACTTATGGGAGAGAGAGCGTCAATTTCAATACTACTAACCACAACTCTCAGCTAAGTACAAGATGGAACAAGTAAACACATATCCTAAGTATATTCTTATGCTAAAGAACCTACTCTACCTCGTATTTAGTTGTGACACTTAGTACTTTTCCCAGGAGATGAGCTCTGTGTAGCTTGAAAGCTTCTCTTTCACCAGCAGAAGTTGGTCCAATGAAAGATATTTCCTCACCCACCGCATCTATAAGGATTTTTCATTTGCAGTCAGCGACAGCGACACAGACAGCTGCAGCGGCACAGGAGCCAGCAAATAGCGCTGTAAACGGGGGAGTTTGTCTTGTTGTGCTTGTTTGGAGTTTGTTTTTGCTGTGGGCGGTGGTGTTTTGGTGTGGTTTGTGTTTCCCAGAACAACAGGATTTAGGTGGGAAGACTATGACAGATAGAGGCAGCAGCAGGAGTGATCCATGTAGTGGAAGACACAAATGAGGATGACTGGATGTGGAAGCTGCGGCATGTACATGATCCTGGAGGGCGTACCTGGAAAGAGTTTTGTCTGCATAAAATGCCATCTGATAGAGCTGATGGAGGAAAAGATCCGAGGTTTGGAGATGCAGGTGGAAAGTCTGGTTGAGTTTAGAAAGGGGTTCGAGCAGGTTATGGAGCAAAGACATGAGGTATCTGAAGGGAAAAGCTCAGACTTGCAGATGGAAGAGGGACTGAGGAGAGACTGCTGGGTGAGGAAAGTGGTCAGTGGAAGCATGTGACTAAAAGAACCAGGCAGAGGAAAAGATGGGCTAGTGAAGGAGAAAGAGCTCAAGAATAGGGTTGTAGAGTTGGAAAATTAAGAAGGGGCTCAGCAGGTAGTCACTGAAGGTGGAAGGGCAAGAAGGAAGAGAAGAGCGGCTACTCCTATAGGAAAAGGGGAAGAGTCAATGGAGACTACACTAAATATGAGCCCCAGGAGGATATAGGATGGGTTGAACAGGAATGGAAAGAACTTGCAGCCAGAGGGAACAGGGGATAGACTGGAGAGTAGCACCGTCACCAGGAAAAGGCAGGTCTACATGATCGGGGACTCCTTACTGAGAAGGATACAGGCCTGTAAGCAGAGCTGATCTAGAGAATAGAAGGGTGTGCTGTCTTCCAGGTGCTAAGATACGGGATGTAGACCTGAGGTTGAAAATCATCCTAAAGGGAGCAGGAAAGAATCCCCTAATTAACCTTCATGTGGGAACAAATGATACGGCTAGATTCTCACTGGAAAGTATTAAGGGAGACTATGCTAGGCTGGGGAAGACACTTAAGGAAATGGAGGCTCAGGTGATCTTTAGTGGGATTCTGCCTGTTCCTAGAGAAGGGCAACAAAGGTGTCACAAGATTATGACTATCAACAGATGTCTTAGGCAGTGGTGCTATAAGGAGGGCTTTGGGATGTATGGCCACTGTGAGGCATTCATGGACAGAGGACATTTCTCTCGGGATGGACTTCATCTGAGTAGGGAAGGAAATAGACTTCCAGGATGGAGGCTGGCACAACTGATTAAGAGAGCTTTAAACTAGGAATCTGGGGGAGATGTCCAGGTAATCTCCATGCTGGATTTTAACATTGAGAGGGAAGAAAAAGAAAGAAAGGATACAGCCATGGGTAGGAGAATGGATATAAGGAGGAAGGGCAGTGTGGATACCAGTCTAATATGTTATACTGGCTGTAGAATGACCGTGCCTAAATCGGGTATAGAATGCGAGTGAGGCCAAACAGCAAAAATTAAGATGTTTGTACACCAATGCGAGGAACTAGAGCTACTGGTGCAGGAAGTGAAACCAGGTATTATAGGGATAACAGAAACATGGTGGAATAGTAGTCATGACTGGACTATGGGTATTGAAGGGTATGTGCTGTTTAGGAAAGACAGAAATAAAGGTAAAGGTGGTGGAGTAGCATTGTATATCAATGATGAGGTAGAATGTAAAGAAATAAGAAGCGATGGAATGGATAAGACAGAGTCCGTCTGGGCAAAAATTACATTGGGGAAGAAAGCTACTAAAGCCTCCCCTGTGATAGTGTTTGGGGTGTGCTATAGGCCGCCAGGATCTAATTTGAATATGGATAGAGCCCTCTTTAATGTTTTTCATGAAATAAATTCTAATGGAAACTGCGTGATCATGGGAGACATTAACTTCCCAGATATAGACTGGAGGACAAGTGCTAGTAATAATAATAGGGCTCAGATTTTCCTAGATGCGATAGCTGATGGATTCTTTCATCAAGTAGTTGCTAAACCGACTAGAGGGGATGCCATTTTAGATTTGGTTTTGGCGAGTAGTGAGAACCTCAGAAGAAATGGTTGTAGGGGACAATCTTGGTTCAAGTGATCATAAGCTAATTCAGTTCAAACTGAACGGAAGGATTAACAAAAATAAATCTGCAACTAGGGTTTTTTATTTCAAAAGGGCTGACTTTCAAAAATTAAGGAAATTAGTTAGGGAAGTGGATTGGACTGAAGATCTTATGGATCTAAAGGCAGAGGAGGCCTGGAATTACTTCAAGTCAAAGCTGCAGAAGCTATTGGAAGCCTGCATCCCAAAAAAGGGGAAAAATTCATAGGCAGGAGTTGTAGACCAAGCTGGATGAGCAAGCATCTCAGAGAGGTGATTAAGAAAAAGCAGAAAGCATACAGGGAGTGGAAGATGGGAGGGATCAGCAAGGAAAGCTACCTTATTGAGGTCAGAACATGTAGGGATACAGTGAGACAGGCTAAAAGTCAAGTAGAGTTGGACCTTGCAAAGGGAATTAAAACCAATAGTAAAAGGTTCTATTGCCATATAAATAAGAAGAAAACAAAGAAAGAAGAAGTGGGACCGCTAAACACTGAGAATGGAGTGGACGTCAAGGATGATCTAGGCATGGCCCAATATCTAAACAAATACTTTGCCTCAGTCTTTAATAAGGCTAATGAGGATCTTAGGGATAATAGTAGCATGACAAATGAGAATGAAGATATGGAGGTATATATTACCATATCTGAGGTAGAAGCGAAACTCGAACAGCTTAATGGGACTAAATCAGGGGGCCCAGATAATCTTCATCCAAGAATATTAAAGGAATTGGCACATGAAATTGCAAGCCCATTAGCAAGAATTTTTAATGAATCTAAACTCAGGGGTTGTACCATATGATTGGAGAATTGCTGACACAGTTCCTATTTTTAAAAAAGGGAAAAAAGGTGATCCGGGTAACTACAGGCCTGTTAGTTTGACATCTGTAGTATGCAAGGTCTTGGAAAAAATTTTGAAGGAGAAAGTAGTTAAGGACATTGAGGTTAATGGTAAATGGGATAAAATACAACATGGTTTTACAAAAGGTAGATCGTGCCAAGCCAACCTGATCTCCTTCTTTGAGAAAGTAACAGATTTTTTAGACAAAGGAAACGCAGTGGATCTAATTTACCTAGATTTCAGTAAGGCGTCTGATACGGTGCCACATGGGGAATTAGTTAAATTGGAAAAAGATGGGGATCAATATGAAAATTGAAAGGTGGATAAGGAAATGTTTAACAGGGAGACTACAGCAGGTCCTACTGAAAGGTGACCTGTCAAGCTGGAGGGAGGTTACCAGTGGTGTTCCTCAGGGATCAGTTTTTGGACCAATCTTTTTACTACTGACCTCGGCACGAAGAGTGGGAGTGTGCTAATAAAGCTTGCAGATGATACAAAGCTGGGAGGTATTGCCAATTTAGAGAGAGACCGGGATATCATACAGGAAGATTTGGATGACCTTGTAAACTGGAGTAATATTAATAGAATGAAATTTAATAGTGAGAAGTGTAAGGTTATGCATTTAGGGATTAACAACAAGAATTTTAGTCATAAGCTGGGGATGCATCAATTAGAAGTAACGGAGGAGGAGAATGACCTTGGAGTATTTGTTAATCATAGGATGATTATGAGCTGCCAATGTGATATGGCCATCAAAAAAGCTAATGTGGTCTTGGGACGCATCAGGTGAGGTATTTCCAGTAGAGATAAGGAGATTTTAGTACCGTTATACAAGGCATTGGTGAGACCTCGCCGGGAATACAGTGTGCAGTTCTGGTCTCCCATGTTTAAGAAGGATGAATTCAAACTGGAACAGGTACAGAGAAGGGCTACTAGGATGATCCGAGGAATGGAAAACCTGTCTTATGAAAGGAGACTCAAGGAGCTTGGCTTGGTTAGCCTAACTAAAAGAAGGTTGAGGGGAGATATGATTGCTCTCTATAAATATATCAGAGGGATAAATACCGGAGAAGGAGAGGAATTATTTAAGCTCAGTACCAATGTGGACACAAGAACAAATGGATATAAACTGGTCATTGGGAAGTTTAGACTTTAAATTAGATGAAGGTTTCTACCCATCAGAGGAGTGAAGTTTTGGAATAGCCTTCCAAGGGAAGCAGTGGGGGCAAAAGACCTATCTGGCTTTAAGATTAAACTCGATAAGTTTATGGAGGAGATGGTATAACATGATTTTGGCAATTAATTGATCTTTAACTGTTCATGGTAAATAGGCCCTATGGCCTGTGATAGGGTGGGATCTGAGTTACTACCGAGAATTCTTTCCTGGGTATCTGGCTGGTGAATCTTGCCCATATGCTCAGGGTTTAGCTGATCACCATATCTGGGGTCGGGAAGGAATTTTCCTCCAGGGCAGATTGGAAGAGGCCCTGGAGGTTTTTTGCCTTCCTCTGTAGCATGGGGCACGGGTCACAGATTCTATGCTCCTTGAAGTCTCTAAACCACGATTTGAGGACTTCACTAGCTCAGACATAGGAGAGAGGTTTTTTGCAGGAGTGGGTGGGTGAGATTCTGTGGCCTGTGTTGTGCAGGAGGTTGGACTAGATGATCATAATGGTCCCTTCTGACCTTAATATCTATGAATACATTGATTTTTTTTAAAAAAAACAACATTATACACAGTGGAATATGTTTTATGTAGAGTAGTGGATAATTTGTGCCTTTAGGGCCCAGCCCATTGTAAGGACAACATATTACTGCCATGCCTCACGAGCACCCCAGGAAAGAAACCGTAGCTCAGTCACAAGTCCCTTTCTGCTCCTTCCTTGCTCCAGGGAGAGGCAGTAATTTGTCCTTGGCCTGTAATAGCAGAAAATTATTACCCTCCCCCATTACTGCTCAGCTGAGCCCACCCCTTGACTCTCCCCACCCATCTGCAGAAGCATTAGTTAGGTGGGTGCAGCACTGGCGCACCCAAACCCAATGTTTGCAAAGGGACATGATGTGAGGGAAGGTTCTTGGTCCCCTTTATATAGAGGACATGTAGTAGTCCAGAGCACAAACTAGCCCTAAATGTGTTTCCTAACGTTTGGAAAAAAATCGGAAAAAAGAATTTGTTTCTTTTGAATAGTTGTACAGAATCCTGCTGTTATGTCTAATTCCCCAAAATACTTTTGATTATGTCCATACACAAGGAGAGAGACAGATAATGAGAAATTCTGCTCTCGCTTACAATGGATTTACTACAGATTTACAGCAGTGTGACAGTGGAATCTGGCCCAAGGTCCCCTCCCCATGACATTTTCATTCTAAATCTTATTAACATTCCTGGGTGAAATAACAGTTGGTGTATTCTAGTGAAGAGCAGAACAGCTTTAATAAATGTTTAGTCAGCTTATCTAGGGCCCAGTCTTGCAAACACTTACATGTGTGAGTAAGTTTACTTGTATGAATAGTCTCACTGCAGTAGATAAAACTACTTGTGTAAAGTATCAGAGGGGTAGCCGTGTTAGTCTGGATCTGTAAAAGTGGCAAAGAGTCCTGTGGCACCTTATAGACTAACAGACATATTGGAGCATAAGCTTTCATGGGTGAATACCCACTTCGTCAGATGCATGCCTAGTCGTGCAAGTAATTTTACTCCTATTTGTGTTGGTAGGATTGGACTCAAAGAAAAAGCCGCCAAAATCACAGAAAGTAATAAAAGCAAAAATATTCAAAACAGACTCATTTTTCAAATAATGCAGCAGAGAAAGAGCTGAGAGTAGGAAAGTAATATATAGGTTAGATCTATGTAGTAAAGGAGACTGTTTCTGGCTTTCTACTGTACTGACAGAGGGATTAGTTGCTCCAGGTAAATAGATTTACGAATGGTTTATCTACAGTATTTTCCACTCACACTTCCTTGCATAAGTACAGGTTACCACCAGCAATGCTTGCAAAGCTACATAGATTGTTGGACAATGATTTCTGCCTTTGCTAGCAAATGTCATTATGAAGACAGGAATGCACTGTCCAGTTTGAATTGTTAGGATGAAGCCAAAGTGTGGAAACGTCAGTGGTTACACAGTTTATGACAATTAAATTGAGAAATAAGCCTGACATTCTTTATGTTGACAACCCAGGGACCCGCTGTGAGTTCATTACCAGCCAAGATACACACCATGAACAACATCACTTCTCAGAGGAAGGGCCTTCAACAGCATCGCTAGACCGAGAAGGAAGGGGTCAAAGGGCTTCACCTTTTTCCCTGTTATGGGTTCTCACTCAAAATGCACCCCTGGTGTCAATCCTAGCATTGCCGTGTGCATGCCCTCTGGTAGGCCAATGTGGAGTGGCGGGTGTGTCCCTGCCTCAGTTCCCCTTTATGGGCAGGCTATAAGTTTAATGAGGTTTGTGTATAACAATCAGTGCTCCTTCCAGGGTATAGTGTATTTAATCAAAAGCCAAACAGACGTGCAAGCAAGTCTTCACCCCCAGTGTCCTAGCTGGGGGGCAAGTTAATATTAGTCTTTCTCCACCTGAGTCTATCCATCTTCTCGGTCTAGGCTCTTTACCTGGAAGAGCCCCTCTAAGGCCCTCTCAACCCATTTGTGGAGTCAGGCTTCCTGACACCACCCTGGGAAGTGTTCTTCCTCTGGAATCAAGGCCACTGCAGAGGTCAAACTGCTGCAGCTCTTCTCTGGAGTTGTGTGTAGTTCCCCAACAACCTAGACCACTTGCAGTTTTCTGGTAAGGTCCTTTCTCTAGGATTGGGCTTTCCTACAGCTTTGCCTCTTATCGTTCTTTTGGAACCTGCTTCCTTGGGAGCACTTTTTTATACCCTTTTCCTGGTAAGCTTTGTAACCAGCTCCACTGAGAGGTCTCTCTCCTCAAGATTTCACAAGGCCCAGGTTTCCTTAATTAACTAACAACCTAGGTGGTTGGGTGCAGTTAACCACTCACCAGTGTTAGTTAACTCAGGGTAAAACAGTGAAGACAAGGCAGTTCTGCTGTTAACTCAGATTAGCAGTTCAAATACCAATGCAGGCTCCCTTATAGACTTAATTCTAGCTTCTAACCTGAGTTAAAAGCAGAGGTGCTGTGTCTTCACTGCTATTTGAACCCAAGTTAACATGCTTTTTTGCAGTGTGGACATATTTTCAAAAATCATAATGGGTAATATACAGTATTCCCATATACATTTCCATGCATGTTTCTGTATGCTCCCATATACTAATTCTCTAATTTTATATGGTAGTTTCACTATTGTCGATTTATTATTCAGATGGCTCTTCAGTCAGTCACAAGGTAATCACTACTACATATTTGGTGTGTACATGCAGTGATACAGGAATTCATCATATACTTCTGGGCTCATTACCTGCTCTTTAGAAAACTAATCCATCACCAGGGACTTATTAGAACATTCCAAACTCCTGGTCACTCTCAGACACTTGTTTGTTGGAGGGAACTGAATCTTCTACTGGAATTGTACACCTAAGCTAGGTCAGCCCTTTCTTGTGAAACTACCCCTCCCCTGCACCTCATATCCAATGGTCAGCACACTCTCTTGGAATGTGGTTGATGCAGGTTCAAATCCTGAGTCTGCCTGATCTGGAGGCAGGACTTGTGCTCAAGTCTCCCCCCTTCCAAGTGAGTGCCTTAACAAGTGTGCTATAGGGTCATTCTCACTATCTCTGGTCCAATGAATATTCATTGTTTATACAAAGAGGAACAGCTTCAATAGGAGAGTGAGAGACCCACCCCAGAATCTTTATAGGGCACTCACCTGGCAGGTGGGAGACTTGGGTTCAAGTTCCTTCTCCAAATCAGGAGTTGGGATCTGAACCTGGATCTCTCCAATTCCAGAGGAGAGCTCCAACCAATAGGCTGTTGAGTATAAGGAGGACAGCATCTCCTCCTCAGCTGTGTTTTGTGGAGGGGTTAGACATATTCTGAGCACACCTGTGGGATCTGGCCTCACAGGTGAGAAATAGGGGATCATCTCGTCTGTGAATCCCGCCAGGGCTTAGGTGGACTTGTACATGTCCTCCAACACAAATGCATGTGCATAAGAGACTTTACCAGCAGAAACTTAAGCCCTTAAGGACTTTAGGTGCCTACAAAGTGTCAGCTAAGCAGAGGTTTTGTGAATGCCAGTGACACCTAAATGTTGGACTTAAGCAGGTAGTTGCCCCTTTAGATGCCTAAGTCCCCTCTGTGAAGCTAGCCCTGTGTGCCCAGTCCTACTCCCATTCAAGCCTATAGGAACAGGACCAATGGTTTCTTCCTCACCATTAGCTATAGTAACATCTCAGAGCTGGAAACTGGATTAATAATAGGGATGATCTGTTCCTTTACCTCTTGCAAACAATTCTTTATTGAAACATTTGTTTTTAGATGAAAACATGAAGAATATCACTGGATTGTGCAAGCATGCGTGGGTTTTGATATTTTATATAAACATACACTGGTTTTGCATAAAAAGTTCATTCCAGTTCTAAAGCTATTACCAATCCCAGAGTTATCCCCATTTTAGATATAGAAATCATTGAAAATGGTAATATTTCTGAAATTGGAATGAACTTTTTTTAGTGCACCCAGTACCTCAAATTATGACAGTGCCCCGTTAAACCACGATGTATTCCCTGTTTTGGGCTTTGCTCTCCTTTGTGTTCTAACAATTCCTGAATACAGCTAAGCCTTTTTGCCAGGAGGCAGAATCTTTCATTCTTTAAAGGCTTAGTGTGATCATCATCTTGCAAGCCTGAGCCGTAGGAATATAGTTTGAGAGCTTGAGTTTTGATATTTTTAAACATGCCAATAATGCATGGATATTTTTATGCATCAATAACCTGATCAGCTCTGACAGCCTTTAAAAGATATACCCCTACTTTTAGAATCTCTCTTTTCCAAACCTGACCCTGCAGGGCATCAAGCACCCTTAGCTTCCACCAGCTTCATTAGAACCTGAGAATGCTCAGTATAGCTTAGTGCATTTGGGAGAGGTTCAGGCCCTTGCTGGATCAGGCCTGTAATTTGTATGTGACTAAAGCAGCAGCCTACTAATGTATTCAGTTAACTGGAAAATTCTCAGTGCATCTGGGCATTTGTCTAGGATTCTATATGTGCATAAATTATGCTATGGGATAATCAAAGCTAGTCACTGCTAACCCATATGGCTGTTTTCTGTAATCGCTAGCCATCACCCACTTTTATGATTTTTTTCCCCTGTTATTTTATGTCCTGAAACACTGGCTCAGTCAGTCAATTGCTTCAATCATTGCTAGTGCCAGAGGATAGAAAATAGCAGAGAAAAAAAATTACTGGATCAGGGAGGGCTGGCTGCACTTTTCAATACACTAATACTAGCATCACCAGCTGCATCCTGTCAAAGATGATATCAGCCAAGCAATCTGCCACACTTTAAAAATATGATGTGCAAATTCAAGGAAGAAGAAAAGATAATCTGTGATGAGGACACTTCTTGGAAGAATCTGCCTTGATGTACTGGTGGGGCTATGTATTCCTCCCTATAAATAGATTGTAAATGAAGCAGACGTATCACCAGGACCTTCGTATCAGAGAGTTCTGTATTAAATACTCCATTTTTCCAGAGTAAGAGATTCTCTCCTGCCACTCATCCTTTTTCCTTGTTGAAAGACTTGCAAGTACCAATTTTGTGGCCTCTGCTGTACAGCACAAGTAGGTATTACCAAATAGCAGTGGGGAAAGGAAAATTCACATTAAGAAAGAAACAGTGTATTTTCTGGCACCACTAAAAAGTCTTTTGAATACGTTTTTTCTGTGATGTCTGCACAATGTATTTGACTGATCAATAGCCAAATGTCATGAAGCTCTTGGGCAAGAACAACATCTAAAAGACCCTTTAGCCAGGATAAGCTGCCAGGAGCTGTATGTAAATTAACGGACTACAGAGGTACACAGGGACAAGCTGTAGATAAGTCATGGAATTGTTTTTCAGTTTCATATTACTGAATGTTTTGTTGTAGTTTCTTTTATTTATCGTGTTTTGCTTGTGGACAGCTCTTGGTTTTAGAAGAATTGTTTACAATGCTGAAATATGGTGATAATTTAATGCATGACAGCATTTAAGACACAGATATATTCTGAAGGCCAAGAAGTGTCCTTTGACTCATGCAATATCTCAAGACATTAAATTAGAGATCACTAGAAGTATAGGTCTGCTCATGAAATACTCAGTTCATTTCTGGAAACATTAGGATCACTAATAAAATGGATTTTTCTGAAATAAAACCCAGAATGTGTAGATTTGACTCACTGATCTAGAAAATACTTTAGCTGAACATGACATCACTCTATATTAAATTGCTGCAGCTGCACAGAATGGATAACATGGAAGACAAGTACAAAGTGAGAAACCTGATCTTAAAAACTTAAATTGGATGATCTGACATTTGGTTGACTGTAAAAATGGCTGTTCCTTCAGTGTATTCAGAGACATATTTATGGACTTGAGTGTAGATACAAAGTTTTTACTTCTTTATACTCCTGTTAGACCTCCAAAGCCAATACAGCTATGAGAAAGCAAACTAGATTCTATTCTTTATTTAGTACCAGCAGCATTTCTTACCAAGTTCTCATCAATTATATCTGTGCAATCCCATTGCCTTCAGTGTCTTGGGGCATAACTTGAAGCAGTGGGTTTAAAAAGAGTTAAGTAGGAAATGGTTTGCCTATCACATGACAATTTTCAAGATTTCAGAATTTGTTCGGTCTCGGAATTGGGACAAAAAAAAAAATCACACTCAAATTTTCATCAACCAAAAAACCTGGAAAAAAGATTCACATCAGGTCAACCAAAACATTGTTTTGATCATTTTTCAAAATGTTTTTGACCTTTCTACTTTTTTACTATACATTCATTTACATTAGTAAATGAAGTCATTTTGAACTAAAAACTACCTTTTGTTTTGAAAGTGTTGAAATATGATTCTGACAATTTTGAAACTTCTCATTTTTTTTCCTCAAAAAACAGGACATTTTTTCAGGAAAAGGTCATTTTCAACAAAGTTTTAGTTTTGACAAACTGGCATTTTCCAGCAAAACAAAAAAAAACATCAAAAGTTTCTGACAAGCTCTAGTTTACAACTGTAATGGAATCCTACTGCAGAACTTTAGTGGTAGTGATATGTGAGAAGGAAAGGGCTCAGCTAACTTCTCTGATCCTAGGAACTTAGGTTTTCAAGACTGGAAGTTAGAAAAGATTCTGTTTACTTGTAAACTGAATTACAGATGTTAAATGACCTGCCCAAGAACACATGGTGAGTCAGTAGCATTGCTGGAGATAAAATCCAGGAGTCCTGACTCCTAGGCATGTGCTCCTGCTATTAGGTGTTTAGATTACTGTGATGAGGTTTATAAGCCTCATACTAAGGCAGACACAAGGGAAGCACTGGAGCAGTAATGGGCCAGGGAGGCCCCTGTCAAGCCTGCTTCTGGAGAGAAGACCAGAATAAAGGGACCCTTGGCAGCCCCAGGCAAGGAGCACAGGGGGGGATGGGAAGAGAGGCCAGTTCCTCCAGAAGTATTGCAGAGCTGTAACAGGAGAGGAAGTTTCTACTGAGGGGACCTTGCTGTGCTCTTTCCTCTGCTCCTAGACACACTGCCCACCCCCACCCCCAAAAAACAGGGAGGAAGAACAGTTGGCAAAGGCTCGAGAAGGCCACAGGCATAGGCCCTAGGTAGTGGGGGTTTGAAGTGAATACTAAGTCCATGTTGACCATGCCCCAAACTGAGATGCAAGGGTTGTAGGAAGTGACCCAGGGAAAGGTGGGCAAATGATCTAGCCAGACACAGGGCAGGGGCATGCTGTTTCACTTTCAGGGTCCTGGGAGGGGACCTGGTGGAGAAGCAGGGCCTGGATCTCACGACACACCCCAGAGCTATGATCCCTGGCCCCTAAGGAGGGTAGAGCTGGGAGTTACCATTAAGATGACCAATCCAGCTAAAATCTCACCCAGAGATTAAACTGACAAAGACTGAAGTTGGAGGCCCAAAGCTGCTGTAGGCCTGCCGACTGCCCAAGTCACCATGCTACAGTTACATGATAGGTGCAGTATAGAAGCCTAACTGACTAGAAAGCAATCACTAGATCACAATGCACCTAGAATTCAGCACACTGGTTAAGCTTTTCTAAATGAATTAATATTTTATGTAATGTCTCCAAGAAGAGTTGAGATGTCTGCACTATTGTTTGTTCTGAACCCTTTACATGAAAGATTCTCATTTCTGCAGTCTGTTTGGATTACTGCTACAAATTTAAGTGGTTTGCTATTATACTTGTTTTATAAATGAAAGTAAGTAAGGCACAAAGAAGTTAAATGGTTTGTCCAAGGTGACATAGCAGGTCAGCAGCACAGTCAAAAGAAGAACCCATGTTTCTGGATTTCCAGTCTCCTCTAACTCCCAGTCTATATTGCCATAATGTATGACAAAACCTGCATTTGTGGTTAAATGGGTAAGTAAAGTCACAATTGTAGATAGAGGGGGAAAGGGGAGAGACTGCAGCACAAAATGTGACTACACAAAATTTATCCAGGTTTAGAGGCAGTCTTGATGGCAAGATGTCAAAAATAGAGTATGTTAAAAAAAAAAAAGAGAGAGAGAGAATTGATAATGCTGGAGGTGAAAGTGAAACACAGAACACAACAACCTGCAGTGGGTATCTGGACAGACATGAAGAGGAAATCCAGGACAGTGGAAGGGTATGCACTCTGGGCCATGACCAAAGCTCACTGAAGTCAATGGAAAGACTCCCATTGACTTCAGTGGGCTTTGGATCAGGCATCTTGTACAGATGCTTTAAGATATGCAGGACTAAATGAGGATTTCCATGGATTTTGGTGGGCATGCTGGCAAAGCCATTCCCCTCCATGTGGCTGCTAAATCCACCCACTGAGGCACCATGTGTTGAATATGCCACCAGTTGAAATCCATGGAGTTTTTTTTCCTATTTCATCATCTGCTTTTTTGTGCAGAATGGAATGATTTCCTTCAAAGTAATGAAAATCTTGGCTATCTAACAATTCCTAGAAATAGACAAGAGACTACTTAGCACAAGGGAGAAGTGACTATAAAAGAAATCAGCAATGAGAACATAGATTGAGGACTTTAAGTGAATTAGCCAAATAACGTTCAGTGTTTCATTAAGTTATTTTTGAAAGGTTATGGAAAACTGAGGAGTTCGATTGAGAGGAGGAAGGAATGTCTTGTCCATGGATTTGTCTATAGTTTTAGTACCAGTTCAGCAATCATTTTGGCAATCAGTTTAGCTGAACCAATGCTGATCACACTTTATCTGTAAGTGTGGACAAGGACAACATAAAGTCAGCACCTGTTCAGTTAACCCCACATCAGTTCAGCTGAACTGATTTCTGATAACTGACTGTTGAAATGGTGCTTTAAGTATAGACAAAGCCTCTCTCTGAAACCTATGGCTGGTTTTTCAGAAGAGCACAGCTCCAATTTAGTAACCTGTAAATGAAATGGCCAGATTTGGGAACTGCTGGGTTCTGCTTTTGAAATCTTGCCATTACCAGTGAAAGACATCTGATCTTTAAAAAAAATAATCAGATAGACCAAAGGAAAAATAATTGTGACAGTTACCATTCATTCATTAAGTATAATTTCAATCACACTAAATACAGGGGGAAAAAACGAAGAGGTGTGATTTTTTTTTGCTTTGCTCTTTGTGCAGTCATTTACACTTGTGCAAATGGAGTGCAAAATGGATCTAAAACACTACCAAAGAAGAATGGTAGCCTGGTGCAACCACTTTGTACAAGTATAAATGAATATACTAGATACAAGTCACTGGGGTAGTAAGTCCAAAACTGCTACTGGAAGCATGCAAAACCAAAGGATTAGAGTAGCAAATACGGTGCTGAAGAAAGCAAGGTGGATGAGGTATTATCTTTTACTGAACCAACTTTTGTTGGTGAGAGAGACAAGCTTTTGAGCTTACACAGAGCTCTTCTTCAGGTCTGGGAAAGGAGCTGAAGGAGGAACATTCAGGTAATTATAATCTGGTAAATTTCACTCACTTACTAGAAAAATAATGGGTAAAAAATCTGCAAACTCAGAAAACAGAACCACAAGCATTAAACAGCATAGGTTATTAAAAGAAATCATACCAAATTTGATTTCCTTGTACTGACATCAAAATTAGTGGAAAACCACAAGCCTTCATTGTATGAAAATGTAAATTCTCTATTTTACATTGAATTGCTGGATTTCAAAATATATTTTAAGGGCATTATTTACATGTTAAATTTGATTAAAAAAATAAATATGGCTAATTCTGTCTTTTTGCCAGAAATGAAGTTAGACAGACCCACTCAATGCAATTGGGAAGTGCTCATTTCACAAATATATGGTCTCCTAGCTGTCTGCCTATAGAAACTGTAAGGGAACTCTGGGATTTGCAGCTGTGAAGGGTTATTCAGATTCCTTAGGAATAATGTAACGTTTCTTCATATTCCAGCAACTGCCTAAGGCCACATAAAATTTCTATTACAACAAGCAAAACTCCTCAATTTGTCATTGGATAAGACAGCAATGTTAAATCATATTCTGTGTTCCTGAAGAGCTCCTGAGAATGAAATGGTTCTCATCTGTGGAAATATACAGCATAATCTTTCCTATTAATTGTGTCATTGTAAGAGGACATTCAAAGGATGTGAAATGTACAAAAGGCACATTTCTCTATCTCAATGCCTCGAATATATATATATACACACACACACACACACATACACACACACACACAGAGATTTACACACATGGCTACAGAACAAAGCACCGAACTATATTATAACAACATTTTAGCCAATATCATTAGTCTGTTTTTAATCTCAGCAACCCAAGGTCAGTGTAGAGGGGTGACACACTTCTCGGTAGCTCCCCTTGATGGAGTGCACGTGCCTAGCCTTTCTCTCTCTGTAGCCCTCCTTGGACTCAGGTCATTAATTAGCCTGATCATCTTTAAATGGTCTCATCCCTGGTATTGAGCCATACTACAGGGTGCCCTGGAAACAATGTCCTCACCCTCTCTAAGTCTTTCTGGTCCCAGCTCTCCTGCTGGGCCATTAAAATAATTCAGTTCCCCTTCTGGGGTGTATCAAATTCCCAGTCATTTCCCCAGCAGCCAATGGGGAGACCCAGGTCCACTCACTACTCCTTGTTCCAGCCCAGGGATCCTGCTATGATTCCCTGGGCCATTTGCCCATGGTCCCAGCACATTCTTCACCCTTACCTCAGGGCCTTGTCCTGGTTGAATCCCAGCAGCTAGAAGGGAGCTCCTTCTCACTCCCTCTTGTCTCTGCCAGCACTGCTCTGTCTAAAGTCCTGTAGCTCTGTCAGCCAGCAAGGCACACCATCCACGCTCCTCCAGCTCCAGCAAGAAACTGAACTTGTGCTGGGCCTACACCTCTTTTTATACTAGCCTACTGGGCCCTGATTGGCTGCTTCCCCTACAGACTCTCTAAGCTGCTTGGAGGACCCCACTCTACTGCCTTTTTGGGGCACAGGGTGTGGTGAGACTGCAGGGGCCTCCAGAGGGTCTGGTACACCCTGTCACAGTCAGTATAACAGTGAAAGATCTGCTTATTTTATTTCAGTGGGACTGCCATAGCAACCATTGATTTCGGTGGAAGAACTCCCACTAATTTCAGTGGATATTTTAGCTGGGCCTATTTTTTTAAGGGCTTTCTTTAGCATGCATCACCATAGTATCTAAGGGTGAAATTCACTTGCAGAGCAGCATGCCATTGCAAAGCCATCTGGATGATTTAAACAAAGAGGTGGCCAAGTGGGAATATGGGCAGAGCACATTGGGTACCTGGATTCCCTCTGTGTATCGTGGAAAGGGGCTCAGCAGTAGCCCTGCACATGCTGGCATAGAAGGCCATGAAAGGTTATGGCCATGGAAGAAGCCACGAGATCTGAATTCATGTTGTGCCTTTGGCACCAACACCCCACATATATTGTGTGGAAGGGTTGTGGCCCCTACACTGGAATAGCTGTTATTGGAGAGCTAGTCCTTCTCATTGATCTAGCTGTCTGCATTTTTCCTCACCAAACCTTACACGTTACATCTGCATAGAACCTGACTGTTCAGGCTTTACGTACATAGAATGATCTTCATATAACGTGTTGCAATGTTAAATATTTAACCTAATATAAAGCTTTTGCTGTTCCAGACTTTTTCCTTTTCATTATTTCAACTGTAGCATAACTGTAAACTCAAAATAGTTAATTCTTCAATTAAGCCAGCGAGCAAGATAAACAGGAAAATAGTAAAGAAAAAAAAATCAAACATTTGGAATTGTGTTGGGTATATTTTTAGACAATTAAACTGCAACCTCAATATATTGTATATTGATTGTACTTTTCAGTTAAAATCAGTTTTTCTTTACCCAATCTTGGAACACAGAAAACATTTCTCTCATGGGAACTGCAACAATCTTATAAAATTAAGGGCACTTATCACCTAGCACTGCAGAGTTCTAAGCAACATTTTGACACTTTATAAATAGTCAGAGCTAATATCAGTGTTCTCTAAAGTGATAATACATGAATTCAATTCCGTATAATAACACAAGCATAACCTGTTTAATGGTATCACATGGATCCAGTCAAGCAAAATCTGGCAGTTTCTCTGTTGAAAAGATATTTTTGCCCATGCTGAGTTAAAGTTATTTTATTACATGCTGGAGAAAAACAGATTATCTTTGATTTCAGAATTGGTAATTCAGTTTTTTTATGAAGGAAATAATAGTTCCTTATTACTACACATGGTTCTCCCCAACTTGCACAAGTATCCCCATAAGTAAAAATAATGGGTCATTATGCTCTGCAGAATAAATACAGATTATTTTTATTTGAAGAGTGGGTAATTCTTTTTATTATAGAAAATACCAAGCCATTAATATGACATAATTTACCACAGTTGGGGGAAGGTGAGCCCTATATATAAAAATAATGCATCAGTATTCCATTTTAATAAATGTTTCTTATCCCAGACCTTTATTACTTTACATCAGGTCTTTTTATTCTCTCTAAGCTGCAATAAATATATACTAAAATAAAACCACATAACTTGGAAGTTTCTGGAGCACGTGAATTAGCATAAGGAAAGGCTTCCTGTTTATTACTTCACTGGGACCTTTGGTAATAATTAGACAAATTAAATTGATTGTACAGTTGTCATTCAATCCTCTGTAAATTACACATGAGAACTAGAAAAAATTGGTTACCTTTGATTTAAGAAAAATCATTCTTTTTGTGTTAGACAAATAAACACTCATTTTTAACATATACCGTTTAGCTCTTTACATGACACCAAGCGGATGGGGCTGCTATTTAATTCAAGGTAACCTGCTTCTCTAAATCACGGATTAAAGGCTTGTTATTTTTTACAAATGAGAATTCAACCATTCTGGTCCCAGGAACCTACTGATGTCAATAGTGTCTGCTGAGGATTCTGAGTGAAATATTGCCCCCACTGAAGCCAATGGCAAAACTTCCACTGACTTCAGTGGGGCCAGGACTTTACCTTCTGTGTCCAGGTCAGCACACTGAAGAAAAGACCAAAGCAACATCCTGTTCCTTGCTAGCTTGCTGCAGAAGCTAATGATCCTCTGATAGAGCAAGCTGCAAGTCTGGCCACGTCTATATCTATGTGAGATTTGTTCCAAGACCAGATTGTGTTTGAGCTGACTGGCTTGCAGGAACCTGTAACCATCACAAAAGGAGATTATCAACTGCTTCTATTCATGCAACTTTCAAGGTACCTTTTAGGGACCTCAGCCCACTTCTGAGTGAAGTCAAAGCCAAAAATCCCATCAATTTAAATGGGAAAAGAATCAGGCCCTACTGCAAGGATGGATACACCCATTGTGGCAATGTAGAACAAAACAGAATTAGGGTTTATCTGTGATTTAGTATTCCCTGATAAGAGGAACTCATAGGATTTAGGATTTTCACTTGTCTGGGACTCACTAGTTGTCAGGAGGACCAGCTCTGATACCCTGGTCAACCATAGAGCTAACAATCATTCAGCTTTTGAGCTAGTTCCATAAACCTGCAAAACAAAATATGCCATTTGGACACAGTCCTGAGCTGGGACTGTCATACTGCCTCAGGAAGAGTTTGAGAGAGGCTAAGTTTTAGAGAACCACAATCCTGCCTGCTCTCTGGTGCACAGCATGGTGCATGTATGCTAGTACATCCTGCTCTTCCAAGAACACCCAACATGCTCGACAGGAGGGGACTGGGCCATGGCTCTACCTCATCTCTAACACTTTTGGGGGTTATGTGCCCCTTCAAGGATCTGCAAAGGATCCAAAGGAGTCTTCTGTTTTATAGGCCACAATGAAAGTGTCTTACTTTGACTGCCCTTGCAATTGTCACCATCTTAACTACACGATTTCCTTCAGTCTGCATATTGCCTGTGTATTTCAGACACTGCTCCAGTTATGATAGCTTTCCAATTCTTTAAATTCAGCACTGTTTCCACTAGTGTAGCAGTATGCTCACATTATATTAAAGGGGCATGCCATGAAACTATGATGTCTGAAATTAAAAAGTGATGACAAGTTTAAATATAGATTTGTATTCCCATAATGTAGAATGACAGGGGGTTATGGTCATGTATGTTCATCCTTACACAGTTTCTTGCTTTCCAATATCAGCTATTTATACATCTGAATATTCACCAGGTTAGCAATAGAACATGAGTCAATTTTAAATGAATAATTAAATGAGAGCATACAACTATGAACAATTAACAAACAAGAGTTTGCCCATGCATTGTTTGATAAATAGCTGGTCCTGATGATTGAAAGTGATAGATATAAACAGGAGATATTAGATAATCAGAGAAAATATATATAAAAAGCAGGCAGACAGAGAGATCAACATTTTCAAATGACTGCTGAAAGGTAGGCACTTTTAATACAACTTTAGATGCCTAAGAGTATGTCTACACTGATAGGAAACATCCGCGGCTGGCTTGGGTCAGCTGACTTGGGATTGCAAGGCTTCAGGCTGAGGGGCAATAAAATTTCAGTATAGATATTTGGGATTGGGCTGAAGCTCAAGCTATGGGACCCTGCAAAGGGGAAGGGTACCAGAGCCCAGGCTCCTACCCAAGCCCAAACATCTACACTGCAAATTTTAGCCCCACAGCCCAAGCCCCATGAGCCCAAGTCAGCTGACTAAGGGTACACTGCTGTCATAAATATAAAGGGAAGGGTAAACACCTTTAAATCCCTCCTGGCAAGAGGAAAAACCGTTTCACCTGTAAAGGGTTAAGAAGCTAAGATAACCTCGCTGGCACCTGACCAAAATGACCAACGAGGAGACAAGATATTTTCAAAGCTGGAGGGTGGGGGGAAGGGTCCTCTCTGTCTGTGTAATGCTTTTGCTGGGACCAGAGCAGGAATGCAGGTCAGAACTCCTGTAAAGAGTTAGTAAGCAATCTAGTTAGATATGTGTTAGATTCTGTTTTGTTTAAATGGCTGATAAAATAAGTTGTGCTGAATGGAATGTATATTCCTGTTTCTGTGTCTTTTTGTAACTTAAGGTTTTTCCAAGAGGGATTCTCTGTGTTTTGAATCTGACTACTCTGTAAGCTATTTCCCTTCCTCATTTTACAGAGGTTTTTCTTTTCCTTTTTCTTTAATTAAAGTTCTTCTTTTAAGAACCTGATTGCTTTTTCATTGTTCTTAAGTTACAAGGGTTTGGGTCTGTGTTCACCTGTACAAATTGGTGAGGATTCTTATCAAGCCTTCCCCAGGAAAGGGGGTATAGGGCTTGGGGGGATATTTTGGGGGAAGACATCTACAAGTGGGCTCTTTCCCTGGTCTTTGTGTAAGAGGCTTGGTGGTGGCAGCATATGGTTCAAGGACAAAGCAAAGTTTGTACCCTGGGGAAGTTTTTAACCTAAGCTGGTAAGAATAAGCTTAGGGGGCTTTCATGCAGGTCCCCATATCTGTACCCTAGAGTTCAGGGTGGGGAAGGAACCTTGACAACTACAATGCAGTACACTGCACTTGCGGCTAGACATACCTTCTGTAAGGATCTACAATACCTAAATTCTCAAACTTGATAGTCTAACTGGCCATAGATATTTAGATGATGCTACAGTGATGACAAGTTGGAGAACATTTTCCTTTTTATCTCTTATTATATTGTTATTAAAATCCTCAAACATTTCTACTTACCAAACCATGAATTTGCATAGGGTGAAGGAATAAGTATTGTTTAGGAAGTATCTGAAAAATCACCCTTGCTGGGAGACTGAGATTTCCATTGAAAGAAAAGAAAACTCAGATGGATGAATTAGCTCAGAGAAAGTTAGAAGCGACCCAAACCTTTGCAGAAACTTCAAACTGAAACTTTACTGAGCCTTGAAAATGTTCATTAATATTTTTAATTTTTTGTTCAATGTACTTTTGTATTTGCTGGGCTTTGGCCAGAATGGATGAAACCAAAATATTGCAGGTAAGGCTATTCCTGGGGTATGTATGTCCTTGTTGAATCTAGGAAATACTGGAAATCTTGCCAGAAACTGGTTTAGCAAGATTTCACATAATTTCCTGACTGAAGATATACAGATAAATTCAGATAAAGCATCCAGATGTTGCTATTTCATGTTGATGGGTTCATCATAAACATATTGAATAATAATTGATAATTCTGCTTTTTTAAATTAATTAATTAAATTAATTCTGCTAATTCTTTTTTTTTTTTGCTTTGAATTCTAAGGTAGTTGTCATATTAATTTATACATTTATTTTGTACCCTCACATGGCAGCCAATGGGACAAATAAAGGATTTGTAGGGTTATCTTCACCTATCACTGAAATATAGCAACCTCTGAGATTTACAACAGTAATTTAGGAAAAGGAGTGAAGAAAGAAAACTGTTTCCAAATGAATCTGCAAGGGGAATTTAAGCAGGCAGAATGTAATTACCTGCACTGGAATTTGGCAGGGCCGCTGGGTTAACAACCATCATCTTACAAAAATTATCTTAGGATCTCTACTAATCACAAGTGGTCAGGAGTTTGGTGACACATCTTATTTGATGTAATGAGATGGCACCTCTGCTGCAGTTTCCACGGTATGCATCCGATGAAGTGAGCTGTAGCTCACGAAAGCTCATGCTCAAATAAATTGGTTAGTCTCTAAGGTGCCACAAGTACTCCTTTTCTTCCAGCTGCACAGTTATTCGCAGGTTTTTGTTGACACACTGATTCAGTACTGATTCCAAGGGAACAGTGCCACCTATCAAATTAGGAACAACACTTGCAGCAACTACAGGTTCCTTGAGTCTCCCATCCAAGAACCAAACACTTGACTCAAATCATACATAGCTTGTGAGATCCAGTGAGATTATAGAACAACTCCTACAGCTGTTTATGTGAACCAAGCCTCTTGAGGTTCATACATTATTAATGTGAAGAACACAATGATTTTGGGCTGATCTGTTTAGAGTTCTGAAATTAGGATGCAAAACAACCTGTTTAAAACCTCAGTCATCTGTAACATCCTGTAGATTGTCCCTTACACATATTGCTATGTCTAAGCCAGGCCAGAAAAAGGAAGAGAGGGGGAAAATTGGTAGGAAGGTCACAGAAGAGAAGCAAAGCAGAGAACCCAAACAACCAATAAAATTGTAGGGTCATGTTATATTCTCAGATGCACGCATAGACCTCCCAGTAAAATCATGAATGTCCGAATGCAAGATTTGTTCTTAACACTTAAAAACTAAGCACGATGGGCCTGATTCTTCTCCTAGTTTAACAGAAGTAAACTAGAATGGACTCCGTTGAAGATGGTGTAGTTACACTGTAGTAAAAGCAGCACAATTGAAAGAAGAATTGGACCCATTTGTAAAATTATTATCTCGTGAGTAGCAACAGTTACAGCGTCTCCAGTGTAAAATATTAACTCTTGTTGAAAACAAGAGTTTCAGGCCTTTTTTGGATCATAGAATCTGAGAATGGACTATTGGCCTTAGTGCACTCTCCAAATTACTGGTCTCACAACAGATTCAGGGACTGTCAATACTACTTTTTCTCTCATTAATTTGGGTTTTAGTTCAAAATGGGTGTGATATTTGGACTGGCAGAGTCGAGTGACTCCATGTATTTTTGTGTGTGTGTCAAAATGAACAGACATCTCACATCCAAACACATTTGATCTGTTCTGAGAACTCAAGTCAGTCTTCAGTGGTGCATAGGTCTTAAATTGGCCCTCTGTACAGGCGTGAGTTTCATCCTAAGTGTGTGGCTACACAGCAAAAGCTGCTACATGGGTTAGTCTCATCAAGCTACCTTGAATCCAGCTAGTGCAGGTAACAACAGCAATGAAGACAGGACAGCGTAGGCTTCAGTACAGATAGTGCAAGACCAGCATGGGCCCTGGGTATGTACCCAGCTCATCTTTCTGTTAGACTACGCTGCACTGGCTTCGTTGTTACCCACACTACCTGGATTCAAGCTAGCTCACAGTTAGAGTAGTTCATGCACCACTCTTGTGTAGACATACTCTAAGTAAAGTGAATCATAGTGAAGTAACTGCCTCGATCACCTGCTTTTCCCACAGAGCATGCTGAGATATGAAATCAAGGCTCATTTCCTGTTTGTGCCTAAGGGGTTCCTCACTGGACAGCAGATTTGTGAGGACACTCAGATTCTCTAAAGAAGCTACTGAGTCAGTACTCAGACTCACAAATGATCTATAATATTATAGGCAGACCCACTTAAAACTCTGTTTCAAACCCATTGTTCTTATTTATTATTTGTATTGTGATAATGCCTTAATCAAGTATCAGGGCCCCATTTTGCTGGGCACTGAATACATATGTGATGACAAGACAGTCCCAGCCCCAAAGAGCTTACAATCTAAGTATAAGGCAAAACATAAGTACATACAATGAACAAACTGGGGAGCACAAGATAGGAGCGTAAGTAAGAGTGCGGTGATTATGATTATTGTAATAAGCAGCAGTCACAATACACCTACTGCCTAAATACCAAAAACCCAGCACATTTTAAGAGTAAAAATGCCCTTCAATATTAGTCTTATTAATTAGACATTCACATATGGTTAACATATCATTGCAATAAAGTTGTTTTAACCTTTTGTGGTTTGTTTTCAGATGTTCAGCTAAAATGCCCAAAAACACCCATAAAACCCAGTTCATGAAATTAAAAGAAACCATATTCTTTAGCATGTTGTGGTAAAACAAAGAATATAGTCCAAAAAACTTAATGCAGCCTAGGGAATATTTAGCTAATTATGCACACCATGACAACGTCTTTACAGGGGATAGTTTCAAGTGAGCTTAATATGAACTAATATTTGAAATCTGTGTAGTGCTAAAATCCTTGTACTGCCTCTTTGGAGTTTTAGTCTGCCAGATGGCGAATATATGCTTAATATATGCTTGGAACAAGCACTTTCATGTGTGAAATGTTGATTTTATACAAAACAGCCCAATGTGCATTTGTCCTGCATCAACTGACGTAATTAGTATAGAAAAAATAACTATCATATCAAGTGATATCAGTGCAATAGTAAAGGAAACACTTTTAAAGAATTGTGTGGGCACTAAAATACCCTTCTCTTAATATCAACAGATGGCTTTTCTTCCATTGCCATATTTTTATTATATAGTTTATCATATTTCCATAAATAATCACCGCCTTTGATGTCATATGATAAGAATATGATGTCATATAGTCCGACCAACCCCATGAAAGAAAGTAAGGGGGTTATCTGTGGGGAGAAGAAAGAAACCTGGAGCATGTTTTGAGCATGAGAGGCCTGGAGGCATATTGCATAGTTTGCATGGACTGTTGACAGTCACCAGAAAATCTTGGCAAAGCAGGGATTGAGGGGGAAATTCAATGAAATGGTTCACTTAAGGTTTGGATGGGCATCCACATTTTGGATGTTTATATCTGAACTAAAAAACATTCAAATCTTTTTGAGGTTCACCCATTATTGCTTGAATCGTTGATTGATGATAATAAAAGGCCAAGAAAATAAAGGACCCATTAATACTTACCTAGTATAGCACTGGCATCAATTATGCCCAATTTAACATCTGTCGCTGTTACAACTCTGCATGTGAAAGGGGTCTGAAGAAGAATGCTCACTTCTCCAAAGGACTGTTGCTCATGGAGCTGACCCACAAGAACCTGTCGGATTTGTTTAACCTGGTTGGGAAACATTAATATGTTCAGTACCACATAACATTACAGCATAGCTGAACTAATACATTATATAAGCATTTTTAATAAAATATAGGAGAGACAAGTTGGGTGAGGTAATAGTTTTATTGGACCAAATTCTGTGGGTGAAAGAGACAAGATTACAAGCTACACAGAGCTCTTCTTCAGGTCATCCAAAGAGGAGCCGTGTGTAAGTTCAAAAATGTGTCTCTTTCACCCACAGAAGTTGGTCCAACAAAAGATATTACCTCACCCACCTTGTTTCTAATATCCTGGGACCAACACAGCTACTACACTCTAAAAACATATGTAGACTATATTTCAATTCACTAAACTGGCAACTTAAAATGGAATTTGCAGTTTACCCAAATGACAAGAGCAGTGGTGAACATTAATTTCATGATAGCTTGTGGAAACTTTGGCTGTTCCATTTTAAATGATTTTGCCTGTCCACAATTATGCTTTTCTATGAAAATGTAGTAGTCTAGTTATTTTTCTGCATTAGAGCATGAGAAAATGCAAAAAGCTGATTTTGTTCCAAATTTCAAGCATAAGTGAAAGTAATCTATTTTCTTATTTTTCCTCTAAAATTTAATCACATGACCTGCTCAAAGCAAAGTACAAATGGTCACTGACTAAAATCTTGCCAGTTTTGCTTTTTAGCCAAATCGTCATAGCCTTACTCATGTTGAGTAGCTCCTTCCTCTTTTGGTAGTTGCAGCTTCTACCTTACTCCTTTGGATCCAAAGTACCTTACTTTGTACCCGAAATACCAAAATGCTGTATTACTGATATTGTCTTTCGGCAAGAGCTAATTTATTGCTTTCTATTTAGAGTAGTGTTTAAAGCCCAAACAATTACTGTTCTTACTCATGTACATAGTCCCACTGAGTTAGTGCTTAGATTCACAGATATTAGGGCCGGAAGGAATCACTTTATGATCATCTAGTCTGACCTTCTATCTAACACAGGGCAAAGAACATCACCCAGTAATTTCTGCAGCAAGCCCACATCTGCTGGTTGAGCTATACTATATCTTTTATAAAGATATCCAGTCTTGATTGAAAGACTTCAAGTAATAGAGTCCCCGCAAACCCCAGATAAGTCATTCCTGTGTCTTACTTCTATTCTATATTTGCCTAACTTCAACTTCCAACCATTAGATCTTTTTCTGCCTTTTTCTGCTTGATTACAGAGCCATCAACTATCAGAAATCTCTTCCCCATGTTGTACTTGTAGACAGTGAACAAGTTACTTCTTAACCATCTCTTAGATTAAATAGATCAAGCATCTTTATCCTCTCACTAGAAGGTATGTTTTCCAGACTTCAAATCATTCTTGTAGCTCTTTTCTGAACTCTTTTCATTTTGTCAACATCCTTTTTGATGTCTAGACACCGAAACTGGACTCCAGTAATGGTCAAATGCCATATACATAAGTAATATCACCTCCCTTCTCCTACTCAGTATTCCCTGGATCCAAGGATAGCAAAAATATTACACTGGAAGGTCATGTTCAATTGGTTATCTACCATGATTCATAAGATCTTTTCAGAGTCACAGCATTCTAGGGTGCAGTCCTCCAACATATAAGTGTAACCTACATTCTTTCTTCCTAGATGTATGTCCTTGCATTTGGTTGTGTTAAAACATATGTTCAAATAAGCCCATATTACCAAGGGATCCAGGTCAGTCTATACAACTGGCCTGACCGCAATATAACTTCCCACTCCACTGATTCTTTTTTCATCTATAAATTTTACCAGCAATGATTTTGCATTTTCTTCCAGAACATTGATAAAGATACTCAATAAATGTAGGCCAAGAACAGATCCCTCTGGGGACTGTACTAGAAATTCCCTGTCAATAAGAGTAAGGTTTGCAGAAACAAACCATAAGAAACAAGTGAAATGCTTATTTTCCAAGACATAAATTAGCTTACCATTTTCCCCAATGGTAGTTTCACAAGTGCCTCAGTTTCTCTGTAAACATTACAGTATCCAGATTTAATAAATCCAACAAATGTACTGATTTCTCCTCCTTTTAAAAGCACTGCAACAAGAGAAGCAACAACTGAAAATTCTCTCAACAATTGTTGGTAAAAGAACATTTATAATATTGCAAAAATTTGGCATATTGCAAGAATGAATTTTAATTCAGTCTATTATGTGGTATTCAAAAGTTAAATGGTTCATTACTCCAATATCAGACACCAGTCCTGAAATTTACAATGTGCAGGCAGACTGCTGCATATATGTGTAGCCCTAAGGAAGTTAGTGGGGCTTTGCTTGGGCACAGCAATCCATCAACACATTGTCGATTGCAGTACCGGGGCCTTAACATGCAGTAATTAAGTATAGAATTAATACATCAATAGACTGTAGTAATGACATACCCTCCCCCCTCAAAAAAAAAAAAGAGTGAAGTCATATTCTGAGTTTTAGTTGAGGCTTTTGTTCAAAAACAAGAGCATTTCTGAGTAAAGGAAAACCCATGTTCCCACAAAAATGGTCATGTTTTTCAACAAAACAAAATAACTACATCAACACATTTAGTAGTTTTTCCCCCTTGAAATCAGACCATTTAAACTGAATGTGAAAATCTTGAATTCTGACATTTTTACATTTCCTATATTTCACACCATGACGCACAATGACATAGGCGAAACTCAGCAGTTGCCACTGCAACTCCTCAGACAAGCAACTTTACCTAAAACCATCTTATCTAAGAACAATGGGCCAGATCCTTGGCTGCCTTAAATTGGCATAGTACCACTGAAGTTAATGGAACTATGCCTTATTACACCAGCTGAGGACATGGGCCAGTGATCCGCAAGACGTTTCTAAATTCCCTTTTTATTGGTGCTTTCTCTCTCTTTTCCCCTCAACTCTGGAAGACTTTCTATGATCCCACAGCAAGGAAGGAGCCATGGTTTTGCTTTTGGGAGAAGAATTAATTAAACAAATTTGCTGTTCTGCAAGAATTCTTTCTTGACATATCATACTAACGAAAACA
Organism: Lepidochelys olivacea; assembly: GCF_965140295.1. NCBI lineage: Eukaryota > Metazoa > Chordata > Testudines > Cheloniidae > Lepidochelys > Lepidochelys olivacea. Next base: position 48,669,108 of record NC_140412.1, read on the forward strand.
ATGACACCAGAATTACAATGTTTATCAGTACAATACTAATGAACCTGTGGTGAAGGAGGCACATGATGCAGACAGATTGAACAGCTGTCGAAAGGAGAGGCTCCCTGGGATTACAATATCACAGACAAGTCAGTCTGGACCAGATCCTGAACTAGTGTAAATTGGCAGAGTTCCAATTAAGTCAATGAAGCTGCCCTAATTTACACCAGCTGGCCCACTAAGTTTCACTCAGCATCCACATTGTCTCATGGCTGGAAGAAATAAAACCAGTAACAAAATTAGACATATGATTTAAAAATATATGGCCAATATGTTCCTGCTCCCTTGTGCTGCTTGGTGATGCAAGGCAGCTGTAAGCCCAAAGCAAGCAGCCAGTTATGCCAGGTTTATGGCTGCTCTGCATAACCAGAGTGGCTGAAGTGTACTGGCAAACATGTCCCAGAGGCTCCAATAATATGAAAGAAGAAACTGCTGCCTGGCTCGTCAGTGGAATCAAGCTGTGGACCAGAGATGCATCAATGGCACCTTTTCTGAAAATGACTCGGGGGAAACTGAAGGAAATTTCTAAAAATGCTGAAGTCATTTGTAGAGTGTGATTTTCAAAACCACTCAGCAGTGTCTGAGCTCAATGGGAGTTAGGCCAATTCACAGCACTTCTGAAAATCCTACCTGTAATTTCCACCAAGGACCTGAGAGATGCTGCGGCAAACAGCGTGGAAAAAATAACTCATGTAATCAGCAGAGAAAGCAAGTTCCACGAGAAACATCAAGAGAAACATCAGAAAAGAGACAGGAAAATGTAATCAGACAGAAAAGACTCAAAGCAAGCAAGAAAGAAGCAGAAGCAAAGTGTCTGTAAAATGCCATAATGTACAAATTGAAAGAAAGAGAAAATCTGCATCAACGATAAGAATTAGGCCTACATTTTAGAAGTTTTAGAGAAAAGCTGTGAAAGTGAGACAGAAAACAACCAGTCTGTGATTTATTGATTATAGAACTCATTAGGATAGCTAGTAAATTTCCTAATCTCACTCAATAACTGTTCGGAGCAAAAGAGAATTTTAATATACCTAGAGACAGAATTTGTTAAATCCTGAAGAGTCAGAGATAAGATTTTTCTGGTATGGTACCAACCAACCACTCATAGCTGAGAGACTGGCTGGTGCAATACCTGATGACCAACCTTTATGACTCAAAAAGAAAAGGAGTACTTGTGGCACCTTAGAGACTAACCAATTTATTTGAGCATAAGCTTTCGTGAGCTACAGCTCACTCCATCAGTATGCATCCGATGAAGTGAGCTGTAGCTCACAAAAGCTTATGCTCAAATAAATTGGTTAGTCTCTAAGGTGCCACAAGTACTCCTTTTCTTTTTGCGAATACAGACTAGCACGGCTGTTACTCTGAAACCTGTCTTTATGACTCAAGAGCCTAATTAATTGAAGAAAAAAACTGACCAGACCACAACATCTGAGAGAAAACTCACTTGAGAGGGAAGCCTGGGATGTTCTGTTGGATCACTGTCCATCTATCATTCATCAAGGCCAACCACGAGCAAAGATTCCCAATATTAATTCACATCTCATATACAATGAAGGCAATTAAAATGTGTCCTGGTTTATTACCCATTAGATCTCTGTCAAACCAGAAATGATTCTTTATAATTAGAAAGAACAATTTAAGTGCAACTGTTGGGTGCTAAGTAGATCCATAACATCCTTAAGTCATGCTGCTCCTAAATCACTGAGGCACTTCTGGAAATCCCACTCATTAATTCCAAATGGAACCTGACAATCTCTCTTAGTTTTTTTCCCAACCTGAGATGGAACGATAAGACTACAATCTTGGGTGAAGTTTTGTAAAACACAGTTATTGGTTTTCTGGCAAAAAGACTGGCAGAAAAATAACTGCACACATTTTTCAGTTAAAGCTAGAGGCGATTTTGTAGATCTATGATTAAATATTCTTGTTTATTGTATTTATCTTCATGTTCACATTTATAGTTACCTAGGAAATAGCACATTTTCAGCTGTAGCTGTTCATGGTGTAATTTTATACGTCACCATCTGCCTGGGCATTTAGCCAGTCTGTAGTCAAGGCCAGATTTTTAATGAAGTCTTAAAGGATTTTCTTTTAATATGCCTATTTGCATTCACACAATTTACATTTATCGATTTCTGATCTTTTGAGGGGATCCTCACAACTGGTGCAGAAGGACAGCATTTTGGCTGTGTGGTGTACAGCTTGTGCAAGAGGTCTTCACTCCTATGCATCATGGTTCTATGTTCTTAGGTATTTCCATCCCACCTAGCATGCAGGAAAGCTCTGGAGCTGGGATGATGACCGCTGGGGTCAGTGGGAGGTAGATCATGATAGTCATGAATCCACAGCCAGAATCCCTATCTAGGAGGGCTCAGCAGTTGCATAGGCTACTGCAGCCTTGACATTTCTTCCCCGCAGCTTGTGGCCTGCGTGGAAGATTCCATCCCCATTCCACAGCCTCAGTGGAAGCCCTCTGCTCATGAGCAATTTACTTGGGCCAAGCACAGGGAACAAGATTTGACCCTATGTAACTGTCTCTGAAACATGGACTTACTGCTAAACACATGATGCAATGTGTGCTTGTATTATGAATTCAAGCTGTGCAATTTTTTTTAATTGCGTTAGTGATCAATATATTGTTTTTCTACCTTTTTTACTCATTTAATGAAATTTCACAGGGTTTACTAAAAGCCAGATCTTCCTCAATTTTGCTTCTTCATTAAGGGCACACCCAATATGAGTTGCTTTTAACATGGCTGTTACTCTGAAACCAGCTTTTTATAGTAAATCAGCCTTCCGAAATTTCATTCATGCTTGGCTTAATTTACTTAATCTGTGCTCATCTAAAATGAGCAACTGCTCCTCTGTTACGTTATTATACATCATGTATGTTACCCCATAAGTTGAGTGTGGGGATCTTCACAAAGCCTTCACACAAGGCTTAAGCATCAGTTAAGTCTCGCTTAAGTTTGTGAAAGATACACAGGGGTGAAATTTATCCTTGGTGTGTAATAAACGTAATAAGACACATTCCCTGCCATAAAGATGTTCACAAAATTCTAACCAGAATACACTCAAATTGAATATTTTTACTGCTGTCATTTATACTATTCCAGGCTCAAGAAGCATTATGGGGAATAGGTAGAGGGAAAATGAGGTCTGAATGTCTAAACTCCTCAGTTAGCACTCCATCTAGCAGTCATCTTAAAGAGGAATATCAGAAAGGATTGAGGATATACCATTATTTGGTAAATAAAAAAAAATCAACCTAGTCAGTTCATCCCAAAGCAGAGAAACAAGACTTAGATGACAGGAAGTTTGATGCGACAAGCAAACCCTGGTGAAAAACATTTCCTGTTTCAGAGCATTACAGAAGGAATAAGCAAGGTAATAGATACAGTACCCACAAAATTAGAAGACCATGAAAAAGCTAGTTCTTTACAAACTTGCCATTTTCTTGACTACAAGCTTGCAAAGATATGTGAATGAAAAGAGCTCAACTGAAATTAATAGAATGCTGTGTAGTTCTCAAAAGTGATTATGTACATTTTAGTATAAATACAGCCTATTAGTTCTCCCCCTGACGTGTTTGTTTTATGCAGAACTGAGTAAAATAATACAGCTGTATTTTCACCCTTCTGTCTCTTTAAATTTGAACTGTAAGCTCTTTTCATGCTGTGTTTCTACAGTATCTAGCACAATGGGGTCCTGATCTATGATTGGAGTTCAAAGGCACTACCATAATACAAATAAATAAATAGTCTATCTTGCAACAGTCTGCAGCAGATCTCTGGTGAGCAGGGTGTATTTGCTGAGGGGTTTTAAGCTCCTTGCAACACTCCAGTACTGGGCTGTATCAGCTTTGATTCTTACAAATGTACATTAACATTAACAAAATGTTCCTGGATAAACACCCTGGTTTGTGAGTCTAACATCTGCACGGGCATAAGTGTCCATTTGGGGGCATTCCTTTGGGGGTATAAAAGGGCCTATGAGTCAAATCTTCTAATTCTTTACAGTCAATACAGACCCTGTATTTTTTTTAAAGTCTCTAAGACATTTCTCATATGGATTTTCTGCAAAATATATGACATTTACAGAACCCACATCAGTGTGATGTGCTATAAAGGCTTTTAAGGATTCTCTTTTGGGATGACCTGGACAACTCACTCATAAGTTCCTGAAACTCGAGTAATATGGCCATTACAAACTCATACCGATAAAATCTTTATACCACATCTCCGTGAATTGTGTATATATATGTACATATGCAAACCCACACAGGTATAGCCATCATAAAAACTCTTATATTTCCAAAACCTTTGTATAAATGTTCAACTACTACATATTCTGACTTTATTCTGCCAAGTGGCTGCGACTAAGCTTAACCCATGCCAATGACAAATGTTTCCATAACAACCAATGTGCTTTAAAATGGGGGAAGGGAAGGAAGACTATAAAAGAAAAAGAAAAAGTAAACCCCGTAAGTAGCATAAACAAAAAAGTGATGGATGAAGGTACTATGAAACTCTCATTACCATTGATTTTATATCATTGACTGAATCCTTGGCTTGACAAATACTGTCCTATTGGCTGAGACAGGGTTGGGTGACCCAAAATAGTTTTGCATTATAAATAATATTGGCTAATCAATAGCGTTTTAAATTATTGAGTGGACATCAGTTGATTGAGATAAGGTCATATAACCCTAAGACCAAAACCAGAGAAACATCTGCAGAGTGTGTCTGATGTTTCAGTGTATTTAAAGAAAAAAAAGGAATATAGGTGACATATGGAAACTTATTCCTTCCTTTATGCAGCATTTAGGGTATATTGGCTTATTTTTTCTTATTTTTTCAGAGGCTCGCCAGCTATAGAAAAAAGAAAAGGAGTACTTGTGGCACCTTAGAGACTAACCAATTTATTTGAGCATAAGCTTTCGTGAGCTACAGCTCACTTCATCGGATGCATACTGTGGAAAGTACAGAAGATCTTTTTATTCACACAAACCATGAAAAAATGGGTGTTTACCACTACAAAAGGTTTTCTCTCCCCCCACCCCACTCTCCTGCTGGTAATAGCTTATGTAAAGTGATCACTCTTCTTACAATGTGTATGAGAATCAAGGTGGGCCATTTCCAGCACAAATCCAGGGTTTAACAAGAACGTCTGAGGGAGTGGGGGTGGGGGTAGGAAAAAACAAGGGGAAATAGGTTACCTTGCATAATGACTTAGCCACTCCCAGTCTCTATTCAAGCCTAAGTTAATAGTATCCAATTTGCAAATGAATTCCAATTCAACAGTTTCTCGCTGGAGTCTGGTTTTGAAGTTTTTCAGTTGTAATATCGCAACTTTCATGTCTGTAATCGTGTGACCAGAGAGATTGAAAGGGGAACAAAACTATAAATGCTGCATATTGGGGGGCAAATCCTGGGGGACAAAAGCCCTTTACTCCTACATGGGGTTAGGCATTTTGATCAAGCCTGACTCAGAATTGTCTTCTTTGTACCGGCTGTCACTGCAGACTGCCACGTTGACATATGAGATTACATGCACCTGCTGCTAAACCACAGCTCAGTCAAGATCCCCTACTACCTGCTCTCTGTCTTCCATGCAGGGCACTGAAGCTAATTCAGCCATGGGGATGAAGCTAATGGCATGGGGAGCTCTTTGAAGCGACCAGCATAGGGAGTGACAGATAGAGGAGATCAAAGATGGAAGGGAGGGGCTGTGGATGAGATTAAAGGTAGGACTGGCCAAAAAATGTTTACAAAACTTTTTCAGTAAAAATGGGCATCCAACCACACTTTAATGTTTTGCAAATTTCTGTCAGTTTCATGAAGCTGTTTACCAGCCAATTTTTTTTGAAGTCAGAATATTTTATTTCAACAATTTCAAACTGTAAATATTTCAATTTTTTCAGTTTAAAACAACTTTTTGTTTCAAAATGTCCTTCAATTTTATTTTAAATATCAAAAACCCTTTACACGTGGTCGAAATTAAACAAAATATTGGATTTGGGGTTGGATCAAAACATTTGATCCAAAACATCAAAAAAATTTTCAATTTTTCAATTTGCTGAAAATTCCCAAAACTTTCAGTATTGCGAGAGAACTGAAAAATTGATTATTCGCACAGCTCTAGTTAGACTCTGTGTTCAGAGGTCTGCAGTATCTTTGACCCTGGGGGTTTTCTGCGCGGGAAGGAAGTATCTCTGGGATAGTGGGTCCTCACTTTGGAAAATCTGGCCCCATATACATTGCACTCATACTACTGGCGACAGTTATAAGTAAGGTTGCCTAAGAGATTTGTTCCTAATCTTTCTTCAGTTGTTTTTGTCTTCCAAAATCTTTCATTTTGAATTGAGTAGAAATTTCAAGGCCTAGTCTCTGTCGAAATGTGATTTTAAAAAAAATGGAAGTAAAAATGGTTCAGCCAATTTTGAGAATGAATTCAGTGAAGAGGAAAATACCACTTCTCCCCACCATACATTTAATTGTGAACAGCTCTAGTGCTGACATAGCTGGGAGTAGAAAGTTGAACCTGACAGCAAGATGGCACTAAAGGTGCCTTTCGGTGTGCTAGTGAATTGGCTTTGATTTTGCTGTGTGAGAAGGGCTTTTTAAATTATAGGTGGCATGAGAAAAGTAATCTTTTTAAACAAAACACTTTGTAATAATCTTCTGTTATTGATCTCAAAGTCGAGAATTGCCACAATAAATCTCTTGTATGGTAGGAAATGAATCGTGAGGAGAGCCAGTCTGATTGCTGTACAAGAAACTGGATACGGAAGTGGTTTTCGGACTATTGCTGGTTCTTAAATCTCTCACCCTATTTCACCACTTTGCCTGTCTCCTCTGCTGTGAAAAGGAGGCAATCCCATTAATATTTTAACATCTGCAGGTGTTTGAAGACTGAGCCATTAAGAAGGAGAGGTTCCTGACTCTAGAAACATTTGCAACCACAAACACTAACATCCTGCCTAAATACCTGACACCAGGTCTTCTTTGAAATGTGTTGCAGTGTGGGTATGTGCAGGCTTACCCCAGGCTCCTACCCAGTTTTTGGCCAACGCCCCTGACAAATTTACCTAGGATTCTACAGGATCTCCACTGGTAGTAAATCCATATAAAAGGGAAGGCGGGGCTTTCAGAGGCAAAGGTTGCCCACAATCTTGCCTTCAATGGGAGGTTCAGGCAGCGAGCACATCCTCAGAAATGTCATGATTCTCCCCATCAAAAAGTAACAGACTCCTTTGCCCCATGATTATAGCACTACACATAAGCCTGGCCTGAGGATCTGGAGAGGTATTAACAGGATGGCTGTAACTAGGGTGACCAGACAGCAAATGTGAAAAAAATCAGGACGGGGGTAGGGAGTAATAGGAGCCTATATAAGAAAAAGACCCAAAAATCAAGACTGTCCCTATAAAATTGGGACATCTGGTCACCCTAGCTGTAACTACCAATGTAACCGACCACTTTTATAGACAATATATGTCAGTGTTGGTGAATGGGAGGATCTTCATTTCCCACCAAGCTTACTAATGGTGAAGGGATGTTATATCCCGTAGTGTAAAGCAATATCTTCTCCATGCCCCTGTATGGAACATGGCTAGTATGGTAACTCTTTAAAATAGCCATTTAATCATTGCTCTATTAATTTCTTCAACATTTATTTTAATAATACAATAAGCTCATTTGGTTTTAACGTAGATATAATGAGTATCGGATTTCCACTGTCATTCAGCATTACTTAAAGTGCACCGTTATTTTACCACCAACACTGTAATGCTGAATGAAATTAACATGCTCAGAGAGATCACTGATATCGGTACAAATCTCTGAGGCTGCAATGAGCCTGAAGGGAAATACAGGTTTCTTGCTCAGGTCTATTTGCGCTCTACTGTTTGTGCTCTAGACTGGATGCAATAAATCGATCCCTGCTGGATTGATCGCTGCCCGTCGATCCTGTGGGTAATGTAGACAAGCCCATTAAGTACTGCATAGAATGCATGTAACTGTTTAGGCTGTGTACACATTTCCTTTTGTGACTGATCAACAGAGGATAGCTGCCAGCTATTTCTCCCAGGTAATAGATTTAGTGTCTGATACAATTTCTACTGACATAATTAACAAGTCTTTCCAAATTATAGAGGGCATTAGTTCCCAGGGCTAGTCCTTGGTCAAATGATAGAGGTCTGTCCTTTGGTGCTGAAGGTCCAGAGTTCAGGTTCTGCTGTTAACAAGGATGAGGGTTGCTACACATAGATTTTAGAACAGATCACAAAAACAGAAACAACTATCTTGGAAGTCCACCTAAAACTTGTGTTTAATTGAAAATTTGTTACTAATAACAAAATTTACATTTTGTTCTCTTTTGTGGGATGCTTTATACCAACTGTTTTTGTTTGTTTGTTTGTTTAGAATTGCTTCACTGTTTATTTACATGCCCACTGGTCATATTAAAAGTATATCCCTTTCTTAAACCAGTGCATCATTGTTTCAAGTTTTGTTGAGCCCTTCTGCATCAATAACTGGTTTGAAATGGACTGTAAGTATATTCTAGATCCTTCACAAAAGAATCTTGTGCACTGTGAGAAACACTAGAAGGGAGGAGTATACAAAGAGGAGTATGTAGAGGCTAACAGAGAACACTTATTTCCTTAGAATGAAATTACTTTTTTTAAATTTTCACTCAAAGTATTTATATAAACCAGTGTTATGCTGGGATTTTTTTTTTAAAATGCCTGTGAATTGGCATATATCGTAGTGCGGCTAGTTTCTAAAATGCCACTTCAGCAACACCTTCTGTACCACTGCCAGATGAGCATTTAACTCTCGCAGGTGTTGAATTCCTGAGGAATGCCAACGTTAGGGAACAGCATGAATGGAAGCATTACTATTGTAGGCAGACTTATTGCCACTGGCGGGGGGTGTAATATCTGGAAGGGGAAAATGTTATGTATTATTATTTCTGTACATATCCTGTTTGGAACAAATTGAAACACTATTAAATACATACAATAAAAAATTGTGAAATGGATAACTTGTTGAACCAAAATATTATTCTTTTAATGACTGTTCATTTAGCTACTATTTGCTGAGGAGGGCTCAGCAGTTTTATGAAATATATTTCAGTCTGATACACAGGTTCATGGACTAGATCTATTTTATTTAGTCAGATCACATTTCTAATGTATTTTGCCTTTTTGTGCACTGATAATTTACTCTTTTTCATGCGCTTATTCCCTGATGGTATATTCCTGATACTTCTGCATTATTTAATGTTTTCTTTGTTTTGGACACTGAAACTATTATTTCTATTAATAGGTACTGTAATAAGCCCAGGCCTATGCTGTATGTCTACACTGCAGCTGGAAGCAAGCATCCCACCCCGGATAGACAGATTTGTGCCAGCTCCATTCAAGCTACCATGCTAAAAAACAGCTATGTGGATGTTGCGGCGCTGGCGAAAACTCAGGCCGGCCACCCGAGCTCAAACCCACCTTACCCCTTAGGTTTGAGTGTGGGTGGCTAGCCCAAGCCTCTACCACAGCCATAATGTCCACACGGCTATTTTGAGCACACCAGTGCATGTCTGTCTATGCAGATTTGGCGGCTCGCACTCAGCTGCCATGTAAATATACCCTTAGTGATTCGGGGCACCTCAGTTTCTGAGTGCCCAACCTGAGACACCTCAGAACAGTGGTTTTCAACTGCGGGTCGCAACCCAGTGGGTCGCGGAATGTCAGGCACTGGGTCGCGGCGGCTCTGGTCAGCACCGCCAACCGGGCTGTTAAAAGTCCCTTGGCGGTGCTGCCCAGCTAAGGCAGGCTAGTCCCTACCTGTTCTGACACTGTGCTGCGCCCTGGAAGCGGCCAGCAGCGGGTCTGGCTTCTAGGCAGGGGAGCCATGTGGCTCCACACACTGTCCCCACCCCAAGCTCCGGCTCCACACCCCCATTAGCTGGAAACCAATCCATGGGAACTGTGGGGAGTCGGTGCCTACGAGAGCTGCGTGGAGCCGCTTGCGTGCCTCCTCATAGGAGCCGGACCTGCTGCTGTCTGCTTCTGGAGCGCAGCATGGTCCGCGATGCCAGGACAGGTAGGAATCCTGTTTTAGCACCCCTGCTGCGCCCCTGACTGGGAGCCACCTGAGGTGAGCCCGTGCCCCCATCCCTAGCCCTGAGCCCCCCAAACCTGGAGCCCCCTCCTGCACCCGAAACCCCTCATCCCTGGCCCCACCCCAGAGCCTGCACCCCCAGTCCAAAACCCTGACCTTGTCCCACACCCCCATCCCAGCCCTGAGGCCCCCCCCAAACCCGGAGGCCCCTCCTGCACCCCAAACCCCTCATCCCTGGCCCCACCCCACAGCCCTCACCCTCGCATCCCAACCCTCTGCCCCAGCCCTGAGCCCCTCCCACACCGCAAACCCCTCCCTCATCCCCAGCTCTGTTGAGTCACTGGCATCAACAATTTTCTTCAACTGGGTCACCAGAAAAAAAGTTTGAAAACCACTGCCTTAGAACAGCCCCATTTTCAAAGTATTGAGTACCTATCCTCATGGATGCTCATGGCCCATTTATGGTGTCAATTTTGGTACCCAAAAATTTAGGCACTAAAAATGACTCGTCACTTTTGAACATTAAAGTCTTGATTTTTCAGGAATGCTGAGCACACACCCATGGGTGCTGAGGGTGTCTAGCATGGCTGAATACGAGGCCCTTTGTGTTTAAGTGGGAAATACTGTACAGAAAAACATCTTTTAATTCTCGTACCAATGGAAGCATCACTTTACTAAACACTTTCACTATTGGAAATATTAGCTGCAAACAAGAGCTCAGGGGCTTTGTTTCTTTCACTGACATTCCATTTTGAGCAAGCTGAAGAAAAATTTGCACTTCATTTAATCTGAATATCAAACTTCTCCCTGACAGAGAATTACATCAAATGATTTTTACTGTGCTATAAATGCATTAAGCAAGGGCACACATTCATATTTATAAGGAATCTAGTGTAGTAGGAAGAGAACCTGAGACATAAGCCCTTGTATTAGAGGCCTGCTATGAGGCAGGACCTGCTCACAGAATCTGGCAAGAGCAGGGTTAATATTGCAAAAATACGGATTCTTAGAAAGTGCTAAGCACAAAGTACTCATACAAACATGCTGGCCCTCTGAAGGAGGGTGAATTTCATCCTCTGTGAATCCCTGGTTCATTCATATGTATCTGAGGCATCAAAGTAGTCAATGGGCAGACTGTTACCATGTATGCATACTAAAGGAACTAGGCAAGGTTGCAGTTACTATAGGTCTAAGAGTTACAGTTGCTTCAAAGCAGAGGATATATATTTATTAAAAGAAGTCATTGCAGCCTATCAAGTAAATAAGAGGCTAAAAGTTGTCTAAATATATCTTTGTGTGAAATCCCGTAACAAGAAGTAAATATGAGTTTGGAACATTTAAAAATGGCCTAAGTGCATATTTATTCAATATATTAGTCTACCGTGTCAGGCTAACGCCTTTCCTACAAAAACCTCTTTTTTCATGATGTTACATTTTAAAAGATTGAAATTATAGCACAAAAAATAAGACTATTTTGAAAGGCCTGCCTTGGTCATACAACTGTACATTTTCATGTTAAAGATGGTACTCCCTCTACTGGTCGTTTGATGGTGGCCTATGTGAAAATTAGTTTGATGGTTTTCTCTTCAATATCTTGCACCCTTCTCAGCAGCCTCTGCAAAGAAGCCAAAGACTGAATTAACAGTTCACTGCTAAGGCACAGTGGGTGAGTGGAATGGGAAAGCCTGTACTTGGATAACTGGAGACCAGGGCGGTACTATTTCAAGCCCACAGTACACTTCAGTACACCTCAGTACACAGAACACCAGAACACTCACATTAATCGAGGGGAAGGAGCTAACAAGAGAATGAAAATCAAAATAATGCTGAGGTCATCTTTTTTAAGGGAAAAAGCAAAAATGTTTCTGTTTTTGTTAAATATATTATTTTAATAAATACTAATTAATTGCTCTCAAAGTGAATGACTCCAGGTGTTCTGTAAACTGGAGAAACCATCAGTGGTTATGTAGGTCTCACTGATTTCCCAAAATCATTGTAAGCACATACATTTGTAAGATGAAATATTTTTTTCCTTAGACCAACACCTATATGTTAGTAGAAAAAAATGAAAATAAGATTGCATTTTGTTCCACTTAGCTGAGCTTATTTTTTTTAGATGCCATCATTAATCAGATTTAACAAAAATAGCAACATATTAGATCATTAGACAGAATTTTTAAAAAGATCCTAGGACAGTGAGGTGGCAAAACTGTGATACTGGCCATTTTTCTGTTTTGTGACAACAGACTGAGACCTGTCTTGTCATTTATTTGCTTTCCATGGGAACCACAAATTGATATATTAACAGTAGTTCACAATATACCATGTCTATTCTCCATTACCCTCTCTGAAATTATGTAAACATTCTATTTCAAGCCAATGGAACTGAAGATAGCCACAAACTTTTGTGGAGGAGAGGGATCTTTAATCTAGCAGATGGCAGCATAACAAGATTCAATGGCTGGAAGTTAGAACAAGGTACATTTAAACTGAAAAGAAGATGCACATTTTTAAGAGTGGAGGTATCAATCACTGAAAAAAACTCACCAACGGATGTGTTGAATTCTCTATGACTTGAAACTTTTAAATTAAGATTAGAATTCTTTCTAAAAAGTTTGCTTTAGTTTAACCGCAGGTTATTGGGTAGAGCTGCTGAAGCTTCTTCATTTTTTTTTTTAAATTGGGTTAACTGAAACCAATTTGTGTAATTTGGGGGAAATTGTTTTGGTTAAAAAAACCCCCACCAGAAATGTCAAACCAACCCTGCTCCAGAAGAGGGATTCAAACCTGGTCTTCTACGTGCCAGGTGATTGCCCTAGCCACTGAGCTAAATGTTATAAGGGGACACTGGCACTTCCTCCTCCAGCTGTGTTTTGTCAGTCTAGCCCTTTATTTCATTCTCTTTTGCTAACAATACCCAACACGAAACATTTTGTTTCAAAGAAAATGAAAACTTTTACTTTTCCCAAAATGAAATTCTGACAATTTTCAATATTGTTTCACTCCAGAACCAATTTTTTGGAACTTCCAAAAAATCGAAAAATCAGTTGTTTGCCCAGCTCTATTATTGTGCTTGATGTAGGACATTCTGGGTGAAATTATATGGCCTGTGCTACATAAGAAGTAGGATGAAATGATCACAATGGTCTCTATTACATGTAGGAAACTACCATATAATGCAACTGTTTTGGTTAATATTTTCTCATGAATGTTTATCAACCTAAAGATAAAACCCAGAGCTTACCCTGGGCTGAAGTCTCTTGCTTACTTGAAGAACAAACTAGCTTGGGCTCAGATCCTGCAAATGGCTCGACAAGAGCAGACTCCAGCTCCTGTGAAGAACCTCCAGGAAGTCAGCAAGATTCCATGCAGGTGAAGGATCTGCCCACATGGAGATCATTGCAGGATTAGATCCTTAGTGTGAACTCTCTGTTGCCCTGCATTACCAATAAAACTCATCTCTCACCCAGAGATAGTAGACTGAGAGTGCCAGATTCCTCCCTGCTACAACTCCATTCAAATCAATGGAGCTGCACTGTCATGGATTTGACCCAGACTGTTGAGAATTCTCTAACGTATCTTCTATTGCCTTCAGCCATTTTCTTTTGGACAAAGATTAAAGAGAGAGCAGGTAAAAACAAAATTAGGTGAAAAATTCACAAAAAGCTTTGTGAAAAATTGTTTGTACCTTTCATGAAAAACTGTAGGCAAAAGTTCTCCAACCAGCACTAACTGGGGCCCAAATACAGCAGCGACATAAATTACCTGCTGCATTAAGAGGTCAGAACACGGAAATGGCAAAGTAGTGTGACTTGCACCCATTTGGTACTCAGTGGGTGTGCCACAGATTTGGTGTTATGTGGGGACCAAACTCAGTCCTGCAGTAAATGGGTGCAAAGAGCACTGAAATCTACAGGAGTTTTGCTCAGTTAAGGACCAGTTGAGGTATGCTAAGGCTGCATTAGGGAGTGTTGGTGAGTATAGGCTGTGTTGGTGAGTATCCCAGTGTCTGTTGTGGGGACAGTTGGACCATGTGCTTGATTGGTTGTTTGTTTGAAAAGTGTGAATTGGGAATGCTTTGTTCCAGGTGAGCCTTGAGTGGGCCTTTCTGTTATAAAAAGCCAGTCAGCTGCCATCCCCTGGGTGAATAACAAGAGGGGGAAAAAGAAAAGGAGTATGTGTGGCACCTTAGAGACTAACCAATTTATTTGAGCATAAGCTTTCGTGAACTACAGTTCACTTCATTGGATGCATACTGTGGAAAATACAGAAGATGTTTGTTTTTATACACACAAATCATGAAAAAATGGGTGTTTATCACTACAAAAGGTTTTCTCTCCCCCCACCCCACTCTCCTGCTGGTAATAGCTTATGTAAAGTGATCACTCTTCTTACAATGTGTATGATAATCAAGGTGGGCCATTTCCAGCACAAATCCAGGGTTTAACAAGAACATCTGAGGAGGGGGGGGTTAGGAAAACAAGGGGAAATAGGTTACCTTGCACATTGACTTAGCCACTCCCAGTCTCTATTCAAGCCTAAGTTAATTGTATCCAATTTGCAAATGAATTCCAATTCAGCAGTCTCTCGCTGGAGTCTGGATTTGAAGTTTTTCTATTGTAATATCGCAACTTTCATGTCTGTAATCACATGACCAGAGAGATTGAAGTGTTCTCCGACTGGTTTATGAATGTTATAATTCTTGACATCTGATTTGTGTCCATTTATTCTTTTAAGTAGAGACTGTCTAGTTTGACCAATGTACATGGCAGAGGGGCATTGCTGGCACAAGATGGCATATATCACATTGGTAGATGTGCAGGTGAACGAGCCTCTGATAGTGTGGCTGATGTTGTTAGGCCCTGTGATGGTGTCCCCTGAATAGATATATGGCCACAGTTGGCAACGGGCTTTGTTGCAAGGATAGGTTCCTGGGTTAGTGGTTCTGTTGTGTGGTATGTGGTTGCTGGTGAGTATTCGCTTCAGGTTGGGGGGCTGTCTGTAGGCAAGGACTGGCCTGTCTCCCAAGATTTGTGAGGAAAGGAGTCCAGGAGAGCTGGCTGTATTTTAAAGAATCCTTATTGAGGTTACAGGGACAAACTCCTGAATAGGTATAAAGACTAGTAAATATGGCAGGCGACCAGCTTGGCTTAACAGTGAAATCCTTGCTGATCTTAAACACAAAAATGAAGCTTACAAGAAGTGGAAGATTGGACAAATGACCAGGGAAGAGTATAAAAATATTGCTCAGGCATGCAGGAGTGAAATCAGGAAGGCCAAATCACACCTGGAGATGCAGCTAGCAAGAGATGTTAAGAGTAACAAGAAGGGTTTCTTCAGGTATGTTAGCAACAAGAAGAAAGTCAAGGAAAGTGTGGGCCCCTTACTCAATGAGGGAGGCAACCTAGTGACAGAGAATGTGGAAAAAGCTAATCTACTCAATGCTTTCTTTGCCTCTGTCTTCACGAACAAAGTCAGCTCCCAGACTGCTGCACTGGGCAGCACAGCATGGGGAGGAGGTGACCATACCTCTGTGAAGAAAGAAGTGGCTCGGGACTATGCAGAAAAGCTGGACGAGCACAAGTCCATGGGGCCAGATGCACTGCATCCGAGAGTGCTAAAGGAGTTGGTGGATGTGATTGCAGAACCATTGGCCATTATCTTTGAAAACTCATGGCGATCGAGAGAGGTCCCGGACGACTGGAAAAAGGCTAATGTAGTGCCCATCTTTAAAAAAGGGAAGAAGGAGGATCCTGGGAACTACAGGCCAGTCAGCCTCACCTCAGTCCCTGGAAAAATCATGGAGCAGGTCCCCAAGGAGTCAATTCTGAAGCACTTAGAGGAGAGGAAAGTAATCAGGAACAGTCAGCATGGATTCACCAAGGGCAAGTCATGCCTGACTAATCTAATTGCCTTCTATGATGAGATAACTTGCTCTGTGGATGAGGGGAAAGCAGTGGACGTGTTGTTCCTTGACTTTAGCAAAGCTTTTGACATGGTCTCCAACAGTATTCTTGCCAGTAAGTTAAAGAAGTATGGGCTGGATGAATAGACAATAAGGTGGATAGAAAGCTGGCTAGATTGTCGGACTCAACGGGTAGGATCAATGGCTCCATGTCTAGTTGGCAGCCGGTATCAAGTGGAGTGCCCCAAGGGTCGGTCCTAGGGCCGGTTTTGTTCAATATCTTCATTAATGATCTGGAGGATGGTGTGGATTGCACCCTCAGCAAGTTTGCAGATGACACTAAACTGGGAGGAGAGATAGATATGCTGGAGGGTAGGGATAGGATACAGAGTGCCCTAGACAAATTAAAGGATTGGACCAAAAGAAATCTGATGAGGTTCAACAAGGACAAGTGCAGAGTCCTGCACTTAGGACAGAAGAATCCCATGCACCGCTACAGACTAGGGACCGAATGGCTCGGCAGCAGTTCTGCAAAAGAGGACCTAGGGGTTACAGTGGACGAGAAGCTGGATATGAGGCAACAGTGTGCCCTTGTTGCCAAGAAGGCCAATGGCATTTTGGGATGTATAAGTAGGGGCACTGCCAGCAGATCAAGGGATGTGATCATTCCCCTCTGTTCAACATTGGTGAGGCCTCATCTGGAGTACTGTGTCCAGTTTTGGGGCCCACGCTACAAAAAGGATGTGGAAAAATTGGAAAGCGTCCAGCGGAGGGCAACAAAAAGGATTAGGGGAGATGAGTTATGAGGAGAGGCTGAAGGAATGGGATTGTCTAGTCTGCAGAAGAGAAGAATGAGGGGGGATTTGATAGCTGCTTTCAACTACCTGAAAGGGGGTTCCAAAGAGGATGGATCTAGACTGTTCTCAGTGGTAGCGGATGACAGAACAAGGAGTAATGGTCCCAAGTTGCAGTGGGGGAGGTTTAGGTTGAATATTAGGAAAAACATTTTCACTAGGAAGATGGTGAAACACTGGAATGCATTACCTAGGGAGGTGGTGGAATCTCCTTCCTTTGAAGTTTTTAAGGTCAGGCTTGGCAAAGCCCTGTCTGAGATGATTTTTAGCTGTGGATTGGTCCTGCTTTGAGCAGGGGTTTGGACTAGATGATCTTCTGAGGTCCCTTCCAATCCTGATATTCTATGACCACAGAATTAGGCTCTGTTTGGCTCCAAGACACAGCTTACTATATGCTATTATTGATATATGATCTGAGCAGAAAGCAATTTAGTTGATTTGAAACTAATCAGAATATAATCTCAGTTTTCTTTATGAGAAATCTAAAATAAAATAATTACAGGTAGGAAAACCTCATCTGGATTTATGAGGATTTACACACAATCCCCACACACTCCAAAGCAGCAGTTCTGCAGAAAGCATTATATATTATACATCTTGTAAGGCACTTAATAGCCAAATAAAATAAAAAAAGGAAAAATCATTGAGCATAATCTTAATGAAAACATTATATTCTGATGACACTTACATGATAAAAGATGCCAAGGGAAATTATTCTAACTTTTATGAGACACATAGATGGTACAGCTTCCATGTCTATATATACCAGTGATTTCTTTTAAAAAAGGGATGTTATGCATTCTGTAGTTATTAATATAACAAGGTGACCTACCGGATTATCAAAGAAAGACAGGCACTTAAAGGAAAATTCTGTTCATAAAATCAGAAAGGCAGAGAAGAATAGGAATTGGTGAAATATTCTTTATACTTTTTAAGAAACAAAGAGAGGCATCTGGTTACATTACAAATATTCCAAGCATTGCTGTGATGAAATAGAAAAAGCACCTGCTATTTCTAGCAGCCATCCACAGAAATGCTGTGATCTTAAAGGAAGTTAAACAGAATCAGAAGAATACATTTTACTAGGAACAAGAGGACCAGTTGTTCCCTGGTCATGCACAGTCTTGCAGAGAAGTGAGGGGTAGTATGGTACATACTTATTGAGCTGGATAATAGAAGCTGTAGGACTACAGAATCCACTCAACATCCCAAGGAAGAGATATAAAAAGAACAGAAAGACACCAAATTTTTCTTATGGAGGATTCTGCCAAAATACTTTTCCAATCGCAACAGTCATACCCATCTAGCATGTCTCAGTATGGAGATTATCTGTTTGCATTTTAGATTATGGCTTGGTGTTGTACTCTATAACTTTGCCCTAAAATGAAATATTTGCATGATAAAATCCATTATAATAAAAATACTCTTCTTCAAAAAATATACCTTGGAGCCCAGCAGAATTTTTATTATACTAGCATTTATTTTATAATCTATTAGAGGTTCTTTACTAAATGTGGCCAACATTTTCAAACTCAGGTAGTTAAAGTTAGGGACCATACTTAGCCACTTAAATAACTGGCCTAATTTCAAGAGACTGCTACAACTGATTCTAATTTTATTGAGATGCTAAAATATAAATGTAAGTTAACAAAGATGCGTAGTCACATGAAAATCAATGTGAGTAAGGCACTTAAGCTGCTTTGGAATTTTGTAGATCCTCCCCGGCACCCATCTACAACTTTGTGCCTAAACAGCTTTGTAAATTTGGCCCTACATGCAGACCTATCCCTGTCCCCAGTGGAACAGACAGGGAAGCATTTATCACACATCTCAGTTTTGAAAAGGTAATCCACTTACCTGAAGAACAGGTAATCCACTAAACTTCCTATAAAAGTGAGGCTTTGGAGACAGGCTATGCTGCTGTTGATTGGTGCTGATTAGGCACAGGAAAGGCATGCTGAAAGAGCACTCGGTGACAAATATCAGCTGGGGCACAGCAACCAATGCTACAACTATCCAAAGCTAAGCTGCTGCAGTAAGCGTGGATAATATTACAGAGAGAAGAGTATATTAGAGACGGGATAGGTGTCATGCTCATGAAAGTCAATACTATAGGGAAGTGATGGAATTCATTCTAACACTGGAAATAAAATAACACATATGGGCCAAATTGAGATATGGGATTATAAAGAAAGAAAGAAAGAAAGAAAGAAAGAAAGAAAGAAAGAAAGAAAGAAAGAAAGAAAGAAAGAAAGAAAGAAAGAAAGAAAGAAAGAAAACTGCCAATAATGACTAGGAAAAATACACACAGAATCAAAGAGCTTGAATTTTGGGACATTTGGGGGTCAGAACAGAATCCTCATGTTCCACAGGGGCATGCAGCTTTACTAAGAGCATTCTCATACCTCTCAACAATACTCCTTGTTCATCAAGTTAAGATGTACAGTCATATTTGAGGCCATTATAACTACCAGGTATATAAACTGTGTGTGCTTGAACATGCACATATGCATGGGGTGTGTCACCAGAAATGCCAGTGGGGCAAAATATTTTTATGTAATCATTTCACCAAAGAAAGCAATAGAATCAGTCACTCCTAATCTTTGAATGAGGTACTTACAGCCAATTTCCTCACACAAATGGCTGCCTCCAGCTTTCTGGTGCCCTCTTGCCCCAAAGCATAGGATTGTTTTGTGGCACTGACTCTCATGCTCCTCTAGTGCTGAAGATTCCCTGAAGTTAAGTAATTTTTGCACTGCACTTGTCTTTAACTGCCTTTGTAATACTTATTTAATGATCTGCCTTTTCCAATCTGTACATGTCTCAGATCAGGATTTTCCTAACACTTTAAGACCAGTGATTGTTGTTCATGGCTGGTTTAGTCATAAATTCATAGAATTTAAAGTCAAAAGGGACCATTAGATCCCCTAGTCTGACCTCCTGTATAACAAAGGCAATAGACTTTCATTCAGTTACTCCTATATTGAGCCCAGTAATTTGGGATTAACTAAAGCATATCTTCCAGAAAGGCATCCAGTCTTCATCTGAACACTTCAAGTGATGGAGAATCTACCATTGCCCTTGGTACTTTGTTGCAATTGTTAATCACTCTCACTGTTAAAAATTTGTGCCTTATTTCTAATGATAATTTGTCTGGCTTTAATGTTTAGCCATTGGTTCTTGTTATGCCTTTCTCTGCTAGATTAAAGAGCTCTTTTGTACCCAGTATTTTCTGCTCATGAAGATACTAATACACCTTAAGTCAGACACTTCTGATGGCATAAACTCTTTGACCTAGAAAAGAGAAAGTAAAAAAACAGAAGATGATCCTGTCAATAAAAAACAGTGACAATACTAATCTCCCAGGCTGCTAGCGCTGAGTCTGAAATGATCAAAACCATTTTTTTCCCCAAATGTTTTCAATGGGTGCCATAACTGACTGGAAGGCAGAATGGATCACATTATAGATGGCTCTCTAGGGAATAACTCAATGCATAAAACTGAAACAATGGCAAAATTGTCCATAGAGGATAGGAAGGGGTGAAAACCAAAGGAGAATGAAAACCAGGCGAATGCAGAAGAACAAATAAACAAACAAACAGAAAAATCATGGATCAACTTATTCTTTTTACACACAGAGAATCATTTAGTATTTTCAGAGCTGTAAGCAAGGCAATCACATCCTTTATACTGAGACATAGGGCACCTAACACTGGCACTGAAAATATGATTTCTTGCCAGTAAGAGAAAGAGCCTTGGGAAAATCAAGTCATAACCAATGTTGAACAGAGATGATAGTCAAATTTTATCTAAAGATCAGTTTCCAGAGTAACAGCCGTGTTAGTCTGTATTCTCAAAAAGAAAAGGAGGACTTGTGGCACCTTAGAGACTAACCAATTTATTTGAGCATGAGCTTTCGTGAGCTACAGCTCACTTCATCAGATGCATACTGTGGAAAATACAGAAGATGTTTGTTTTTATACACACAAATCATGAAAAAATGGGTGTTTATCACTACAAAAGGTTTTCTCTCCCCCTACCCCACTCTCCTGCTGGTAATAGCTTATCTAAAGTGATCACTCTCCTTACAATGTGTATGAGAATCAAGGTGAGCCATTTCCAGCACAAATCCAGGGTTTAACAAGAACCGTCAGAGGAAGGGGGAGGGGGGGTAGGAAAAAACAAGGGGAAATAGGTTACCTTGCATAATGACTTAGCCACTCCCAGTCTCTATTGAAGGCTAAGTTAATTGTATCCAATTTGCAAATGAATTCCAATTCAACAGTCTCTCGCTGGAGTCTGGTTTTGAAGTTTTTCTGTTGTAACATCGCAACTTTCATGTCTGTAATCGCGTGACCAGAGAGATTGAAGTGTTCTCCGACTGGTTTATGAATGTTATAATTCTTGACATCTGATTTGTGTCCATTTATTCTTTTACGTAGAAAATAAATACACATTGTAAGGAGAGTTTCAGAGTAACAGCCCTGTTAGTCTGTATTCGCAAAAAGAAAAGGAGTACTTGTGGCACCTTAGAGACTAACCAATTTATTAGAGCATAAGCTTTCGTGAGCTACAGCTCACTTCCTCAGATGCAGGAGAGTGATCACTTTAGATAAGCTATTGCCAGCAGGAGAGTGGGGTAGGGGGAGAGAAAACCTTTTGTAGTGGTAAACACCCATTTTTTCATGGTTTGTATGTATATAAATATCTTCTGTGTTTTCCACAGTATGCATCCAATGAAGTGAGCTGTAGCTCATGAAAGCTTATGCTCAAATAAATTGGTTAGTCTCTAAGGTGCCACAAGTACTCCTTTTATCTAAAGATCAGTCATTGTTTCAGATCCTATAGAATTCATAGTTTCAATAAGGCTTATATCCTGTGCTTTTATTAAATCTTTATTGTTTTTTGGCTTCTAAAATATATTTTACATTATATATATGTATATAATATATATACATATACACATGGTTGGGTCACTGGGGGCTTAACAGGTTTAAGACCCACTGATGATAATTTTTTTTTCTTTAAGCAGATATCTTTCGATAAACTTTTACTTTAATTGTACCCCCTGGGGAAGTAAGGATTCATGCTTCCTTTACAGGATTGAGGATTGTATTATTCCAGAGTCAGAGATATTTAAACATTAGCTAATGCATACTGAAGATATGCAACATATCCATACCCAAATTCTTGTCTGAAGTGGCCCAATCTGCTAAAGAAATGTGTGTGCAAGAAAACCTGTACAAGAGGCTGTACAGAGTATCCCCTGAGTAATGAATACAGTTCTGCTCTACATTTATTAGAAGGCCATTTTAATTAAGTAGCCTATTATTGTCTGTCTTCTGAGTGGTTACTTAAATTTAATCTTAGCTGGGGAATCATGTCACACTGGAGATCATCTCCAACTCTGACCGACTGAATTTAAAATGCTCAGAAGTTCAGAACCATTGACCTGACTTTTTTCAATCTTTGTATTGTAGATCTTAATGAGCACTAAAAAAAAGGTAGCCTGTTTCCTCTTGTTTTTTCCTACCCCCCGCCCCAGATGTTCTGGTTTAACTTGGATTTTAACTTGAAGAGTGGTCAGTTTGGATGAGCTATTACCAGCAGGAGAGTGAGTTTGTGTGTGTATGGGGGTGGGGGGATGTGAGAACCTGGATTTGTGCAGGAAATAGCCCAGCTTGATTGTCATGCACATTGTGTAAAGAGTTGTCACTTTGGATGGGCTATCACCAGCAGGAGAGTGAATTTGTGTGGGGGGGTGGAGGGTGAGAAAACCTGGATTTGTGCTGGAAATCACTTTAGATAAGCTATTACCAGCAGGACAGTGGGGTGGGAATAGGTATTGTTTCATATTCTCTGTGTATATATAAAGCCTGCTGCAGTTTCCACGATATGCATCTGAGGAAGTGAGCTGTAGCTCACGAAAGCTTATGCTCTAATAAATTGGTTAGTCTCTAAGGTGCCACAAGTCCTCCTTTTCTTTTTGCGAATACAGACTAACACGGCTGTTACTCTGAAACCTAAAAAAAACCTGAAGATTATCTATATGTAGGACTGTATAAGGAATTCCTCTTTGTATTCATTAGTTTTATTAGCAGATAATTTATAATGATATAAAGAGAGACCATATCTTTTTGCAACAGAACAAGGAAACAAAATTAACGAACTTTCAACATTACATATGTATTCCTGCTTTTTGTGTATTAGTATTTATTTATTTATTGTAGGCAAGATTTTCAAAAGAGCTCAGATCCAACAGCACCCGCTTAGGCCCTAAATAAATGGCGACATTTTCAGAAGTGGTAAGCACTCAACAGTTCCCCATTCTCATACAAATTGAGACTTACAGTGAGAGCTGCTGGGAGCTGAGCACTTCTGAAAAAATCTATCCCTGCTTGTTTATGGCAACACTCAGGCTATGTCTACACTACTGCGGTAAGTCAACCTACACTATGCGACTCCAGCTATGTGAATAATGTAACTGGAGTTGACATACCTTAGGTCGAGTTACCACAGGGTCTACACTGCAGGGGGTCAATGGGAGAAAATCTCCCATCGACTTACCTTACACGTCTTGTTGGGGGTAGAGTACAGGGGTCGACTGGAGAGTGATCTGCAGTCGATTTGGCAGACCCGCTAAATCAACTGCCGGTGGATCGATCTCGAAACATTGATCCCCGTTGTAGTGTAGACCTGCCCTCTGAATGTGGTAGGTGTTTTTCCACACATTCGGAAGGGACAGTGTTCACTGTGAGGAGCTTACACGCTAAGGATAGACAGGCATGTAGACAGAATTTAGGAGGGCAAGAAATAAGGTATATTTACATAAGACAATTGGATTCACTCTCGGCAGCACGACAGAAGTGGGTCTTTAAGAGGCAGGTAAAGAGCCCTGCAACTAAGCTCAGGGAGGCTGTATCATGCACAGAGGGCAGGATGGAAGTGAACACAGAGGCAACTAGTGGGTAGAAGATGACCAGGGTGGAGACATTAGTGGAGTGGAAGGGATGGGGTCAATATGAAGCTGAAATAGGGAGTGCTTAACATCTTTATCTTAAAACTGCATTAACAATGGGACATAATGGAGGGTAGACATACAAACGGAACTTGTGATTTCCATTATGTTTGGCTGGATGCCTCCAGAGACACCTACAAGATCTCTGTCAAGCTTTCTTACAACTACAATACCCACCTGCAGAAGTAAAGAAACAGATTGATAGAGCCAGAAGAGTTCCCAGAAGTTACCTACTACAGGACAGGCCTAACAAAGAAAATAACAGAACGCCACTAGCCGTCACCTTCAGCCCCCAACTAAAACCCCTCCAACGCATTATTAAGGATCTACAACCTATCCTAAAGGATGACCCAACACTCTCACAAATCTTGGGAGACAGGCCAGTCCTTGCCTACAGACAGCCCCCCAACCTGAAGCAAATACTCACCAACAACCACATACCACACAACAGAACCACTAACCCAGGAACTTATCCTTGCAACAAAGCCCATTGCCAATTGTGCCCACATATCTATTCAGGGGACACCATCACAGGGCCTAAATAACATCAGCCACACTATCAGAGGCTCATTCACCTGCATATCCACCAATGTGATATATGCCATCATGTGCCAGCAATGCCCCTCTGCCATGTACATTGGTCAAACTGGACAGTCTCTACGTAAAAGAATAAATGGACACAAATCAGATGTCAAGAATTATAACATTCATAAACCAGTCGGAGAACACTTCAATCTCTCTGGTCACGCAATCACAGACATGAAGGTCGCTATCTTAAAACAAAAAAACTTCAAATCCAGACTCCAGCGAGAAACTGCTGAATTGGAATTCATTTGCAAATTGGATACTATTAATTAGGCTTAAATAGAGACTGGGAGTGGATATTTCCTCTTGTTTTTTCCTAACCCCCCCCCCAGATGTTCTGGTTTAACTTGGATTTAAACTTGGAGAGTGGTCAGTTTGGATGAGCTATTACCAGCAGGAGAGTGAGTTTGTGTGTGTATGGGGGTGGGGGGGATGTGAGAAAACCTGGATTTGTGCAGGAAATAGCCCAACTTGATTATCATGCACATTGTGTAAAGAGTTGTCACTTTGGTTGGGCTATCACCAGCAGGAGAGTGAATTTGTGTGGAGGGGTGGAGGGTGAGAAAACCTGGATTTGTGCTGGAAATGGCCCAACCTGATGATCACTTTAGATAAGCTATTACCAGCAGGGCAGTGGGGTGGGAGGAGGTATTGTTTCATATTCTCTGTGTATATATAAAGTCTGCTGCAGTTTCCACGGTATGCATCCGATGAAGTGAGTTGTAGCTCACGAAACCTTATGCTCAAATAAATTGGTTAGTCTCTAAGGTGCCACAAGTACTCCTTTTCTTTTTGCGAATACAGACTAACACGGCTGTTACTCTGAAACCTGTCAGTGGGAAGAGGGACATTTTATACAGTTTTCAGAGTAACAGCCGTGTTAGTCTGTATTCGCAAAAAGAAAAGGAGTACTTGTGGCACCTTAGAGACTAACCAATTTATTTGAGCATGAGCTTTCGTGAGCTGTAAATTGGTTAGTCTCTAAGGTGCCACAAGTACTCCTTTTCATTTTATACAGTGATACTGAGGTGAAGTCCTCATCTTAAAAAATGTGATAGCAGACAGAGCTTCAAAGTGAAATCCTGGCCCCACTGAAATAGATGGCAAAGCTCCCATTTACCTCAACGGAGCCACGTTTTTACCTTCAAATTTTTAAGTTTTTGTCTGAAAGATGTACAGATCAAACAGCTTAGAATGCAGCTTATTTATCTGGAGGGTGAAAAGCAAAGACAAATCAGCCTAGATTTGAGCCTGAGTTTCAAGGCAGACTAAATATTTTAAATCTGTTGCTTAGACTTCCCCAGA
Source organism: Lepidochelys olivacea (assembly GCF_965140295.1). NCBI lineage: Eukaryota > Metazoa > Chordata > Testudines > Cheloniidae > Lepidochelys > Lepidochelys olivacea. The sequence continues at coordinate 48,694,941 of NC_140412.1, forward strand.
AGTGCCCAAGGCAATTCAGGCTGTAATCGGTGTTCCTTTTCTCACCTTCTCTCTTGTCAAAAATCCACCCTCCCCAGTGTTTTTTAGTGCGTATGCTCTGGGAGTCTCCCATCAGGCTTAGCGGAAGATAGTAAGCATGGACCTAGCTGTCACAAAACCTAGATTCTAGTCTTAGGTCTGATGCAGATTTGGTGTATGTCCTTACACAAATCACTTAATTTCTCTGTGCCTCTGTAAAATGGGGCTCATAATGCCAGCCACCGTTGTAAAGTGACTTAATTATCCAAAATATGTTTTATATAGTAAAATAAATCAAATATCTCTACTTACCATTTTATCTAAAGAAATAGTTAATCATGAAGTCACTGCAGGTGTGAGGCGAAATTAATTACGAGGCAGATGCACAAAGACAGTAGGAAGGGGATGGAAATTACATTAGTAAGGGAACAGAGCAAGATGAAGGCAGAACTCTGTAGCCCAGATTAAAACACATTTAAATTGTGCTGGTCAGTGCTCCAGTTTTTGTTAAATCATGACAACTAGTTTATATTTAACTAATAATTAATATGTTGGACCACACGTTCTGATACCATGGAGCACACCAAAAAAAAAATCACACATATAACTCTTTGGCTTGCAGAAAACCCTCCATTTGTACATGAAAACTGAGCAGTGGCCCATTTTCACAAGATATCACCCACTTTTCATGCACACATGTTGGGTTTTTCATGCACAAGGGGTGCAAAACCAATTTGAGAGGCATGCCCATTGTGCTTACAACAGGAAATGTACTCCATTGTGACTTAATATGAATAAACTAAAACCAAAGATCAAGTGCTGGGATTATGACTCCCTTGCAATACCTCATCATTTTACAGTGTACATTTTAACAGAAAACAAAGATACTGATTTTGTGTGCAGATCCCCAAGCACAGCTAGATGGGCCCATGGAGGGCGTGTATGCTGCATAGGCACTATGCTTACATCTTACATTGATGTCAAATGACAACCTTGGGGGAATGCCTGAAACAACATTAAAGAGTTCTGAAGGGAATTACAGCCAGCCATGCTTGGCTGGAGGAGGTTTGCTGTGACACACACCTTTGAAGATGGTAGGAGAGGGATATAAAAACCATTTATTAAAGAAGTGGAGATTTTGACCTGAGAATAGAAAAAGAAAACACTTGATTTTCATAAATGAAGCCAAACTATTATTTTACTTGTAGCATAGTCACCAGGGTGTTTCCATTTTCCTTTAAAATAATCCATTAATTCATTCCCTCATTATGGTAGACATGGCTGGACAACCTTCTCCTGGTCCTAGAGTTTCATGTTTTGTAATTATGCATGTTCACCAATAGAATATCAAGCTTCTGATAGTAACATGATTCTGAAGATCAAGGTTGTCACCTGACGTGAAAGTAATACTATTGTGTTCTAAAAAGAAAAGGAGGACTTGTGGCACCTTAGAGACTAACCAATTTATTAGAGCATAAGCTTTCGTGAGCTACAGCTCACTTCCTCAGATGCATATCGTGGAAACTGCAGCAGGCTTTATATATACACAGAGAATCTCTGTGTATATATAAAGCCTGCTGCAGTTTCCACGATATGCATCTGAGGAAGTGAGCTGTAGCTCACGAAAGCTTATGCTCTAATAAATTGGTTAGTCTCTAAGGTGCCACAAGTCCTCCTTTTCTTTTTGCGAATACAGACTAACACGGCTGTTACTCTGAAACCTATTGTGTTCTAGTAAATCAAATGTCCAAATAAATGAACATTTCCATCTTCTGTGCCAATTTATGGCTCATTGAGGCTATCAGTCCCCAAGTATCAGACTCCAACAGGTGCCACCTGCTGGTCAAACACAAGCCATGGAACTCGATGATACAGCTTTCAGCTACCGCCATCTTCAATGTAGATGTGCAGTCCTTGGATGCCATATGCCACGGTACACAATATTAACACAGGTGGAGGCCCAGGGGTCAAGTTGGAGTCTGATACTTGGGGACTGATAGCCTCAATGAGCCATAAATTGGCACAAAAGATGAATGCAAACTGATCCTTTCCCTACAAACTAGGTGCAATGCTCCTGGCAAATTGCCAATGACATCCTTTGCAGAGAGCGTCTATTGTGCTGTATAAACAACAAAACAGATTTTAAATAACACCAACAAAGGCAGATCTTTACTCCAAACAAGTCCTGTGTGACTAATGACACCAATTAGTAATATCTATAATACCTATCTGAACTATAATTGTTTATTCATGCAATTGCATGTTCTCAGAATTTATACAAGTCTTTCAAAAACATTATCTCAAAGGGATCAGCCAAAAAAGTAATTATATAAGTCAAGCGGAAAAAAAGAAAATATTTCTAATTACATTATATTGCACGTAATATATGGATTTTACTCCTTTTTATAATCATCCCAGATCATCTAATACAACTGAGTCTGAATGCACATTCTGGAATAGATTCTGATCCATCACACTGGGCACCACCCAATGCAATGAATGGGATAATAAGCAACTTTTAAGAACTAATTAATCAAAAGCTTCCGATAGTTATTAATTTTTCATTTTAATGCAGATTATAGATATAATTCACTCCCAGTATTAACAGGCCGGTTAAAAGATTTTATGTTTCAGTTTTAATATGAATAAAGGATGATCCTACTAAATTATGTCTATCTGAAGCTTTAAATCATTTCAGTTTGAGAAATGACTGAAAAATAGTTTAAGGAAACAAACACTTATAGGAATCTTCCTTAATTATGTGTAATTTATTACTTTGCTGTTATTTGCCCAAAAATAACTTTGTATTGCGAATTTACAAGTGAATAAAAATAGACTGAAACTAACCATAGCCTGCAGGAAATTGCCTCCATTTCAAATGAGACATTAAGTGAAATACATAAAGCACAGGCCAGGAGCGATAATATGGACAGCCGTGAATTAATTTTTCCTTGGCAATTTGTTCACGCTTAGCTATTTCCTGAAAGACAGATACACGTTCAACAGTAATGATAAAATATGTAAAAGAAGAAAAAACCTAAAATGAAAAAAGCAGCAAAGAAAAAAACACCATTTGCATATTAAAAACCCATAAAGTGAAGCAAATTTTGAGACTCATGACGTTTATTTTTAGGTAGGTTTTGTGACAGTAGAGCCAAAATACTAATCTTTAGTAATTACAACTTGAGAAATAGCTATTAGAATTTCTTTTTCCGAATTGTGAACTTCTTTAGAAAATGATTAAACACACTTGTGATTTTTTTAAATGGGGGTGGGAGGGAAACCTTACTCTAAGATCCTGTCTCTGCTGCATAAATCAAACTCAGAAGTCAATCTTGTCAGTCTCAACACGGAGGCACTGATCCTTTGAAGTATAAAGCTGCTGCTTACCAAATCAAAAACAGCTGATTTGTGAAGCAATGAAACAATGCCTTAAAAATGTGTTTCCACTTTGAGTTTAACTAGACTTGGGCCCCATTCACAATATGCTCATGTACTCTTTCTACAATATTTAACCACACCTCATTAACATGGCTTAACACCCAGATCTTGGAAACATGACTTTTTGTTATTTACAATACCCTAGGGTCACACCCATCACTTCCCAGGCTCCATCTAGCATTCCAAAGATTATACAATCTAAGAGGAGGAAGGGAACAGAACACACATTGTTATATTACAGAAAAAATACATACCTAAAAACTTTGCATAATGTATGGAATTTATCTTTCCAAATCTCTCCATTACTCACTCTACTTTTTAGCAGGTAACTTTTTCTTGTTTGTCAAAAAAGGAACCGCATAAAAATTACAGATAACCTGGATGACAAATAAAGAAAACCAACATGCTCCGTGGAACAGCTTGATCCTCCCCTTCAATTTAAAAATGCATCCCCTGTATCTTGGAAGTTCATCCATTGCTTGTGTGCAAGATGCTGTTTTCTTTGTTTAGATATAGAAAATAATAGCTATAGAGAGAGTTCCAGAGCTCTTCTTCCAAATGTTCACAGTTTGCCCCAAATCCACTTACTGGCTACTGAAGGTATCTATTCAGTCCCAAAGTCAGAATATCACCATTTATGTATTATTAATAGTAATATCACCAAAGAGCCTATTCCATCTTTTTTCTCATCTTCTGGCTTTAAGATTAAATTCGATAAGTTTATGGAGGAGATAGTATGATGGGATAACATGGTTTTGGTAATTAAATATTCATAAATAGGTCCAACGGCCTGTGATGGGCTATTAGATGGGGTGAGATACGAGTTACCCAGGAAAGAATTTTCTGTAGTATCTGGCTGATGAATCTTGCCCATATGCTCAGGGTTTAGCTGATCGCCATATTTGGGGTCGGGAAGGAATTTTCCTCCAGGGCAGATTGGAAGAGGCCCTGGAGGTTTTTCGCCTTCCTCTGTAGCATGGGGCACAGGTCACTTGCTGGAGGATTCTCTGCTCCTTGAAGTCTTTAAACTACGATTTGAAGACTTCAGGAGCACAGGTGTGAAGTTTTTTTTGTAGGAGTGGTGGGTGAAATTCTGTGGCCTGCGTTGTGCAGGAGGTCAGATTAGATGATCATAATGGTCCCTTCTGACCTAAATATCTATGAATCTATGAATCTGTTTTTAGGGATTAGAGTAATCCTCAACTGGAAGAGTCTGAACAAATGGAGCAGAAAATTTAAGATGAGACTCCTGAAGCTTACCAGTAGCCAGCTCCTGGGATTGATTTCCTGACTTCTTCTAAATTTAGGGATGCTTAACTGAACCTCTTGATCAGGCCTTAGCAAAGAACATCACCCAGGATCTCTCACGTACAGAAACATTCTAAAGTTGGCCTTAACCACACCAGAAAGGGTATTCACAGAGGATGTAGTAATCATGTTTCCAGCTGTCAAGCAAAGAGGTATTCACATCTATTACTTGCTGGGTGACATCATGATTTGAGCATCCTCAAGACTAAAAGTGGAACAAGACAACAGGCCAGACCTTTGGGCCTGATCCATCTTCTTTTACTACTCTAGGGAGAAAAATATGGCATAATACTGGTTTATATGGTCAGATGAAAATTCCACCAGTTTGAGGGAATCTTTAGGTGGTGTATAACTTGTGTAGCCATGTCGAGGCCATGCCCATCACAGCCCCAATACAGATGATGTGTTGGGGCATGTCCTGGGGAGCATAAGAATAGCCATTCTGCGTCAGATCAAAGGTCCACCTAACCCAGTATCCTGACTTCTGACAGTGGCCAATGCCAGGTAAGAGGGACATGGCTATAGTGCTGCTGTGTTTCAGTGATCCCTGGCTGCCACTATGGCCTTGCCATACTGTTATAGCCAGTCACAATTTACAGCAGCACTGTGATTGCTCTACATTATATGGTAGGCCAGACTAATCACCAGCTGGTCCCAGAATCTGAGGGCATTAGTGAGATAGAAAGAAGAGGGAGCATAAGAATGACATAGAGTTGCCTTTGTCTCTACCCTTAGCTTGTTCATTAAGGACAGCTTGCTTTGATCTGAGAATTAGGGCCACCATATTTGGAGTTCAGTGTTTTTATTCCCACAACTTTCAAGTAAACTACCAGAAAAGCCAGTTTACCTCAGTTCAGACCATACAGCAACTGGGGGCAGGAATGGAGAAGTCACAATAGACACCAAAATGCACAGGCCCAAGAAGAGAAATTTGGGACCCCAGTGCATTGTGTTTGCTGGGGCCTCACCCCTAGCATTTCACTTTATTTACACAGACATTAGAGATGTTTTGGGGGGTCCACCTGAGCTCAGGGCCCTGGCACAATTGTTCCACCTTCTCTCCTTCCTCCCTCTTCCTCTTCCCCTCAACCCCCCGCCCATCAATGGACACAGCTTTTTTCTCAGATGAGACTCAGGGAACTAATCAAGCAGACAGATTCAATGCCCCTCATCAAAGTGCTTTCAAGCCTTTTGGATTGCTGGTGTCCTGCATGGATCTGCTAACTTGGGCTAGGCTTGAAATGCAGCTCCTCCAACAGTTTCTAATGATCCTATATCCAAGCATATATGTAGATGAAGATAGATAGATACTCTACATCTATGTACATCTATGACCTGCACTACAAGATGGTCCCTTAAAATGTCAACTAACCTCCAGTGTGGGGGTCAGCCACAGACCATTTCAAAAAAGGACACCTGATCAGAGAAAAAGACAAAAAGATCTTCACCACAGATGCCAACTTATTTGTCAGAAGAGCTTACCGGTCACATCAAACTATACAGGGGTAACGATCACAGGAGGAGATGAACCAAAGTATAAATTTGCTGGAGCAGTTTGATGATGACTCACAATACCATGCCAATGGTCAACCAGTCCCAATAAGTAGCAACCCACCAGATTGACAATAAATGAGGGAGATGAAGGTCCTCGCTCCTTGGACAGACAGGAGAGGGAGTCAGGTATTGTTCCTGTGGAAACAGTAGCAAGACACTGCTTGGAGAAGTTGGTTCTGGATTTTCTGCCCCCTATATATCCTATCTGTCTCTTGAACAGTTCTTGTTGCACAGTGTGGTTGATGAGAAACCTTGGGAGGACTGTAAGTATTTTGATGGACCTTTTGCTGTTTGTACAGACTTTTCCATCAACCTATTTGATTGTGCATGGAAAGGGATGTATGTGGTAAACTGTAAACAGTTATAAAAGAGAATTTTCCAAGTGAACTACACATGAACTCTAGTAACTGCTGGTTCTTAACTCACCTGGAATCCATGGTGAGCAAACTTGATTTTCAATATGCTATTGCATTATTACTTGATATGTTGTAGAACAGCTCAGCTTTTATAAACATGTGAATAGTAGCCCACTAATAAAAGGTAATTCTTCCTGTTTAATTCAAATAATTCAATGCCTATCATTAGTCTTTTGTGGTTTTAGCCATTCTTTTGTACTGTCTTTCCCATATTTATAGCAGATTTCACAACTGGATACCTTATCTTCAATGGCAGTGTTCATGCTTGGCCAGAACAGGATTTCTCTGATCTGATGCTTCTCAGATGACCACAATGGATTATGCTTACAATATTTGATCTACGTGGCTCCTATTATATTATCATCTGCTGCTGTGCTTTTTGTTGTGTTGGAGGCCCTTGCTGAAGCGGCCAGGAGGATGAATGACTTTGAGGGTTTTCATTTCTTTACAGAAGTGGTAGCTATGTTTCCTCCCTGAGACCAACAGATCTGGTCCTTCCACCTGGGGCTGAAGAGCAGAGGAAAATACCCTTGCTGCTGAAGACAAGCACCAAAAGTAGAGGCCGCCTGACATGGCAGATGAGGCAGTGTAGCTTCCCCCTCTTCCCACCACTTCTCAACCTTAGAAGGTGTATAACTGAGCCCTCCATGTGCAAATACTCAAAAACCTGAAAACATACTTATGTTAGAGTATTTTCAAGTTAACCAAATGGCTAAATTAAATACATCATACTTAATTATACAACACTGAAGACATGAATGATAAAACTATTGCCTTAGAAGGGTTCTAAGACTCTAATAGTATCATAGTTTTACCTCTTTTATTCTCAAATAATCTGTGGAAGAAATTTTAAGAATTTCGCAGTTTTCTTCTGTAATGATGGACAGTAGGATGTGCGGCAGTTTTGGGGGGGCTGTTTCCAGAGTCCCAAAACAACTTCCTCTGATAAGCTTAAAAAAGAAAGGAAAAGTATCAGACTTTTTTCTCTGTGATCGGTAAAATGGGGGTAAAATGAAATGTAAAGGTTAATTTATGTGCAACCACTTAATTTTGAATATTTTTTATACCACTAACTGTTTCTGATTTAGTCACTGTTAATGTGTCTAAGTCTTGCTTCATATTACTTTCAGAAAGCATAGCCAAGATACAGTCATTGTCACCAACTGATACATTATGTAATAAACATGCAATCATGTGGCAGTTAGGGAAGGCAATAATACAGCAGAATAGTATGTTAATGAGGTTCAATTTGATTCACTGTTTTTTGTAAACACCCCTTGTAAAAAGGAAGCAATATTCCTAAGGATCAGCTGTCCTGTCTTATGAATATGTCTTCTGTTCAAAGAAGTCAGCTCAGGGAAGAATGTGGGAGACTGTCCAGGAAAGATGGACTAGCGTTAATGGGCCAGACTCTCAGATGATGTATATCAGCATAACTATGCCATTGTATACCAGTTGAGGATACTTCCCACTGTATTTGTGGTGTAGTTAAACTGAGAAAGCTCCATTACCATTTAAGTGATAAAATAGTCAACGACAAATATCTGTTGAAGTTATCCAGTGTGATAATTTATAGTAAAGAAGTGACGATTTAGTAATTAGCAGATCAGCAAGTAAGCAAAGCAACATCACAGGAATTTCTAAACTCACTGCAAGAGGCCAATTCTGTCTAGTGCCTGAATTATACTTAGAAGTAACATAACTCTGTATTTCCTTGGCATAACATTAAATGACTGAAAAGGGAAATGTACAAATTGATTTGAATCCACAAACAGCACCTGATCCTGCACCCACAACTCTAAGTTCTGCCGGAGCAGAGGCTGCTCAGAACCTTGCAGAAGCTCAGCACCAATAAGTAGAAGAGCCTTCATCTATCCTTATTAGATAAGGCAGGTAATGTATTTTTCCCTGCAAGTCGGCCTGTCAGAAATAATCCTTTTTAAATCCTAGTAAGCTTTGCTTTTGCAAACAATGGTTATAACATCTTAGTATAACAAAGATAACTTTTCTTTACATGTTTGTACAATAGTCTTCAAAGTGACTCGCTTTGAAGTGTTAATTAAATGGGGTACTAGGCCATCAAACATCTATAATTACAGTAAACTGAAAATTTACTGTCAGTGTTATTGCAATGCTGTGAAATAGATAAAATGGTCTTAGAAATATAGATTGTATTATTCAAAATCTTCTATTCTATTTTTACATTCAATAATAATGCTTTCGCAACAAATGGTTTTAGTAAACAATATTCTCATCACTGCCTTCTGTACTTTCAGTGCTATGTTCACACTAAACTGCAACACCTTAAATCATAAATATGTTGAGGCCTATAGACTCAGAAGCTTATAAACATTAGGATCCATGTCCACCAGAGCTGGGAGAATAATGAGAAACAAATTCCTCAGCGCATTCACTTGAGTATAAATATTAGCTCACTTTGACATGCTTGCATCCCTTTTGTGTTTGATTCCCACAAATGTCACAGCACTTTAGCTTGTGAAAAGCAAATTTCAAACTGGTATGTTTGAATATTTGTTCCAGAACAGGTACATTTTATGTGGGATGGGTTGCTGCTTGTTCAGGTAGCTGAGGGCCATGGTTAAGGCTACGTTTTAGTCATAGGTATTTTTAGTAAAAGTCATGGACAGGTCACGGGCAGTAAACAAAAATTCATAGCCCATGACCTGTCCATGACTTTTATGATATACCCCTAACTAAAACTTGGGCAGGGGGCTGCGGATGTTCTGGGTGGTGGTCCAGGGACTCTGTGGGTGCTGGGAGAGGTGGCCTGGGTGCCCACTGGTGCTGGGGGAGAGGAGGCAGGCAGCAGAGCGTGGCCTGGGACCCCCACTGGTGCAGCCCCTGAGCCAGCACTGGCCGCCGCAGACGTCACAGAGGTTAAGGAAAGTCACGGAATCTGTCACTTCTGTGACACACTCACAGCCTTAGCCACAGTTAACAAACTCCTCTCCAGAACCCCTGGCACAAAGGAAATAAAGGCTCTAATTCAAGTCAGTCCTGCTCCCCATTCAATTCAATAGGAAAACTCTCATTGACTTAAATGTTTCAGAAACAAGTTCTAAGTGACCTAGACAATGATGTGACTGGTCTGTTTGCAGCGAGGACTGTGAACACACACATGTTAACTTTGTATGGGTGTTATGAGAGAAAATTTAATATCTGTTCAATAAATCTTTCTTAATTGAAAAATCAATACGTTTTTCTAAGATTGATGTATTGGTGAGCCACAAAGGAAAAGGTCTCAACAATTTTTTAAATTCCCTACTTCTGTTTACCTCTCCCTAAATTTCTACTGTCCCTCCTCTGAAGAGATTCAAATCCCCAGTGGTTTCTTCAATCCCTCTCCTCAATTACAGGAGTTATATTTATCAAATAAAAAAGAACAATACCATGTGATTTATGTGACCAGTAAAAACTAACCGATACAGTAAAAACAACGAGGAATCATTGTGGCACCTTAGAGACTAGCACATTTATTTGAGAATAAGCTTTTGTGGACTATAACCCAATTCATCAGATGCATTTAGTTAGCCTATGATAAGGGCCAGTAGCTGGACTTTTACAACCCCTTGGCAGGCCACAATTTAGCTATGGTTATGAGAGTAACAATGTACACTCATTAAGCATTTCAGATGGTCAAACAAACCTTTAATTAACCTCTGAGCTGATGCTGTTTTTAGTCTTTAAGGTGCCACAAGGACTCCTCATTGTTTGTGCTGATACAGACTAACATGGCTACCCCTCTGAAACCTATACAGTGTAAGTTTGAATACTGACTATCAAATGCTTACCATAAATGATATGCAACCAAACCAAAGTCTAAAGTACTCACAAAAATAATAAAAAAACTGGGAATCACAATCTGCTAATGAGTAAAGAAAGAAGCTAAATTAATGGAATAAATTCTTAGTTGGAAATTATTTGCTCAGTTCTAACACTATCAGTGGTACAGATGCAGTACTTTGTTACCTGCCCTTCTTTCTACCTGACATACTTTCATATCATTCATAGAACTTCTAGTTGTCATACAGTTAGAATTACATTGCAGTAATGAAAGCACTCAAATTCTGTCACTATGATACAAACCCATATTTATTACCTAAGCAGTCTTTCAAAAGAATGACACAAAAGCACAATGTATCATTGTAACCCTGGGTGGATAGGTAGCAGATATTTTTCTGTAGCTCCACTTAACTATTTTACTTATGGCTCACTATACTGTACTTTGCAACTTTTCTCTGGCTTCCAAAAGTCAAGGCTTCAAAGCAGAGAATTGTATATTCAACTTTTTCCAGTGCAATACATCAACCATGCAGATTCTGGAATCTCCTAACAATATTAACATTTTCCATAAAAAAATCTGAATTTCCTCAGTTTGGTTTAAAGTCAGAGATTCTGAAGATTCAAGAGACCTTTCAAATATGAAAAATTCCTCATGCCCATGACCAAAAGAAGGAAAACTGCATCAGCTCCTGAAAAAGTCTAAAATAATGCAGAATCTATCTGCTGTTCTCAATAACCCTGTTATCAGCTGACACCTTCTTGCTAAAAAAAACCCTGAGATCCCCAGAAAAAAGATTATGAGAAACACCGGGGATAAGTAAAATTGGTCTTTTATGTACCAAAATTTGACATCAGCTCAGAGGTTAATTAAAGGTTTGTTTGACCATCTGAAGTACTTAATGAGTGTATATTGTTACTCATAACCACAGCTAAATTGTAAACATCCAGGTACTGACCATTATCATAGGCTAACTTGCTAATTCAAGGATGCAGCTTCAGTTGCTGTTTAGCATGTTAAAATTTATTTTCTGTTGTCACATGCCTATTTAATGGCTCAAGCTTCACTTGTATATTTAACACATAAATAATCATGGCCAGATCCTTGCAAGTTGGTGAGCATCTCCTCAAGACATTGAGGCCCAGCCCTTCAAAGGTTTTTATGTGCCTACCTCCCAAAATTTGGGGCTCCAGGCCTGAATGTCCTATATCTCAAAGAAGTCATGGAAGATTAGCGTGTTCAGCACTTCATAGGAGCCAACCACAAATGATTAATATTTTAGTACAAAAAAGTCATTTACTTACACTTGATTCTTACTAAGAGACTCCCTTTTCCTGGGGTTTGGCACACTCCCTCCCTTTCAGGGGACACAGCACTAATGCTGTTGGGTTTTGGCTGGAACAACAGTCATGCATGTACCCAATCCATACAGTCACTGACCCACTGGTCATCTGGCTAGCAGAGGTTCTTATGTGATCCTTGTTACCATAGTATGTGAGAATCTCAATGTTTAATGTATTTATCCTCACAACCTCTCTACGAAGTAGGAAAATACTGTTATCCCCAAAGGGAGAGCTTGACACAGATTCTTAAAGGCACAATTTCCATTGATTTCAAATACGTAAATACCTTTGAGGATCTGGGCACAAGTGACTTACCCAAAGCCATACAAGAAGTCTGTAGTGCAGCATGGAACTGAACCTGGTCTCCTGTTTTCCAGGCTAAGCACCAGGCCATCCTCCAATACCCTAACTCCTTCTCCTATACCATGTCTCTGAGCTGCTGCAGAGAGAGCTGTGACTACAGCATGTGGAAGTTGTGAATACCCCCCTGTATGGCCACTTTATGGCTTCCCCCTCATGGATCAGAGCCAGGGCACTTGGCATGATCTTGTGATAGAGGTGAGGGCAGGGCCTCCTTCGGTCCCCGTTTACCAGTTCTTAAAGTGTGGTAGGATTGCTGTATTCATCAGAGATATATACTTATGGACATATTAAGATTTCCTCATGTTCATGTTCCTGGTTGTTCCCTAATTAGGATTAGGATCTTTATTTTGATTTGCTGCTTTCAATAATCGTGTGTGGGGGGGGAGCAAATTAGCTGCTGTATATGAGGAGCAGCCAATGTTTTGGCCATGAGAACAGGTTTCCAAATGAATATTTTGGAAAAGACTATACTGTGACGGGTTTGGTCACAGAGATCCCCTTGGGACTGTCACCCGACGTGCTGAAATTACCTCTGAGCCCATGTTTGTTCCCTCAGGTATTAATCACTTACTCTGGGTTTATTAATAAACAAAAGTGATTTTATTCAGTATAAAAAGTGGAATTTAAGTGGTTTCAAGTAAGAACAGACACAACAAAGTAAGTCACAAAGAAAAATAAAGCAAAACCACGCAAGTCTAAGCCTAATACATTAAGAAACAGATTACAGATAATATCCCACCCTCCGAGATGTTCCAATAAGCTTCTTTCACAGACTAGACTCCTTCCTTTCCACTGATACAGTCCTTGTTAGTTCCAGCTGACCTCTCAGGTGGTAAGCAGGGGTCTTCTCATGACTGGCAGCCCTCTTTGTCCTGCTCCACCCACTTTTATAGCTTTGGCACACAGCGGGAATCTTTTGTCTGTGCTTGTCTGCACCCCCACCTCATCAATGGAAAGGTACAAGGATTAAAATGGATTCCAGTATCATGTGACATGGTCACATGTCACTGTAAGATCCCTAGTCTCCATTCCTCCTGGGTTGGCCCACACATACACAGGAAGGTTTGCAGATAAATAAACCATTTACAACCAATTGTCCTAGTCAATGGGAGACATCAAGATTGTGAACCACCATTAAGGGACCACACTTTGCACAATTACAATAGGACCTCAGAGTTATACAACATATTTCTAGATTCAGATACAAGAATGATAGATGCATACAAATAGGAGGAATATATTCAGTAGGTTATAACCTTTGTTATGATACCTTACAAGAGACCTCTTGCATAAAGCATATTCCAGTTACATCATATTCACACTCATAAGCATATTTCCATAAAACTTCCATATGAAGTGCAATGTCACACATACATGATGCAGTCTACAAAGAAACTTAAGTAGGCTAAAACTCCACAGTAAATAGCTGGAAGGATCTTTTCACTTCATCAAGGAAATGAGCTTTTTTATAGGAATAATAAAGGTCAGTCAATCTGATCTCTTTTCATTTTATTTCTCTTGCATGCTTGGAAGAGGAACGTTTTATAATGCTTCACATATGAACTAGTTAACTGACACTTCTGGTTTCACATCCTGAATGTGGGCCTGATTCTCCTTCCATTGTCTTTCACAGAGAAGGGTCAAGCCCTGTTAGAGCTGGTCAAACATTTTTGAACAAATTTTCCTTCAGAAAACGACCTGTTTCAGGAGCAAAAATTTCATAAACATTTTTAATATTTTTAAATTGTGTTTTTGTCTGTTTGATGAAAACCACAAAAAGTTTCACGTTTTAATTTTTTCTTGTTTTCTCCTTCTGACCCTTTCTTTCACCAGTACCACCATGGAAAGTGGTGGGGAGAGAAGAAAAAATGGGGGAGGGATGTGAAAAAAGTGAAATTTTTTCAACTGCTTTTTTTGGTAAAAAGAAATCCATGAAAATGTTCAAAATCTGTTCTGTTCAAAAATTCAAAATGTAACATTTCAGAAACTTTCAAAAATTGCCTTTTTTTTTTTCATTTTTGACCACTCTAGTGAACAGCTTCCTTGATTGGCATGTTGACAGCCTTTACAATTAATATTCCTGAAAAGTACTATTCCCCACTGGGAGAAGCTTACATATCCCACAAACTCCCAAAGGGAATCCTAGGCAAAATGCACTGTATCACAATGCGGTCTGCAATATTCCATTGTTGTAGAATTTCACAGACAAACCAAAACATTTTAGCCAAGTACATTATGATTCTGATCCTATCCCCATTTCAGGCAAGAGAAGAGCTCCACTGGCATCAGTGAGAGTAGTACCAGCTACAGCATACCATAATTAATTTATTTGGTTGGAGTTCCTCTGGAGCCCTTTTCCTCCTCTTCCTCAGCATAGTCATATTAAAACAGTCTGCTACTGGGGTGACTTCTTTAAAAAAAGCAGGACACACACCTATTGCTCCATGACAGCATTATCTTTTTAAGAAGTAGTAATTATGAGAAGGGAAAGCTTGTCATATGTGTTATCAAGTATACCATTTATTATTAAAAATACCATCAAACAGTAGTTAAATACAAACCTCAAATAAAATAATCTAATATCTGTGGCAAAGGAATTTGATTCAAAGTCTTCAAAGATTTAACAAAATATATTTGAAGAAAATGAACCACTCATTACTTATCAATGAAAACTTAAAGAATACCACCATTTTTATTGACACCCACTGCTATTCTTATATATGCATATATTAAATTTTTACTTTTTATCCACTAATAAATTGTATATATCATCTACTTTTTATATTTTAAAAGAGGGTTAAACAAATACGATGTAAAAGAAGTAGTAATTACACAAACCATTTACATTTTTAATGAATTTGCTTAACAGGAAAATGACAGATTGTTTCTTCAGGTAGTGGACAGGTTTGAGAAACTATCAAACAGATGTAGCGCAATGGCCATGAATTTTGTCTCTTGTTTTGATTCTTCTTTTTCTAAAATATCAGTAAAAATTATTGAATATTTGTCAGTGACGTTCTCCCCTTTTATTTTTATATCTTTATTAAAGGAAAATCAGTAAACAGATTTAATACATACCAATAAACTTCCCCTTTGTTATGACTTTTATAATTGAACTGTAGTAAAAAGATTAAATGTACACCAACAATTTAATATTTTTTAAAATTATTTTGTAAACAGCAGTAAATATGCTAAAGGCTCATTTCCAAATTCACTTTCATTGGCATGCTTCCCCATGTAAGCAGGAAAAAACTGCAAGGATTTTTTCAAGGTATGTGGTGATGCATGCCTCATTTTCAAGTGGAGTCTTAAGAACACATTTCAGCAAACTCTACACGGAGGCTTCAATAACAGGTATGTTGTTTGCTGAACTGGGGCCCAAGGGCCCTCTTTGTCTCCCCACACCCATCTGGAGTACATCAACTTGGCTCAGGGAATGCCCCTGAAGGAAGAATCCTCCCCTACAGGCTGTTCTACATCCATTCTCTTAACCCTAGTGATGTAGCTGCCCCCATGCTCATTGCACTTCACATCTGCTGGAAGCATTTCACTGATGTATCCACATGGTTGCGGCTCCACCGACCCCATCCCTACTCCTTCCCTTGTCCACCTCTACTTAGCTTGCCCAGGCCCCCTTCCCCAGCAGTGCAGGGGTAGACCCCCTCACCAAGGTAGGACACAGGGTTCCTTGCATTCTGCTCCCTACCATGCAGAATTCCACCAGTTTTACTGTCTACAGAGGACCTCCACCCCAGCAGGAGAGAGGCCAGAATTTGTTCCCAAGTGTTCAATAGCAAACTGATCACTCCTATACCCATTTGGTGGAATCTAAAAACAAACTAAGGTTATGTCTACACTACAGCCTATATATATATATATATATATATATATCTCATATATCGCTCAGAGGGGTGACACCCCCCTGAGCGACATAAGTTACACCAACATAAGCATTCGTGTGCATAGTGCTATGTCAGCGGGAAAGCTTCTCCTGTCGACATAGCTTATGTCACTTGCAGAGGTGTATTTTTTATGTCGACGGAAGAGCTCTTTCCCATCGGCACAGAGCATCTTTGCCAGATGTGCTGCTCTAGCACAGCTGTATTGGTACAGCTGCATCGCTGCAGCGCTGCACATATAGACATCCCCTTAATTTAAAAGAAAAAATGATGAAAAAGATATGGTATCTCCAAATACAGGCATGAGCAAATTTGTATATTTTTATCAATGTTTAGAATGCACAAAAAGTTATAAACTTTTAAAATTACCAGAGCTTATCCAAAGGCAGAACCACTCAATAATTTAATGTTCTAAGATCTGCTCTCCTACAGTTAATGGGTTTGTTGTCGGGTTTCATTGTTGTATTCAATATTGCCTGTGGCTAACAGATTTACAGTGCTTCCTGGAAATTATTTTCCTCCCCTTTCTTCCTAATGTGCCTTTATCTTATAGCATGCACATTTAGGCACCATGTAGCTGGAGAGTCTGTCCATCATTCAATTAATGTGCATAATAGAGCACAAAATACCACAAACAGAAATTGGAGAGTTCTTTAACATAAGTCTTATTGTATCCC
Source organism: Lepidochelys olivacea (assembly GCF_965140295.1). Taxonomy (NCBI): domain Eukaryota; kingdom Metazoa; phylum Chordata; order Testudines; family Cheloniidae; genus Lepidochelys; species Lepidochelys olivacea. The sequence continues at coordinate 48,711,762 of NC_140412.1, forward strand.
CGCATTCTCAAACACTGAGAAGGACTGGAATCACTTCTTCAGACTACTAGAAGCAGTGCTGCCATCATGTATAGAAATTATAAGCACATACACATACACGGAGTATATACATACACAAGTACACACACTCCCCCTTCAAAATCACTGTAGGTGAAGTGTACCCCCTACCTTTACACAAACCCTGAGTAGTTAGGCTCTGTGAAGGGAACTCTGAGGGTTCTAAGGGGCAGAAACCAATCTGCCCATCCCAGAGGCTGGTGGCGGGGCTATATTTCTGACCCTCCACAGCTGCTATGTCATAGAATACCTGTTCAGAGTGCCTCCAAGCCACCTATGTGGGCTCTTTAGCTACCGAATGCATCTGTGGCTCACCTGCAACGGCTCCATCCATTGCAGACACATCAGAGATGGTACTAGTTGCCCCTCCATAGTACTCCCTCAGGGAACAGATGGGCAGGATCCCCTGGGAGAATAACATGAGCGGGAAAGGAGTCCAGGAGAGATGGCTGTATTTTAAAGAATCCTTATTGAGGTTACAGGGACAAACCATCCTGATGTGTAGAAAGAACAGTAAATATGGCAGGCGACCAGCTTGGCTTAACAGTGAAATCCTTGCTGATCTTAAACACAAAAAAGAAGCTTACAAGAAGTTGTAGACTGGACCAATGACCAGGGAAGAGTATAAAAATATTGCTCGGGGATGCAGGAGTGAAATCAGGAAAGCCAAATCACACCTGGAGTTGCGGCTAGCAAGAGATGTTAAGAGTAACAAGAAGGGTTTCTTCAGGTATGTTAGCAACAAGAAGGTAGTCAAGGTAAGTGTGGGCCCCTTACTCAATGAGGGAGGCAACCTACTGACAGGGGATGTGGAAAAAGCTAATGTACTCAATGCTTTTTTTGCCTCTGTCTTCATGAACAAAGGTCAGCTCCCAGACTACTGCACTGGACAGCACAGCATGGCGAGGAGGTGACCAGCCCTCTGTGGAGAAAGAACTGGTTCAGGACTATTTAGAAAAGCTGGACAAGCACAAGGCCATGGGGCTGGATGTGCTACATCCAAGAGTGCTAAACGAGTTGGCGAATGTGATTGCAGAGCCATTGGCCATTATCTTTGAAAACTCATGGCGATCGAGAGAGGTCCCGGACGACTGGAAAAAGGCTAATGTAGTGCCCATCTTTAAAAAAGGGAAGGAGGAGGATCCTGGGAACTACAGGCCAGTCAGCTTCACCTCAGTCCTTGGAAAAATCATGGAGCAGGTCCTCAAGAAATCAATTCTGAAACACTTAGAGGAGAGGAAAGTGATCAGGAACAGTCAGCATGGATTCACCAAGGGCAAGTCATGCCTGACTAATCTAATTGCCTTCTATGATGAGATAACTGGCCCTGTGGATGAGGGGAAAGTGGTGGACGTGTTGTTCCTTGACTTTAGCAAAGCTTTTGACACGGTCTCCAACAGTATTCTTGTCAGCAAGTTAAAGAAGTATGGGCTGGATGAATGCACTATCAGGTGGGTAGAAAGTTGGCTAGACTGTCGGGCTCAACGGGTAGTGATCAATGGCTCCATGTCTAGCTGGCAGCCGGTATCAAGTGGAGTGCCCCAAGGGTCGGTCCTGGGGCCGGTTATGTTCAATATCTTCATAAATGATCTGGAGGATGGTGTGGATTGCACCCTCAGCAAGTTTGCAGATGACACTAAACTGGGAGGAGAGGTAGATACGCTGGAGGGTAGGGATAGGATACAGAGCGCCCTAGACAAATTAGAGGATTGGGCCAAAAGAAATCTGATGAGGTTCAACAAGGACAAGTGCAGAGTCTTGCACTTAGAACGGAAGAATCCCATACACCGCTACAGACTAGGGACCGAATGGCTTGGCAGCAGTTCTGCAGAAAAGGACCTAGGGGTTACAGTGGAAGAGAAGCTGGACATGAGTCAACAGTGTGCCCTTGTTGCCAAGCAGGCCAATGGCATTTTGGGATGTATAAGTAGGGGCATTGCCAGCAGATCAAGGGACGTGACCGTTCCCCTCTATTCGACATTGGTGAGGCCTCATCTGGAGTACAGTGTCCAGTTTTGGGCCCCACACTACAAGAAGGATGTGGAAAAATTGGAAAGCTTCCAGCGGAGGGCAACAAAAAGGATAAGGGGACTGGAACACATGACTTATGAGGAGAGGCTGAGGGAACTGGGATTGTTTAGTCTGCAGAAGAGAAGAATGAGGGGGGATTTGATAGCTGCTTTCAACTACCTGAAAGGGGGTTCCAAAGAGGATGGATCTAGACTGTTCTCAGTGGTAGCAGATGACAGAACAAGGAGTAATCGTCTCAAGTTGCAGTGGGGGAGGTTTAGGTTGGATATTAGGAAAAACTTTTTCACTAGGAGGGTGGTGAAACACTGGGCAGTGTTACCTAGGGAGGTTGTGGAATCTCCTTCCTTTGAGGTTTTTAAGGTCAGCCTGGATAAAGCCCTGGCTGGGATGATTTAGTTGGGGATTGGACCTGCTTTGAGCAGCGGTTTGGACTAGATGTCCTCCTGAGCTCCCTTCCAACCCTGATATTCTATGATTCTATGTGGAACAAAGCAGACAAAGGAACCCAACTGCTCCACCCAGAACCTATGCATAGAGCCATACTGGAGGTTTGATGGTGCAGTCTTGTGTGAATCCTTCAAGTTAGGATGAATGTGCCCCTTATGATGTGGAAACAGTTTTCCAGTTATTCAGCAGGTGCAAACATGATATTTGGCCCAATGCCATAACACAGATGGGGTTTCAATTTACTGTTTATCTTGGCTCATGTATTAAAATTATGTCCTCAATGGCCCCTCATTCACTTTAATTTTATTCAAGTTGATGATAAGCCTATAATGTGTTGCTGAAATTACAAATCTATCCATGATATATATGTGAGTTACTAGTGCTGAGTGTGCAGATATTAGAAAGAAGAAATTAATGGCTGGATTCCTCAATAATTTTGCTCGAAGCTTATAACCTGCTAAGACTGAAGATCTTAAAAGATATATTCAGTTTAACACAGACATATGCAAGTCCAGACTTTGTGGCATCATTTTCTAACATTACAGGAAAGAACCAGCCAAAGGTCTGTCCTTGCTTGGCACTATCAGAAATGTTGAATATTACAAATGTAAAACTCTAGCTGTTCAATAACTAGCTTTCCCTTGTGACTTCAGGAGTGTGAAATTTACTTTGTTGCCTGTAAAAATCAGAACCCTGATATTAAAAACTCACAGCTGGAAATGAACTTCAATACCAATGTCAGTTTCAAACAGAACATTCCAAGTATTAGTTAAGTATGGTTCAACCATTCATCCCAAAATATCCCAACCAGTATCCCAAATATCCCAACCAGTATCCCAAAATACTGATGCAAAGTGTCAGAGAAATAAGATCAATTTACATATATCTAATCATTTGATGTGTGTTGCATTTGAATATGAAGTAGCGTTTTTGACACTAATTAAAAATTGTGCCATATGGGCAATAACAAAAACCTGTCGTTTAAACAGACACAATCCCAAGAACAATCTGCATTTCATTATCAGTTAGCATTTTTGCAGATAAAATAGCAAAATGTGGAGCTTTCTTATTTATGAATGATATTTCTATATAAATAGAGCTTATTATTAATCACGGCACTTGTTCAAAACTGTTCATAAGACAAAAGCATCTGAAAGTGATTATGGCTTACAATACGCAGGCGGTTGTGTATTCAGAGTGACTTCCATATGGTATATTTATTATTTTTATTCTTCATAAACCTATTTACATTTCAGTTGCTTTTCCATAGTGGTTTTCTAGTCACATTTTCATTATTGATGATGTTTTTGTTGAAAGATGGATTTGCTTTTTCCCAGTTCATCGTCTTTTCCTACTGGGGACCCAATCCACTGAGATTTCAAGTTCCCTCAACTACCAGCAATGTGGGAACATAACTCCAATTTGATGTGTGAAGTCAACAGGAACTGAGGCATTCGGCAGCCCACAGGATCAGATCTTAAACTTTCAGTGAAGTAATAAAGCCAAGTTAGTGATTTCATGCTCATTTTTATGACAGATTTTGACACAGAATTCCTATTTCTCTGTAGGATAAGGAGGCTGGGAGGAAAGAGTTCTTATTCAGACATGAATGTCTTAAATAATAGCTAAAGGAATACTGAAAATGACAAAGCAAAGAAATTTTTTGTATAAATGTTCTCTTCTTTAAAGTGTATTTCTGCATAAAGGTTCTATTAGTACTTATATTATAAACATCTATTTTTAGGAGGTCATAACTTGGTTGGAAGTATTTGCTTCAGGCTGAAACACCGAAGACACGATATTCCCAATGTAGGGACTTTTCCCCCCTTAACATTAAAAGCACCAGAAAAAAACATTCTGCTCTTTTTAAGCTATAAGGAGGAATGTGAAGAAACAGAAATTCATCAGTTTTGGATCCCATATTCTAGTTCTATTGCTTTTCTTAATCTTAGAATTTGCATGCCCACAGTCAATAGGAACCACAATAACTATAGAGAATAAAACTATCCAAACCCTTGAATAATAAAACCTAATGCCTTTTTCTTAATTCATAATGTACCTAAAACTCAGGCCAGGTTTCACTGAAAGTTTCACCATGCATACCTGGGCCAGGTTTAACATGCGAAGCCTTCCTCCCCATCAGTGCTGCAGATTGATTTATGTGTTGTTGTTTTTTTAAACAGGAAACATGAAAAATTCATAAGAGAGGAGGGAGGATCTTGTGGTTAAGGCACTAGACTTCACCTCACAAGATCAAGGGTCAATTCCAGGCTCTGCTATTGAGTTTCTGGGCAAACCATGCACTCTTTCTCTGCCTCAGACTCAGTTCTCAGAAATGGATAATAATAATACATCCTTCCTCCCACCTTTTGTCTGTCTCATCTATATAGACTGTAAGATGATCAGGGTAGGGGCTGCCTCACACTGTGTTTGTACAGCACCTAGCACAATAGGACCCCAAACTAATTTGTGGTCTCAGGTGATACTGTAATATAAATAAATACTCAACAATGAACTTACTGGCTTGGCCCAGTTTTGCTTTTGAGCAAAGCTCGAGAAATTTCTTTTGCATCATTTTGAATATCTGCAGGATATTTTGTTCCTCTCACAGATCCAACACCCCTTAGAAATGCATACAGGAATTAACATTTCTAAATATATAAATAACCTGTCATAAATATAAAGGGAAGGGTAACCACTACAGTGCTATAAAATCCCTCCTGGCCAGAGGCAAAACTCTTTTACCTGTAAAGGGTTAAAAAGCTAAGATAACCTCACTGGTACCTGACCAAAATGATCAATGAGGAGACAAGATACTTTCAAAGCTGGAGCGGGGGGAGGGGGAGGGGCAAAGGGTCTGTCTGTCTGTGTGATGCTTTTGCCGGGAACAGATCAGGAATGCAGCCTCACAACCCCTGTTAGTTAGTAAGTAATCTAGCTAGAAATGTGTTCGATTTCCTTTTGTTTAATGGCTGGTAAAATAAGCTGTGCTGAATGGAATGTATATTCCTGGTTTTGTGTCTTTTTGTAACTTAAGATTTTGCCTAGAGGGATTCTCTATGTTTTGAATCTGATTACCCTGTAAGGTATTTACCAGCCTGATTTTACAGAGGTGATTCTTTTACCTTTTCTTTAATTAAAATTGTTCTTTTAAGAACCTGATTGCTTTTTCACTGTTCTTAAGATCCAAGGGTTTGGGTCTGTGTTCACCTGTACAAATTGGTGAGGATTCTTATCAAGCCTTCCCCAGGAAAGGGGGTGTAAGGCTTGGGGGTATATTTTGGGGGAAGACGTCTCCAAGCGGGCTCTTTCCCTGGTCTTTGTGTACGAGGCTTGGTGGTGGCAGCATACGGTTCAAGGACAAGGCAAAGTTTGTACATTGGGGAAGTTTTTAACCTAAGCTGGTAAGAATAAGCTTAGGGGGGTTTTCATGCAGGTCCCCACATCTGTACCTTAGAGTTCAGAGTGGGGAAGGAACCTTGACAATAGGGTATAAAAGATACTCTACCTGAAACCTTCTATATGAAGGATGCCTCTGTGACAATAGCAGACCAGACACCAGCTCCTGCCAAGGTTCCCACGTCTCATATGGATACTAACAGGTACACAGCTGGAATCTGTCTGGCTTGCTTGTGGGTTAATATTGATAAAATAGGTATTAGAATTATAAGAAAGTGGTTAGTGTTTAGACTCCATTGAATGCTTATGAGTTTCTGCATGAATTAATCCTACTTATCTGTGTCCCATATTGCAATGTAATATTTGAGCAGTAGTATTGTGACTGTATGAAAGGCCATACAGGAGAGGGACATTAATTTGCATGAAGAGAAACTCTTCTACAAAAATCATTACATCCCTTCCCAAAGAGGAGCTCCATTGATACAGACTGTGGGTGGATCTTACAACTGGAAACTCCCTACATCCGACTGAGAAATCATCAGCAAAAAGACTACAACTCTTGTTGTTGTTCTGCTCTCCTCCCCATGAAGATGAGTCATGCAGGTGGACTCCCATCAGCTGAGTTTGCAGCTCAGAGGAAATGGTAGGACAGGAATAAAAAATCCAAACAAAAGGAACTAGGTATCTCTATGCTTCTTGGCCTTTGGGTGGGGTTGGGGGTGATGGAATGCACCCCGGTATTCACACCCTGCACACTATTGTAATAATCTTTGTTCAAGGCATGCCTTGCAAAGTATCATTTGAAAACCCGTAACCTGCTTATTAATAATATGATGGTAAAATGCAGGTAGCAACATTATGTGTAAAGTTATGAACCTGAGCTGAAATCAGGACTGGAATGGGTTTCTTCTGTAAGTCTGGGGAATGGCTAAACCAGTTTCTCAAAGACAAAAGGCAAGCTGATGCCCCAGCCAGGTGTCAACAAAGCTGATGGACCATCACCTATCAAGTGGCCATTCTTTAGCAAGAAAGGGGGGTATGGGAAAAGAGATCTGTGTCTTAGCAAAGAAACAGCATGAGGTCTCCTTCCTCCACCAGACCCTGTCTCAGTTCTTAACTGAAAATGCTTTTCAAAGAGGGACTAAAGCTATAAAAAGAAGTGGTGGACTCCCACACCTCTCTCTCTCTCTCCCTGCCCATCTCATTCTTTGCACCTGAGAAGACAAAGGAAACAGCCATTGGACTCTGGGGGAGGGAGTCCTGACCTGAGAGTTTGGTCAGGACCCTGTCCCCCTCTCTGAAAGTCAGGCCACACATGTTTCATGTATGTCTACATTGGAGCTGGAAGTTGTAAACTCAGCCCAAGGAGACATACCTGTGGTACCTCTGATTTAGCTAGTGTGCTAAAAATAGAAGCGTAGTCACAATGATGCCTCAGTACAATCCCACCTGAGACCATAGGTAAGTACATGAGGTGGCTATCCCCTCCCACCACTCATGGCACCATGGTTACGCTTCTATTTTTAGTATGTTAACTCGATCACAGCTAGAGTGGGTATACCACTTTGAGCTAGAATTCACACCTTCCAGCTCCAGTGCAGTCATACCCTAAGCCTGGATACCCAGAATTCAGTGTAATCAAAGCTAGAGTCAACTTTGGGTCAGAACCTATGTGTGTCTCCGTTTCCCAATCTGTAAAATGGAGGGAATACTGTACATACCTCAGAGGAATGTTGTGAGACTAATTCCATTAAAACATGAAAAGGCTTCATGGTCCTATCTTGAAAGGTGCTATAGAGGCAAAAGTTATTGTTATCAAATGTTTTAATATCTCTGTTAAACATTAGGGCCATGTTTTGTAGCATCAGTTTGTATGCATTCAAAGTTGAGAAAGAATATCCTCCCCTGTGCTTTAATATACTGCATAACACCCTGTAGCTGGACGCTTAAGTTACAGCTAAGAAAAACAAGCTTCCATGACAGCCATCTCCAACATTTTTGAAGCTGACTGTCAAAGAGAAACTCAATTAGTACCTTGAAAGCACAGACAGGCATTAAGTGTATATCAAAAGGTTTCTAAGAGGAGATAAGCTTCTTTATAACTTTTATACATGTATGATGTCCTTCTTTAAAAGGGATGCATCTTGCAAGCATAAATCTGTAGCAAGGAAAGCAAATACTAGATGAAGTCTGTTGCTGAAACTAGTACTCTAAAATTATTTCAGCAAAGTACTTACCAGAAGCAATGGCTTTATTTAATAGAGGCCTGACAACGAAACCATTTTTATACATAATTATGTTGGTTTTGTGAACCATATAAATCTGGGAGTCTAGCTTATGAATAATAAGGAAACTTTAGAACAAATTGTCTTTCTCCTGCTGTTCATAAACTCCTGACAGCAACAGTTCCTTTACTCAGAAGTCAAATGGCCATACTAATGAATAGGGCACTAAATAATTTCTTTCTTCTTGATAAGTTACTCTGGGTGAAAGTACACTGAAATGGAAAGACCTGTGCCAAAACAGACTGAGAACAAACACTCCTATCATGATCAGTGGGAAGCTACCACATTCTCCATGGTCCACATCACACTTTTGTTTCAGATTTATGTTGGGATGTTATGTAAGTTTCTGATCCAGTAGTCAAATGAAGTTTCTTGTTAGTAAACAGTGACAATCCTGAGGGTCCATGCATAAAATGCACTGCCTAAAGGATAAGCAATGATTCCTCATTTAAATAATTAACAAAGTACAATTGTTGGATTGGGTGAGTGGCATGATACTTTACTTACTGTGACACAAAGGCCAGGACTGTCACCAAACACATTAAAGGGGTCTTTTCCTAAGATTCTGAGAAAACAGTTGGCACACCTCTGGCAATCTGTCAGAAAGATTCAGTTTAGAGTGGACAGAATAAGGGAGAATTGATCTTGCCTCCCTGCCATTCTGCACAAGGTCAGTAATTTTATTCTAGTGGGATGACATAAGGAATTCTCAATTATCTCTTTTTGCAAGGCATTAACTCTAGATCCTGAAGGCATTTGGAATTTATTCATCGTTTGTTTTGATGTGACAAGAGAGGTGAGAGACAATACACTTAAAATGTCTGAAAGGTAAGCCTAACAGCCTCAATCCCAGTCGGTTGTTGTACACTTCTTGTAAGTGATTGTACGTGACAAGACCATCCACACAAAATCAAATAACTTCCCCAAACCTCTAAGTGCCAATCTGAATTATTCAACCTATACAGCAGGAAGGAAAGGCGATTCCAATTTTCTCACAAGTAATTTTCACATTATTCCCACAAGACTGACAGTATAACTGCAGTATAATTAACTCAGTTTACCTTCCATGGTCATGCATACAATTATAGCAATACCAAATACTGCTGTACTAAAAGATCTATCACTTTTTTCTTTTACGAACCTCTAGATTTGAAAATTTAAATACCTCATTGCTTTAACTCACATACAAGCACACTGAACAACTGGTAGGCAATCTGGTTAACTGGTCACTTGGGAAGAACATTTCATAAAACAAATTTGCCCTAAACCAGCTAGCTCCTTTATGTGAAACAGCTAGAAAAGAGAGGTTAAACTTTCACATGTAATTGCATGGTTTATATAACTTGGAGTAACAAATAATTCATTAAAAAGGGAATTGTGCAGAAATTTAGGGTAAAAATTTCAAAAGCCCCTAAATCCCCTTGAAAATCTATGGCACTTAGACATCTAAGTTCTTCAAGCACTTTTGAAAAAGTTCCCCTCAGCATACTATGTGGAAGATTAAACAATTTTGTTACTTGGTGAAACAAATAGAAAAACATTTTATCTCAAAATTATATTTTAATGAAAAAGCAAGACTATGCCACAAGACACACAAAAGAGATAACAGGTAAACTTACAACTTGTAATCAAAATGAATTACTTGAATTGTCAGCTGTCTCAAAAAAATCTTCAAATGGAGCACCTGCCAACACAGTGTATATATAGCTGGGGCCTCAAACACGCTGAGCACTCTCAGCTTTCTTTGACTTAAACTGGCATGTCAGTGATCAATACCTCTGAAAATGAAGCCCTTAGCTCCTAATGACATGGACACTTTGCGAGAGCACAGAACCATTTGAAACTGAGATATGGAGATGTGAATATCAGCTGATGTATAGAATAAGATATGTTCAAACATCAAAAATTCTGCGACTCACGTAAGTATTCATTGTCCAGCTGTACTGAAAGAAGGACAGGAGACACTGGATGTGGTATTAATCAGACCGTAATTTTATTATTAGATGTCTGGGACTACCTGGCAGTGCAGGTAACCTCATCTTCATTCCATAATTAACCAGAGGGCTTCCACCAGCTCCCCCTCTTTTTCCATCCAGGTCCCCCTAGCCAATCCATTGCTGGGAATTAAGGTTTGCACAGGCAAACTAAAATCTGGCATTTTATAACTTCAAGGGCTTGACTTTAAAACCTAAACAACTTTATTTTCAGGTATTTTTTTGTATGTAATAGATAGTATATTGGAGCCCTCGTCAAAAATACTCTGACATTGCAGCTAGCAATACATGTTGGCATTGTTATACTAAGGAACTCTCCCACCTGGGAAAGTCCTAAGTTTAAATAGTTTGACAGAAAGTCCATCATCTGGAATAATGCAACTGTAGTCTTAGATCGACCACTGAACCCTAATCATTTTATTCTGGGAGAATTGTCTATTCACCATGACATTATAACCAACGAAGTCAAAGAAATGAGTTTTGTGTGCTTTGCTGATGGTAAAGAAATGAATATTTATGAAACAGAAATCAGCCAGGATATCAGTCAGTGACCGGAAATTAGTGACCTATCTGCAATAGAAAAATATCTTTCAAAATACTGGATAATATTGGTACTCTCAGTAACTTCTGAATTAATTTCAGAAGTGTGTATAAGTGTGTATTTGCTAGTGCATGTATGTGTACCATCCTACGTACAGTTCAATCTTGTTTATCCAATGATCTAAGGGGACAGCCTATCCCTTTGGGTACTCAACATCTGGACCAACCAGGGGTTTACTGCTCCACAGACTATGAAATCTATGCTTCAGGAGCCAAGAGAGTACTGTCTGGCTTCCTCAAGGCCAGCCAGCTAAGAAACAGCCAGCAAGTCTATGGGTTTAAATGCAGGTGTGTGTGTTTTGTTTTATTTTTGTAGGGCAAGGGGGTTTTGTTTTTGTGTTTGGGGTTTTTTTACACATAGGGAAAATTTGATGTGCTGAAACCCTTAAGCGTTTATGAGGTTCAGGGCACACACCTTTCTTTACAGAGTCTTGATGCACTGAAACTTATGAGAGACTAAACTTTTCTGTGAATAAACATTATCCATCCAGCTTCCCTGTGTCCAATAGGCTTAGCAGAGTACAGTAGTCAAAGAGCCCTTGTCTTCCTGTGTTCTGCTGTATTTATCTGCTTTGGAAAAGCTGACCAGCAGTCTTTACAGATCTGAAGCTTACTTGTCTGAAAACACCTTGTTATTTGAAACAGATAAGGGACATGAACCTGATTCAGATAAATTCAGGTAAATGACAGTTTATATAAAGTGATGTTTATGTAAGTAAGGGTGTGCTGAACTCTTTCTCTTTGTATGTGTTTATATACATACATAATTATAGTGGTACATAATATTTACTTATATAAAATGCATGGCACTTTATAGACAATTAAAAAGACCACTCCCTGCCCCAAAGAAAAGAGCTTAAAGGTAAGTTGAGCAGAGTACATCAAAGGATAACAAAGGGAAGGAGCTATGTTATGTACCTGTAGAACTGACAAAATTCCTTCTTGTATCAATATAAACAACCTAACTAGCTTTCTCTATACTGTTAATTACTTTAATAGAGCATCTGTATCATAGCTTACCATTGTTCGGCCTGAAAAACCAAACATAGTATCTTGACTAGCAGTTGACATTACTACACATAATGAATCAAAGTCTTCTCCAAGCATTCTTTTGTAACATCTTGCTTGAGGTCTAGCAGAGCCTTTCAATATGGCATAGAAACCTTGATTTCCAACAACTGAAATTAAAAACAAAACAAGACTTTCATTTCTCAGTTTATTATAGATTGTTTAACACATATACTGGGATCTCTTCATTTTAACATGATCGTTGTATTGTTTGCAATAATAATAAAATCCCTAGACATTATTTACAAAAACATACAAAGAAACATAATTCAAACTTAGAAAAATATCTACAATATGAATATCCATAACCTGTATGTGGTTTGCAAAAGAACTAATATTCTCTCATTTAAAAAAGAAACCGAACACACACAAAAAAAATCAAACAAGAAGTAGTAAAGTGCATAGAGTGGTCTATGAGGGAAAGGTTAAGAAACCTACACAGTATAGTACTGTGCCACTGGTATTTTACAGCTATCTAAGAATAACTGCTCCATCTGTTTTTGACAGGTAGTCACAGCATCCCAGACAGTAGAACATTCTAATCAAGCAATAGGGCTACTTCTTATTTAAGGACTGATATTCTTATTTAAGTCAGGTAGCATACCGCAGCAGCTCTGCATCATAATGCTGGGAATCGCTGCAGATATATTATTTGAATCCTGATTATGTTTAAATGCTTGTTTTTATTGAGGTTCTAAACTAAGTGTTTTATTGCACTGACAAGCAGTCTCCCTTAATGCAATCTAAGAGCAAAAACTTTGGGGGCTGAAATATTTGGAATATTTAACACTTTACATAAAAATTTTAAATCAAAAGTATTTTAAATGTAATTTATTACCATTTGTAACTTTAGGAAATGCACCTATCAGACTTCTCGAAGTGCAGGTACAAAGCATACTTTAAACAATTAAACAATCTCAATTTAGTCCAATGTAAGTTAAAGGACTCCAGTTGGGTCAAAGCATAAAGCTAAGGTAGGCACCCAGTTCCCACATTTAGGGATTCCTATCAGCAGCCGGATGTCTAAATACCATTTTAACTGCCTATGTGACAGTTTGAAGGACTAAATGCAGATGCTTACAGATATTATGGAGTACACAGAAAGCTGCAATGACTTTAGGGTTTCACAGGCATTTAGGTTGTGCCATTTCACTATTAGGCTTCTCCGTTTCTACTTCTGTATCCCAAAAGCACACACAACAATCATTTTGGGACCACTGAAGCAGAAGATGAAGCATTGTTTGCCAGCACCATAGTCTGTGTACGGCTTTATCAGCCAATGCGGCAAAGAGTAGGTTAGGTCCCCATTAATCACAGTTGGTAGAGAAACACCACTAGTGTTCCTGTTAGGTTGAGACAGTACTGTTCCTTTCCCACCTGTCTCTTCTTGTACTTGCTGTAATTTTTTAATTTAATTTTCTTGCATCACAAACTTTGCTTACTCTTATCCACAGATGGAGCAGCTCTCATCTGAGTAGTTTTGTGGGGCAAGAAAGAAAAGAGGGGGCTAAGTCATCCACAGATGTCCCTGCCACTCACTGCCAGTTCAGACAACCACAAAGTTGTCCCACCAGGGGAAAAAGCTTTTCTTGCTCCGTAGTCTGTCCTCCTCATAGTTCTGTTTGGCAACGTAAATGAACAAAAATTTGCCTCTGCATCTTTTCTGAAGCAAACCTCAGAGAGCGGTTATTCCATGTTTTGTGTCACGTCAAGCACCAAATTCCAGAAGCTGAAGGACGCAGTAAGAGAAAGAAACAGAAAGACCTCTCTGACTGAAAACAGTCACGATGACCCCTGAAACAGAGGACTTTTAGTTTTTCTAACAAGAATCCCCAAAATCTTAAATGGAACAGTGGGCTCTTTAAAACTTCCCATGGTCCTTAGCCACTGTCAATACTCTATGAAATAGCTGAGCAGCATGTCCCAGAAGGCACTCACTAAAACATAGTTAAGCAATTTGCTAAGTTCAGAGAGAAAACATGACTGATGGCAGAAAAGCTGCTGTGTGAACACAAATCATGCTGTATTACTTGTAACCAATTAAGCTGACCGTGCCTCTTTGGATATGTCATCATAGTTCTAGCTGTAATGCAGATTAGTCCCACCAGCACTCATTGTCAAGAAACGTGTTTTGCAATCAGTCCTCAATAACCTTTGTTCAGTTCCATCCATTACACTAATTCAGCCCCCGTGCACCACAATTTTTCACCCTCTTTGGTGTTGACATTCTTAAAATATTTGTAGATGATTCAGTTCATTTAATCTTGCCTCATAAATCAATCCCACAACCTCTTAATCATTTCTGTTGTTTTTCTCCAAATTCCCTTTAATTTGTGAGCATCTCTGTGACACGAAGATGCCCATATTTCTATGCAGTATTCTAGATAATGCCTGAAAGGCAACACCCTGTCCTGAGACATGAAGTGACTGCATTAACAGCCCAACATTGTATTACCATATCCTGCTGCAAGCTCATATTCAGTTACTTGACCACTACCACCTCATAAGACTCTTTTGGTATTATTGCTTTTCCAGTGTCTCCGTCCCGTATGGATACCTTTGTTTTCAAGTATTTTTGACCAGAGGTAATAATATAGTATATTTCTAGTGCCAAACCTCATTTTGTTATACATTTCTAAATTCTCAAAGGCCTTCTCTTGATGAGTGCCTCCAACACCTCTTAATTTTCTATCTGAAAATATAAGGCCAGATTTTGCCACCTTTATGTTGAATTCATTGGGACTACTCACATGCTTAAAGTTATGTATATGCATGAGTCTATCCAGGATCAGAGCCTAACTCCACAAGCAGTCCCACTGAAACCAAGGGAAACCCTAATCACAAAGTAACAATTGCAAACCCTTTGGTGAAAGGGCCATCGAGAGATCTCTCTTCATGTATGTGCAAAGCACACACCCAAATTTGAAAAATAATATGTCTATATTCCTTACAATACATAGAATTACCAAACACGAAAATCAAAGGTAAACTTTTGGGGGGTCATTATTTTCTTTTGCCCATCTACTCAGTAAGTGGCATATAACCTCACAACTGCTATTTTTATAAGTATGATTAATGCAGAACAGTAGATAAGATATTACAAAAAAGTGTAACAAAATAGTCAATTAAAACACAATAGTTGTGAACCCTTAGAAAGGTAACAGGTCTGTTAGCAATAAATTAACAGGTCTTTTGGGCTTTATCTCGCACCCACTGATGTCAATGGGAGATGTGTCATTGATTTAATGTATGCAGTTCAATGTATGCATGTCCCTTGATATATGTTAAAGTTCTCTGATAGAAATCAGAAAATGTTGCACCTTTAGCACTTCCAAAAAGACACCAGGAAAGCAAATTAGTGTAGAAACCCTTGTTATAGAATTTGTTCGTGTGTAAGAAAAAAGTATGGTTTTCCTGAACTGTTCTCTGGAAGATAATCTTCTGAGATTAAAAACATGTCTGGCATGTATTAATTGTATTGAGTCTGTTTTACTTAGAATAAAATCATTTTACTGTTTATTTTTGGGTCATAGCACCTGATTAGATTGAAAATGTTGCTTAGCCATGTTCAAAGAACTGGAAAAGATTGCACATTGATGCAAAACAGCTTTGTCTTTAAGGCAGTATGTGGCAGACTGAGTCATTAAGATTAGCTTTTATCTCATACACAGCTTGGTGATCAGCAATTTTAGCCACCATTTCACACCACATTGTGATATTGAATTAACTGTTGCAAAATCAATAGGGCACCCAATCTAAAGTAACATGAATGTCCCAGTGACCAAGATATGTACAGTAATTCCCAGTGAAGTCCTCGATTCTTTCACATGTGTATAGTGAATCAAGATACCAATTTTCATGACTATCATTTGAGTCACTAGCTTTGACTTTAAATTTGTCCTATTCATTATCTCTGCATCATTATGCAAATATAGTTCCTGCCTGCTCACATTCTAGTTCAGTTTGCCTGTTAATTACACAGCAATGCTGTAACGAAAGCTGCTCGGTTCTGAGTTCCATGCTTTGATTTCCATATACACTTTAGATGCATTATTTCAAACATTTAAAGGATGATTGGAATGCAACGTTTAAGAATAAATTGATCTGTTGGATCAAACTGAGGCCTACTGTTAGACCTGTATTGATACAATCCCATTGCTAACCTTTGATATACCAGACAGTATAACACAGTGGTTCTCAAACTAGGGGTGGTGCTTCTTCAGGGAAAGCCCCGGTGGGCTGTGCCAGTTTGTTTACCTGCCGCGTCTGCAGGCGAACCGCGGCTGGTGGGAACCACAATCAGCCAAACCTGCGGACGCAGCGGGTAAACAAACCTGCCCGTCCCGCCAAGGGCTTTCCCTGAACAAGCGGTGCCCCTAGTTTGAGAACCACTGATATAACAGCAGGATATGAGTTTTAATTGTTCTCACTCTTTTTTTTCGGTACAGTGTGTAGTCTGAGGAACTCACGTGCCAAAGGAGTTAACCTAGCTAAAGATAGCATGGTTTACATATATCTCACTACTTTATTTTAAGATAGCTAAACAAAGTATTTATTAGCCAATTACTTCTAATTTTCACACCTCTACTCACTTCCAAAAGGGACCTCTCAATTATTTTTTAATTAAGCTTTCTCCTCCTACTCTTGTTTTGTGGAATGAGTACAAACCAAGAGATTATATTTTATTTTATGTATTATCAGACCAATGCCATAATGAGGCTATATAACATTAAGCACCATTGCTCTGATGATAGATAACTCAGAGTGATTTGCTTTCATAATGTATTTTATAGCAAGACTGTCCCCTCACTACAATACATCATAAGAGCAACGGCACTTTGTATTATCCATCACCAGAGCAATGGCGCTTGGTGTTATCCATCATAAAAGCAATGACACTTAATGTTATACATCAAAGCGATGGTATTCTGATGATGTACAATACAAAACAGCATTCCTTGATGACATGGCTATAACACGGGGTTGGGCTAATTTGGAAGAAGCTATTAGAAGTTTTTGAAAAGAAAAACTTCATAAACTTTTTAAAAGTCTAATCTACAGAGATTTTATATTAGTATCTCCCATCATATAAATTACAATAGGTCTTTCAGAATTTCTACTTCTCAAGGATTGGAGAGAATCATTAGTAGGAATGACATTTCTCACTATAATATAGTTATAGGAATAAAAACAGTTCCCTAATATAGAGCAGGATTAGAAAAGGGTCAAGTTGAGCATCCAAAAATTGAGGCACGTAATATCACTAGTCACTGTTTAAAATCTTGGCTAGTATTTCTGATTTGTAGTCACTGAGTGCTGTTCAGAATCTGCAGGTCCTGCTAGAAGCAGATTTCTTGCTGAAGGATACAACAAACACCCTTGTAGGTTTCTAGTATGACTAGAACTTAAACGTTATGCCTAAAATTCACGCTAAAAATGAAAAAAAAATACAAAAAAACCCCATCTTTTCCCAGAATTTTTTAATATGGAAATTTATTTTTCCTCTCAAAGCATAACTAATCTACCCTTGACAGAACCTTTACAGTCTTTTTGAATGACAAGAATGTGTCTCATCACAGAAGCATATCCCTAACAGACTGTGATATATGCAGAGATACAGAACATATCTGTTTCAGCACCTGGAAAAGCAATCTATTTGTATTTTATAGCCAGATAAAAAAATCATTATGAAATTAAAATAAAATCATTTATTTATTTTATTTTATAGCCAGATTATAAAATCATTATACATTGCTACCTGTGCTTCCTTTTGCCCAGTATTCCTTGATGGTACACATACTGAGTTCCTTCAGTTCTTCCTCAGAAAGCTGAGCCCTGATGTCCGGAATGAGCTTCATTGTCTCATACACTGTATTATGTTCTTTGATAGATCTGAGAATGGGGCTGCAAAATAATGTATTAATGTACATTAGGATGTAATGCATTTGGGAAATCCGATCTATATAATTTGATATCTAGTCAAAATCATTTATTGTTTTGTTTGCAGATAAGTTTGAACATCAGACATTACTTCTGCTGGAGAGGTCCACTGTGCCTTAGCGAGCATTGATTTAACTATAGTGAACACAATACTGTTTTCCAGTTCATCAAACTGTTCTTTACATTAGGCATAACCAATTCCATTGCAACTACTATTTAACTGAGATGCTCTACACTGTAAATGTATGGCCTTGGGCCATAAGAATATTATGTCACCATATAACATTTTGAGATCTTGTCAGAAACATATGTGCAGTAATTATTCATTTTACAAATATAACATTAATTAACTTACTGTATAAATTCAGGAAGCAACATAAGAATTACAATTTATTTATTTAGTGCAGTAATGAAAGTATCTCAAAGTCACAGAGTATTAAAAGTAGTTCCATCACATAAGTATAAATCATGTACCATTACTACAGTACTGACTTAGCAGTAATCCCATTCATTATTGGCTCTGCTGGGTTTAGCTTTTGTAATGCTCTCAGCTAAAGAAATTTTACACATTGATACTCAGCACTGTGAAACTGAGCATTTCTTCCCATTTTGGTGTGCGCCAAACTTCTCCCCTATAAAAAGTTCCTCTTAAAATAAATGAACCAAATAAATGTAATGTTTAGTTATAAATATTCAGACTGAGAAAGTAAAATAATGTACAATATGTAAAGTGGAAAACTATTGTGCATATTTAATTATGTTCAAAAGAAAGATCAGCTTTTTGGTGGGGAAAAGGAGTGCACTGCAAAAAAAGGAATCAAGGGCTTGATACAAAGCATACTGAAATGACTCAGTTTTTCCACTGAATTTTAAGAGCTTTGGATCAGGCCTCAAAAGTGAACAGTTAAATCTCTACTGGCAGAAAGTATACTTTACAGAGAAAGGGGAATATTTAATCTCAAAGGTATTAAATTTCATGCTTCCAGATATTCAACCAATTTATGAACTTGTGCAATATTTCATTACTAACCTTAAATCAAGGAAACAGAAATTAAAATAGGGTGGTTTTATGCTCACTAATTAATATCCCCTTGCTCATTAACAAACACTTCCCCTCCTATCTGTACTTTAGTTTACTCTGTTGCTCCCAACTGCTCATTATACTTTTTCTCTTTTTAAAAAGAGAGTTTTTGTATTGTGACCTAAAGGTAAATAGAAGCAAGTGAAAGGTTTATTTTCAGTGATGCTCAGACCAAAGTGTTATTTAATTTAAAATATGGAAGAGAATTCTCCAAATCCCTTTTAACTCATTGCAAATATTATTTATACCTTTTCATACCTGTAGCTCTAAATCATTTGCTCAGCCAAAACAGATTATAAAGCCAACCTTGTGCTCATATTCGCTTAGCCTCTCCCGTGAGGTGCAGCTCACCTCCTCCCTGGTGCTTGCTACTTGGAGTAGCTTCTCCCCTATAGTACATGGGATGGGTCCTAAATTCTTTTTTGTGATGCCTGGTGCTTCCACCCATTGTCCCTGGGACACAAGTGGTGCTGTCCTTTGGGAAAATGAATAATGCTAGCCCTGCTGGGAAGGAGCATAAAACCCAGTTTACAAGAAACAAAGAAATGATGCACACAAAACCAACAATATACCAAAGGGGGGCTTTATTGAAAGCAAGAAAATAGACTCTGGGGAAAGAAAGGGTTAGGGTTAGGTTAACTAATAAGTACTGCACAGTAACAACTCAACAAATCTGCTGCCTTCCAACACTCTCAGTTTATCCCAACCCCAGCTCCATCTCTGGCACCTTTGCAGGCAGATGGTATGTTGAGGATGAGTCCAGAGACAAGTGCTGCATTGTTGTGAATGGTGGCCAGCTTAAAGAAAAGGGTCTTCTTACAGTGTCTTTGCCTCTTCATGGGACAGATACTTCTCTTGGCTCCCTGGTCTGGAGTCCTGGCGTGCTCTCGGAAGCCGGCAGCAGGTCAGATTCTGATACTCTGGACACTGGTCTCTGCAGAGCTGGAACTGCCTGATCCTTGTGCTCAGTCCCACGGCAGTTCAAAGACTCCCTTTGTGGGAGGGGGAGTTAATCAGAGAGTTCTTGAGCTATTCTGCTTCTCTCTCATCTCCAGACTTAACACTCAATAAACCCAGAATATAAACCCAGTCTCTTTGTCTGAGTCGGGCTGAGCAGCCCTGGCTCATCATTGGCCCAGCAAACTGCTTGTCCCTATCAGCCCATGCATAAGCCTCTCTATTGGCCTCAGCCGAAGTTTCTGGTCCATTCTATTCCTACCCCTGACACCAAGTATGCTGGAAAGTGGTGTTAGAGGGATCTGCTAGCCATTACAGTTGCAGTCCCTTGGTTAGGCCCTCCCATAGCAGTGGTGGGCAACCGGTGGCCCTGATGGGCCGCAGGCGGCCCATCAGGGTAATCTGATTACAGGCCACGAGACATTTTGTGGACATTGACCGTCCGCAGGTACTGCCCCTCACAGCTCCCAGTGGCCGCAGTTCTGTGTTCCCGGTGAATGGGAGCTGTGGGAAGCGGTGGTCAGCATGTGCCTGTGGCCCCTTTGCCTGCAGACACCACTTCCCACAACCCTACTTGAAATATGCAGTGATGAATGGAGATTGGGTAGTTGCACACATAAGGAGCCCACTATCGGTGGATAAAGGACAGTATGCAACTCTAACTTTGTAACTCCAACCTGTGAACCAACACTAAAAGTATAATTCCATCTTCTGCACAGAATGAGTTTGACACACCTACCCCTAAAGCATGTTGTCCCAGGTGTATCCAATGTGCCTGCTAGGCATCTGGCGAGTTAAAAATAGCATTGTGATGTCACAAGTGGGAGCCAAGGGATTTGTTCAGTTGAAAATCATATCAGATGCCACAGAGCATGTTCAGAAGTATTACTTCAATTACTTATAATATTATCCATGGAATTTTTAAAATTTAGTGTCTTATAAAGTTTAGCCATTTTTAGTAATATGTAAAATTATCCGCATAGAAAAAAAGTGGTCAGAGTTGTTTTGAAATGGGACTATTATATTTTTTCCCTTCTTGTCACTTTAAAGTGGCTTAAGGGATTTTGTTCAAGCATTCCAACCTAATTCTTCCTGGCTAATTCTTGAGCAGACACCAAGCATGGAAAATTGCAGCCTAAAAGGTAAATTTTCATGAAGTCTGGAGTAGGGAAAGTCAATGCGTTTTTAACAGAAATTGTTTTGCAACCTCAGCTTCTCTACAGCAGCTGCAAAAAGCATGACCATTGTAATAAGCTGATCTGTAGGAAAGAGAAAGCAAAGAATTACAAAGACACCTTTTCAATAATTTATAGTTCTTAAAACATGAAAATTTATTGTTTATGTGTGAGAGGGTGACTATTCACTTGAAGGGGTGTTGTATTAATTTATATGGAATAAATGGGTCAAAGATGCTAACATAACCAAGTCACTATCCAACATTAAACAGTGTTAAACAAGGTCCGGGGTTTGGTTTACAGATTCTGAGCCTGCTTAAAACCATGCAAACACACCATTAAAATCCTTTTAATCTTTTATGAAAAATAAAGAAAAGGAAAACAGTTACAGCATTTGAAATGAAAGTATTAAATAGGGCTTTGTTTTTAACAGCATCACGTGTTCCCTTCCCCTTTAGCTGAAGCGAGTTTTTAGAAGGAAAACCAACCTTGTCTGACAGTCCCTTAGATGGTATCAAAGATGGTAATAACTGTCCTTGTGCTACCCAAGGACTCTTCTGTCAGAGGAAATCCACAGTTGCATCTTTAAGAAGCTGTGTCTTTAGCTGCTAAATGTGCACAGCTAAATTCAAGCAGCCTTAATCAGGGCTGAAAATCTGGCCCACTTGAGCTCTTGCATGCTTAAATAGGTGGCATAGTCCCTGCCTTGTCCACTTGCCTTAGCTCTCTCATTTAGATGCAAATCAGTTTTGTGCACCGAAGTGTCACCTGCCAGTATAGTAGGTACTGATAGCTGTCATGCACAGCTTGCATGCGCGGTTCCCGCAGCCCCCATTGGCCTGCAGCGGCGAACCGCGGCCAGTGGGAACCGCGATCGGCTGAACCGGCGGACGCGGCAGGTAAACAAACTGGCCCGGCCCGCCAGAGGCTTTCCCTGAACAAGCGGCGCCCCAAGTTTGGGAAACACTGTTTTAAAAGATGTAGTCTACTGCACATTTCCATCATTTGTGCAGCTGGACTACTGTATGCTGTTCAGCCACTAAGTTCTGAATGAGTTAATAACAGGATACAAAAAAAGGAAAGACATGCTTAATTGTAGTTTTGGACTACACACAGCTGGGACACAGACTGCCTCAGAAATACTTGGGAAAAAAAACAAATTTACCTTGGCTTTGGTTAGGCAACAGATTTGACTGTATGTAACAGACTGAATTTAAACAATAATATGATTACTAGCAAGCTCACAATGCCATTATAAATAACCTAATAAAATAATATTGGGGTAATTGCATTAAATATTTGGAGACATGTGAGGGATATAAAATGGCAATTTAAAAGAACTATTACTTGATCAGTACAGTAGTTGCTCACCTAGGACCTAATTCTTAAATTAAGGTTACTGTAACTTGATGTGTCTTTTGAGTAATTCTGCATTTATTTCCAGATATTGTTATAGTAGGAAAAGCCAGGAGTAGCTCATAATCAGCCTTCAGCTATTGTTCAGTTTTCCATATCGAAGGAATATGCTTATCCATACAAAGATCCTGTCCTGGCTAGCAATCAGGCAATTATTCATGTTAACAAAGCACACTATTCTTGCAAATAAGGTAATACTATAGTGCATGAGAGTGAATGACTCAGAAGGCCTAGTAATCAGCCACCTTGCACTTTATGTGAGTGGTCCAAATACCACCTATACTGATAGTGAGTGGCCTAAAACAGTCATCATATGACAACGGTTTGGTGTCTGGCCTACATGAAACAAATTGGGGCCTTACCCATCCTTACAGGGCTAACTTAAGAGTTAACATTATAATGGATAAAGCAAAACTGGTAGAATCTGTGGTCATTCAGACATTTTAAAAGCTTGTAATGAAATTCATTACAAGGCTATTGAGGAAACTGGATACAACAGGTTGAGTAGGGCTGTAAACTCCTGTCATGGTTCATCCTATGGTTCAGATTAGAGATATGAAATAAGAAAACAATGGAAGTAAATAAGGGCTAGATTCTGATACTCTTACACTGAGGAGTTCTCAGGATGGGAAAAGTTAGTAGTGGGGTGATCTAGGGATCAATATTGTCAAATATATTTCATAACAATTTAGACGATGGAGTGAATAAGCAAGGTAGGAAAATTCACTATTCATACAAAATTATTTTGGTCAGTAAATGCTACAAACTGTAGGGTTGTGAGGAATTAATCAAATGGGCCAATACAAAGGCAGATGAAATTCAATATAGGACAATGGCAAAATAAATCACATAAAAAGAATTGATTTAGACTAGTCGTCCACACTGATTGGCTCTCAATAGCTGAAGCTTCCCTAGAAAGAGATCAAAGCAACTTAGCAGAGAGCAGACTGAACAATCTGATTAAATGCACGGCAGAAGTTATGAGTGAATAGGATAGTGGGATATACAGAATTAGAAAGGGACTAGTACAAAAAAAATGAAGAAATGAAATGACCGTATTATGAATACAGGACCATCTTTTCAGTTTGCAATTACATATTTATTTAGTCCTTTAATATAAATTTGCAATCCCTCTCTTATAGTCACATGTAAAATTTCATAGATGTGTTTTGCAAACAGAGTCAAAGCATTTAAGAAGTCTGGAGCCAGTGCCTTCACATATAAAACTACAACCTAATGTGCAACCACTTTCAGTTAATGGAGTTATTTTGAGGGGTACTCAATACTGTGAATATTCACATCAGATCAAATCAAAGTTGTTTCAGTTATTGTGATGCACTGGGAAACCCAGTTCAGTGACCTTCCCACTCCTATCCTCACTTCTGAGGTGTGATGGCCCAATGTGAGAATTCACTGGGCTGTGAGACAAAACAAAGCTAACAACGTTTATTGACGATTTTTGAATTGTAATTTGAAAGTAACCTGTAATTCACCCCCATTTCGTGCCAGCAAGGGAAGGGGAAAGCAGCTACAGCTGTAACCTGGAGGAAATGGGGGTGGGCAGGTGAGAGTCAGGGTTACTCCTTCCCATCCCTGCACTTGTAGATCAAGAACTGTGCCGGGGAGTCCATCCCCTCTGGGGACATTGGGCCTATCTATTCCCAGTGCTCTCCCAACCTTATGAGCTCAGGAAAGAGAGAAACTGTTGGGAGGAGCCAGACAGAAACTCAGCCAGCAAGAGCAGAAAAAAAAAGGCGCTGCAGCAGGTGTTACCCCAAAAACTTTCAGTTAATGGTGGGAAAGCAATGTTTTCAGTGCTGTGCTTAGGAAACAGAATTGAGCAGCTGAAAATTTTTCATATCAAAGGGACCTTCCAAAAGTGAGGACATCATCAGTGTCTGATGGTTGGTTTGTTGTTTTAACCCATTTTTCTTTTTACTCTGGATGTTTTTTCCCTTCTGCTGATTGGCTGTTTGCACCAACTCACTCCTGCCCTTTCCCTCACAATTTCCTCCCTTCAGCCTCATTCCTGGTCCTCCATGCTCAGAATTCTTCTACATCCATCTCAGGCCATCCCTGCCCTGCAGTGCCCTCTGTTGGGGAAGGTGCTACAGGTGCTCCCTGCCACTGTTTTGTCCTTCCCAGAGTCTTCCCCCATGGTTCACGTGGCTCAGCTCTCTAGCTGGGTAAATCTCAAAGTTTAGTCTCCTTTCGGGGTAACAAGTCCAACCAAAATCCCCAAATAAAAGGTTCTTCTGCCACATGTGGGCTTTTCTTCAGCCCACCTTTCAGGCTCAGTTCCCAGCCCCTTCCTGGGTCACTTTTCAGTGTCTATGGCTCTGACTCCCAGGCTTCTTCCCTGGAGTTTCCTCACAGTCTAAACCCCTCTGGGCTAACTTTTAGTCTCTGGCTCTGGGAAAGAATCCTGACTCTGGCTCCTTTCCTGGAGTCCTTTCAGACCTTCCTTCACAGACTTCCACAGAAGCCCAGCTTGCTCCTTATGGCAAACTTATGATTTCTCAGCCCTTTTACAGAAATCACCCAGCTAATCAGGACCATCTTCATAGAGTTGGGTAGCTAATCTACCACAGGTGTGGTTAAACCCAGCTACCCATAAAGGGCCAGATAGCTTGTGACACCTCATCTTTTCAGTGACTTCGCGACCTCCCTTTGTCTCTTTTAGCTCACAACAAAAATTCACCCAAAACATTTTTAAAGACAAAACAAAAATAAAAAACTAAATTCACAGCACTAACATGCTGTTTGCTGACCATCCCTTTGTTCACTCTGCTGGTACATTATATCCTTCCTCCAATCCATTGCCTTTTTTTTGTTGTTTAAATTGTAAGCTCTTCAGGACAAGAAGCATCTCTTATTCCCTGTGTACAGTGCCTAACATATCTGGGTCCCAGTCTGAGACTGGGACCCTGAGGCACTATCCTAATATAAGTAATAAATAATAATTCTTTCCCATCTTTGCTTTTCCCAGGCCATCCTAATGGATGCCATTTCACAGCAAATCTTCTTCCACCTGGGGAGTGCTGTGTCTCATCACTGCTGCTGGGCTCCTCTACACTTACCGGGGGATCAACACATGGCGATTGTTGCATTGGCGGTTGATTTAGCGGGTCAAGTGAAGACCCGCTTTCCCATCGACTCCTGTACTCCACCGGATCCAGAAGAGTAAGGGGAGTCGATGGTCACATAGTGTGGGCCCCGCAGTAAGTAGATCTAAGCTACGTCAGTTTGATTTACACTATTCACGTAACTCAAATTACGTAGCTTAGATCGACTTTTCCCTGAAGTGTAGACAAGGCCTAAGGGTATTTCTACACACAGGTTAGCTTACCTGAGCTAGCTTAAATCCAGTTAGCATGGGTAACAACAGCAGTGAAGACAGGGCAGTGCAGGCTTCAGCATAGGTAATACAAGCCCAGCATAGACCCAGGGGACGTACGTGGCTCACTAGCCTGTGCTGCACTGCTATTGTTATCCGCACGAGCAGGATTCAAGCTAGCTCGAGTTGACGGACACTTGCAGTGCTTTTTTGTGTAGACATACTCTTAATATGCTGCCACCACAGGGCATCCAGCTGCTGCTGTCACATGAAGTGAGGAATCCATCTCACGATCCAAAATGCTGGTCTCAGTACAATATTATTTGTATTACAAAAGTGCCTATAAGCACAAACTGAGATGGGGATCCCATTTTACTAGGCACTGTCTGTGTATGCATTAAATCACTTATCACTTGCCCATGGTTGCATAGTATTTGCTGCAGAGGTGAAACACACGTTTGTTTTAATTTGTATAAACAAGAAACATGATTAAGGATCAAAACTGACTTTACAAACATGGTTGTGCCGACATGAGTCCTTCAAACTAAAATCAAGTGCAGGACATTGTCAACGTCTCACAGCTGTGTTTCCAAAAAGCAAAGAAAAAGAATACTTTGAATGTGATAACAATTGATCAAGCCCCAATCTCAATGTGCATTTTGCTCGTGTGTTGTCTTCAGAGGGTTTGGGGTTTTGTTTTGTTTTTTGTTAATTGATGCTTCACAGGTAATTCTCTTTAGTCCTCAAATAATATAAAGTGATCAAAGTTAAAGGCTTAAGGCAGATATACAACAGGTGGCAAGAGTTGCTTACCACAGATAAACTGAGTACTTCAAAAATTACATGTACTGACAGCTTTATTAAATATATTTCAAACCTGCTTTCCACCCTCTCATTCTCTCACAAGATCTCCTCCTTTCCCCTCCTCCCCAATTCATTTATTCCATCTGTTTGCTCATACTAAGTTTGGCAATAAAACAAAGTCATGCCAGTCATTCCCTGTGAAGAAAGTCAAAGCTTTTATATAATGAAACAGTTACATTCATGTTCCTGTTGAGATGATTCCTTGTTTTTAGTAATATTTGAGGTAGGTCATTAATGGATAGCACACACCACTTATCGGTGTCAGATGTTATGCCACCATCTCTAGACAGCATCTTCTTCTGCATAATAAGTCTTCATGTTTACCTTCAAGAATGTCAATCATTCTATATTCAGACTTGCTTGTCAATTAGTAGCAGCTCTGACAGCTGCAGTGAAAGGAAAACACTTTAAAGGCTTGATGGCAGTCATTACAGATAAGACATGTCTCTCTTTTTAGGGGGGAAAGGGAGTGTCTCTAAAACTAGAAAGCAAAGAGGCTTCCCCCATGGCTAATTTTTATGATTATTTACATAATCCTCTAACAATCAGATTAGGGCTACCTTCTTCTGCCTTTTCTGGTGGGCCAGCTGGTATAACCACTACTCACCAACTAGACTTTTCTGGGGTTGGATGGCTTTCCCACAGTCCACTCCAATTCTGCACCAGCACCAGGATGTCTGAGTTTTCATTTCTTTTACTGCCACTCTACTAGCCCTTCACGTAAAAGGTTTGGTTCTGCTTAGCAGGAAGTTTCTTTTCAGTTTGTACATGAATAGATTGGTTTCACCTGCATTTCTCAGACTTTTATTGAGTGCCTGGAAGGGGCTCAGATTCATGGAATCACAGAAGTTAGAGACATGCCTGGGAATAATCTCAATCAAGTTGTGAAAGACTCAGGTTTCACATCTCATATATAATAATCAACATATGTGTTTCATATCTTTACCACTTTTGTGACATGTTAGCAGCACTCAAATTCTAGCTCTTCTCCCTCTAGTGAGCTGAGCTCTGTTTTACTGTCTCCTTTACCTTCTGCTGTGGCATGAGAATATTTTCTCTCCCCAGTCTTAGTGGTTTCATTTGTATTGTTACTACTGTTATTTTGAACCTCTGACCTCTCGCTCCCTGGGGCCAACTATTGTACTGCTATTCAATGTGGCAAGTATAAAAATATGACTGTCTACAGACCCTTTGTGATCTTGCATGTGATGTCTGCCACTGCTTCTTCAACCTCTTTCCATGCAGTGTTATTTTGATATGTGGTTTCTTTGCTTTCTGTAGTTCCCAGACTCTCCCTGTCATCTCACCTCTGCTGTAGTCCTGTGTTCTCTCTGTTTTCTTTTCAATCTTTACTATTTAATTTTTAAAAAAAAATAGTTCTGGAGATTTCCCGATATCTATTGCATGTAAAGCTAATCATAATAGTGCTGCTGCTCTGACCATTTCCCCCCAGTTTTTTAAAAGATGTCACTAGAAGTGAACAGGTTGTCAAACACATTAATAAAGATGAGATTTACTAATTGAAATGACCCCTACCCAATGTAGGGCTGGAAAGATGACTCTCCATCAGAGATTTAAACAAGTAAATAATACAAATTAGAGAGAGACCTGAACTAAATCCCCCCAGATATTAACACCTCCAAACTTTGACATGCACAGATCTGGAGCTAAGTTTTGCAGCTTGGAACCCCACTCTTCTTCAGCTCTGTGTAAACTCAAAAGTTTGTCTCTCTCACCAACAGAAGTTGGTCCAATAAAAGATATTACCTCACCCACCTTGTCTACTGGGACCAATATGGCTACAGCAACACTGCATAGAGGAATTATTTGTACAGTTCCTGGCTGCCAGATACACTTTTTTTGTCATTCCAAAATGATAAGTCCCATCTCAAATGATAACACCAAAGAGCTGTACAATTATAAGGCATGCATGTAAAATATGCACATCCACTTCCACAGTCTGTCACTGCAGGCCACTAGCTAAACTGGTACTTACAGTATACAGACTTGTCATAAATATAAAGGGAAGGGTAAACCCCTTTGAAATCCCTCCTGGCCAGGGGAAAGCTCCTCTCACCTGTAAAGGGTTAAGAAGCTAAAGGTAACCTCGCTGGCACCTGACCAAAATGACCAATGAGGAGACAAGATACTTTCAAAAGCTGGGAGGAGGGAGAGAAACAAAGGGTCTGTGTCTGTCTGTAGTCCTCTTGGCCGGGGACAGAACAGGAATGGAGTCTTAGAACTTTTAGTAAGTAATCTAGCTAGGTATGTGTTAGATTATGATTTCTTTAATTGGCTGAGAAAAGAATTGTGCTGAATAGAATAACTATTTCTGTCTGTGTATCTTTTTTGTAACTTAAGGTTTTGCCTAGAGGGGTTCTCTATGTTTTTGAATCTAATTACCCTGTAAGATACCTACCATCCTGATTTTACAGGGGGGATTTCTTTATTTCTATTTACTTCTATTTTTTATTAAAAGTCTTCTTGTAAAACACTGAATGCTTCTTCATTGTTCTCAGATCCAAGGGTTTGGGTCTGTGGTCACCTATGCAAATTGGTGAGGCTTTTTACCAAACCTTGTCCAGGAAGTGGGGTGCAAGGTTTTGGGAAGTATTTTGGGGGGAAGGACGCGTCCAAACAGCTCTTCCCCAGTAACCAGTATTAGTTTGGTGGTGGTAGCGGCCAGTCCAAGGATAACGGCGGTAATATTTTGTACCTTGGGGAAGTTTTGACCTAAGCTGGTAAAGATAAGCTTAGGAGGTTTTTCATGCAGGTCCCCACATCTGTACCCTAGAGTTCAGAGTGGGGGAGGAACCTTGACAAGACTGAAGGATTGTGTACCAGCAAGGATTACAGCTGGCACTAACAGAGCCTACTCTGAAAGTCAATACTAGCCTCTTCGAGTCCAATTTGAATAAACAACCACTGAAGTGAGACAAATAAAATTATATACTCCAGTTCTGCTCTCAGACTGGTGGTTTGGCACTGCATAGGTTGCAAAAGGAAAGGGTCACTACTAACCAGAGGATAAAATAAAGAGCCATGTGCCTTCTCCAGATTGTGATAATAAAGTCTGTCTGTGGGTCAGTCCTGCCAGCTGACATATGGCAGGCTGCACTGATGTAGCTCAGAAAGTTAGCTTCTCAGAACTCTCACCTATTCCTCTCCTATTCGCTGCACAGAACAGCTGATTTTTCCATTATATGTGCCTATAATCTCTGCACCTCAAAGGATTAAATTTACCACTAACGTTACATAGCTTTTTGTATGCCCACCCCAAATCCAATAGGATCCTAACACAGAAGTACATACCCTTTAATCACACATCATGTAGTTTCATGTACTAGATTTACACAATCGCTAGGATTTATACTTTATACCATAATGAAGGATTTCGGTAATCCCCATTCTCATGTGACATCAGGGATTTCAGAACAACCCACTGCACACTGAGGGGGTACATAGCACTAGAATACAAATTTCTGAAGAACCAGAATAAACAAAAATTACATGATTTCTCTCTAGAATGGGTTTGAGGTGAAAGAGGCGAACAACCCAAATAAACATTAGAATAAAAGGAAAATGATCATGCTTGAAGATGGCTGTCATGTTGCCTGGTATGGGACACAGGTAAGAGCACCAATCTCAGGTCAGATTGCCAGAAAACAGGGCATGTACCCCAAACTGGTGGTATACTCTATCATAAGATTTCACCAAGCCAGTAACAAATGTATGCTTCCAAAATACTATACTAGTTATTATGAAGCCACAGACAGTCCCTTTCAGGTTCTCTAGCCCCTCATACACCTCCCAGACAAACCATACTTCTGTGATAAATGATTATTAAAACAAGAAATCACACATATAGTAGATTATTCCAGTTCCAAAGAACCATACGCACATCTCAGGTCAAAATATACTTCAGAATTTACCCAAAAACCATGCTGGTAGCCAATCCTTCAGTAACTAAACACTAAAGGTTTAACAACATAAAAAAGGGAAGTGAGTTATTAAGAGATTAAAGTGAATCATATACATTGCAATTTATTTCAGAGTTTACAGATCAGGATAACATCAATGATGTTAAATTTGTAAGAAGTCTCTCTGGTTCATCCCTAATATTGGGGTCCTCAGTCCATTTTTCAAAGCTCTTCTTTGTTAGAAAACATAATCCAGAGATGTGGAGCAGGAAAGAGGCAAGGGAATGAATGATGTCACACTCACCAATTTATACCTTCCAATCCATGTGCATGGAAAGTTACTGTCTCAAACATGGAGTCAGGGATCACATGTTCTACATGCCTTGCTGAGTCATGAGGCATCCATTGTCTACATGCTCTCTGAGGAATCTTTGGGAGGATCCCATTGGAAGAGTTGATTCTCCTTCATGGCTCATCAAACATGGATCACTGTTCTTGATGTAAATTTGTTATGCGGGTGTTATTCAGAAACACAATGTGTTTGAGATACAAACACATAGCAAATATTCATAACTCCAGATACAATGATGCTACATGAATTTAAACTGGACAATACTTAGCAGCTCATAACTTTTCCAGTGCTACCTTACAAGATATACTTTGTACAAGATTTATTGCAACTGTGCAATAGTGGTAGCAAAAGTAATATAACTGGTCACCTTTCTTTCTACACAGCATCATGACGACAAAGCACCCACTCCAAAAAGTCAGCATCAGACCGCAACATGGTTAATGTAGAAGGTATTTGAGGTGGCAAAAAATGATGCAGAGTAAAAGAGAGTGGCTTGGAGACTGAAGAACATAGGAGAGAATACAAAGAATTGAACAGAGAGATTCAAAAGCATGAGAGAATGATGAGGATGAAAAGATGAGAGATGAGCAAATACTGGAGGCAAAATGTGAGGAACATGAGAATTATAAAAAACGTAGCAACACAAAAGGCATGTTTACTGTAATCAGAGTTCTTTCTAAAATGTTTTCCCCATGACCAAGTATAATAAGAGATCATGATGGCAGAATCCTCATTGAAGAGGATATCAAATGCAGGTGGAAAGACTACTGTACCATACTGTATGCCTCATCAGAGCCACTTACAATAGTGGCAGACAGAAAGGAGAGTATGGAGCTGGAGCCATCAATCCTGTGAAAGAAAGTAGTGTGTGCTACTATGAAAATTCCCAGGAGTAGATAATGTACCAGCAGAAGTGCTAAGTGGTTGGTGACCTCATTATTGATATCGTGTGGAAAATTTGCAGTAATCTGTGGATGACTAGAATTTGGCTGGACAACTGGCCAAAGGATATCTTTCTAACCTTACCAAAGAAAGTGGAAATAACAAAGTACAGTAACTATTGTACCATTTCCCTGATCTTGCATGCAAGTAAATTTCTGCTATACATAATTCAAGCTTATGTATGAGGGTAGTGAATGATAGAAGCAAAACTACCACAAGCCAGTTTCAGAGAGGGAAGAGGCAAATGTGATCGAATTGTGAATATCATTGAAAAATGCTGGGAGTATAATCACCCATTGATTATGTTTTCATGGTCTATTCCAAAACATTTGATACAGTCCAACATGGCCATCTTTGGAGGATACTGGCAGACCTGGGGATTCCAAAGCATCTCACTGAACTCATCACAAGTCTTTACTGTCAACAACAGATCACAGTGCAAACAGCAGCGAGCAACCATGAGTGGTTTTCACTGTACATGGTATGAGACAAGGGTGGATTCTGTCTCCATGTTTTTTCAACATGTACTCGGAATTTATTATGAGATAAGACCTGGAAGGTTTCGATAAGTCGAAGGAGCTGGGATTTCATTTGTGGATACCTTTTAACTGACCTCAGCTGATATGACAATCTTTGCTGCAACCATCCATTCAATGAAATAAACATGGGAGTCTGTTAAAACAGTTAGTGAGGAATACGGGCTATCTCTGAATGTGGCAAAAACAAAATGCATGTACGTTGACATAATCAATAACAATGGGATGGAACTGGACATCACAATCAATGGTCAAGCTTTAGAGGCAGTAGACAAATTTAACTATTTGGGATCATAAATATCCAACCAAGGAGGCTGCTCCAAAGAAATTGGAAGATGACTAGGGACTGTTGTTCAGTCCTGTCATACCTTAAGAAAGTGTGGATAAACTGTGGCATCTTGAAATGTATGAAATTTCAACTGGTGACAAGGTTAATTTTTGTCATAGTGACTTATGGATGCGAATCCTGGGAAACTAATGCTGCTGACAAGAGGAAAACAAGAAGTGGTGGAATGAAATTGCTAACCAGTCAAATATAAAATGTGAAAAGGTGAAAGTGGAATGCCACACCACGATATTTCATCGTCTATAACAGACGGTAATGTTGTGAGACATCATTCTTGTGACAAAAGTTGTGGACACTAAGTTCATGCAATTCTCTCACTTCTATCAAGTGTTTTATTTACAGGATATTGTTTTAACATTACTACTTTCTTTGGGGATTTTGTCAGGGTAAAAGCCTTAAAGGAGACAGTAGTTGTCATAAATATAAAGGGAAGGGTAACCACCTTTAAATCCCTCCTGGCCAGAGGCAAAAACCTTTCACCTGTAAAGAGTTAAGAAGCTAGGATAACCTCGCTGGCACCTGACCAAAATGACCAATGAGGAGACAAGATACTTTCAAAGCTGCAGCGGGGGAAGGGAGGGGAACAAAGGTCTGTCTGTCTGTGTGATGCTTTTGCCGGGAACAGATCAGGAATTCAGTCTCAGAACTCCTGTAAAAAGTTAGTAAGTAATCGAGCTAGAAATGCGTTAGATTTCCTTTTGTTCAATGGCTGGTGAAATACGCTGTGCTGAATGGAATGTATATTCCTGTTTTTGTGTCTTTTTGTAACTTAAGGTTTTGCCTAGAGGGATTCTCTATGTTTTGAATCTGATTACCCTGTAAGGTATTTACCATCCTGATTTTACAGAGGTGATTCTTTTACCTTTTCTTTAATTAAAATTGTTCTTTTAAGAACTTGATTGCTTTTTCATTGTTCTTAAGATCCAAGAGTTTGGGTCTGTGTTCACCTGTACAAATTGGTGAGGATTTTTATCAAGCCTTCCCCAGGAAAGGGGGTGTAGGCCTTGGGGGAATATTTTGGGGGGAGTCTCCAAGTGGGCTCTTTCCCTGTTCTTTGTTTAACATGCTTGGTGGTGGCAGCATAGGGTTCAAGGACAAGGCAAAGTTTGTACCTTGGGGAGGTTTTAACCTAAGCTGGTAAGAATAAGCTTAGGGGGTCTTTCATGCAGGTCCCCACATCTGTACCCTAGAGTTCAGAGTGGGGAAGGAACCTTGACAGTAGTGCTGAAACTTTAGAGGAATACAGTCTCCTTACAATTATGTAAGTCATTATTTTTTGAAGTTGTGTCTGATTCAGGTTTTTCTTAAAGAAAAAAAAACACATTTGTTGTTTACATCCTGTATAACTGTGGTCCAACTGTGGTCCCAACTGTGGTCCACCGTTTGTTCAGGGAAAGCCCCTGCTGCGCCAGGCCAGCACATCTCTCTGCCCGCGCCGCTTCCCGCACCCCCCATTGGCCTGGAGCGGCGAACTGCAATAACTTGCCTTGCAGACAAGCCCCTAGGAGTTAAGGAAAGAAAGATCTACATCAATACGACAAACAAGGAATGATTTGGAAAACTAAGGGAAAGAGTCAAAGTGAAACACGATGTGTTCCATAAATTTAAAAAAAAAATGGAAAGTGACAAATTATTTACAAACAGACTGTAGAAATTCACTAGTTCCAGAATGTGGGGGAAAGGTCTGTTTGCTTACAATATCACAACCCATCAAACTGGACAGTACAGATGATCCAACCATATTATACTCTCTATCAGTGAAATTCACTTCTGTTCATAGCTCTTGTACATACATTAGTCCCATTTAAACCCTATGTCAATGGTTTACATGGTGCATAGCCCTGGCCCAGGCCCAGCAGACAGTGTTGAATTTCACTCTGAGTGTGTAACTCACATTGATATCAGGGCTGTGCAGGAGGGGCTCCTCAGAAAAGACAGGTAGATTTAATTACCATCCTCTGGTCAGACACAGCTTGCAATCTACTGGTGTGAATCACAGCTGCAGATACAAACATATCAGTTTTGCCTGTCCAATTTTCACATCATCAACTCCCACGGGAGTTGCACAGATGGATCAGTGTGTGAAACTTGGTATGGTATCAGTTACAGTCCAAGGGATGGGTTCCAAACTCAGTTACACCAGTGTAACAC
The DNA here is from genome assembly GCF_965140295.1 of Lepidochelys olivacea. Classification (NCBI taxonomy): domain Eukaryota; kingdom Metazoa; phylum Chordata; order Testudines; family Cheloniidae; genus Lepidochelys; species Lepidochelys olivacea. The sequence continues at coordinate 48,746,660 of NC_140412.1, forward strand.
TCAAGTAATTTAGGGCGGATCTACACTAGAAGCGCTAGATTGGCACAGCTGCATCGTGTCTGGTGAAGATGCACTATGCCTACAGGAGAGGGCTCTCCCATCAGCATAATTATTCCACCTCTGTGAGAGGCAGAAGCTATGTCAGCAGGAGAACATCTCCCACAGACATAGCGCCGGTGTGGACAGCACAACTTGCATAGCTCAGGGGCTGTCTTTTTCACACCCCTGAGTGATGTAAGTTAGATCAACTTAAGCGGTAGTGTAGACTTGCCCTTACTGATTTTATGAAGTAACTCTGGATTTACTCTGGAGTAACTGAGATCAGAATCAGGCCCAGCATTTGACTTTAAATTCTGAAATTACACCTCCTAGACCCACACTCTTTTCATGCACAACTCCTCCCTTGCTATGCTGAAAGGTGGCTCTTTCATCTCCATGGCACCACTTTTCTGCCCCTGCAGAGGCTTCTTAGTGAAGTCCCTGGTCTTTGCTGAGATGGTGACAGGGATGGGAAGTGTGCTGTCCTGTATTCAGCCCTGAGAATATTCATCAGAAAAGATAATGCAGCCTGGAGCTGTATTCTTTCTGCACAGTCTTCCTTGGGGATTTCAGGGGGCAGCCAAGTCTGAAGGAGTTTGTGTAAGCACAACACAATCAGAGCCACAATTTCTGGGAACTAGCAAGGCCTTGCTAGGAGCCAGAGTCATTGCAGAAGCACCAGGTTCTGAGCAGACAATCCCTCACAGCCACCAGATTTAAGGGTGAGCCCTGTGGCCTTCCCCACAAAGAAGCAAACCCTGACCCTCTCACAAAGGATGAAGTGGGGGATTCCCCTGTAGCAATTTCTTGCTCCCACAAGCTCCACTCAGAGGTTTTTCAGCTGTAGGGAATGGTCTGAGCCTTTTTTATCTAAATTCTCTAGAGCTTGTAAGCATAAGACTCCAAGTGCATTTTTACTATGTTATGTTGCTTGATTTAAATAAACCATTGCAGAGACAGGCAAGCTGACCCTGAAAACAGGAATTGGCCTGTACCTTTACTCTGAGCTCACAATGAACCAGCACCTTTACTGAGATTCAAAAGAGTTTGTCTGACTTTTGTTTTGGATTTTTTTTGTTATTATTTTATTTTTAAATTCTGCCTCAGCCCTTCCTGGCTCTGGACAAAAACAAAAACGCAGCATTTGAGAAGAAAGTTTATTCTCACAGTATTTCAGACCCAGTCAAAACCAGGAAATATCCAACAGCCTGTTCTTGTAAGATTTCCAACCAAACTATTGGACCAAAGAGCTTTAGATAATGCTGAATGGGCTTCAGAACCTTTTAAGGTTCACTCCGGACTAACAGTAACTTCTATATGTTTATTTAGCACTTTAGTTTCACCACATGTGCAGTCTATTCATTTCTCTTTTATAAGGGTTTCTCTGGCAGATGATATAAAACACTCCAGCAAATAAAATACTAATTTAGAATTTATTAATGAAATGCTAGTTGCCAAAAATACATTTACGAAGTCATGGAAATAAAAGTAACCACTTGCTAGACTTTGAGAAAGGGCTTGTTTACGCTGGAGTTTAATGTACCAGTGCTACTTTGGTGCAAACCCCTAGCATGGACACTGCTCTGAGGCCAGGGTGCAGGTCGCTTTTTATGCTGGTACAGCACATCTACACCTGGGGTATATTGATACTGTAATCAAAGGGTGTTATTAGATTAGATCTTAGAGCAGAGACGCCACAGCAACATGAGCTTCAGTGAAGAATGAATAAACCGACCCAGTACCCTGGGAAATTATTTGTGGAGCTAGTCCATACCGAAGCTCTCACTGCTGTGGCTTGACTGCTTCAGAAAACCAAGCTAGCTCAGGTATGTCTACTCGAGGTGTAATCTCACCCTGTGACTACCATAGAGACATACCCTTGTAGATGCACTGGAGCAGGCTCATCAGTGTAACTACACAAGTACAAAAAGCCCACATGCAGACAAGCCCTAAGTACTATGTTTCCTGAGACAAGGAAGAGAATACTCTAGTTTCTTTTGGTGGTGGATTACCATTCTCCTGTTCTGTGAGAAACTCTATGAACTACATACATGAATAAGGGATGCAGGCATGAACGCCAACTCAGTGGTTCCATCGTAAGAGTCACAAAATCAATTACTTCCCTCTTCTCTCCCCTGCCTCCATTTTTATATAAATGTCACAATGAGTCACCCTCATTCTACCTTGCCCCAGACTTCACTTCATTCACTTGAGGAGCACTGCCAGACCTCCGGGTCCTTTTCTCTTTAACAGTAAATAAATCCAGCTGGAAAACACTGTATCAAGCACCCTATGCTCCAGTGTTAGAAAACCGCCAGGCATCCGTCAAATGGTGAACACCATGCCCAGTGTCCCAAAGTATTGTAAGAACATGGAATTAAATCATGCTATATATGGCAGCCTTTCAATCATTAAAGGTCTTTTCCCCCCCAAATCTTGCAAGTTAGTCACTGCTTCAAAAATGATATAAAACTAATAAAAATTAACAACCAGTATTCCCTCCTGAAAAGATTTGCTAAGTCCATTCTGTATTTCTGCTGAATCCTCTGCAACAGTTAAAGAAATTTTCCACTAGGAAACTATAACAGGATTATAAAAATGCTTTGTGTGATTTATAATGAATTAAATTATAAGACAGTCTGCAGACAATGAGTGATTTAATTTATCCTTATGCCTAATAACAGACTAGGTGTAACTTAATATAACCCTGCTTCACATCCTACAGAGTCTTGTTACCTAAACACAAAGTGGGAGATTTCCAAAGGCAAAAATTGGTGTGAAGACCGCAGCTCCCACTGACTTTCCATGGAAGTAGGGCACCTAACTGTCCTTTGAAATTTTCCCCCAGAATGTAATACACTAATACTGATTTATGCATGGAAAATTAAAGAACGCTATGAAATTGCAATGACAAAGGCCAAGATTTTTAATTCATTAGCAATCTGGAGTGCCCAACTTGAGTCATCTTAAAGGGGCCTTATTTTCGGAAAGAACTGGGCATCCATCCTCTGCAAATCAGGCAATTTTGAAAATCTTGCCAAAATGGGAGGAAAAGATGGATTTGTTTTCATTTTTTAGAATGTTCAACAAGTGAAATAGTTGTGCAGCTGTAAAAAAAATGTCCAGCTTGTTTGTTCTGTATGTACCTTTGTGTCTCCTTTGAGAAAAAAAAAAATTCCCTATTTTCATTGTTATTGTTGAACATGGAAAAATTGAGTAAAGTGGTCATCAACAGGTCAACTGGGTTACTTAGGGTATTATGGGTTGGAGCCATGCTCCACCCCTCTACTACTTCCTCTATTAGTTAGTGAGTGTTTTCCCCCACTCTGTATATAGTTGAATAAAGCAGCATGCTCCGAGCCTGCTATACTTTAAGTAAAGAGTGTTTCTTGTGCACTGAGCAGTCCCTTTACAAAATTGAGGTAGGCCACGCATCCGGTTTTAAAAGCAGGACTATCTGGTTTGTAATGGTTGTCCACTGACTGGCACTGAGACAAAACAGGACATGGTTTTATCTGTTATCAGACGGAGGATGCATAATGGAGACCATGCTGTTCTTCCCCCTCTGGAATGGCCTTACAATGTTACACCAGTGGTGACTGGGCAGCACACTTTACAAAATGGTGCCCCACATGTGGCATCACTTGGCTTGTACTATGCATGCGAGGTCACGCTGACGGGGTGGGGTCACACCGGTGGGGGCAGGCTCACACCCTTCCTGAAAGTAGCCAATGTCCGATATTCTGGGAATGTATGAATGGCCACCCTAACAAAATTGGTGATGAGGAAAAACATAAGAATGGCAATTTATGGGAAAACTGAAGGGTTTACTGCAGAAAATTAGGATTGGCAGCAATATAGTAAAAGATTGGGCCACTATTTTCTTGCAGATGAAATTACAGATAAGGACAAACAGAAAGCAATTTTTCTCAGTGTCTGCGTCAGTAAAATCTATTCCCTTTGAAAGAGTTTGTTACAACCTCAGAAATCAGGAGATAAAGGTTTAGAAGACCTGCAAAAGATCTGAACTGAGCACTTCCACCAAAGCCAAATATTATTGTGGCACATTTTAAGATTCATAGTAGAACGAGGAGGCAAGGTAAAAATGTACCTGTGTGCATGTGGCAGTGCTAAAAAGATTAACAGAATATTGTTCATTTGTAAATGTCCTAAAGGAGATGCTGCAGAACAGATTTGTTTGTTGTATTAGTAATAATGAGAGAATTCACAAAGAATTGCAGGCAGAGGGGAACTTAATCTGGCCCAAACCAGTAGAATTAGCAACAGAAATAGAAGCAGCAGCGAAAAGCTTTAAAAAAGATATGCACATAGAATGCAGAGCAAATCAAACACTCAATAAACAAAATGCAAAACCAGCAGAAAGAGACTCAAGCTCCTGAGGGGTGTTTCCACTTGGAGGAGCTCATTTTGTATTAGTTGTAAATTTAAACCAGCCCAATACCATAAATGCTTCAAGATTGGACACAGCCAGAAAATGCAAAGGTGACTATCAGCCTATGAGGATAAACCCCAAAGGACCAGAAGAAAAGCAGAAGGGTTTTTACCTTGAGGGGGAGGAAAACTCGTAGGATGAAGTAAACACTATGTACTGTCTAAAAGGGAAGAAATTCGGACCTTATGACAGTAATGGTACAGTTAAACAACCGTTCAGAACAAAGGGAAACAGATACCAGACTTCAGCTACTGTGATCAATGAATATACATCTCAGCAGGGCAAAAGCAGAACCGAGCTCAGAGAAGTGTCCCTCCATACCTACATTAGAGAGCCTGTCCAAGTGGTAGGGTCTGTGCTTGTGCCTGTAAAATTTAAAAGCCAAAAGGAAAAATTACCAGATTTGTCCAGGTATAAAAGGCAAAATCTACTAGACAGAGATTGGTTACAAGAACTAAAAACTGAACTAGGAGGAAATTTTCAAATTAGACCCTAGGAAGGCACCAGCATTCCAGGAAGTCTTGGATGATCACCCAGACAGTTTTAACGAAGCGTTAGAGCCCTTGGAGGGTTTGTTATGGCTAGGATTTATATCCAGGATGGGATCAAGACAAAATACTCCAAAGCATGACATTAATATAATATAATTTAATTTAATAAAAGCAAAATACTTTAAAGTAGTTCCTTATGCCCTCAGAGAAGAGACTGAAAATAAGTTAGGCAGGCTGGAAAAGGAGGGCATTATTTAACCAGTGTACTTTTCTGAATGGGCCACAACTATAGTGCCCATGGTTAAACCAGACAAAATTATCTCCATCTGTGGGGATTATAAAGTCATGGTGAAGCAGGTCTCCAAGTTAGAGATTTCTCCATTCCACAGATGGAGTGTTAGGTGGGTGGGGTGTCAAAATTTAGTAAGATGGATATGTTGCAGGCATACCAGCAGATGAGGCTGGAGGAGTACTAAGTAATGTACCATTATAAATTCACACAAGGGCTTATACCATATGGAATATTGTCAGCACCTCTGGAATTTTCCAGAGACTGAAGGAAAATGTGTTGAAAGATATCCCACATGTTGTATCAAGGATTGATGACATCCTGATCACAGACAGAAGTGATGCTGAACATCTGTCAACACTGGAGAAGGGACTTGAAAGATTGGAGGCAGTGGGACTTCACTTAGAACAAAGTAAATGCTTTTTTGTGAGACTAGAAGTGGTTTTCTTGGGAAACTGGACAGACAAGGAGGGGATTTACCCTGTGGCATACATATCCTGTGGGATACACAGGGATTTACCCTGTGGCAGATAAGGTCACAGCAGTTGAACAGGCCCCTTAGAACAAAACTGATTTACGAGCATACTGAGGTACATTAAATTATTTATCAAAGGTTTTTCCAATATGTTGTAGCACTTACAAAACCCTTGCATCAACTCCTGAGGAAAGAGACCTGCTGGTATTGGGGAAAGAGACAAGAGAGAATTTTCCAGACTCTAAAAAGCTACTGAAGTCCTCAGAGCTCCTTGTTCATTTTGACCTAGGCAAAGAATTAATTCTGCCATGTGACACTTCATCATATAGGATAGGGGCAATTTTCTCACATTACGTGAGGGTTGTTGGACAACAGCCAGTAGGTTATGTCTTCAGGTCATAAAGCTGAAAGGAGCTATTCTTGGTTAGAGAAAGAACGTCTAGCAATTATTTTTGGAATCAAAAAATTCCATTTATACCTGTATGGGAAGCTTTGTACCATTCTGACATTTCACAAAGCACCCGTGGGACTTTTCAGTGAAAACAAGGGTATGCTGGCCATGGCAGCTGCCTAGCTACAGAGTTGGGCTTTGACCTTAGCCACTTATGAGTACAGGATCGTCTATAAGGCATGGCATCGGCATGCCAACAGAGATGCCCTCAGTCAATCTCCAGTACTTTCCAGAGTTATGTGTTTATTTAGAATGTTTTCTTTACAATTCTGGCCCTGTGTTATTATTATTTATATTACAATAATGAGCAGAAATCCCAACGAGATCAGGATCCCATTGTACAAATACATCCTAAGAGACCCCCTGCCACTCCCAAATTGCTTACAATTTAAATAGATAAGACAGACAAAGGTGGGAGGAGAAACAGAGGCACACCAAGGTGAAGTGACTTTCTAAAACTCATGAGGCAGGTCAAAAGCACAGACAGGACTGTAACTCAGGCCAGCACCTTACCTGCTGGACCATGGCCACATTGCAGATAGACTCCAATCTTTCCTCCATAATTCCAAAGTATGAAGACTGTGATTTTCATTGTTCCATTGGGAGCTGGCTGTAATTCCTTAGACCCCTTTGAAAATTCCAGTTGAAATAATTTTTAACATGCATCTCTAAATTTGATGGTTTTATTCTAAAAAAGTGTTTCAAGAATGTATCCTAAGTAGACAAAAAATCCAGCTAATAATCTCCCACCATTTTATGGAATACAATAACTATCACTGCATGCCAATATAATTGTTTTAAAATGCCTATGTTCCATTATTCAGTGCTTACAAAGACATTATAGCAGTGAAGAGAAGCAGAGGTAGTATTATTTTAAGTATAAATTGATGAATTAGGAACAATTTACGAAGATACTGCAATGCTGATATCATCCTGTCATACCTGGTTTCCATCTGACCTTAAGCATGGAAGAGTCTAGGTTAACTTTAATGTTTTTGGTGCGTAAAATCTTCCTTTTTTTACTTTTATAACCCTCAGAGCTCAAACGGGTCTTTTCATATGTTTTTAACATGAGTCTTGTGTATAATTATAAAGAAATGGTTTAATAAAAAAAAACTGGTAGATCCCTCTGGCTGCAAACTTTCTAATGAAAGTTGACCTCCACTTTTCTTGCTACAAGATTCTACTGAAATAATTTAATTTATGCTGGTTGGAACACTAACTTTCTTTGTTACCAGAAATAGCATTCCTTCATTGGCCCTTATATTTTTCCTCAGCTCACGGAGTTTTGCACAGTAGACTTAAGCTTTTTATCTCTTGTCTTGGAAGACTGGTAGCATTATGTAACTTTTAAAGGATGTACCTACTTGATAAAGTTTCATTTGAGATTGTTGGTCAGTTCAAATGCCTAGTCTGATGGTGGGACTCTAAACTTGCTTTAGAAGTATTATACCAAAAAGCATGTAGAAGTTGTTGACTTTAGACTGAGAGTTCTTCATCAGAAAAGGAAAGGAAGGTCTTTCCAAACTTGCTGAAAGGTGGTTTCTCAGATTTAGTCACTAATCTCACAGCTCACCAATGTTATTCATTCTAAAGCTTTATAATTTTGCATTAAAAAGTCTGCAGTACTGTCTCTATTTTCTCTCACCCTTCTAATTCATTTGATCATGTTAATTGTTTTTAAAAAGTGACCTGCAAAAATGGAGCTGAGAAGAAAGGGCCTGTCTGTTTTTAATCTACTTTCAGGCCTTCAGCAATAGTTTAAAAAGTTTAGGCTACGTCTACACTACCACAGTAAGTCAACCTACACTACGCAACTCCAGCAACATGAACAACATAGCTGGAGTCGACAAATCTTAGGTTGAGTTACCGCGGGGTCTACACTGTGCAGGGTTGACGAGAGAAACTCTCCCATTGACTTACCTTTCCCTTCTTGTCGGGGGTAGATTACAGGGGTTGACTGGAGAGCAAATCTGCTGTCGATCTGGCAGGTCTTCACTAGACCCACTAAATCGACCGCCGGTGCATCAATCTCAGAGCATTGATCCTGACTGTAGTGTAGACATAGCCTTTTTTCCAGTCTTCTGGAATTTCCCCAGTGCTTGTTCCAGCAAGCTCCTCAGCCAGCTCTTTCAAAACTCTTGGATGCAATTTTTCAAGCAGCTCTAGTGCCAGCCCACCAGTCCCCAGTTCCAGCCCAGAACATCCCAACTCCCTCTTAGATCCTTCCAATTAAACCTCCATCAGCTCAAACACATGCCCCCATACACCCTTGCATCCTCCTAAACTGAGAGAACTTCTTTTATTATTTAACCTCTCTACAGTGAAGAACCACACCCTCAGCCCTTAACCCTCTTTATTCAATATCCAGGTCTAAAACCACCACCACACAGATAACTCTCCAAGCTCAGAAAGCCCACCCCCAAGCTCCGAACACATTCCATCATCCACCTGCAGGCTCAGAAGCACCCCTTTCTTTCCAGTTTACAAACCCTCCTGTTACTTGCTTTGGAGAAGCAGGAGCAGAGCCAGTAGAGAGTATGCACATATGATCTGAAACACCTGTAATCCGTGCTGTGTGCCTCCTCCCTGTGCTGCAGGGACTCCAGGGCATGGAGGCTGCAGAGAACAGGTACAAACAGTCCTATATGCTGACTCTATGGGCACCGGACCAAAGTCTATATTCCCTGTTCTGTGCCTCCTCCCTCAGCCATCTGCAGTGCCAAAAGTCCCAATTGAAAGCCAGATGTACTGTAGCTTCCAGGAGCTGGAGCAGCCTCAACACCTCCAGGAGCCCCTACTGGCAGCAAGTGAGTCTGCATCTTGGAGCACATCAGCCACATTACAGACCTGTGGCATTATTGGTAGAGCCTAGTCCCCTTGGCCCCTCATGACCACCCACGCTGGCTGACACATGCAACAATCCTTTCCCAGTTAGTTGTTTAACTAGTCTGCCAGCGAACACAACCATCAGCCTGAATGTGAGTCTCATGAATCTTTTTGTTGCAAATCATCAAATCAATAGTACTAAGAATAAATCAAGATTTATGTGGAAGTCCTCTCAAATTCACTTAATATAGAGCCAAAGCCTGCTGGCAGCTGTTAAGCAGAAGTCCCCTTTGAAATCAGTGGGGAGTTCTGCTTAAATACTGATGGTGCAATACGGCCCACAGGAAACAAATGTCCTACTTGAAAGTTATGAGGCAGTCAAACTACCGCACAGCTCCTCATGCCTTATGGGAACCATTGAGACAATTATGCTGAAGGACCATACTTTCAGTTTATTTTCTTTCCTTGCTTTTATTGCAAAGGACAATTCATGAATTGAAGATCTTGGTTTCTGAAGAGTTCAGCAGTTCTTGCCACTAAATTTATTCTCTGCCAGAACCTGCAAATTCTTTATCTAGGACACCAAAAACATCTCCACAGCAAACAGTTCTGATGTCACAAAGAAGCCTGGGTAAATTCTTAAGCTGACAAGAGTTTTAGATGGAAAATTTGTTCTCCCTTAAAACTCTTAATCGTTTTAGAACTTCTATAGTACCTTTCACAAGAGAATCCCTCAGCACTTTGCAAACATTTTATCTAGGGACTTATATGGAACTCATTGCCATAGTATCTGAGTCCTTCATTAATTAATTTATCCTCAGAACATCCCTGTGGATGGAGAAAAGTATTATTATCCCCATTTTTCAGATAACACAAAGGTTGTGGTTTCATTTTGAGTGAAGCACCTGTTTAACAGAACACAACTTCTTCCAGTTAATTAGGTACATTACATCTTTCTGAACCAAAGTATTTATGGCAGCTTGTTTGTCTAGTGCTGGGAGCAATGGAGACATTTTTGGAAGGGAGAGGGGGAACAGATCTCAACTGGGACCAGCTGAGGCAGTGTTCCAGGTGGACCCTCTCTTTTTCCTTCTTCTACTCCTCTTTGCTTCAGGTGTGTGGGGGTTACTACTTTTTCTTTTCCTTCCCGCTTCCTTCCTCAGGCTCAGGGCATAGAAAGGGTAGGAGCATCATATGCTGCATCTGTGCCAGGACTTTAGGGCCTGTCCCACTCATTGTCACTGCCCTTGGGCAGCAGAGATGATCATAGAATATCAGGGTTGGAAGGGACCCCAGGAGATCATCTAGTCCAACCCCCTGCTCAAAGCAGGACCAATCCCCAACTAAATTATCCCAGCCAGGGCTTTGTCAAAGCCTGCTGGGTCTGGGTGATTGGCTCCCATCTGGTGGGGTGAGAAGCCTGAAAGGGTTGATACAGTTAGGGGTCTAGGCAGCATAGCCATGATGGGATCCCTGTTTCAACCCCACCCTTCTCACCTTTAGCCTGATTACTATTGTTCTGGTGATGCTAAGTGCTTGGCTGAGCACCAATTTGGGGGGCTTCCCACATGTCAAAATTAGCAAGCTGCTTTGCGGGATTTTTCATTTTCATCCTGCATCCAGGATGTTTCTGGGTTTAAATTACAATTGTCTCAATTTTGGCATACAACTGGGGGTTACACAGTGTCTGAATGAGTTCCCTGTGACCCAGGGGGTTGCCTGGGCATAATAGCACATGGGGACAGTGTGTGCCTTAATGTCTAGTGCACCTTGTGGCTCCCCTCATCTTCTCTCTGGCATGGAGGAGGGGAGCAGGCTGGGACTCTGGCTTCCAGTCAAGGCTCTTTGGCAGTCCTGAGGACCAAGAGGGGACCTTCACACTCACCCGCAGATGTAAAGTCCCTCAGGCCTATTGAGATCTACAGTGGGACAACCCTTGAGCTCCTAGGTGCGACAGTAATTCAAATAATAAAAATAATAACCCTACTGGGGAGTTTGAGCTGGTTACCCCAGTTATGTAAATGTCTTAAGTAAAGTTGCAACCTCCGCACTTCACCGTATTATCATGTCTGTGTCCACATCAATCTGCTATTTCAGCTGTGAATAATTCAAATTTTTAGAACCATCCTCCAGGAAACTGCAATGGGTCCAATCCAGACCAGACCAGTACTGAATGAAAGTTACCAACAGAGGGCATATTTAGTGTCTTATGTGAAATAAAAGAGAGGTCTCAGTCTAGGTCTTTGTAAACAAGTGGCCACAACACCGAAAGCAGTAAAATTGGTGCTCACGTTGGCAGTTGCAACTGAGGGAAAAGAATGAAGTGGGCACGGAAGCTGATCCACTCTCTCCCTCTCTTGAATGGGCCCCTTCAGAATATAACTAAGACACTTCGCATGGCAGCATGGGGAAGCTAGAACTTGCCACTACTTATGCCACTCCTTTTCGGGAGATAAATACAAGCCTTCATTGCCAGTCTGGGGCCTGATTGGTGCTTACAGGTAGATACTACACTGACAGATGTCTTGGAAATATTTATGATAAAATAAAGCTAGACCTTTCATAAACACTATACTCAGGGCAAAATAGAAATAAAAAGACATAAAAATTATGAAAAAACCTATACAAATGTTGATGAGGTGCCATTCTGAGAGAAAGTTTTTTCCCCCCTGACTAAACTTAAACACAGCCATGTTTGTTGCAGTGTCATTAAAAACACGTGGGGAAAAAAATCAACCTTTTCCAAATGGTCATGGGCAAAAATCAGCAGGGTAAATATTTTCAAGCTTGTAAAAGGGTATGAACAACAATCAAATAGTGGTTCCCAAGCATTTCTGCTCTGTTCACGTTTTTATATTGCACTCAATCAACATGTTATCTGACCACCTCCATGTAGTGAACTAAGTGATGCAACTAGCAACCTGTTCCTGGTTTGGACTGGCAAGTGGGCATCCCCCTCCACCCCTTGCATCATGTCCTGACATAGTTGCTGCTGTTATGTCCTTTCATCTGCCCATTTTCTCTCTCTCTCCCCCCTTTTCTGTCTGTTCTTATTTCGCTGCCCCCTTCTTCTCTGGCAGTTCTGATCTCCCTGCCCAAAGCCAAACAGAGATCCGCAGAGAAGAGAAACTTCAGTTGGAAGGCTGCTGAGTCATTCTGCAGTCTTTAGCTGACTGCACAAGCAGGTCACATTAGATGCCACAATGTGAAGTAGGTGACTTTCAAGGATCATTGGCCACTTTACTTGTACATAAAACAGAACATCTCTAGTGTGTGTTAGCAGTGGATCTTGGGTTTTGCAGTATTAGAACTAGTGAGTATTAGAACTAGACTGGTTTCAGAGTAACAGCCGTGTTAGTCTGTATTCGCAAAAAGAAAAGGAGTACTTGTGGCACCTTAGAGACTAACCAATTTATTTGAGCATGAGCTTTCGTGAGCTACAGCTCACTTCATCGGATGCATGCCGTGGAAACTGCAGCAGACTTTATTTATACACAGAGAATATGAAAAAATACCTCCTCCCACCCCACTGTCCTGCTGGTAATAGCTTATCTAAAGTGATCATCAGGTGGGCCATTTCCAGCACAAATCCAGGTTTTCTCACCAGCAGGAGAGTGAATTTGTGTGGGGGGGTGGAGGGTGAGAAAACCTGGATTTGTGCTGGAAATGGCCCACCTGATGATCACTTTAGATAAGCTATTACCAGCAGGACAGTGTGGTGGGAGGAGGTATTTTTTCATATTCTCTGTGTATAAATAAAGTCTGCTGCAGTTTCCACGGCATGCATCCGATGAAGTGAGCTGTAGCTCACGAAAGCTCATGCTCAAATAAATTGGTTAGTCTCTAAGGTGCCACAAGTACTCCTTTTCTTTTTGAGAACTAGACTGGGGACTACTGGGGACCACCAGATGTGCTAATTGGTAAATGGTGGCAACAGTCCGACCCCACGTAAAGTTACAGTCTAAAACAAAATCAGAAAAATTTCCTTAAAAGAAATGTTCATCTTCTGTTGAACAGGCGCATATAAATCCTAGAATCTGGCAATGAAAAACAGAATGTACTAACAGAAGAAACATGATTAAGTACCATGTTATTGATTTGGATAATGGCTTAGATCTCTAACATAATTGATAATAACATCAGACGCCATAATGCAGCAGGGAAAAACGTTTCTGTATTATTAAGTGCATATGGTATCTAGAAGGATAAATTAGAGAAAGTCACATAACTTCTGAGTTGTAGAATAAAGCAGAGCCATTTATGGGTTACATAAGGTCATCAAACAAGTGAAAATATTTTTGTTATCATATTTCCCACTTTTTTAATAACCATATTTAACAATTAAAAAAAATCTTTGGTTATTGAAGCTCAGTGTACATCGATACTGATAATCACTGAAGTATGTAAAACATCTCTAACAGCACGTCTCTCCGATGATCCATCACAATGTACTCATTTTATGATGACATCTATCATCATCTGCATATATTTCTCCTATGTTTTAAAAATTTTTTTTTATCTGCGTCTGATAAGGAAAAGAAACTTCAACACTTACACAGTACTTAAATCCACTGTAGGCTCAAAGCACTGACAAAGATTAATGCATTAAACTGCAGTGCCCATGTGAGCTAGAGAAATGGAGGAATGGAGAGATGAGGTGACTTGCTCAAGCACACTAGGCAAATCTGAAGAAGATCAAGGAATTGCACCTGTGTCTCTCTGACTTCCAGCCCTGTGCTTCACCACTAAACAAAGTTATCTAGGTCATGCTTATCAGGGGTGCGTGATAATTATACACAGTAAGAGCCCTGCATGAGTAGTCCTCAGACACGATAAATAATGCTGAATGAGCTCTAGCATTGATATTGATTATCAAATTAGAGATGAATTTGCAATGTGAAATGGCTTGAAACATCCTCAGCAAAGTCCACACATCACAGATCAGAAGAGAATAGGCCCAATTTATAAACTGCAGTGTTTCTCAGCGACGGGTCCATGGATCAGCGCCGGTCCCTGAGATCTCCCTGACACAGTTTAGAAATGTATCAAGCCAGTCCCTGGTATCAAAAAGGTTGAGAAACGCTGCTCTTGTACAATCACATCTTAAATATAATCTTAAAAAATATACAGACAAATTGGAGGGAGGTTCAGAGAGAAGCAAAAAAAAAGTGATCAGGGATTGAATAAATTGATTTAGGAGAATAGATTGAAGAAGAAATACACATACAGCTTTGTTATATGACTAAGGAGGACATGATCTACTTATGTGCTTATGTGGTCTCCTCTTTATAGAATCTGAGTGCAGAGCTACAAATATTTGAAGGCTGACAATATAGAGGGATGGGAATTATATACTGTGCTTAATGGGATAACTAGAAATGGGATGAAATTTAAAAAGGGAAAATTGAGATTTAATAACCAGAAAAAGCTTCTAGCAGAGAGAACTAGCAGCTGTAATAATAATACCTAGCTATATAATATCTAGTTCTTATATAGCAGTTTCTCAGAAGACCTCAAAGTGCTGCACAAAAGTGATCATCTCCATTTTACAGAAGGAAATCAAGTATCCAAGGGCCCAGCAGGCCATTGGCATAGCTGGGATTAGAACTCAGGTCTCCTGAGTCCCATAGATTCACCACCCTACTAGTGAAAAAGTTTTTCCTAATATCCAACCTAAACTTCCCCCACTCCAACTTGAGACCATTACTCCTTGTTCTATCATCTGCTACCACTGAGAACAGCCGAGAGCCATCGTCTTTGGAACCCCCTTTCAGGTAGTTGAAAGCAGCTATCAAATCCCCCCTCATTCTTCTCTTCCATAGACTAAACATCCCCAGTTCCCTCAGCCTTGCCTCATAACTCATGTGTTCCAGTCCCCTAATCATTTTTGTTGCCCTCCGCTGGACTCTTTCCAATTTTTCCACATCCTTCTTGTAGTGCGGGGCCCAAAACTGGACACAGTACTCCAGATGAGGCCTCACCAATGTCGAATAGAGGGAAACAATCACGTCCCTCGATCTGCTGGCAGTGCCCCTACTTATACATCCCAAAATGCCATTGGCCTTCTTGGAAACAAGGGCACACTGTTGACTCATATCCAGCTTCTCATCCCTTTCTGCAGAACTGCTGCCGAGCCATTCGGTCCCTAGTCTGTAGCAGTGCATTGGATTCTTCCGCCCTAAGTGCAGGACTCTGCACTTGTCCTTGTTGAACCTCATCAGATTTCTTTTGGCCCAATCCTCTAATTTGTCTAGGTCCCTCTGTATTCTATCCCTACCCTCCAGCGTATCTACCTCTCCTCCCAGTTTAGTGTCATCTGCAGACTTGCTGAGGGTGCAATCCACACCACCTCCAGATCATTTATGAAGATATTGAACAAAACCAGCCCCAGGACCAACCCTTGGGGCACTCCACTTGATACCGGCTGCCAACTAGACATGGAGCCATTGATCACTACCCGTTGAGCCCAACAATCTAGTCAGCTTTCTATCCATCTTATAGTCCATTCATCCAGCCCATACTTCTTTAACTTGCTGGCAAGAATACTGTGGGAGACCGTGTCAAAAGCTTTGCTAAAGTCAAGAAACAACACGTCCACTGCTTTCCCTTCATCCACAGAACCAGTTATCTCATCATAGAAGGCAATTAGATTAGTCAGGCATGACTTGCCCTTGGTGGATCCATGCTGACTGTTCCTGATCACTTTCCTCTCCTCTAAGTGCTTCAGAATTGATTCCTTGAGGACCTGCTCCATGATTTTTCCAGGGACTGAGGTGAGGCTGACTGGCCTGTAGTTCCCAGGGTCCTCCTCCTTCCCTTTTTTAAAGATGGGCACTACATTAGCCTTTTTCCAGTCATCCGGGACTTCCCCCGATCACCATGAGTTTTCAAAAATAATGGCCAATGGCTCTGCAATCACATCCGCTAACTCCTTTAGCACTCTCAGATGCAACACATCCGGCCCCATGGACTTGTGCTCGTCCAGCTTTTCTAAATAGTCCCGAACCACTTCTTTCTCCACAGAGGACTGGTCACCTCCTCCCCATGCTGTGCTGCCCAGTGCAGTAGTCTGGGAGCTGACTACTCAGGCCACACTGCCTCCCAGTAGTCTCCTAAATAATATTATTGGAAACTCCATATGTAAGAGCAGGCTGGACAAGTCACTAGAAAGTGTACTGCAGGGAACACAGCTGCATTTTCAGGGAGATTATTATTATTTGTGATTTGTATTTTGGTAGGCACAGAGATGGTACACTCTCCTCCTCAGTGAGCTAGTTATCAAAGAATGGATAGTCCAACAGATTCTAAAGTTTCTTCTGTGGATCTGGAAATAGGATGAGCAAAGGTGGCAGAATCTGGCCCTATAGAGACCCATTAAATGCCACCAGCTCTGCTGTCCAACAGACATTGAATAGGATGTTTTATGGACAGATTTTGCCTTCCTTTCTGTAAGAAACCAGGGCATAGACAGTCTTGCCTAGTGGTTACTGCAGGACTGGTGTCATGGAGTGGCCATGAGGTTGGCAAGCAGGGATCAGAATACCTATTGAGTTCCTGGAGGGTGCCTGGGTGCAAGCCTGCCTACATCTAAAGGCCCCTCTCCCAGCCTAAGGGGAAGAGCCACTGAGCCCAGGGCTCAAATGAGGTCAGGGAACAATTAATGAAAAACAGGGCCAGGAGTGAGGTCATAGAGTAAAAATCAGGGAGCCAGAGAAGGCAGCAAGAGCAGAAATCAATCAGGATAAGAGTTAGGCCAGGACTGGAGACCAAGGATCAGGAGTAGCTATCAGGCTGGAGTCAGGAAGCAAGAGTCAAGGTCAGGCCAGTCAGAGACAGAGGATCAGGGGTAGCAATACAGTCTGAAGCGAGGCGTGCAGCAAGCCAGAAACCTGCATAGCTGCCCAGACAATGTCCTGGGACCCCTTCCTGGGTTAAATAGTAAGTGTGGGCCAACCAGCAGGCTGTAGGGTGCTGTCACTCTGACCGCTTTGGATGGTACCACCGACAGTTCTTAATCTCCACAGTGTTCCTTGGAGCTAAGCCTGCATAGCTTCCTGACAGAGCTGTGGGAACATCAGCATCTTCGGACACTGCAGGCCCAGGTTATAATCTCCTGAATCCTCATGTTGAGCACTACCAGTAGTGCAAGTAGGGCGGGTACCCTCCAGTATGCAGTACTGGCAAGAGATTTTTAGCGGGTATGGGGTACCAGAAAGATTTGGGGGTGGGGCTGCACTCTGCTCCTTAAAGGAGCAGATTGCGGCTAGGGAGAGCATTCATTCTTTATATGGCTTTGACAGCACAATACAAATGCTAATAAACTTAAACTTAGCTCACAATGGACCCCGGAAAATGCCTGTCTACACTTAATGGATTTTTCCTGTGAACATTCTAACTGGAATATGGATGGGGTTGATGGACATGTAACTTGCCCATGTGACTCCAAACACCATTCTTCACAGTGAGAAGAGTTTCCCTTCACTTGGCAGAAGGTGGGGCCCCAGGCTGGGGGTGGGGCAGAGTCACATGAAGGGTCATGTGGGGAGGTTGTGTGCCCCACCTGGTGTCCCTCCCATGAGTGCAATACCGGCAAGAAATGATTTCTACTTGCACCACTGACTAGTACCTCCCTTCTGATGAAGTAAGGGGGGCAATTATCTAGCCCTTAATAATGTGCAGGAAGACAGCAGTTGTATTTACCTTATGAGTATGGCATTTCCACTGGAAAATGAAAAAGTGAAAGGAAGAATATAATACATGCAAACTTAATGTACAGGGAAGTGGTAAGGTAAAAAAAATCAACACAGTATGTTGGAATTTTAATCCATCCAATTCCTGGAGTATGAGAAAAATGTATAGTAAAGATTAAAATATACATGTATCTGATTGGGAAGAAAACTGCATTTTGAGTTATGCATGTGTACCATTTAATAAACAAAAAGCTTTAATAATAAAGTCTTGCAGAGTTGCAATATGCCAACTGTAATTCAAAAATTATATGACCATGAGGATGACATCATTTGTCTATCCATAATACAATATAAGGGAGCCAAAAAAGAGACTTTAAATTAAGACCATGAATGCCTTAGGAAATACAGCAAACATTTAATGCAAGGGAATTTTTAGGTGCCTCAATATGTACTGACAGCTAATTTTTGACTATTATAAAACCATATGGGATCTGGTTCTATACAATAAACACCTCATTCATTCTAATTTTTTCCATATATCACATGACCTTAAATGATCATTTCTGCCTATTCAGGTAAAGTCCCAAAAGTTATTGGGCATCTGTGACTTCCTTTGACTTCAAGGGGCTTTATAGGTGCTTAGCACCTCTCAAGATGTGATCCAGAGACTATACCACAGATTTCAGGGAGCATGACAAGAAAAGACCTGAGGATTAAGCAGTGTCTATTCTCCTTTTCTTATGTATGTGTAATTCTCATTGACATTAACATATACAAGGAGGAAAAATCTAAAACAGATCTTTCTTAAGTAACATAAGTACATGTTTTCTACTGTACTTTACCATGTAGTTCTTAGTGCTAGATTGTGATTTTAGGCAACGGGTGGTGTGCAAACTACACCACCTAAGAGTAACCCTGTGTGGCAGTGTACCTCAGAGATCACCTTCTGTGGCACAATTCCTTCCCTGTTTCTTTCTGTTGCTCATAGAGAAAGAACAGGTTCTAATTGTAATGCAACAGTCATCACAAGCAAGAAGACAACACAACCAGTTATCACCATAATTTGCGGCTAGCCTACATTGGTCCAGCAAAACCAAGACTCCATGCTCTGTTCTGGTGTGTGTGGGCAGAGGGGGGCAAGCAAACATTGCTATGCAACTGGACACAAGATCTGGGGCTTCAGGGGAATTCTTCTTATCACCCTGCACAGGGCATGTAGTCCAGTCACAATCTAGACCATGGTAAATAGGACCAGTTTTAGTAGCCATATGATCATCCATCAGTATATATGTAGGAATAAACTTTAAAGCAGTATTCTCTCTGGCTTTATCATCCTGTCGAAAAACCCGTATTCACACAATAGATAATTCCATTGTTTTTTTCCAGTGCTTAGGAAAAAATGCCCTAATCCTACCTTATATGGTCAATTAAATCTCACTAAGGATTAGCTGCTCTTGATTGCTGAGGCATGACGTGACCTGCTCACCCCATAAATCAATCTCCCAAATTGAACTGGATAATAAAAACTGAGTCATTAACTTTAAGGCCATCTTTTGACAGCTACAGAGTGGAATGGTGAGCTTGGGGATAGCAGCAATATCATCCTGTTTCAAAGGGAGAAATTATCTGCATTGTACAATTAAGCAGGAGAAAAATAAAAAGGGGCAACCAGCTAGAAGCTAAATGGGGGGGAAAAAGATAAGATTCACTGTTAGGAGTTAGAGTAACAGCCGTGTTAGTCTGTATTTGCAAAAAGAAAAGGAGTACTTGTGGCACTTTAGAGACTAACCAATTTATTTGAGCATGAGCTTTCATGAGCTACAGCTCACTTCATCGGATGCAGTTTCCACGGTATGCATCGGGGCAGTTTCCACGGTATGCATCCGATGAAGTGAGCTGTAGCTCACGAAAGCTCATGCTCAAATAAATTGGTTAGTCTCTAAGGTCCCACAAGTACTCCTTTTCTTTTTACTGTTAGGAGTGACAGGTTTCAGAGTAGCAGCCATGTTAGTCTGTATTCGCAAAAACAAAAGGAGGACTTGTGGCACCTTAGAGACTAACCAATTTATTTGAGCATAAGCTTTCGTGAGCTACAGCTCACTTCATCAGATGCATTCAGTGAGTATGAGGAAGAAAGAGTCAGAAGCAGACCCCTGCCAAAAAAAAACCCACAAAAAAAGGTAAGACAGAACAGTAGGCAAGTGGAAAGAAAGAAAGGGAAAAAAAAGCCTAAGATCAAAGTCTCACCTCAGATAATATGTGCACAGCACTGCCACTGGCTTCAAAAGGAGAGACACATATATAAAATCACAGCAAAAATTGGTTGTATAGGAAAATTGTGTCTGCTCCAAAGCCCACTGAGGTCAATGGAAAGATTCCCATTCACTTCAGTGGACTCTGGATCAAATTCTAAAGGAGAATTCTCACAGAAGTTTTGTACTGGTTATTTTTATCTTATATTAATTTGCCTGTGTGTCTTCCCACTGGCAGCCCAGGTATTGCATCCTGCAGTAACCTGCAGTTACAGCAGAAGCTAGTAGATGAATATTGTTCAGAATGCCTCTGTAATGTACTAAAAGTATGAGTTATATCTTCGCAGTGGCTGAGATAAGTATGTGTACGTGTGAGAGAGAGACAGATAGGTGTGGGGATAGCCAGGGACCAGTCTGGCTCCTCACATAACTTAAAACAACTCTGAGGCTGCTCTAAATTATGCCTAGCTGCCACCCATGATGTCATTCCAGCAACTAGAGATTTTTAGAATGCAATTGTGCTTTGGTCACATGCCCTTTGTCTAGCCACACTCCATATCGTAGGGGATGCTTGGGGACCTGGGGAGAGGAAAGGAATAGCGACAATAGTTCTGAACCACCTGAGAATTTGCCCTGGGAGAATTTCCAGGGAGCTGGATCAGCCAGTTTTCCAGTGACTTTGCACTGAGGAATTGCCCACTATTTCAACAAAAAATTACAACAATTAGAAATAACTGCAAACTCTGAAGTTACGTTGCAGCATGAACCAGCGATAAAGCAAAGTAAGTTTTCTTGAAATTTTGATCTTGGTACCATTCTCTATAGCCTTCTCATAGCAAATCCATACTCTCTCTTTCTCCTTTAGATCCAGGTATTCAGCCCATGTGTCTGAGCAACCAGTTTCTTTGCAAGGTACATTCTAGCTCAACTTCTATGAGCCTGGGCAAGGCACCTCTAACCAAGGCACATTTCAGCCCCAGACAGACTTGCTCTGTATGGAATCTCAACCAAAAAGATGCATTCAGTGTCAGAATTCCTGCTTACCATGGGGGCAAAAAATTCAGAAGATCAACCAGAGTTAAAA
The DNA here is from genome assembly GCF_965140295.1 of Lepidochelys olivacea. Lineage (NCBI taxonomy): Eukaryota > Metazoa > Chordata > Testudines > Cheloniidae > Lepidochelys > Lepidochelys olivacea. The sequence goes on from NC_140412.1 coordinate 48,767,713, forward strand.
TCACAGATGGGTTCCAGAACAGAGAGTTGCAGTGTGCAAGGAGCAGAAGCCAGTGCTGGTTTGTACAGTATAACCAAGCACTTCAGTAGCTAAGAATTTCAAAGCTGTGTAAGAAATTCGGATACCACTAAAATTTGGATACCACTAAAATCAATAGGAATTCGACATCCAAATGTGATAGGTGGCTTTGGAAAATCTCAGTCTACAGCTAGAATTCTTTTTGATCACAACCCCTAACAGACAATGCAAATTCTTGGTTTCTTACCCCATTTTTCCCACCGTTCCCTTCATCGCTTTTTCTTCTGTTGGCATGCAGTTCTAGTGCTCCCGACATCACTCACGGTTATGTTAAGGGAACTAAAAGGTACATATGGCTTTGAGCTTATGTAGGATATGCCTTAAAGGAAATGGAAACGTATCTCGGGCATGACCTATTGTCATAACTGATTTTTACAGCTGCATAAGGTAGTTTGTGATGTAAATGTGACTGGTTCTGCTACATTAGGAACAAGTTATGAAACCGTAACCCAAACCACAAGAAAGGAATAAGTTGGCAGACATGTTTGGAGGAACTGAGTTAGGTACTAAACATGAACCTTGGCATAGAAATAATGAAAAATTCCTCACAAATAAGTTTTGTATTGCATATAGAATGGAAACACATGAGGGGACATGATTCATCTTGCAGGTGTATAGGAAATGTTAATCACCTATGTGACATTAATGCATGATTGGATAATGCAAGTATGTAACCATCCACAAAGGGCAACATGAAACGATTGGTTAAGAAGTGTTATGCAGCTACCCGCACAATCATGATGAGTTTTGTTGTTAAACAGGCCAAACTACCATGATCCTTTGTGGGTATGTCAAGCTGGAAACTTAGAGTGTATTAAGAGCATAGGATTTAATATTAGTTGTCTAGACTACTAATTGCAATGTTGGCATTTGCTGGTGACTGGATGATGCTACATGTGCAGCTAATCAAGAACTGGAGAAAGACGTAAACAACTACTGTATAAAAATATATGAAATTATAACCAGCTTGTATAAGGTATTAACCCTTTCTGTATCATACTGATCTATTTTTACTTAATAAAACCTGATTGATCTTGGATATCTGATATCCCATTGATCAGTAATCTAAACTAAGAGCTCCTAACACTCCCCACCACTACTCTCTCTTTTTCCACCTCCCTCTCATTAGGACAGAAAAATTGCCTTATAACAACCACAGATAATAACAATACAACTTAGAATTTAAGTACTAATTTTCTTCTGTAAATCTCAGAGCTCTTAACAAAGGTCATTTATAGATGTGAAAACAGACATTGAAAAGTTAAGTGATTTTTCCCAGGGTCACAAAGCAGATTTTAGTGGTAGGTCTGGAAAAAATAACCCAGATTTCCAGACTCCCACAGCGTACTAACCACTGAACTACACTGGCAACACATGACCGGCTGGCTTCTTCCTGAAGTCTACACTTTGGATTTGGGATCCCAGGGTGTTTATAAAGGATTCCTCCTACCCCAGTTGGGTTGTCCTGCAGTTAAACTATTCTCAGAGTCAGAACAACCCCCATCCCCTACCACGTGTGAAATGAGGTGTTTTTCAAATAATACTTAAAATCTTTTTAGTATTATAGATGTATAATCAACTAACAGGTGCTCAGAATTTGAGACCTAGTATACCATACATCTAAAACTCAGAAGTACATGGCACATCAGCTTTGTAATTTTAACCAATGTAGTTATCACAGGTTCTTATACCGATACTTGTACCACACTTTGGGAATCACTGAACTAAGAGTTTATTATCCTTATTAGACATCAACACATTGCCTCTATTGTGATTTCCATAACTATAGGGAAGCCTCAAAATCTATGCCAATTTTTCTATAGTTTACATTGTAAACAATTAAACCTAGCTTTTGAACTCTGTTCTTCATATGATTTCTTTATATTGATCTTACATTCTGGTTAATATCTATTTCTCTCAACCATTATTGGGAGAGCTTTCAATAACTATAAATTGTTTGACTTTACTTTAACACAAAGGACAGATTTTAGGTATCCTGCTATTGCTTCTAAAATCATGTTTCTTCTATAATCATGCCTCACAAAATTTTAAATAGTTCTAACTAAATTCTTTCTCCAGTGTCACCCCTTATTTGTGAAAGACTAGACCTACAAAACATGTTTAATGGACAAAACCCTAGACCAAGGATTATCTTCACTTTATTCACATAATTTAGCATTAGTTGTCAGCAAGCCTGACTGAGATCCAGTATCATTTAGGGCTTGTCTACACTTAAAATGCTGCAGCGACACATCTGCACCGATGCAACTCTGCCACTGTAGATCTTCAGTGAAGACACTACCTGTGCCGGCTTTTTCCACCAGCGTAAGTAATCCACCTCCCCAAGAGGCAGTAGCTATGTCGATGGGAGAAGCCCTCCCATCATCATAGCTCTGTCTGCACTGTGAGTTTGGTCAGATAACTACATCTCTCAGGGGTGCATAGGTGCTGGAACTAGGGATGCTGGGGATGCTATCACACCTCCTGGCTTGAAGTGGATTCCATCATATAAAGGGTTTAGAGTTTGGTTCAATGGCTCTCAGCAACCCCACTATACAAATTGTTCCAGCATCCCTGAGCGACGTAGTTATAGTGACATAAGTTGCTAGCGTAGACCAAGCCTTAGCTGAACCTCATTTACATGACTAAGAGGTAGCAAGAGACACAGACTATGACAGTTCATCCCTTGTTAAAAGGGACATCAGGCTCTTTTAATGCTGGGGGTGCAGGGAAACCTGAGTTCGCCACTCTAACTAGATCAGTTCCCTTCACATTACAATTTCAAATGTAAGGAAGTTAGAAAGCAATTTAAATTCAGTTCAAGGATTGTTCAGGAGGGGTTTGAACTGATGATCAAATTTTACAATATTGTTCTTTAAGTGCTGGCTGACTACTAGGTCCTGAAGAGAGAGTGCGAGTAGGAATATAGTCAGATTATCTCCTAGCATAGAAAAGTAATTAATAAAATCTATCTGCTTTCAGTCAGTCAATGATTGTTTTTAATTTCTCCTGTGCAGCATTTTTAGATTGTGTGGCTTCTCTGTTACACTCTGGTAACTTCTTTTAACTATTGATAGCTCAGTGGTTTTTGCATTGGCCTGCTAAACCCAGAGTTGTGAGTTCAATCCTTGAGGGGGTCATTTAGGGATTTGGGGCAAAAATTGGGGATTGGTCCTGCTTCAAGCAGGGGGCTAGACTAGATGACCTCCTGAGGTCCCTTCTAATCCTGATATTCTATGATTTTTATTCATGTTTTTATTTTCCCTGTACTGTTTAGCAATTGATAAAAGTGTTTCTTTCTCCTTTGACCATCACTTTTGAAAGCATTTTTTAAAATAACTAAATATTAATTAAGCCTATTGTTCTCAAAAAATGAAACTCTCTGACCCTGCAAATTGTTGTGTGCCCACAGATCCCTGCACATGCCCAGAGCTCCACTGACTTCAATGAAGTGTTGAATAGGCACAGGGGTCCGCTCATTCACAACAACTTGCATGTCTCGGGCCAAATTTATCCATGTTTTTGATCAGCTATTTCAAATATTGTCCTCTTCTGCCATTGCTTTAATTGTCATTACCTGCCCAATGTCCAGCAATGGTCTGGTTTATTGGAGAGAACAAAGCAAATTCCTCATTGCCATCAGTGGGAGCTGAATGCAGAAAACGACAGCCAGTCTATAACCTGTATCATCTGTAATTATTGTGGCTGCTCAACACACTAAACCCCTAGGGTGTCAGTAGCATGGCAGGTGTACACAACTTGAAGGTAGGCACTAAAGGAGTTTCAGCAGGTAGGCCTTGTAAGTGCCAGCCCTTGTGGATCCCAATAACTATGTAGATACATGGCTAAGTGAAATGATATTTTACTAGTGCTGGCAGGAGAAGGAAAGGTTGCAAATAGCATAGATACAGAGGCTTATAGCGGTTCCTGTTTGGGTTCCTGGGGCAGTCTAATCAAGAGTCAGGGCTTTTCAAGACTAGTATTTGGGGTGCTCTCTCCAGAGCACCAAGCAAAAAAAGGCTTGCAGGTTTCCAGGCCAGGCTCAGCCAGTATCTCTCACTGGGGCCCCTCTACACTGGATCCCTGCCCAGCCACTCCTGCTCCCCTGTAAGTCACACACAGACCTATGCCCAACTGTAAAGTCTGGCAGTCACAGCATTTTCCACACACAGTTCCTGGGGATAGTTCCTGGGGATTCTGCTCTGAATTCAGCTTCTCTCCAGCTCCCTGTTTGTGATGCTTCAGCTTCTCTGCAGCTCCTAGCTAGCCATGTGGCCACCACTTCTCCACAGAGCCAGGCCCTTCCTAGTTCAGGACCTTTCCCCCTACCTGGCCAGAAAGAAGAGGATGTGCTGTGGACTGGGGGATGAGGTGGTCCCTTGCTTAGCAGATCCATCACATATCACAGTTAAATATTTAAAACCGTGCTTCCCAGATAAGCATATAAAAACTGCAAAATTAGGGCAAGAATAAATATGCAGGCATGTGTGAAGGAAAGTTGATACACATGCCATTTTCAAATGCACATTTTTACCTAGAATAAGAATGATCTTACACAGAATTAGGAGTGTGGGCTGATCTCTTGTTGTGATCATTCATTTGCACATTTTAATGGAAAACTGTGGGGCAATTTCCATTTCGTTTGTAGTATTTTAGAATTAAAGTATCCATTAAATAAGTATTGACATTCCAATATATATATTCAGGCAGAAAGGGTTTTGATTACAAAATGAGGAGGAGTCTGATTATATAACATGATGCTACAGGCAATAATTTATAGGAACAAACATTTCCTTTTGTAGCTCAGAGAGGGAATACCTTTCCAAGGATACAAATCTGTTGAACAGATGATAATGGATTTTTCAATTAAGTTTTTTGAATTAATTTTTGGTGTTAGGATTAAATGGAAAATTATTTGGGGGGAGGGTGGTTTGGAAAATTTGGAAATTGGATAATAAAGAAGCTATGGTAGTGGCTAGCCTAAGTTTCAGTCCATTTAAAGAAGATCTTCTAAAGAGTTCAGGGCCAGATTTCCATGTGCTCAGCACTTACAATGGGAGGCAGATTTTCAAGAGAGCTCAGCTACTGTATAGGCACCTAAATAAGGACCAGATTTTCAGAAATGCTCAGCACCTAGTAGCTCCTGTTTTAACACTCATGGTCAGTCTTTCATGAGCTCAACATGGTGAGCTCTTCTGAGAATCCAACCACTTCTTCTGTTGTCTCAGTGGGAATTGAGCACTTTTGCATATCTGGCTCTGATGGTGGGTGCTGAATACTTGAAATCTCGCCTCTAGTGCCTTGTACATTAGGCCATGACTTTGAAGTCTGGTCTGAAGTGAATGGAGAACCAGTGGAATTCACACAGCACCAAAGAATTTTGAGGTCCTGTGCAATACGGAAATTTGCCCCCTCCCCCCCCCCCGCACCACACACACACACACACACACACCCCTTTACTGAAATTTGGCCCAACTGCCTCCACCACAACCCCATCATGATGGAGGGGCAGCCAGGCCAAACCTGAGTAGTGCTGCAACCTCATGAGTCAGGTTGCAATGCCACACACCCAAATTTGGCCTGGCCACCCCTCTGTCATGTGAGGGGCAGCTAGGCCAAATTTGAGTGAGAGACATTGCAACCTGATGTGTAGGGTCACAGTACCACTCAGGTTTGGTCTGTCGCAAAGTCACCCCCTCATATCTGGTGACTGGGGGCCCCCTTGGGATGGGGGCCCTGTACAAGTGCATTGAATGCACATTGGTTAATCTGGGTCTGAGTTTACAAATCACATGTGATATGTTTGCATCAACCTTTGTGGCTGATAGGCATGCTCTTCATGCCGTCCAAGCTCCACCCTTTTTTGTAGCCATTGCAACCGTACCCAGTTAGATCAATTTACAAAAGTCAGAGTTGTAGTGTGTAAAATCAGAAGAGACTACTAGATTATCTAGTCTGACCTCCCATGTACCACAGGCCACCAACACCACCCAGCACTTGTTACTAAACCCAACAAACTGAAATGAGACCAAAGTTTTACAGCCCACAGGAGACTAGACTGTTAAGTGCCACAGGCAGAGAACAGGAGATGCCGGGGTGCACCAGCGCTTAAGACCCTGCAATGGCAGGGAAGTGACTAAGTGAAATGTACCCAGATAATCCTGGCAAGTGATGAGCACCCACACGCTGCAGAGAAAGGCCAAAAAAAAAAAAAAAATCCAAGGTCACTGCCAATCTGACCTGTGGGAAAATTTCTCCTAACACCACATATGGCAATCAATTAGACCCTGAGCATGTGAGCAAGAACCAGCCAGGCAAGCATCTGAGAGACAGGAAGCTTGGTGCCACCTCAGCGCCCTGGCCAACCCATCCAATGTCCCATCTCCAGCAATGGCCATCCCTGATACTCCAAAGGAAGGACATAAAACAAATCTCTCCCAGAATACACTGGGGGGAATCCTTTCCTGAGCACTGCTTGTGGCCAACTGAAACCATGTGCTTTAGGAACGTAAGACATAGACGCTGAAATCAGCCAGCTATAGAGCCCCTTACCATCTCAAGCAACCCTGTCATAACAATTGCACAAAAAGTCCAAACTGGAACTCACAAAAGGAGCTTGCATTCAGTACAAAAGTCAAGACTGTTAAAACACTTTTCAGCAGGAGGAGTTTAAGGCACCTGTCTCTCTCCAACATTTCAAGGATAAGAAGGCAACAAAGTCCACATCCTCAATTAAAATAGCTCAGTCTCAAATACCACAGCCATATTGAATGCTGATCCCGGAGTAGCTCTCACAAAGCAAACTTCAATGTCTGGGGTTAAAAATTCAGGCACAATTGAGAAATTTTCTTCTTTCCTAACATTTTTCAAAATTCTTAAACCACCACATTGGCAGGGAAAGGATTAATAGAGCCTTAGGGAGGCTGCACAGGAAACAGACAAATAGAGGGAAGTGGCACCGTGCATCCAATCAGGGTCCAGTGGGTTCACATAAAAGGGAGCTGCAGGGGACAGCAGGATCAGTTGGTGCTGGGAGCTCAAGGAGTAAGCATTGTCTCTCTAGTAGGCTGAGAGAGCTGCGACATGTTGGGCAGTGCAACTGCTGGCAGAGACCAAGGGAGCAAGAGGAGCTCCTCACTGGCTGCCAGGACTGGGTAGTTGCATGCCCTGAGGAAGGGCAAAGAAGGTGCTGGGGCCAAGGGGAAGTGGTCCAGGGAGACATAGCAGCAGCGAGAGGAATAACAGGCGCAGCAGGAAGCTGCTGCTATCCACAGGGTCCCTGAGCTGGAACCCAGAGTAGTGAGCGAGCCCAGGTCCGCCCCATTCATCACTGGGGAAGTGGCAGGAGTTAGACTGAGATAGCTACTCTGCCCACCCCGAAAGGGGTGAAAACACAGATAGTGACATGGCTGGAGGGCCGAGTCATGAACAGGACACTGTGGTTCCTGGACTGAGGTGGGTCTGCAGGCGGAGAAGGCGATGGGAGAGGCACCAGGAGAGGACACCGCGGCTGAGAGAACTAACCCCCAAGAAGGCCAGCAGAAGGCACTGCTCTGGTGAATGAACCCTGTGACAAACCACAATTACTAACCATAACTCCTACTGGGAAGCATGCGAAGAAATATTGACTCTGGAGAGTGGATCCACATCAAGTAGCAAAAACAGGAACTGGGGACAAAAAATGTCTCTCTCTGTGTGGTAGCAAGGAGTCAAGGTGCATAACCTTGGACAACAAGGTTTGTTTTTAATTATAAATTATAATTATAAATTGATTCCAAAAGAGAGACATGTGGAGGAACATTTAAAAAGGGAAACACTACTTCTTTAACACTTGAGGAGAACTCTCATTGAATAAACTTTTTTTAAAATGCCCTGAATTTTGACTTGAGAGAGATCTGGTAGCTGATGCATCATTTTTGGAAGCTATGGAGTTAATGGATGGCTCTTTTACCAACTGAAACCTGGGTTCAAATGTCTTAACTGACAATAAATGTGGAGGTTCCTTTCTAGCCGCAAGTAGATATTTGTGATATTATAAAACCATAATACAACAGAGCAGTGTGGGGAAATTAGCAAAGCACTATTGCTTTTCTCTGTCAATGCCACTAGTAATTGCTTACTTTCCTCAAGAGTAGATATCCAACAAATAGGAATTCACTAGTTTGGAAATTACAGAAGCTATATTAACTAAAGAGATATTAGTTCATTTGACAGCTTAGAGATTCTTTTGTTTTCATTTCTAACTTGCACTTAAAGGCATTTTCAATCTCATTACATTATTTAGCATTGTAATAGTAAATCGTGGCAAATTACTCTTGAGCTACTGAAAACAATCACGTTTACATTAATTATTCCTTAATGATAGATTTTCCCCATATTTTGAAGGGGGAAGAATATTTTTTTCCAAAAACCATGAATAAAAATCTTAGCCTTGAGCTTTTAATAAAGAATCTGAAATAAATAATCATATGAACAAAATAAAAAGAGCTTATGGAGAGTAATAAAAATGTCCTGTAAGAAACTGCAAGCAATACTTGAGCTAGATACAAATGTCTAGTGTCTAAAAAATTCCCTTTTGATATAAACACAGAAAAAGTGAGCTTATAGTCACTACACAGCTATATCTCATATTGTACAAAGACTTAGGAAAAGGAAGGGCTATGGCTTTTCTGCAATACTTTTGCTCTAGGAAATTATTATGTAGTGGCAGATAAAAATTATATTATCAATTCTCAGGTATGAGAATACTCTTTATCATGAAAGTAAGGTGTTGTAAATATGAAAAGACAAGCATATTTTATTGTGTGATCATTAATTGGGATATTCCACAACAAAAGGGATGGAGGGTAAAATGTCATATTTTGAAACTTTAAGTTTTGTCCTTAAAAGGGGAATAAAGTAGTGCTGGACATGGTTATGAGCCAGGAGCCATCTCAGTAGTGCATGGCAGCATGGCTCAAAGCACAGCAGAGGTGATGTTAGGTATACTTTACTGATCCTCTATAAATGAGCAGTGTGCAACCCTGTTAGAATATGCTGTTAGTCACATCATGTAGTCTATTCAGCTGGGGTCCTGGCCAAGACTTCTAGAATGTAGCATATTTTCTCTTGATGGGGGTAGGGTGCCAGCCTACCCACTGACCCTCCCCTAGTACCTTCTTAAGTGATAAAAGGACTCTCCCCTAGTACCGTCTTAAGTCATAATTGTCATCCTTGTATGGATGCATGGGGGGTGGATTGCTAGAATGGTTCTCTAGGCTCTCTATAACACTTTGCAACACTGGACAAATTTCAGCTAAACACACACACACACAATTATCTCAAAAACAAAACATATATTTAAAGAATGTTAAGTTTGCAGATTTCAGCACTCAAAAGTTAGGAAATGCCAGTATTAACATTACCCATAAAACCTTACTTTGGCCCTGTCATAAATATAAAGGGAAGGATAAACCCCTTTGAAATCCCTCCTGGCCAGGGGAAAGCTCCTCTCACCTGTAAAGGATTAAGAAGCTAAAGGTAACCTCGCTGGCACCTGACCAAAATGACCAATGAGGAGACAAGATACTTTCAAAAGCTGGGAGGAGGGAGAGAAACAAAGGGTCTGTGTCTGTCTATATGCTGGTCTTTGCCGGAGATAGACCAGGAATGGAGTCTTAGAACTTTTAGTAAGTAATCTAGCTAGGTATGTGTTAGATTATGATTTCTTTAAATGGCTGAGAAAAGAATTGTGCTGAATAGAATAACTATTTCTGTCTGTGTATCTTTTTTGTAACTTAAGGTTTTGCCTAGAGGGGTTCTCTATGTTTTTGAATCTAATTACCCGGTAAGATATCTACCATCCTGATTTTACAGGGGGGATTTCTTTATTTCTATTTACTTCTATTTTTTATTAAAAGTCTTGTAAAAAAACTGAATGTTTTTTCATTGTTCTCAGATCCAAGGGTTTGGGTCTGTGGTCACCTATGCAAATTGGTGAGGCTTTTTATCCAACATTTCCCAGGAAAGGGAGGGTGCAAGTGCTGGGAGGATTGTTCATTGTTCTTAAGATCCAAGGGTCTGGGTCTGTAGTCACCTAGGCAAATTGGTGAGGCTTTTTACCAAACCTTGTCCTGGAAGTGGGGTGCAAGGTTTTGGGAAGTATTTTGGGGGGAAGGACGCGTCCAAACAGCTCTTCCCCAGTAACCAGTATTAGTTTGGTGGTGGTAGCGGCCAGTCCAAGGACAACGGGTGGAATATTTTGTACCTTGGGGAAGTTTTGACCTAAGCTGGTAAAGATAAGCTTAGGAAGTTTTTCACGCAGGTCCCCACATCTGTACCCTAGAGTTCAGAGTGGGGGAGGAACCTTGACAGGCCCTCTTGTGCATATGCATTTATGATATAATCTTTAATTACATGATCATGTACTATTTTTCACTTTCATTCAATGAACGGAAAATTTCTTTTTATCTTTTTGTCCTCTTCATTAAAAATGTGGACTCAGGCCTTTTTTACCACACACCATTCAAACCCTGCCTGGAAGACATTAATTTCCTTCTGGGCATTTCTATGGTGCTTTCACCATGGTATACGAGTGCTTCAAAAGCATTCATGGATTTATTTTCACAACGTTCTATGAAACTAGGGGGCTGATATTATTCCCATTTTACAGATGGGGAAAAGGGCAGAGAGAGATTGTAGCCAAAATTGTAATTATGGGACCACAGTAGAGACACATAGGGCCTGATTTTCCAGAGTATTTAGTATTTTCATACCACTTTTTATGTTCAAAGCAGAGCTCTAAGTAGGGCTGCCAGCTTTCTAATGGCACAAAACCGAATATCCCTGCCCCGCCATGCCCCATGGCCCTGCCTCCAATCACTCTATCCCCCCTCCCTCTGTTGCCCATTCTCCACCACCCTCACTCACTTTCACCAGGCTGGGGCAGAGGGTTGAGGTGCAGGGTGAGGGGTTTGGGGTGTGGGAGAGGGCTCCAAGCTTGGGCAGGGAGTTGGAATGCAGGTGGTATGGGCTCTGTGCTGGGGGTGTGGGCTCCAGATGGAGCCAGAAATGAGGGGTTCAGGGTGCGGGAGAGGGCTCCGGGCTGGGGCAGGGTGCTGGGGGTGTGGAAGCTGGTAGGGGCTCCGGCTGGGGGTGTGGATTCTGGGGTGGGGCCGGCGATAAGGGGTTTGGGGTGAAGGAGGGGGCTCTGGGTGGGGTCAGTGGGTTAGGGTGTGGGGGGTGAGAGCTCCAGCTGGCGGTGTGGGCTCAGGGGTGGGGCTGGGGATAAGGGGTTTGGGGTGCAGGAGGGAGCTCAGGGCTGGGGCTCAGGAGGGGTTTGGGGTGGGGGGTGTGGTATGTGGGCTTCAGGAGGGAGTTGGATGCAGGAGGGGACTCCGGGCTGGGGCAGGGGTTTGGGGTGTGGGAAGGGGTTCGGGGCATGGGCTCCCGGCAGTGCTTACCGTGGCTCCCAAGAAGCAGCCGCCAGCTTCCTGCAGCCCCTAGGTGCATGGGAGCCCAGGAAGCAGGTGCTGCCACCACAGCTCCCATTTGGTCATGCATGGTTCCTGGCCAATGGGAGCTGCAGAGCTGGCACTCGGGGTGGAGGCAGCGCGCGAAGCCTCCTTGGCCACCCATGCCTGCAACCCTAGTTCTAACCAACTTTAGTTCCACTCTTGAGTGCTCAGCCCATCTGCAGGTCTGGTCCCAGATATAATCATAGAATCATAGGACTGGAAGGGACCTCGAGAGGTTATCTAGTACAATCCTCTGCACTCGTGGAAGGACTAAATATTATCTAGAACATCCCTGACAGATGTTTGTCTAACTTTCTCTTAAAAATCTTCCACAACCTCCCAAGGCAATTTATTCCAGTGCTTAACCACCCTGACAGTTAGGAAGTTTTTCCTAATGTCCAACCTAACCCTCCCTTGCTGCAATTTAAGCCCATTGCTTCTTGTCCTATCCTCAGAGGTTAACAAGAACAATTCTTCTCCCTCCTCCTTGTAACAACCTTTTATGTACTTGAAAACTGTTATGTCCCCTCTAAGTCTTCTCTTCTCCAGACTAAACAAACCCAATTTTTTCAGTCTTCCCTCATAGATCATGTTTTCTAGACCTTTAATCATTTTTGGTTTTTTTGCTTTTCTCTGGTCTTTCTCCAATTTGTCCACATATTTCCTGAAATGTGGCACCCAGAACTGGACACAATACTCCAGATGAGGCCTAATAAGTGCAGAATAGAGTGGAAGAATTACTTCTTGTGTCTTGCGTACAACACTCCTGCTAATACATCCCGGAATGATGTTCGCTTTTTCTGCAACAGCGTTATATCTAGTTTGTGACCCACTATGACCCCCAGATCCCTTTCCGCAGTACTCCTTCCCAGGCAGTCATTTCCCATTTTGTATGCGTGCAACTGATTGTTCCTTCCTAATTGGAGTACTTTGCATTTGTCCTTATTGAATTTCATCCTATTTACTTCAGACCATTTTTCCAGTTTGTCCAGATCAGTTTGAATTTTAATTCTATCCTCCAAAGCACTTGCAACCCCTCCCACCTTGGTATCATCCGCAAACTTTATAAATATAGTTTCTATGCCATTATCTAAAACATCGATGAAGATGTTGAACAGAACTGGACCCAGGACCAATCCCTGCGGGACCCCACTCATTATGCCCTTCCAGCATGACTGTGAACCACTGATAACTACTCTCTGGGAATGGTTTTCCAACCAGTTTTACACCCACCATATAGTAGCTCCATCTAGGTTGAATCTCCCTACTTTGTTTATGAGAAGGTCATGCGAGATAGTATCAAAAGCTCTACTAAAGTCCAGATATACCACGTCTACCGCTTCTCCCCTACCTGCAAGGCTTGTTACCCTGTCAAAGAAAGCTATCCGGTTGGTCTGACATAATTTGTTCTTGACAAATCCATGCTGACTGTTACTTGTCACCTTATTATCTTCTTAATTATTTGCTCCATTATCTTTCCAGGTACAAAAGTTAAGCTGACTGCTCTGTAATTCCCCGGGTTGTCCTTATTTCCCTTTTTATAGACTGGCACTATATTTGCTCTTTTCCAGTCTTCTGGAATCTCTCCCATCTTTCATGACTTTTCAAAGATAATCACTAATGGCTCAGATATCTCCTCAGTCAGCTTCTTGAGTATTCTAGGATGCATTTCATCAGGCCCTGGTGACTTGAAGACATCTAATTTGTCTAAGTAATTTTTAACTTGTTCTTTCCCTGTTTTAGCCTCTGATCCTACCTCATTTTCACTGGCATTCACTATGTTAGACGTCCAATCACCACCAACCTTCTTGGTGAAAACTGAAACAAAGAAGTCATTAAGCACCTCTGCCATTTCCACATTTTCTGTTATTGTTTTCCCCCGCCTCATTGAGTACCTCTCACATTATGTATCCAGAAAATGAGGGTCACACAATTAGCGCCCAGCTGTGAACATTTTGGTTTAAGTGACTCGTCCAAGATCACACAGGAACTCTGGTGAAGACAGGGACAAAATCCAATTCCTCAGGATTGAATTCAACCTATTTAACAGTCCACCGTTCAGAGGCAATCCTGCACTCACAGAACATTAACTCTACCCACTATATGAAAACAATTAAATCTGCAGAGGTACCACACCCACTCAACACAGCCCAGACCCTTCCCCCTGCCAAACTCTTAAATGTTTTCCAACTTTTCCAAAATGTAAATCAAACAAGTCAAATAAGGAATATTACTGATAACTGAACACAACATATAGTGCCTTTGCTGGCCCAAAAGCAAACCATAACAATGGAATGTAGTATTTCATTGTTAGATGGAAAATGAACATTTGAATATACTGCCACTAAATTAACCTTCATTTTCCTGTGTCTGATCTCAGAGCTAGCATTTGACTCCCTTATCCTGCTATGATCCCTTAACATGTTTCAGGGGTTCACTTATTCCCTCAATATTTAATTTCTCTTTCTTAGGCTATTCAACACCTGACATAAGGGAAGGGGAAAATGTTGAAAACAAGCTTATTCATCAACAGCAAAAACTATTGGCAAGTATAACAATTACAGGATGCAATAAGATTATTGGAGAAGGAAAAAAAACACTATTGGACAGTCAAACAAATTTCAGCATACCTTCCAGCCTTCAACTCCCTCAAGATCCAATCGTGCTCAAGCAAACCTTAGATGTGTCCTATTGAAAGCTCTTCCAATATTATGGCACAGAGCTGAACATTGTTATCTCACAATGGGATGACCTATCACAAACCACGGGTGAGATTACTTCTAGTTTGTGAAAATATTTCACATTTCCCATCTACTATCAAGTATTCTCTCACTACACTCAGAAAAATCCAGTGTTTTCCATACTACTTAATGACTAAGTAGAATAACAGTATTTAAAGTAATTTTTGGAAACCCATTGAATTCACATTTGTATTTTCCTGATATATGTTAGGATATAGATTTTCAGGCCTGTCTGTAAAGGCCTATACTCTGAGAATTTAGGTGTATTCTTATCACTTAGCTAGTTATAGAGGCATAAAAGAAAGAATCAAAATCACTGTCTGCCGGTATAAGGGCCTTCTATTACTGTGACAGTCTGAGGCCCTGTTCTTAGGCTAAGGCCTTTGGCTAAGCAGCAGAGGCAGCCATAAGCTGGGAAGCAACCGGTCACCTCCTCACATTCCAAACTAGTTACATTGAAATAAGGCAATCTGGGGCTGTTAGAAAGGTGATCCAATCTATCACCTCCAGAGAAAGGGAAGAGCCTAGAGGATGTAAAAGGAAGTTTAGTTTGATAGTTTTCTGTTCGGTAAGAACTCATTTATCAATAGACACAGCTGGGAAACCCTTATGTCTTTATAGATGTAGTTGTGAAATCCTCACTTCTGTATTGTTTTGTCATTATAGTTCCCACTTTGCTATTGTTTATTTGCAAGGTCTCTGGCTGGTTCTGTGATTGTTTCTGTCTGCTGTATAATTAATTTTGCTGGGTGTAAACTAATTAAGGTGGTGGGATATAATTGGTTGGCTAATCATGTTACAATATGTTAGGATTGGTTAGTTAAATTTCAGGAAAATGATTGGTTAAGGTATAGCTAAGCAGAACTCAAGTTTTACTGTATAGTCTGCCGTCAATCAGGAAGTGAGGGGGGAAATGGGAACAGGGAATGGGGATGGGGAAATTGGAATCATGTTTTGCTAAGGAGCGGGGGAATGGGAACAGGGACACAGGTACGGCTCTGTGGTGGCAGAGCTGGGAAGGAGGACACTAAGGAAGGAAACTGGAATCATGCTTGCTGGAAGTTCACCCCAATAAACATTGAATTGTTTGCACCTTTGGACTTCAGGTATTGTTGCTCTCTGTTCATGCGAGAAGGACCAGGGAAGTAAGCGGGTGAAGGAATAAGCCCCCTAACAATATACATATAGATATGGGGTGAGGAGTGTGTGTATGTGACAGAGAGAGATTGTCTTTGGTTTAGGCTTGAAAATTTCTGGGATAATGAAAAAAACTTCTGAGAAAAAAAAAAGAATTAAGAACTTAATCAGTTCATTAACTGAGTATATTCAGAGCAGATTCTACAGAGACAAATTAAGAAGGTTCTATTTTACCCAGAAGTTATCTGTTAAAATCAGCTTTAATGATAAGCAAAATTAGATTCCCTTTGTGGCTGGATTGCACCCAACTGCATCCAACTATAAAAGAACTATCGAAGAAAGCTGCCCATTAGTAATAAATTCAGAATGGCTTTAGAAAAAGATCCTTCCAGCTTCATTATCATCTTTCCAATAATGTCCTACTCTCCACAGGTTGTGGGTGAATGCTGCACTGTTATCAGTAAGGGCCCTCGCAGCTTTGTAATTTAAATAAATGCCCATCAGGTACTCATTTAAGAGAAACTAATGCTCTCTGAAGAGAGAACATTAGAGTCTGAAAAAAAATCTACAGATGAATCTCATTTGCAGGCCTACCCTCTCTCCAGCATGCAAGTGACACATACTTTTTCAAAATGTTGTCTTGGAGGTAGGGATGTGACAAATATTCCAAATTGGATTCAATCCACACATGAATCCAGTCTCCAAGAGGTTATTCAGTTTCACTTGATGGCTAAGCCTGAAAATGTATGGAGCTTAAATAGTAATTGACTATCGCTTGTTGCCATGCAAAGGCATATGCCCAACAAGATGTGTGTCTTGATTTGTCAAACTTTAAAACCAGCTAGTTTCTCCAAGTTTGATGAGGCATTGCTATTTTAAAATCTCTGGGGCAAGAATAAATGAGAAAAGGAAGAACATTGTAATGGGTCTCTTTCAGTAGGTCAAAGAAATCCTGCTAACACTGACATAAGTTTTGTAAAGTGGAAATTTCATGACAGAACACTACGTTTAGCCACTACTAATATATTGGCTGTGAAAAAGCAAACTGAAATCAAGCATTTAGACTATTATAAAAGTACTTTGTCAGTAGCATGAGCCCAAGGCCTCATACTCTGTGTGGTCATTAAAATTTGTGTCAAGTGCATGTAAAATGCTACCACTTGTGAGAGTGGAAAATTCTGATTTGGGTTAGTTTTGCATCCCCTGTGTAGTTTTCCATTTTCAATTGTCCATAAAACTGTTGCCACCTCTTATCAGACAATGACCTAGCTACTGTGATCCAGGGCTGTCCTTAGGAATACGCAGCATACGCGGCTGCGTAGGGCACCCGAAAATTTGGGGCACCACTGGGACCATAGGCACAACTTCACATCTTGCCAGGAGGAGCTCAATGCCCTCCCCCCAACTCCAGGCCTTGCCCCGACTCCAACCCTTCCCCAAGCCCCCGACCCACCTCTTCCTGCCCGTTCCACCCTTGCCTCCTCCCTTGAGCGCATCCCGTCCCCACTCCTTCCCCTCCCTCCCGGAGCTTGAATGACATGAATCAGCTGTTTGAGGCACTCTGGAAGGGAGGGAGAGGAGTGGGCTGCTGGAGCACGAGAGGCACGGGCAGAGGGGGGCAGAGGGAGGGAGTTTGGCACTGGTGGGTGATCTGCACCCACTAAATTTTCCACTATGGGTGCTCCGAGCACCCACCCGTGGAGTTTGTGCTTATGACCAGGACAGCAGGTAAGAGCGGGTCGCACGCCCAGCTCCTGCACACCCAGTGCGCGCTGTGGTCTCCTTACTAAGAGCATAAGAATGGCCCTACTGGGTCAGACCAAAGATCCATCTAGCCCAATATTCTGTCTTCCAACAGTGGCCAATGCCAGGTGCCCCAGACCGAATGAACAGAACAGGTAATCATCAAGTGATCCATCCCCGATCACTCATTCCCAGCTTCTGGCAAACAGAGGCTAGGGACACCATTCCTGCCCATCCTGGCTAATAGCTGTTAATGGACCTATCCTCCATGAATTTATCTAGTTCCTTTTTGAACCCTGTTATGATCCTGGCCTTCACAACATCCTCTGGCAAGGAGTTCCACAGGTTGACTGTGCGTTGTGTGAAGAAATACTTCCTTTTATTTGTTTTAAACCTGCTGCCTCTTAATTTCATTTGGTGGCCCCTAGTTCTTGTGTTATGAGAAGTAGTAAACAACACTTCCTTATCTACTTTCTCTACATCAGTCATGATTTTCCTAGGCAGAAGGCAGGGGCCATATTCACAGAGCCAAATGCGCTGGCATGGTGCATTCTGCGTGAGGGACAGGGTATGGGGGCTGGGTCTCTGCGGGGAACTGTGACTCTGCATCATTCTGCCAATAAATCAGAATTTTTTTCAAAAGCACTACTTCTTTAGTGCAAGCATAGTCCATCAGCATTATAGTGTGATTAATTTAACTGTTTTTAATAAAGTACATGTGGCAAGTTTTCCAATGCTATAAACTTATGTTTGTGTTAAGAGCAAGTTGGGCATAGGGGCACCAGTTTAATAATACTGTGTAGGGCCCCATAAATGCTAAGGATGGCCCTGCTGTGATCCCTCTGTCCCCTCCAGATTAAACCATTCCCAATTCTTTCAACCTGGAGCTGAACCCAAATGCTACAAAAAGAATGAAATTTGTAAAAGATGCAGCACTATTCACCAAATGCAACACAGGCCCACATTTGTATATCACACCTATGTTTCACACCTTTGAGCAGGGGTCCCTCCTGAGGTCCCTTCCAACCCTGATATTCTTTGATTCACCAACCTCACTAGCTCATCATTTGGTTTAGAACAGAACTCTAATCCCTGTTCTTAATCTACCAAAATATTAATGGAGTGGAACCCAGCTACCTCACTGTAAATCTAGACTGAAATAAAAAAAAAACAGAACTGAGATTCAGAGCCTGGGTCAACAGGCTCAGGCTGTGGGGCTAATGGACTTTGGGCTTGGGCTGGAGCCTGGGCTCTGGAACCCTACAAGGGGGAGGCTCTCAGATCCGGGGCTCCAGCCCAAGTGGGAACATCTATACTGCAATTTTTAGCCCTGTGGGAATCCAGGCTTGAAGACATCAGATTAAGCTAAAATCTGACAGTGGTTAGGTCCAAAAGTTTACACCCTTTTGAAAAAGTTCTCCAGGAATGGCATCCATAAACAGCAGCAGCACCACCACCACCATGTGTATCAACCAAACATAAATGCACACATCTCCGCTTAGAGAGAAGCCATGAGAAATAAAACCACTTTGTTATATTCTCTGGTACTACATCATAATTCTGCTGCCACAGAATATCAAGGTGATAAGTGCCTTAGAAATGCCGTAAAAACATAGATTAGATCAGGGGTCGAAAACACTCCACCAGCCGCCAAGCTCCACTCCTCCCCCCCCACCACTCCCAGTGCACCTCGTCCCTGCTCCTCCGCCTACCTCCCAATGCTTCCCACCACCAAACAGCTGTTTGGCGGCACTTAGGACTTTCCAGGAGGGACACGGGAGAAGTGGGGACGCGGCGTGCTCAGGGGAAGAGGTAGGGCTGGGGCGGTGATTTGGGGAAGGGGTTGGAATGGGAGTAGGGAGGAAGTGGAGTTGGGATGAGGACTTTGGGGAAGGGGTTGCAATGGGGGCAGGGAAGGGGTGGGAAGAGAAGGGGCAGGCGTGGAGCCTCATGGACTAGACAAGCAGTCTGAGGTATGAAGCTCAGCATGTATGATTCTTTGCTGTGAGTAGTTGGGAAGAATGTTTGTTAAAAGTGGCAACGTATTTTGTCCGAATAGTTACTTTAAAAAGTTACTGCCATTACAGCTATGTTGATAGACTGTTAGCGTAGATCATCGTCAGCGTTACTGACCACAAAAGGAATAGTTCCAGGTGTTTATATTTTATTAAAACCCCTCTTCGCATTACAGTTTTTAAAAAGTTAATCATAGAATCATAGAATATCAGGGTTGGAAGGGACCTCAGGAGGTCATCTAGTCCAACCCCCTGCTCAAAGCAGGACCAATCCCCAACTAAATCATCCCAGCCAGGGCTTTGTCAAGCCTGACCTTAAAAACCTCAAAGAAGGAGATTCCACCACCTCCCTAAGTAATGCATTGCAGTGCTTCACCACTCTCTAAGTGAAAAAGTTTTGTCTTTGTGACCTTGTGCATAGCACAACACATAAGTTTCATCAGTGTGCCCAGCTATAACATTAAGGCAATCTACCAACTTCACTGGCATGTTGTGAGACCAAGCAAAATAAATATTTGGAAAGTGCTTTATAAGTGCAAAATATTACTAAAGCTAGACAGTAGCAGAAATAGGAATGGGCAGTGTTTAAAGTAGGTTGAAGAGGAAGAGTGAGCTCTCACCACATCAGCCAAGAGGGACCCCTTCCTGTACTTTTAGCATAGCAGAGGAAATGTGCTTTAACTCTTGGGCAATATAACTCAGAAGTTTTGGTATCCCACCTCTGTTCTCTCCCACCTCTTCTAAACTATATGACCTCTAGAGAGACTACTCTCCACAGTTTATTCCTCTTCATCCTGCAGCATTTACAAAATTAAGTGTGTATTTGAGTGAATGTGGGTGTTCTGTTTTTCCTCAGTGACCCAGAGAATCTAGGATCCAATTCACACTGGTATAGAGTTGCATGTACCTCGCCCCCAGGAATATACTTAGCACAGGACTATGTGAGGAGCAGGTTCGTGGCATTCTGGGTTATGCCTGCAGTTGGTTTGAAACACGGTTATTTCCCAGCATAGGGACCTTGGGCATGCAAGTGAGACAAGCCCTTCTGACTGCCTGGGGCCAAACAGAAGTCTCGGGACCGAGAGGGTACAAGGCAATCTTCTCCCCCTCTACATGGAGTTCTGCTCTGGGGAAGAGATAAATTCAGCCCCTACTGTCCAGTAAGTTTATGTTTAAAAAAACCTAAACATTAGCCAAAATACTTAAATCAAAATGCAAAACCTGATTCATAAAAACGTGGTTATGTTTGAGGTTTAATTTATTATGCTTGGTTACAATCTAAACTCCATGGACTGACATAAGCATGAGAGTAGGAGACATGCAACCCACCCACATCAATGGGTGAAGGAAACTGGATGGGGCTGATTGGAAAAGGGGGACAGTCCCAGCAGCAAGGGAGGGAGTCATAGAATCATAGAATATCAGGGTTGGAAGGGACCTCAAGAGGTCATCTAGTCCAACCCCCTGCTCAAAGCAGGACCAATCCCCAATTTTTGCCCCAGATCCCTAAATGGCCCCCTCAAGGATTGAACTCACAACCCTGGGTTTAGCAGGCCAATGCTCAAACCACTGAGCTATCCCTCCCCCCAAGGGACTTCAGGTAGCTCCTCCCCCTAGGAGTCTCTGGCGCTCATTGGCCAGCTGGGGAGAGAGGAGTGTTGATTGGACAGCATTCCCCAGCTCCCAGATTTAACCCGGTGAAGGGGCCATGTGGAGCCCCTTTTGCCTTTGTTCAAGCGTCCCACCATACCTACCTGTACAAGGAATGGGAACCCAGCCTAACAGATGCTGCAGGTCTAATCAATCGCCTGTTTAGGGGGTCAGGAAGGAATTTTGTCTCCCAGAGGCCAATTGGCAGAGAGTTTTTTGCCTTCCTCACAGCACCTTCAACCCACAGTGGGGTAAGTAGGAACACACTTAGTACCTAACTGAGGTATTTGGGTGGAGTTGTTTATTCATCACAACTTGTGGCCAGTTTCCAGTGCAATTAAGAGAATAAAATGAACAGTTCTCAGAGTTAAAAGACTTGGGATTTTGATGATGAGCCTTGGGTTTATGTGATAGGGTGAGATTTGTGGCCTTTGCAGGACAAGGTCTGACCTTCTGGACCAAATTCCCCGCCCTCCTGCACCCTCTGCCCCTTTCGGGGGAGGGGGGCAGGGGAAGGGTTCTAGGACTGAAAGAATGCTGAGTCCTGAGGAGTAGACTGAAGAGAGCTTAACCCTTGTTATGGGTTATACAGTAAGGAGTCTGTAACACCCCCAGCCCCCCACTGGAACCAATTAATTGCCTGGTATAGGAGAGTATGAGTGATGGGTGGGTAGCAGCCCTCCCCTTTGTTAAAGTTTAATAAAATTTGTGACCTGCCGCTTAGTTCCATGCATGTGTCTGTCCTCATTTTGCCACTGTGCCCACATCAATCGATTAGTAAAGAAAATGCTTCCAGTAACATTAGGGATCTACATGAGCCATTCATTGAATCCCACTTAACATTCCTTTCCTAAACAAATATAAGCTTTGGTGCCTACATCAGTACTTCCTGTCCTCAAAGTTACTTTGTATTTTTTATTTGGAGAAAAACTCAATGTCAACAAAGCACATCCTCTACTATCTGATAATCCAATTCATCACCCTCCAGTAGGTCATTGGTATATTCTAAAAAGCCTTAATCTTATGCGAACATATGTCTGCAAAGGAAGTCTCTTCTGTAATGGGCACTTCCATGTCTCCTTACTTCTAAATGTCAATTTTAACATACACCCTTCAACCCACAGTACTTTGGCATACTCTCAAAGGTTAATGTCTGGAAGCACCATAGATTTAGATTTTCAAAACCTGAGTATGCAGCTAATTAGAGTTACAGGTCAATACATAAAAAGAAGTTGAAAAACCTGGCACTGTCAAAAATGCATAAGGGACAGTACTGGGACTAAATTGCAAAAACTAGAAACTCACTATTTTGGGTCTAGTTCAGCACAATGTATTCTGTTTCTGTACTCTCCATTTCTCAGGGATTCTGCAGTCTAATATAGAAGCTGAAGGGCTGAGAGGGAGGCGTTGCTATATTTGGCCTATGGCTGCTATATTGTTGTTTGGGCTGGTTGAAAATTTTCTACCAAAAATGTTTTTCAATAAGAAGTAGGGGCTTCAACTAAACATTGTTTTGGGAGGGAAAAAAAGTATTTACTTTTTGAAGAAAATTTCAGCATTTGTAAATATGCTCCAGTGCCATCTATTGAATCCTAAGAATCAGACTGTTTTCTTTTAAGCATGTTAAGAGTATGCAACACTTACAAAAGCACCATACTGCACTTGAAGATGCTTCTCAGCAAGTAATTTGCAAATGGTCTTTCAAAACTTGATTCAGATGTTCTCTTTTCTCATTGACTTGAAGATAATAAATGGAAGAACATCTACACTTATTTCTTTCAGAAATTGTTAGAATTCTTAAGATTTTACCTGACTTTCAGAGACTATAATGGTGCACCTGGATCTTATTCACTACTGTAAAGGTTTCTTCTCCACTTTGAACTCTAGGGTACAGATGTGGGGACCTGCATGAAAGACCCCCTAAGCTTATTCTTACCAGCTTCGGTTAAAAACTTCCCCAAGGTACAAACTTTGCCTTGTCCTTGAACCCTATGCTGCCACCACCAAGCGTGTTAAACAAAGAACAGGGAAAGAGCCCACTTGGAGACGTCTTCCCCCAAGCCCTACACCCCCTTTCCTGGGGAAGGCTTGATAAAAATCCTCACCAATCTGTACAGGTGAACACAGACCCAAACCCTTGGATCTTAAGAACAATGAAAAAGCAATCAGGTTCTTAAAAGAAGAATTTTAATTAAAGAAAAGGTAAAAGAATCACCTCTGTAAAATCAGGATGGTAAATACCTTACAGGGTAATCAGATTCAAAACATAGAGAATCCCTCTAGGCAAAACCTTAAGTTACAAAAAGACACAAAAACAGGAATATACATTCCATTCAGCACAGCGTATTTTACCAGCCATTAAACAAAAGGAAATCTAATACATTTCTAGCTAGATTACTTACTAACTTTACAGCAGTTCTGAGTCCGCATTCCTAATCTGTTCCCAGCAAAAGCATCACACAGACAAACAGACCCTTTGTTCCCCCCCACCCCCGCTCCAGCTTTGAAAGTATCTTGTCTCCTCATTGGTCATTTTGGTCAGGTGCCAGCGAGGTTATCTTAGCTTCTTAACCCTTTACAGGTGAAAGGGTTTTGCCTCTGGCCAGGAGGGATTTTATAGCACTGTATACAGAAAGGTGGTTAACCCTTCCCTTTATTTTTATGACAATTACTGACAACTTCATTACTTGACTAGAATTGTGGAAGTAATTTTGCAAGTTAAGGGAAGTTCTAGCAGGAAAATAAAATCAAGAACATGAATCAGGAGATAAGAGAACAATTGAGATAAGACGTAGCACTGTGACTGTTGGATATGTATGCTGGGCCGCCAGGGTGAGAAGAGCTGAAAAGGAATAAATAGGTGGCGTACAAGCCTAATGGTACTTGCGCAAGCAAGTAATTCTCTTACAGTTATTTGAGCAATAGGAAGCCATGCCTTTCCTGCCTGTTTTGAAGCTAAGCAAACTTTATTTAAAATATGAAAATTACAAAATAACTTTGTAATACCTTAGGTAGGAAATTGTGACCTTTAGACTCTTATTCCTGGAAATGAGTGAAAGCTAGACACAATGGGGACATATTGTCTGTCTTTTATCTTTGGAGGGCAGAGGGGAAACATTCCTGCCAGACTGTTTTCCTGCCAATTCAAACCATTCATCCTCTGTCTAGTTAATCGCATAGGAAGCAACATATCCTGCTTGAATATCATCTAAAGGTTTTAAAGAGAACAGGTGATGTTTGTAGCATTCCCTAATTCATCTGAAAATCTTGTATCAAGAATAGTATTGACATTTTTAAATCTCATAATTTTTTAGAGAATCTCATGGATTTTTGGATGTTTGGGGTGGGCAATACTGGATCCTCCAAAGTTCTCAGGCTCCCTTATTTTGTAACATCAGTGTAAGATGAATTATAAAATGATTTTATTTACACTATTATTATGGGTATGGCACATCCCTAAACTTGAAGGAATGATCCCACTTCTGAAACGGTGGGGAGAAAAGGTCTCTTACCTGAGCAGTCACGTTTCCTAAGCATTATCTTTTCCATATGTTAATGGACAGAAAAAACATGAATAAGTCATTTCTGAAAAGATTTCTTAATACTTTTGCATTTCTGTTTTGCATTGTATTACATTTTTATCTTTTAATACGCTAGAGTTTATACCTCATTTAATATTCTAATTAAACCATCAAGTTGCATGTAGGGTGGTGCGGTCCCCTGACTAACTTATAATATAGTAATCATTGATACGCCTTTTGCCAATATTTAGGCCGAGTTAACATGATATTTTACATGTACAAAACCTGGATGTTTATGCAACAAAAATACTAAGGGTCAATTTCGCAATTACTTAAACATGAGAGTATTTGGATACAAAGATTTATCAACTGAAAATCAAATAAAAACAGGCTGGTCCTACTATGGGCTGAGCAGATGGTGACGAAAGATTACTCATGTTCCTGTATTCATAATCTAGTAAAGACACCTCTTTACAATATACTTTCTAGGTATTGTTTGCCAAAATTATAATTAAAATAACATTTCTTTTAAAAGTCTTTTATGTAAGCTTTAAATGTACTAGCTTTCTGGCAAAAGCATATTTGTATATAAGGGTGGTGGTGTGCATTAACTCATCAGCCTTCCAGAAGGACTTGATTCACATGTGACTTTAGTTATTACAGGAGAAAGGAGCTTAGTATCATAAAACAGAACACATTTCCATACAACTGACAACTTCCATACAACTGACTAGACTAGAGGTGACGAGAACCTCTAGTCTTCTATAGCAAGCAAGTTACAGGTCTAAGTACAAGTGTCCAAGTGGGTCTTTGTAGTTAAGCTGAACACTGACCAGATCACATTTGACTTTAGGAAATGTCCTTCACTCTTTTAGGTGCTCAAATACCAGAGTGTTGGGTGCCGTGTACAAGAGATAGAAACACTAAAATCCACCAAAATTCACTCATAAATAAACTTCACCACTCATCACCCAAAACTCCACCCTAAATACAAAAGCCACTACATCTGAGCCAGCATTTAGAAGAGTACTGCAATCAGTGATTAACAACTAAAACACACAAGACTCGGCTGTGGATTTGCCATGATCCCAATGCAAGGGACAGCCCGCTGTTGCTCCAGCCCTGGAGCAGGCTGGAAGGCAGATTGTGACTCAGAGTCACAGTTTGTCTCTGGATTTCCCTCTGCTTTTCAGGGGAAGATTCCTAATCTATGCCTATACCTGGTGTAGCATACTTCCCCTTGAACATTAACATAGCTAAGCTAGTGGAAACATTGGCCGTGGAACCTAGGCTCCGGCCACTACCTGCCCATTTTTCTGGGGTGAAAGAGCAGCCCTGCAGAGTCTGCTCTCCTCCCTGCGCTGCTATCCATGATCCTGGCATCTGGCAGAAGGGAGTAACAGGGATGCCTTCAGCCCCTTACCCTCTTGCATCACCGCACAGATCACGCTCACAATTAAAAGAGAAAATTCTGCTGTAATTTATTATGCAAGATTCTGATGCTTGATTGTTACAGCTTGCACCTATTTCTAGAATAGTGGTGGCAAAACAGTTACCATGATAATCCCGTTCCTACATGCTCACAGCTTTCTGTGATGGAACATCTATTCTGGATATCTGATGTATACTTTGCATGACACTTATGAAATGATGTGATTTCCAGGTGAATAGCTTTTTCTGGTCGGTTGGAGGAAACAACTCACAAAACATACAGCTAGCTAATGTACAGAGAGGTACCTCTGCAGGTGGCAAGGGAGTCCCAGCATCTTCTGAAATCTGCCATAGAATCCCATACTCCTGTTCCAGAATCTAACCTTCCATTTTAAAAAATATTGTTTCTAGGCCACATGGCTGCAAAAACCCATCAAAAATCCAACCCAAATGGAAACTGATACCTTGTTGTTGCCTTCCGTTGGTTGTCTACATTATTCTGCCCAACATCTTCCAGTGTTGCTATCACCAACTCAACTCCACTAGTGGTGGGAATGATGGGAGCCCTAGCGCAGACAGTGTTTGAAGGTGGCAGCCGTAGTCTAAAGAACCTTGTCAGTTACCTGCTCAGAGCAGGTCTATAGCACACTGTGCTTTAGACATGAGAGGCCACAGTCACCTTGTCTACACCAGTGCTCCCATCTACAGCAATGTTGGAAAAATTGACGTGAAAAAGCCCAGTCTAAACAATGCCCCTGGAGTCTGCAGACAGCCTGAAAACAAATAGTGCTGAGAGAGAGAGAGAGATTTGAACCATCCCATTAATTTCAGCAGGGAGTTAACTATGAAATCTAAAGATGACACTTTATGCTGATCATTCATCAGGACATGCAGGAATATGAAGACAGACAAAGGGATAGATTTAAGCGCTAGGCCACAACTTTGGCTTAAAGATGCCTCCCTCGTACCAGGCATTTACGTGAGTCCAGTGTGCAGTTACAGGGCTCCTATCCTACAACCCATAGCTCCCTCTCCCCATGAAGATGACTGAGGGCACCAAAAGATGGACCTTGGTCTGTGAAGACTTCAGGTCCCTCCTTTTCCCATAGGGCCAAGGTCTACCAGAAAATTCTCACACCTTACTTAGGGGAGCTGGTTCTTTTAGCTTTTTATCTGAATTGGATGCCGGCCATTTTTAAGTCCTACTTCTATGTAACCTAGCAGTTCCTAAAGAATGCTGTGTGGAAGGTGAAAAACCTCTCACCAGGCCACTGCCAATTTGGTCTCAACAGGAAAAACTTCCTGACCCCAAAACAGGCAATTGCTTGACTCTGCAGTTTCCTAAAATTCCAGCTCCTAAACAACAGTTGTAGAGAGGGAGGGTGGGGCAGCTAAACTGGAGTGAGAGGATCCAAAAACCCCAGGCAAGGTTTAAATTAGTTGGGGGGAAGGGAGTGAAGAACCAGTCAACTCCCTCTCCCTTTGGCTGGTTAATGGAAAGCAGAGAGCAAATGGAGGGAAGGCAACCCCAGCATTCCTCCAGAACGTGCTTCCCCTGCCACCACCTTTGTTCTCAGCCTGTCCTGCCTCCCCCCACCCCAGTCCTATCAAATTTTCTACCCATTGATTCGGCTAGGTGGCCTTTTAACACACCCACCCAGATAACGTGCTTACCCCTAACAGGCATATCCCATGTAGGGTTGCCAACTTTCTAATCTCACAACACCGAACACCCTAGACCCACCCCTTCCCCAAGGCCATGCCCCTCCCCTGCCCCTTCTCCGAAGCTGTGCCCCCTGCTCACTACATTCCCCCTCCCTCAATGGCTCGCTCTCCCCCACCCTCACTCACTTTCACTGGGCTGGAACAGGGGGTTGGGGATGCAAGGGGGGGGTGAGGGCTCTAACTGGGTGTGGGGCCAGAAATGAGGGATTCAGGGTGTCTGAGGGAGCTCTGGGCTGGGGCAGAGGGTTGAGGTTCAGGAGGGGGTGAGGGCTCCAGCTGGGAGTGTGGGCTCTTGTTGGGGCTGGGGATGAGGGGTTTGGGGTGCCTAGAGGGCTCCAGGCCGGGGAGTGGGGCAGTGGGCTTCAGTGTGTGGGAGGAGGCTCTGGGCTGGGGCAGGGGTTTGGGTGGGGGTGAGGGCTCTGGCTGGGGCTGGGAATGAGGGGTTTCAGGTGCCAGGAGGGGGCTCCAGGCTGGGGAGTGGGGCAGAAAGGCTCAGGGTGTGGGAGGGGGCTCTGGGCTGTGGCAGGGCGTTGGGGTGCAGGAGGGGGTGAATGCTCTGTCTGGGGGTGCAGGCTCTGGGGTGGGGCCAGGGATGAGGGGTTTGGCATGTAGGAGGGGGCTCTGGGTTTGGGGGGGCTCCAGGATGGGACAGAGGGGTTCAGGGTGTGAGAGGGGGCTCTGGGCTTTGACTTGGGGTGCAGGGGGAGTGAGGGCTCCGTCTGGGGGTGCGGGCTCTGGGGTGGGGCCGTGAATGAGGGGTTTCGCATGCAGGAGGGGGCTCTGGGTTTGTCGGGGGCTCAGGGCTGGGGCAGGAGCTTGGGGTGGCGGTGCAGGCTTACCTCCAGCGGCTCCCAGTCAGCAGTGCAGCAGGGGGGCTAAAGCAGGCTTCCTGCCTGTCCTGTCTCTGCGCTGCGCCCCGGAAGTGGCCAGCAGGTCTGGCTCCTAGGCAGAGATGCGGCAGGCAGCTGTGCACTCTGCTCTCACACGCAGGCACTGCCCCTGCAGCTCCCATTGGTCGTGATTCCCGGCCAATGGGAGTGTGGAGCCAGTGCTCGGGATGGGGGGGAGCCGGAGCTGCTGGTCACTTCCGGAGCACAGCATGGAGCCAGGACAGGCAGGGACTAGCTCTGCCTTAGCTCGTTAGCACCGCCGACCGGACTTTTAACGGCCCACTCGGCGGTGCAGACTGGAGCCACCAGGATCCCTTTTGAACCAGGTGTTCTGGTCGAAAACTGGACACCTGGTCACCCTAATTCCCATGCATTAGGCAGCCAAAGCCCCAATTACCCTCTGTCACGTATTAAAACCTCTAATTTCCCTTCCGACAATTAGCAGAATAGAGCTAGGTGGTGTCAATACAAGGGTCTGTGCCCTAATGAAAACAAAGTGTAGGGATAGTATAAAAGAAATTTAGTATCAAAATAAATAGCACACAAGCAGTGCTCAATTTATGCCAGGGCTGAGCCCCGGGACCTCTAGGCTTGGCAGTTCATAGCCCTGGCACCTCTGCACCTTGCTGCATCCATTATGAATGTAAAAAAATTACTTGAGCCCGGCACCTAATTGGTTGAGCCCCAGCACTTATTTCATTACAAATTAAGCGGCGCACACAAACCATTTCATATTTAAGTCAATAAAACTCTCCTTTTTAATTTAAATAATGCTGTCCCAAAATTTCCATTCTGACTTACTGGAGCACCACAGAAATTGGGGCCTGACCACTAAATCTAAGTCCATCTTGCTGCAATGTTCATGGACCATGTACAGTAGTAAGGTGAACACGAACACTGCTTAAATTGACAAATCATTAAGATTTTTGACTAAATATGCAGGACAGGAGGGGCACAATCAGATAAAATATGTCTATTGTCAACACCCTCTACACAAAATCTCTATATTTTTCTGCTCCTCTCTTACCTTCAGTGTAGAGGAACAAGACTGGTTTTGTTTCAATCTGAGCCTTCTACAACACTTCACTAGACCACAGGATTTGGATTGTATAGAATAACAGTATTTCATAAAGATGTTTATTAAAGATTCTCCCTGAAATCAGCAAAGATACATTTTCCTACACAGGGAAATTACTGTGACCTAATTATAAATTATGATAATCCCAGTCCAGCATCTCATATCTATTGTCAGTAGGAAAGCTAGGCGATTTAGCTATAATGCTTTAGAATAAAACCATCAGAGGGTCATGATCTTTGAGAGAAAGAGCTTTATAATCAGCTATCAAAAGGCCGGTTAGGTAGATCTTTGGAATGAAACCTTAAAACCTTTTCCCATAGTAATACATATTTCAGGTTCATTCTGCCAAAAAAAAACACAATATAGGATGATATGGTGGCTGCTTTCCATAACAGAATAAAAGGCTTTGTATGCACATATGACCAACAGATGTAGAAATGTTTAATATTCCAACTCTAATCAAATAAGATCATCTGATAGCCTCATTATATTGAACACCATAAATCTGATTTTTTTTCCTTCTGAAAGCATACTCAATTTCCAACAATGTAGTTCTCTGACCATGCCAAAATTTGCCATGCTAGATTAGATGGTAAATCTCACACAAGAAAATATGTTCCATAGATTATGACCTGGCTTTGGACATTGATTCAAATGAACTGGCATTTTACAGTGAAGTATAGCTATAAAAGGAGTGAAAATAGAGAATGATAAATGAATATTTTGCTGTTCCATACTGCCTTTCCTCCCAAAGGATTCTAAAGTCTTTTACGAACTGTGGCCCCAATCCTGCAATCAGATCCATGCTGGAGGAGCCTTGGGCCTACATGGAGCCCCACTGGCAATTGGCCCCAGGCTCTAGCCACATGGATTCAATTGAGTATAGGGCCTTAAACTTGCAGTTACATCACCCAAGACTAAAATGTAGTATGGTAGTTTGTGTTGTTGAACAAGAATATAAGTATAGCCTTTTAGAAAAGATAGATTTGAGCTATATCAGACAGTATTACAGTGATACTACACAGTATGCCAAAACTAATTTCATCCAGCCACCTGGATTGTTATATCAGTAGGTTTATATATAATCAAAACTCCCCTTAGCCAAAATGTTTATGATTATAGGAAATGGCTAAAATTTGAAAGATTACTCCAGTCTCAATCCACTGCATTTTTATTTTATAGTACAGTATTGATTTTGCAGTAATGTAATTCCAAATCCCACCTTGCTGCTGTAATCTTACTATCTTTCACCCGTGAACAAATGACTACCTTAATAGAACAGTCTTACACTAAAAAATAATACAGCATATCACTGATCATCCCATTTCCTCTGCTGTAAACTGAGCTGTGCTGGCATTACACACCACCGATGTTTCTGCTGATGCTCTAGTTAAATTATTTCTGCTATGGCTCCTTTTCACAATTTAGCAGTAAAATCGCACTTCAGGCTCTAACTTTTCATAGTCTTAGCACAAAAAACTATTTTTTAAACTAAACCTTATTTAGAGATCATCCAGATTTTCCAACAGAACATTTCCTGTTGGAAAATGCCGATTCAACAGAATCAAAACATTCTGCAGGAATGTGCTGATTTTGTTGAAAGCTTTGATGGAAACCAGGCAGGCAGGCTGGTTTCTGCCAGCTGCGTTCCACGGCTGTGACTCCCTGGGCAGATTCCTCACCATGGCTGCCTGTTTCCTGGAGAGCTGGACAGCACAAGGAGGCATCTGCTCAGGGAGCTTGTTCTCTGACCGCCTGGGAGCCTGCTTCCTATAGCTGCCTGATTCCCCAAGCTTCCAGCTCCCTGGTGAGTCCAACAGCTCCAGGAAGCAGCTGCCCAGGGAGTCAAGCAGCCAGGAGCAAGGCAAAAAGGTCCATTTTAGTTCTCCAAAAACAGAAAATTGTGACATTTTTTCCCCAAATATTTTAAGTTTTTCCACAAGAGGTAAATCCTTTTTCTGTCCAGCTCTAGTCATACGTTCAATAAACAAAACAAAACAAAAACCAGCACCCATTCTTAATATGGAACTATCCAATTCTAAACAATGAATACTATAAAAGCAGATGAAGACCTGAGTCAGTTACTTCACAATCTTCAGACATGACTTCCTCATTTATATGCCATATTTCAATAAATACACTCACATACAAGTCTGACTAAGAAATCAAAATACATGCTGCAACCTTAACGCTGACCCGAGCATATATGAAATCAACTTTTTATACTTATTAAATACATGTATGTGCTTACAGTATATTCAGGCCATTTCTGAAGAACTCTGCATTCTTAATAATAATATTTTTACAAAGCATCTCATATTTGTCTGTACACATTAAGTAGAATTACACCCTCATGGACATCACATACACACTCAAAACTACAATCTAAGAACATTATGAAGATAGCAACGTCAAGTGCTCAAAAGTTAACAAGTGCCAGAATTAAGGTTGCCTGTGGAACCTTAACTTGGCCCCTTGTGCATATCCATTCTGATAGTCTCTAATTATTTGATCACATTTTATTATTTTTCCACAGAATCCGTACCTCATGCAGTACAAAGGATGGATGGTGCTCAATCAATAAGCAGCTATTCAATATTTCATTTTATTCTCCTCATTCAATGTGTAGCATGATTAAATATTTATAGCATACCTTCCAAACCTTGCACTGAATACAGAATTATTAATTTCTTCATGGGTTTTTCCAAGGTGTATTTACCAAAGTGTCAGAGTGCTTCACAAACATTAATGAACACATCTGTGCAACATCCATCTGACCAACAACTGCATGTTGTGCCTCTTTTATCCCTTTAACCACACTTGTGTGCCACCAGAGTTTCATATGGCTGGGCAGAATGAGTGTCCAAAACTGTATTCTGCTTGTTTGGTTGGTTGAGCATTTTGGATAGCGTCAACTTTGCATGAGTTCTCAATAATATATAATTGTAACCTCATCATTCAAAAATTTTAAAAAAAGAATTACACACACATCTATGTTATGTTTATACATGATAACAAGAAAAAAAAACAGAAGGAAAATATTGGTGCCCTTTTACAACCCGAACATTTGGTCAAATTTCTGGTCCCTGGGGATGATCCAGTTGGAAGTAGAAATTGATAGATCTGGAATTTTCTTTGATGCAATATTGGTTATTTACAATGCCTATACAAAGTCCTGCTTCTCCAAATGCAGGTGAAACCAAAAACTAAAGCAGCACTTCCTTAGCTTGGCCTCAAGCCTCTTTATCCAATACACACTGGCTTTTCCAAGGGTCACACTGTGCTCACAGCCTGCTGCTTGATTTTCCTGTTATTTTTTTAACCTCTGCCTCTCACTCCATTCTTGTCTGTTCTCAGTTTCTGTGTGTTCTCTCTCACACACATGCCTGGTCACAAAACCCAGTGGAACCCCCTGTCCACACGGTGCTAGTTTCTGGGCAGATTCTATTAGGCCTTGTTTTAGGTGTGGCCCCTTAAGTGTTTCTTTCAACTGTCTTAGGTGAAGGATGTGTTTACAATTCAGTTTGAACAGGGTTTTAACACAATCTGTAACAAGGTATATCACCCAACTCATAACACCCCCCCCCCGCCATCTTTGCTTCACTCCTCATCACAATGAGGCCCAAAATGGTGATGCCCTGTATGAACCATCCCAAACATAAAGAAAACAACCAATTCAACAAATTAAAAATGATACAAGATTAACTATTTACGTATGTCCATTGTCTTTCTGTCAAGATATTTTCATATCATCAATCCAAATTGGTTTTTACTCCCACCCAAATCCCTGTGCCATTTTTTGCTCCCTAGTGGACTTTACCACCATGGAGGGGCCCCTTTCATCCAGCTGCTGAGGAATACCCATTGTTTCACTGGAATTTGCTGGCTGAGGCAGACCCTGTCCATGCTGTTTGAATGGGGAATTTGCCTCTGTAGCAACATTTCCAGCCTCAACTCCCACTGCTACATTCACAGATGGTGGTGGGGACAGGGCAGCCAAGCTGAAATTCTATGCCCCACACTGTAAGCACTAGCTTCTGTGTCCAACATGAAAGATGTTTTGAAACATGTATAGGCCAAGACAGGAGCAGTCCCAAGAAATACTCTAGAAATGCTTAATCACATCCTGCTGGCTACCAGAATTGTTCTCTTACTATTTGCTGCTCGTCAGAAACATTCAGCAAATGAACAGGGATTAGTTCTTGTTTCAGATCCACAAGAACTGTAACCGCTAAGATTCCCCCAAGACTCAGGGTCTCAAAACAGGTTTCAACCTCTCCCCATCTTCCCCTTGCTGGAGAGCTACCACAGCACGTAGCTGTTATAATGGTTTCTGCTCTTGGGGGCAGGACAATTCATTCACTGCAAACCAACTGCCTACAAACCATTTGTCTCACCTAGGCCATATTTTTTAAAGGAATTTCCAGACACCTGGACTTGTAAGACCTTTCCTGAAACTGATTACACAGTTGTCAGCCATAATGATATCCACTATTTCTGCCATCCAACTTCTTTCTCAAATTCCAGAGGTCCAATCTTCAAACGCAGTTTTCCCAATTTTCCGACCGGTGCTCTCACCCCATCACTGTCTCCATTTCAGACCAATTAGGTGGTTCAGTTCTCAATCGCCAATTCTTTAGAGTTTTTAGCATGTCTGGTTTAATAACAGTTATGTTTGAGCCCATATCAATCATTATCAATTTTTTTTATGGATCCTGTTACACACTCACTAGCCTAACTTCCTTTATTGTGGTTTAACTGCCCAGATCTAAACAAAAACTGTGGGGGCTGATCACTGGCCCTCCATCAAGCTTTGCCCCTTCAGCCTGGTGCCCGTTTCTCAAACTGAGAAACAGGCTTTCAATAGACACTTGAGAAAGTCTGTCTTGGCCCATCTTAAATTTATAGCAATTCTCCTTTTTTGAGCCCAATTTTGTCACACTAGTAGCATTTAACCGAACTGTTTCCTTTTATTTTCACATTATTGCCAATTTCCCTTCTTTTACAAGCCAAATTTATCAGTTTTTTCTAATTGTTCAACAAGGTAATGAACAAAATTAGAATCCCCTGTTTCATCATACATATCAGACAAAGAGCTCTATTTGTAGGACTCATAACAATCAGCGTCCATCTTCCTCACTAGTAATTGCTTCCTCTTCTGGTGCAAAGAAAGGTTCAAATTCTGTGGCAAATTCCACCCCCTCCCAGAGTGTCTTTGGCCACTTTTTTCTGATTTTGATCTGCAAGTCCAACTGGGCATCTGTAAATTGGCCCACTGCCAGTTTATCCTGGAAGGTGTCGATGGTGTCTATGCATGCCAGAAACACAAGTCTCTGCAGGTCCTCTGCCAGGTGGGGTTTCTTTTCCCCTCTCTCCTTGTAGCTCTTTGCTGTGTCCTGGCCAGCTCAAATTGATAGCTAGCTCCTAACCACATGTCAAGGGCTTGTACCAGGTCCAAATAACTCCGTCTCCTTTCTGGGGCTAAATTGTGCAGCACAATCAGAGCTGGGTCACCCAAGCTGGTTGCTAGTAACCCCCTTCTGTCCCTCCTCCCAACCATTCATTTGAGCATTTGTGGAACTGAAGCCAAATATGCCTCCCAGGGAGCTTTTCCCTCAAAGATAGTGAGTGCAATTTTGCATTATTTGAGCTGAAACAGCCTAACCTGTCCCCTCTAGGCCTCTGTGGATTATAAAATGGGGTAGCAAACTGTTGTAAATGTCCAGTTTTACTTAAGCCCTCTGGCTGGCTCAATTTCTCATCCAGGTGGCTGCCTTCCACTGTGGTCTGTGACCCTTTGATTTCTTTCTGCAGCTAAATTTTTAGCTCCATAACTCTTTGCTGCAGCTCCTCACAGTTGGAAATTCCAGACTGACTAAAGCTTCCTTGGACTCCACCTTTTTCATGGAAAACCTTCTGGTCCACGGCAGTCAGATGGCTGGTCACCTCATCAATCTGTTTCACCATTCCAGCCTGGGTGTATTCCAGCGGGGCTTCCTAATCTGTCTGGACACTTTGTAGTTGTTGCTCCTCTGCCTGCAAGTCATCTCTGAGCCCTTTCTGGCAAACCTCCAGATTTAATCACTTTTGTGAAGCCTACAGCTCCTGTTTCAGATCTTTCTTTAATTCCTTTTGCAAAGTCTCCAGTTCCAGTTTTAGCTCTTGTTGTAAATCCTTTTGCAAATTACTCAGATCCTGTTTTAAGTCTTGTGTTAAATTCCACTGGCCACTTTTGATTTCTGCAAGCCCCTCCACTACATATTCCACCATGGTTCAACAGGAATACCGGCTCATAATCTCTGTTTTTGGAACTGGACCCCACTCATAACACCAGTGTTGCCTGCCCTTTTTCAATCTGAGCATCTAGTCAAATTTCAGGGTCCTGAGGATGTTCCAGTTGGAAGTAGAAACTGATGGATCTGGTATTTTCTTTAATGGTGTCAAGGTTCCTCCCCCACTCTGAACTCTAGGGTACAGATGTGGGGACCTGCATGAAAAACCTCCTAAGCTTATCTTTACCAGCTTAGGTCAAAACTTCCCCAAGGTACAAAGTATTCCACCCGTTGTCCTTGGACTGGCCGCTACCACCACCAAACTAATACTGGTTACTGGGGAAGAGCTGTTTGGACGCGTCTTTCCCCCCAAAATACTTCCCAAAACCTTGCACCCCACTTCCTGGACAAGGTTTGGTAAAAAGCCTCACCAATTTGCCTAGGTGACTACAGACCCAGACCCTTGGATCTTAAGAACAATGAACAATCCTCCCAACACTTGCACCCCCCTTTCCTGGGAAATGTTGGATAAAAAGCCTCACCAATTTGCATAGGTGACCACAGACCCAAACCCTTGGATCTGAGAACAATGAAAAAGCATTCAGTTTCTTACAAGAAGACTTTTAATAAAAATAGAAGTAAATAGAAATGAAGAAATCCCCCCTGTAAAATCAGGACGTAGATATCTTACAGGGTAATTAGATTCAAAAACATAGAGAACCCCTCTAGGCAAAACCTTAAGTTACAAAAAAGATACACAGACAGAAATAGTTATTCTATTCAGCACAATTCTTTTCTCAGCCATTTAAAGAAATCATAATCTAACACATACCTAGCTAGATTACTTACTAAAAGTTCTAAGACTCCATTCCTGGTCTATCTCCGGCAAAGACCAGCATATAGACAGACACAGACCCTTTGTTTCTCTCCCTCCTCCCAGCTTTTGAAAGTATCTTGTCTCCTCATTGGTCATTTTGGTCAGGTGCCAGCGAGGTTACCTTTAGCTTCTTAACCCTTTACAGGTGAGAGGAGCTTTCCCCTGGCTAGGAGGGATTTCAAAGGGGTTTACCCTTCCCTTTATATTTATGACAAATGGAATCTTGGTTATTTACAGGGACTGCACAAAGTCCTGTTACTCCAAATGCAGATGAAATCAAAAACTAAAGGACCAGTTTCTTAGCTTGGCCCCACGCCTCTTTAGCCAACAGACACAAAAGCTGTCTTTAGCTTTTCCCAGAGTAACACTGTCCTCTCAAGCTACTGCTTGGCTTTCTTCTTTTTTTACTTCTGGCTCTCCCTCCATTCTTGTCTGTTCTCAGTTTCTGTCTGTTCTCTCATACACCCTGACACCACAAATTTGGTCACAACACCCTGTAGAACTCCCCATGCACATGGTGCTAGTTTCTGGGCAGATTCCATTAGGTCTTGTTTTAGGAGTGGCCCCTTAAATGTTTCTTACAACTATCTTAGATGAACGGTGCAGTCCCAATTCGGTTTGAACAAGGTATTAACACAACCCATAAAAAGGTTTCATAAAACTTATAACAATATTTAGTACAAATGCACTCTCTACCAGCATTCCCACCTTTTTTTAGAAGTGACTTTTTAAAATATCCATTAAGCTTTTAGCTGCAAAGATAGTTAAACCTGTTACCCGCCTTTCCTCTCCCCATGTACCTCTTCCTCTCTACCTTTCCCCATAGCTGCTTTTTCTTCTTTTACCCTCCTTCTGCCTAGTTGCCTCAGGACCTGAACCACTATGAAAACTCCCACAATTCTATGAAATTTTGGGTTCAGGAGGATGGGATTAGATTAATTAGAATATGTACAGTCAGAACTAAGGGCTTTGGGTCACATCATTTCCTGGTAGCTGAACAGGAATTGCCCTTTAGAAAAAACAAAGTGGTGGGCGAGGTCACACAACTCTTACATTTTGAAAGAATAGTGCCTTTTTTTCAAATAGCATTTTTTCCAACAAGAAAGCATCCCCTTTTAGTCATAAGTGAAGGGCTGAGTGAGCTCCTTCTCCACTTGTAGATTTTGTAAGGGTTACTCACTGCCTGTTTGGTCATTGGGCCTGTAAGTGCATTCAAAGTCTTGGGTTCCTTCCTCACCCAGCACCATGGGAAAGACAAAATCTAACACTGAGAAGACAGGAAAGAATCTTTAAACTCCCAAGCAAATGCATCGTGTTGCATATTTCCCACAAATCACCTTTGATATTTTCATTAGCAAAAGTATAGAAAAGACTCCAGGGAATGGACCACACTAATTAAGTGAAATGTTCTTAATTCTTCAAACTGTCTTTTGTAATTTTTATTATAATAAGGAAGCACCCTGTGGAGATGGGTGATGAGAGGCAGATGTGGGGGAGGGGAGTGGGAAGTTGAAGGAGAAATAGTCAGTTTTCAACTCTCTCCTAGCCCCAGATGTCTGGGTGCAGCACATGGATCTTTCAGATACTTTTAACTCTTAGTGCAAAAGCTAAACCGTTCAATATTTCAATATGTAATTAATATAAACTGAGTTAAAATTGGGTGCTGTGTGACAAACTGCTACTGAAAGGGAAGCTGGATTTCAGGGGATAGAAAGAAGGGTCTAAATAGTCCATGGAACCTTAAAAGAATAGGGAAAGAGGATTAAGAAAATGAACAAATAGCAGAATATTCAAAAGTGTAGAAAAATGGTATTTAGAACCCTTTCATTATTATTGTCTCATCATTGTACTAGAAACTACTTTTCACAGTGGACGGATGTTTGCATAAGATCCCCTCCCTTTAATTTCTTTTTAATATTTTTTTTCCAAAATGTGAAGTCATACTCTAATAGTAAAAAGCTACTTCAGGTTGTGCATTAATAGGCTATTGATGGACTTCTAGGGTGGCTAAAGGAACCCAACTTTTGGGCACCCATCCTGCTAGTGTGAAGGATGAATTAAAATAAAGTGAATTGCATGTGGATGCCTCTTTTTCTCTGGATGCCTATCTGAATAGGTAGCGGTATGTCTGGGTGAATGGAGATCATCTGGCCTAGCTTGTAGAGACCACAGAAAACACTAGATGGACTACTTGTGGAGTAAAGCACTACTCAGTATAAGTAAACGCTTTATCTGGCTGTAAATATTTGGTTATCTTCATGACATGGCTGCATGCCTGAGCTAAGTATTAAACAATTCTGCTGTAAATTAGACAGACTGTGAGTAAGTAATATTTTTCTGACAATATTATGAAAATAAACATGGGGTTTCAGGCCTCTCTCTGCTGACTTAAAATCCGAACGGACTTCAATAGGGTCACAGAGTATAAATCATTGTCAAATTTGTCTCTTTGTGTTTTTAAGGAGTGACTTCTAAAATATTGCAAGACCAACACAGACTTTGTACAACATAATTCATTATTCTGAAAGTTTTAAAGTAAACATAAGACATGGTTAATTATAATATATTGCTTAATGCATTAGTAGGTTTATCTTGTGCCATGTGTTATTGCTAACGAAGAAATTACCTGTTAAGGAATATTTATTTTCATGTATTCTTGTTTGTACAATAACTGAAATACACAAAAATCAAGCACTTTCATCTTGCACTTGACAAAATTGGGCAGTTATACTGTAAGTAGCCAAAGGCATAACAGAGCTTGTTTAATGGACAAATAAGTCTGAGCAGCAGATGTTAATGGACACTTTCTGGAGTCCTACTGCTTTTAGAAAACATTATGAATATTTTCTTGTTTTACTGTTTGCAAGTTATTAAATTGCCCGCTATCCACAGTATATTTTTTCAAGAGAGTATAAAATAGTTACAAAAATTTTAATTTGTATTTGTAATTGAGAATAAAAACATACAGCTCCAAGGGAGTCCCATAAGACTCTCTCATTGTGAATGGTTCATCACTCACTCCACACTGTTTTCACTTTGTAACACCCTTGGGAGCTGTTCCCTTTCCAAATATTCATATTACTAACAGAAGACGGTCCTTTTCCCACAATGTTTGAATGCTATTTCTGAAAATCATGTATATGGAGGAGTTGGGGTGGACATCCTATTGCTGTAATTTCTTCTGAAGCACATCTTTTCTATGAAGAAACTGTTCCAACTTGTGCCACTTTTTTAAAAGAGTAAACAGGATGATCAAGGTAATTATAGGCAGGTCTGCCTGACATTAATCCTGGACAAGATAATGGAGCGGCTGATAGATGGGACTCAATTAATAAAGAATTAAAGGAAAGTAATGTAATTAATGCAAAACAATATGGATTTATCGAAAATGGATCCTGTCAAACTAACTTTGATCACTTTTTTTGATGAGATTACAAGTTTGGTTGATAAAGGTGGTAGTGTTGATGTAATTTACTTAGATTTCTGTCAGGTGTTTGACTTGGTATCACACAACATCTTGAGCAAAAAACTAGAACATATAAAATTAACATGGCACACATTAAACGCATTAAAATTGGCTAACTGGTAGGTTTCAAAATTGTAACTGTAAATGGAGATTCGTCATCAATTAGGTCTGTTTCTAACGATCCCACAGGGATCAGTTTTTGGCCCTACGCTATTTAACATTTTTATCAATAATCTGGAAGAAAACATAAAATCTGCAAACTTTATCAGTGATGACAACACAGAAATGGGGGACTGGTAAATCATGAAGAAGATCACTTGGTAGACTTGGCACAAGCAAACAATATGTTTTAATATGGCTAACTGTAAATGTACAAAGAATGTAGGCCATACTTACAGGATGGGGGACTCTATCCTGGGGGGCAGTGACTTTGAAAAAGATTTGGGGGTCGTGGTGGATGATCAGCTGAATATGCACTCCCAATGCAATGCTATGGCCAAAAGAGCTAATGCAATCCTGGGATACATAAACAGAGGAATCTCGAGTAGGAGTAGAGAGATTAAATAACCTCTGTGTTTGGCACTGGTGCAACAGCTCCTGGAAGACAGTGTCCAGTTCTGGTGCCCACAATTCAAGAAGGATGTTAATAAAAATGGAGATGATTCAGACAAGAGCCACACAAATAATTAAAGGATTGGAAAATGTGTTATAATGATAGACTCAAGAAGCTCAATCTATTTATCTTAACAAAGAGAAGGTTAAGGGGTTACTTGATTATAATCTAGATGTACATATATGTGAAACAAATATTTAATAATGGGCTCTTCAGTCAATCAGAGAAAGGTATAACACGATCCAATGGCAAGAAGTTGAAGCTAGACAAATTCAGACTGGAAATAAATCATGAATTTTTAATGGTGAAAGTAATTAACTATTGGAACAATTTACCAAGAGTCATGGTAGATTCTCTATCACTGACAATTTTTAAATCAAGGTTGGATGTTTTTATAAAATATATGCTGTAGATTTATTCTGGGGAAGTTCTATGGCCTGTCCTATACAGCAGGTCAGACTAGATCATCATAATGGTCCCTTCTGGCCTTAGAATCAATGGATCTATGAAAGGAGTCCCTTTTTCAGATCTGGTTCACTGCTAACAAAAATAGCCACCTGAAAGAAACAGGATTTGAAATAATGAAACAAATTTGAATCATATTCACATTTCCAATTAAAATATTAATTTGATGTTTATATTGTCTTTCCCTCACGGAGCCACCTAGCAACATGAATGGAGTATGCTTCTGTCAATGTTAAGCTATTATTTTTCTGTTGCATGCTACTATAAACTGAAATAATTTTTTTTAAAGTTTGTTACTGAAAATGAGAGAATCATTTAATATGTTCACTCCAGACTTCACTCTGAATATTAGAGGTGTTCATAAAACAGTAAAACACATGTTTTATCTCAACCATTTGGTGTTTAATTTAAGATATGGAAAGTACACAAGGACTTTAGAGAGGAACAGGGAATTTCTGTTGAATCTATAATGTATTGGTATTACAGATCTGTGTGTGCTCTGTCTGTTCACGCCCTGCGATCTGACTCAAGGACAACAGTGAGTGTTACTGATATGGTTCTGCCGTAATGACTTATTTCATCTCTCTGTAGTACTGAAGATACTGGAATGATAAATATAGGGGTTGACTATATTGAGTAACTGGATTAATCGGTAAAATGTGGATTTGAGTATACCCTTGACTTAGGATGAGTGGGCACAAATTTAGAAGGTTGCTCATTTAAGTCTCTATCTCCCCACTCTCTCAATGCAGTAAATGAAAGAAAATGATGTTCAGCACTTTGCTACACCACCCCTTTTTCCCTTGCAAGTATAGAATTAATTCTCTCTTGTGCGAGGGTTCTGACTTCTGAATGCTACTGCACTCAATCACTGATATGTATTTTTTTTTTGGTAGAAGGATTATTCTTATATGGTCCATATTATTCCTTTGCCTGTGGCTATATATCTGGCCAAATGTCTATTGAGCTTATATCCAGCTAAACGGCTTGCTTATAGGGCTTACAAGCTAGTAAACAACTAAATGAAGTGGCTACACATATGATAATCCATTAATACAATGGGAAAAAATATTAGAAAAAGAATACCCAAGTTCAGTAGATTTACTGGATTTTTTGTCCTGAGTTATATTTAATGGATTTTGAGTTAACAAAGAAGGGAAAAAGGAAAGAGAGCGTTATAGAAATAACATGCTAGAAAACGAAGACCTCATTTGCAATAGCTCTATTGGATCAAACATGTTTGTAATATCGA
Source organism: Lepidochelys olivacea (assembly GCF_965140295.1). Taxonomy (NCBI): domain Eukaryota; kingdom Metazoa; phylum Chordata; order Testudines; family Cheloniidae; genus Lepidochelys; species Lepidochelys olivacea. The sequence continues at coordinate 48,810,162 of NC_140412.1, forward strand.
ACCATAGGAAAATCACATGATACAGCACCAGCATCTGGGAATTCTGGTCACTAAAAAAAAAAGTCATTCTTTCATGACTCCTATGAAGTTATTGGACTGAAGCTGGACTTTATAGCATAATATTTTTATCAGCCATAGGGATGTGGATATTGGGATGTGCTGTAGTTTAACTTTTATAATGACGAGTGTTTGTATATAGCAACAGCCCAGATCATCCCATGAGAATGTAATTGTTTTGTGGGAGAAAGGTACAGAAATTGAAGATTTATAAATGTGCACCTCAGTTTACCTGTATGACATTATCCTGACAGGCTACATAGAGTTAAATTTAAAGAGGCTGTTAGGGAAACCAACAGAAAATGAAACAATGGCAAAGAAAAAGGAACTATCCTAGAAACTGCCAAGCGTGGTTGGGGAAACAAGGGTGGAGTGATTAATTTGGGAATACTTTCAACTTGCTACAGATAGGCTGGCAAGTTTACTCTTCCCAGGCTGAACCTAGGATTAAAGGGGATACTAAAACCATAGTGATGCTGTCCTGTGTGGAGGGTTGGGGGGAGCCGAGTGGCCTGTCAGCCACTGCCGTGAGGGGAGGCAGTGACAAACACACACTGAGAAAAAGAGACAGAAGCTGCAGCAAACAGGCTGTCTCCCCCAACCTATAGCTGAAGGGAACTCACAAAACCTTGCAAGGAAATATTCAGTTCTATGCTTGTACAGCTCCGAGCACATTGGGATACTGGTCCATGGCTAGGGCTCCTAGGTGCAACAGTGATACTACTACTAATAATAATTACAGCATAGGTAACACTTGTTCATATAGTTCTTTATTGTTGTAACACACTTTTCTCTGCATGCTGTGTATCTCTGGGGATATAATTCTTTGTTTTGAAGAAGCTGTTTTAGAGTTTCTTTAATCAGCTGCTGTCACAGGCTCCTGGAGAAAAAGGGCTTTAAGGTACCAAACAGTTGGACTTGTTGGCTTAACACAGTGGGGAAACAGCAGAGTTGTAACCCAAAAATCCAGTCATAGCATGATCAGACCATGTGGTTCCACCCAGAGAACTAGTGAAACCTTACCCCAAAGGGATGCACTTTTGAGGAACTAAACAGGTCGAAAGCACAGCTTGCCCTGTAACCATGACACACACCCAAACCTTGCTTAGAGAGTAGGTTAAAAAAAAAAAAAACGTTGTCAGTGAAAAAATATCCATGGAATCTTTTTATTTTGTTTTTTTCTGTTCTGTGACTTGGGAAAGGGCTGTAATTGTACAGTCTGGATGAAATGTACTCTGTATAAAGGGCCAGAACAAAGTCTAAGCACTATTTATGTCTCACTTAAGCTCTCATAATAAGACTTTAATGGGACTTAAATGTTGCATAGGCCTCATGGTTTCCCTCTCCACAGGGATAAATTTCATCCTAACTATAATTACAGCTCATTGCCAAGTTACAGAACAAAAAAAGTGAAAAAGATCTGGGCAATACAAATTACCCCTTTCCTTCACTGTAAATAAGCACACTGTCTGCAAAGTTCCCTTTTGCTTTTATTCTCACAAGAGGTTGTGCCAGAAAGAGACAATTGCTCTGGTCTTAATTATGGTTACTCTATTGTAGGGGAGGACACTGAGAGGTTGACCACAGGCATGTGACAAAGAATATTGACTTCTAGTGCTTTAAACTTTTGTACAGTCGTTACTTTGATTGGATCTAAGAATAGAACTAGCAAGCTTGGAGGAGACAAACAACTAAAAGGGAATATCAAACAAATTTACTTTTGATTTTTTCTGAGTATAAGATACCAACCAACATTAACAAAACATGTTTGCTAATTAATACAGTAGTTATGAATTTCAACTTGCTGTATGATTAAAACGGTTATTCATGAAGGCAATAAAAGATGGTTAAAATGGTAATTTGATTCTTGAACCAAAATTTGACTAACAAAATTTACTTTTGATTAGTGTATTTGCATAAATAAGTAGTTAGAGTTCTTAATTATATGGAATTTGTGAACATGTCAAAGAGCAATATACTATTTTGATATGTGACAATCAAGTCTTTCTAAAATTGCCCCAAATCAAGCAAATTAAATCAACAGAAAAAATCAGTTAACTTAAGTCACAAAATTACTATCATCATGTTATTAGAAAAATATTATTTCTATATGGGTGAAATTCACCCAAAGTAGAAGGGCCAACAAAACACCTTCAACAGTATAGAAGTCCCGCAGATACTTGAGGGCTGAGGGATGTGGAATGGACGGGCAACAGATGGTATTTCTGCCTGTCAACAGGAACAGCAGCTGGACAGGGGCTAACTGTATCATCTAGACCTGTCATTTGGATGTGCAAAGGAACTTTGCCATCCCCAAGGTCCAAATCCAGAAAGGTACTTCAGCAAATGCTTAACTTTAAGCACATCACCTGTCGCATTCACTTTAATGGGACTATTCACATACTTAAAGGTAGACAGGCGAATTGAGGCTTAATTCCCTGCAAAAACCCATTAATTAAATTTCTGTACACAGTGGGCAGTGGAAAATTTCACCCTTAACAGACAAAGCCTAAATTTATTTTGAATTTTAGTTTCTTTAGTTTTTTTGAAATGTAATGAGATGTCTTATTTACAAAAGAAACAAACAATACATTTCCTATGAAGGTAAGCATTTTTCTTTTGGGTTAAGTGCTTCCTTTTGGGGAAAAAATGGAAAATGTAAGTCAAACAAAAACTATTCATTGCTTGCTAAATGTATGCTGCACAGACTAAATGAAATGGAATGCAAATACAGAAATCCCATAAAGTTCCAGAGAAAACTAGGAAAAATAAAACCTGGATATTATCATTATCCAACTACGAGCAAGAATTTCAAATAAGTTCAGATAATGGAGTTTTTTGACAGTCCAAGGAATTCTCAGTGTATTTATAAGAGACCAAAGGATATGACCATTTTAGCATAGCAATGAGCTTTGGAGAACTGAGATTTGGACACTCAGGCTACACTGCATTAATCGTAGAAAAAAAAACCCCAACAGACCCTGTGAGAAGCCCAATTGTACAAACTCTCAAAAGGTTACCAAAGCTGACAGCACAATAGGTAGTCTCCTAGTCCAAAACTAGACTGAATATAGTCCATCCATCGCATATGTGAATCCCAAGACAGAATTTAGATGGCCTTGGTACTGCTGTACAGATCACCCCACTACACTGTAAAGTCTCTGGCTCTTCACTGATTTGGCTGAGGTAATTCCTGGAAGGTACAAATGCTAAATCTTCTCTGGCTTAATTTAGGCCACAGACACCCACTGGGGTATTAAAGATTCAGACTGCTTTGTGCCACAGCTTGTGCTTTGAATGCGTGTCCTGTGTGGAAGAACCTAGACTCTGTTGATAGAAATTGTCAAAGCCTCCTGTAAAGGCTGGCCTGGAGTAGTGCCACTTTGTGGATATTTTGGGTATCCTGCCGCAGCCACAGGTCTCTCAGGGGAAAGTGGGAGAAGTCTCTATCCCTTGTGTTTGCTGAGTAGTTCTATAACCTTCACCCCTTTCTGGGGCATGGAAGGCTGGAGGGGATTGGTCCCACAATGTCCACTCACTAGTGGATGTTGCCCAGGCTCCTCAACAGTCTCTCTTGCTCAGGGACTTAGTGCTTGTCCCTTAGTGGCTGTCACAGCTGTCAGGCTTACAGTAAAGCTCCATTCATGCAGAAAGGCAGAACTGCATCCTGCTCTTCGCCAGTCAGCCCTGAACTAAGCCACATTCTCTCCTTTTCTTCACCCACCAGACCTGACATTGGCAGCAGATATAGAAGGGCGGGGCTAACAGGGCCCATAGGCTCTCTAACCCTTTTCTGCTGGTGTGGAATTTCTCTGCTCCATCACATATCCCCCCCACCTTATCACCCCATTTGGGGTATATCCCTCCCGCACCAGCTCTCCCCCAACTCACAAAAAGAAATCAACATTCCAGTGGGCTCTTACAGCCTGGTGTTGGATGTGGAAGAAGGAGGGCTGGAGGACAGGTAACACCTCATAATTAGGGGATTAATGTCCTTCATGGTATGGAGCCAACATAGAGGGACATGCCCAGGTAGGAGTGTTGGAGTGAATCCATAGCCCACTTCTCTGCCAAGGCCTCTTTTTCAATTATGGAATAAACCCTCTCTCTGGGGAACAACTTCCAGCTTAGGCAGAGGATGGGATGCTTATTGCCTTCCAGAACCTGGGATAAAACAGCCCCTAATCCCACATCAGAAGCAGGAGTTCCTTGGTGAAGTCAGAGCTATAGAAGACTGGTTCTCAGCTGAGATGGGCCTTAAGAGTTTGAAAGGCCTCTTCACAAACCTTGGTCCACCAGATCTTTTTGGGGCTACTTTTTAATTGGGTAATCTGTAATAGGAGCCACAATGGTCAAGAACCCAGGAATAACCCATTGGTAGTATCCTGCCAGTCCTAAAAAAGAGCATACCTTTTTCTTTGAGGAGGGCATGGGGCACATCTGGAGGGCTTGGACTTTATTCATCCAGGGTTATACTATACATTTCCACAGAGTATCTGAGCTAGGTAGTCTCATCATTGCCCAGGTGACATTTAGTAGGGTTTGCTGTCAGGCTGGTTCCCCTAAGGGATTATAATACAGCAGTTACATGTTCTACATGGTCTTTCTAGTTTTGACTGTAGATTATTATGTTGTCCTGGTATGTGGTGTGATAGCTGCTATGGGCTGGAGGATCTGGTTTTATCAGTCACTGGATCTTGAAAGGTCCCCGTAAGCTGAACAGAATTATCATAACTTGAAGGGGAAAGGAGTCCAGGAGAGCTGGCTGTATTTCAAGGAATCCCTGTTGAGGTTACAGGGACAAACCATCCCAATGAGTCAAAAGAATAGTAAATATGGCAGGTGACCAGCTTGGCTTAATGGTGAAATCCTAGCGGATCTTAAACATAAAAAAGAAGCTTACAAGAAGTGGAAGGTTGGACTTATGACCAGGGAAGAGTACAAAAATATTGCTCGGGCATGTAGGAATGATATCAGGAGGGCCAAATCGCACCTGGAGCTGCAGCTAGCCAGAGATGTTAAGAGTAACAAGAAGGGTTTCTTCAGGTATGTTGGCAATAAGAAGAAAGCCAAGGAATGTGTGGGCCCCTTACTGAATGAGGGAGGCAACCTAGTGACAGAGGATGTGGGAAAAGCTAATGTACTCAATGCTTTTTTTGCCTCTGTTTTCACTAACAAGGTCAGCTCCCAGACTGCTGCGCTGGGCATCACAAAATGGGGAAGAGATGGCCAGCCCTCTGTGGAAATAGAGGTGGTTAGGGACTATTTAGAAAAGCTGGACATGCACAAGTCCATGGGGCCGGACGAGTTGCATCCGAGAGTGCTGAAGGAACTGGCGGCTGTGATTGCAGAGCCATTGGCCATTATCTTTGAAAACTCATGGAGAACCGGGGAAGTCCCAGATGACTGGAAAAAGGCTAATGTAGTGCCAATCTTTAAAAAAGGGAAGAAGGAGGATCCTGGGAACTACAGGCCAGTCAGCCTCACCTCAGTCCCTGGAAAAATCATGGAGCAGGTCCTCAAAGAATCAATCCTGAAGCACTTGCATGAGAGGAAAGTGATCAGGAACAGCCAGCATGGATTCACCAAGGGAAGGTCATGCCTGACTAATCTAATCGCCTTTTATGATGAGATTACTGGTTCTGTGGATGAAGGGAAAGCAGTGGATGTATTGTTTCTTGACTTTAGCAAAGCTTTTGACACGGTCTCCCACAGTATTCTTGTCAGCAAGTTAAGGAAGTATGGGCTGGATGAATGCACTATAAGGTGGGTAGAAAGCTGGCTAGAAAGCTGGCTAGATTGTCGGGCTCAACGGGTAGTGATCAATGGCTCCATGTCTAGTTGGCAGCCAGTGTCAAGTGGAGTGCCCCAAGGGTCGGTCCTGGGGCCGGTTTTGTTCAATATCTTCATAAATGATCTGGAGGATGGTGTGGATTGCACTCTCAGCAAATTTGCGGATGATACTAAACTGGGAGGAGTGGTAGATACGCTGGAGGGGAGGGATAGGATACAGAAGGACCTAGACAAATTGGAGGATTGGGCCAAAAGAAATCTGATGAGGTTCAATAAGGATAAGTGCAGGGTCCTGCACTTAGGACGGAAGAACCCAATGCACAGCTACAGACTAGGGACCGAATGGCTAGGCAGCAGTTCTGCGGAAAAGGACCTAGGGGTGACAGTGGACGAGAAGCTGGATATGAGTCAGCAGTGTGCCCTTCTTGCCAAGAAGGCCAATGGCATTTTGGGATGTATAAGTAGGGGCATAGCAAGCAGATCTAGGGACGTGATCGTTCCCCTCTATTCGACATTGGTGAGGCCTCATCTGGAGTACTGTGTCCAGTTTTGGGCCCCACACTTCAAGAAGGATGTAGATAAATTGGAGAGAGTCCAGCGAAGGGCAACAAAAATGATTAGGGGACTGGAACACATGAGTTATGAGGAGAGGCTGAGGGAGCTGGGATTGTTTAGCCTGCAGAAGAGAAGAATGAGGGGGGATTTGATAGCTGCTTTCAACTACCTGAAAGGGGGTTCCAAAGAGGATGGCTCTAGACTGTTCTCAATGGTAGCAGATGACAGAACGAGGAGTAATGGTCTCAAGTTGCAGTGGGGGAGGTTTAGATTAGATATTAGGAAAAACTTTTTCACTAAGAGGGTGGTGAAACACTGGAATGCGTTACCTAGGGAGATGGTAGAATCTCCTTCCTTAGAGGTTTTTAAGGTCAGGCTTGACAAAGCCCTGGCTGGGATGATTTAACTGGGAATTGGTCCTGCTTCGAGCAGGGGGTTGGACTAGATGACCTTCTGGGGTCCCTTCCAACCCTGATATTCTATGATTCTATGATCATAAGATACAAAGGGGCTGTAGAAAAGGCAGTTTTTTTCCTCAGAATTGATGTGTGAGGAGGTTCTGCCAATACCCCTTGATCAGATTTAAGTGGTAATGTACTTCATCTCACTAGTCAGTCAAGTAATTTGTCACAATGTGTGGCATAGGGTATGCATCAAATTTTGATACGATGTTGAGTTTTCTTTAATCTATGCAAAAATGGGTAGTCACATTGGGTTTAGGAACCAGTTCTATTGGATTTCTCCAGTTTCTAAATGACTCTTCAATTACTTCCAGCTCTAGCATTGATTGGAGCTCTTGCTTCACAGTTTAACCTCAATTTCTGGGGAAGAAGTCGTAGGTTTTCTCTGACCCTAAGTCCGGATTTGGTCTGCATGTCATGGGCAATTAAATGGGTTCACCCAGGTTGGGTAGAGAATACTGTGGAGAAGGCAGTGATCAACTGCAGAGTATCTCCCTTTTTTCTGGAGAAGGTTGCTCTCAATTTTAACCATTCCTGGCTTCGAGGTTTTGGCGGCCTGTGGGCATAATTTGGGTTCTGTCAGGTAGCGGCTGTAAAAACAGACTTTCTTAGGCCTTCCACCGCTTTAAAGGATTCACATTGTAGATTTGTTGGAGTTTTCACTTGTCTGATTGTGAAATTTCATAATTCAGCAGCCCCACATGTCGTACCACTACATACTGTCCTTGCCAGCTGGCTAGGAGCTTTAATTCTGTACTAGGCAATAGCAAGAGAACCCAAACTCTGGGTTGAAACACCAAAGGCAGGTCTTTTTATTATAGGCTGCTTCTTCTTAGGTGCTGGAAATGTAAGACTCTCTTGAGCAAACAAGACTAAAGCTTCCAGCTTCTCTCACAGCTTAAGGATGTACTGTACCACATTATCCACTTGAAATGACTGTTCTTCCCATATTTGTAAAATGAGATCCAAAATCCCTTGTGGTTATCTCCCATATAATAGCTTGAATGGAAAGAAGTCAGAGGAAGACAGTAGTACCTTTCATATGGCAAACAGGAAGGGAGGGAGCAATTGGTCCCAGAGTTGGGCATTCATGGCAATGAAGCTCCTTAGCATAATCTTTAATGTTCTGTTGAATCGTTATATCAGACCATCTGTTTGGGGATGGAGGATGGACATACAAAGGGTCTTTATTTTCAACAATGGACAAAATTACTTTATTATCTGGGACAAAGTTTGTTCCCTAGTCTATTATAATCTCAGTTGGTACCCCAACCCAGGCAAAGATCTTTATAAATTCTGCAGCAACCATTTTGGCATTCATAGAGTATAGTGGTATAGACTCCGGGTACCAGGTCACATAGTCCATCACTACTAAAATGAACCAGTAGCTTGTGGTGCACTTTTCAAGGGGGACAACTATGGACTATTCCAGTGCACTCAAAGGGTATGCTTACAAGCAAGAGAGGAACCAAGGTGTCTGGCTGGTGAGTCTTGCACACATGCTCAGGGTCTAACTGATCACCATATTTGAGGTGAAGAAATTTTCCACCAGATCAAACTGGCAGAAGATCCGATGGGTTTTTGCCTTCCTTTGCTGTGTGGGGCAAAGGTCACTTGCTAGTTTGAACTACAGTAAATAGTGGATTGTCTGTAACTTGAAGTTTTTAAATCAATATTTGAGGATTTCAATTACTCAGCCAGACATTAAAGGGCCCACTACAGGAGTGGGTGGGTAAGGTTCAGTGGCCTGTAATATGCAGGAGGTCAGACTACATGATCATGGTGGCCCCTTCTGACTTAAAGTGTATAAGTCTATGAGCTTTCTCTGTTGGCTGAGGGGATGTGAGCTGGCATTCTGGGCAGGAGGCACAAAATTGTGGAACATCTTTATAGACTCTGGGTAAAAAAAATCTGGGCTAGAATTTGAGCCAGCATTTTCTCCCTCTCAAGTTACCCCACAAAAGGTATGGCATGGGCACACCATTGACATCTGGACACTAGAAACTGGTTTTAGATTTTCTCTGTCTGCCAGTCCTTCTCAAGGTGATATAGACAGTTGCCCTGAATTCAAAGTGTGGTTTGAATAGTTCAGTTGAATAGTTCAGCTTGACAATGATCCATGGTTTCCCCATTTACAATCATCACTTGGTATAGGCTTGGCTCAGCAGGTCATCTGCTCCTTTTTGGTGAGGATCTCTGACTCAAGTAAGGGACTTGCTTTCATGTTAGGTTCTGATTAGGTCTTGACTTGTTGGGTTGGCTCCAGTGGTTGGTGGTCCCCTCACCAGGACTGGTGGTCTCTTCCATATCAGCAAGGTTCACTGGTTCAGGCAGAACTGAAGTGGGAAATAGGGAGGCTGTAGTGTCTGGAACAGGTCCTCAGAATTCCTTTAATAACTCCCCAAAATAGTCCTAGTTTCCAACAACAACAGGATAAGCAAGGGTTGGTGCCAGACCAACCATCAGGAACTTTATATGCTCACCCACAGTTAGAACAACTTGATCACAGGAATAAGATTTCACATCTCTGTGCACACATTGTAGCAGAATGGTGCTCTGGTCTGACCCAGGGTTTGGTACCACAGAGCTCTGCACAGTATAAGTACTCTGAGTCCATGAGACCCACCACTTCTGTCCCATTCACCTTTATGGGGGGTGGTCAACTTCACAGGTTTTGCTTGTCGAGCTCAGGCCCCAGATTTTCCCAAAGATGCACTCCTCATAAGGGCAAACTTGGGACCAGAGCTGAGGGCAGCCACATGAAAATACAAGTTTTGGTCTTTACTGTTGTGACCAGGGTCTCCTATGGATCATTGGAAGGTTCCTTCTGCATGAGATCGCCCCTAATTTGGGGACCACAGATATTCCCTTCCTAAGATCCAGTGGATCAGTGGAGTCTTAAACTGGGCCCCAGCTTGAGGGCTCCAGACTTTTGCTCTAGAGTATCCATGGGCCTTTTGAGCCCCAGGATCTCCTGAGGGGGAAACATATTGAAGCCCCTCAAGATATGCGCTTCGATGGCCAGCTTTCTCACTTGGCTGTACTGGGCCATTGGTCACAGTTGGTCCCTCACAGAGCATGATTGTAGGGACCTCTGCCATCAGATTGTTTTCCATGAGATGAATGGCATCAGTCATGATCTCAAGACCATGATGTAACACTCAGTCACCAGGGGGAATTTTTGGGTGAACTTTTCAAGTACAACTATGTCATAAATATAAAGGGAAGGGTAATCACCTTTCTGTATACAGAACTATAAAATCCCTCCTAACCAGAGGCAAAACCCTTTCACCTGTAAAGAGTTAAGAAGCCAAGATAACCTTGCTGGCACCTGACCAAAATGAGCAATGAGGAGACAAGATACTTTCAAAGCTCGGGGAGAGGAGACAAAGGGTTTGTCTGTCTGGGTGATGCTTTTGCCGGGAACAGATCAGGAATGCAGCTCAGAACTCCTGTAAAAAGTTAGTAAGTAATCTAGCTAGAAATCCATTAGATTTCTTTTGTTTAATGGCTGGTAAAATAGCTGTGCTGAATGGAATGTATATTCCTGTTTTTGTGTCTTTTTGTAACTTAAGGTTTTGCCTAGAGGGATTCTCTGTGTTTTGAATCTAATTACCCTGTAAGGTAAGGTATTTACCATCCTGATTTTGCAGAGGTGATTCTTTTACTTTTTCTTTAATTAAAAGTATTCTTTTAAGAATCTGACTGCTTTTTCATTGTTCTTAAGATCCAAGGGTTTGGGTCTGTGTTCACCTGTACAAATTGGTGAGGATTTTTATCAAGCCTTCCCCAGGAAAGGGGGTGTAGGGCTTGGGGGGATATTTTGGGGGGAAAGACGTCTCCAAGTAGGCTCTTTCCTTGTTCCTTGTTTAACACGCTTGGTGGTGGCAGCATAGGATCCAAGGACTAGGCAAAGTTTGTACCTTGGGGAAGTTTTAACCTAAGCTGGTAAGAAAAAGCTTAGCGGGTCTTTCATGCAGGTCCCCACATCTGTACCCTAGAGTTCAGAGTGGGGAAGGAACCTTGACAAACTAGTTCTGCCACCTGTGTTTCAGTCTTCATCTTTGGTCTGTGCCATCTCCAGCATGAGTCTCACAGCTTCTGGGTGACCAAGTGGGGCTTTGCTCTTGGAGGGTAGCGCTCATCCCAGAAGCATTTCTCTTTCAAGATGTCTAAGGCATTGATAATTTCCGCTTTGACCTGCGCATAATCTTGGGCCACAACCAGGTCTAAAGCACAAGCAGCATTTTATACCACCCCAGTTAGATATGAGACCAGCAAAACAGCACATTGTTTTAGGGGCTGTCCATGGGCACTCACTCAAAGGTTTCAATGAAGGCTTTGTGCTCATTGTCAGGTCCCAACTTTTGTAAGCCTGACAGGGATGGGGGCCACTGCTTGATCAAGGCTCGCAAGTCCTGCTATGGTGGATGTGGTAGAGTTACCACCTGTTGTATTTGCTACTCATGTTGCTCTCTTGTGTAATATGTATTTGGTGCCATGCTGCCCAAGAGCTATCCATTTTGTGGATAGAGAAATTAAGTTTCTGGTGCCATTACTAAGGCACTATTACTAAATTTTCTTCTAATTAAAAAAAGAGCATATTCTGAGCTTTAGCATTTCCAACTTTTAAAAAGCAAGCCAGTGGATTTATTTTTGTGGTGATATCCTTTAAAAATATGACAAGTATAGAGGCTGAAGGACCTAAGCTCTTTTGTATACATTTCATTTCCCTTAACCAAAATTTGATTTCTACTGAAACCTATATATTCATATCTGTCCTTGGCTGGATTACTGTTCTTTCTCTAGAAAAGTTATATAATTTAGAAAACACTGACCTCTGGAGATCAATTGAGCAGATTTGAGAGGCAAATTTTGTCCTGTGGTTTATTTTTTTTAAAAAAAGATGGGTGAATAATATTTTGATTGATTTTATGTAACTAAACAGAAATCAATTTGTGCAAATTTCTGGAACAGGGAAGTTCTACATCACACAAAGGTCTGAAAGCTGAGGACCAACGTAAATAATGTCCAGTCATATATTTAACAAATAATGTAAACAAACTAAAAGCAGAGAGATCTATACAGGAGGGGAAACCTTCATTTCCTGGCTGATAAATTACTGTACCTTAAGAGTCTGGACACAGTTAGCTTAAAGGGACAACATCCATAGTTTCCCTGACACTCAAAAATATTGTACCATATCATACTGAGGCGAAGTGGCCTCCCTCCGAGCTTCTGAGGGAGGGCCCACTATCCACCCCCAGGTAGACAGAGCCAGGCTGGGACCACCCCTCGCGCTGGAAGCAGAGAGATGGCCAGGGAGCATAAGAGGCAGGGCCTCCAGCTCAGATGGGAGAGAGCCAGCAAAGGAGTCAGATGCCTCTACCTTGCTGGCCCCCAGAGTGGGGATAGAGCTGAACCAATCCCTGCCCCTGGAGGAGGACCCCAAGCAGCTGCTGGGAGGACTGCCATCTGAAGACTACCCTGAGGAGCTGCTAGGACTGCCAGCTGCCGAGTCCCCCAAAGAGAGGGAGAACTACGGAGCTCTATCCCCAGGCTGTGGTAGGAAGTAGCTCAGGAAACCAGAACTTTGTCCGGTTTTGCTGTCAGAGCTGTGGGTCAGCCTGTTTTGGCTGGATCCTCACTGACCCAGTGGCAGGATTCCCCTCCATTGTTAGGGCCTTGGGTTGGGACCTGGTGGAGCTGGGTGGGCTGGGTCCCCCTACCCCTTGCTTCCAACACCATTCCTGGGATGGCAGCCTACTCACCATAGGCCAAACAGCCTTTGTTTGTCTGCTGTCTGCCCAGCCGGAGAGCTCAGCTAAAGATTGCCTATTGCTCTGTCCTTCCCAGAGAATCAGGGCCCTGACTTTGGTGATTGCTGTCTTCCCTAGCCAGAAGGCTGGACTAAAGACTGTTCCTTGATCTGCCCTGCCCAGAGGGCCAGAGCACCAGACTGTATGTGCTGTCTGCCCTAGCCAGGATGCTAAACTAAAGACTGATTGTTGCTAGGCCCTGCCCAAAGGGCTAGGGCTATAGGTTGGTGATGTGCTAATTCCCCTGGTCATAGACTTTGACTGCTGTGACAGATGGACTGGCCTCCCTCCGAGCCTGAGGGGGAGGGACGACCTCAAACCCACTACACATACACTGCAAGGATGACCTCAAACCCACTACACATACACTGCAAGTGAAGCTGTGAGATTTAACACCATACTATAGCTCTACTTAATATACAATTAAGAGGGTCTTTCATTCTGTTTAGGTTTTATTTCATAATACTTTCTTTGTTGTCATCCTCTAAAGACCGTAACCCCAAACCACAATGAACTTTTCAGATCACAGACTAGATCTACTCTAGGTCATGAATTTCATTCAGCGCAGTGACATTATTATGTTTCAAAGACAATTGCGTGCAAGTGTCAGATACAGTACCAAGATGTTACTCAGCTGTCATTAGCTACAATCAGTCTTGTTGCTTATTCAAGCCCTAACTACTCCACGGACAGTCACTTCTTTTGTCCAATATCCAAACCATTCTTCCAACATTGTTTAGCTTCCAATTAACCTTTACTGAAAACAAGATACAGCTTGTTTATTCTTTTACTAGAAAAAAAGTTACATCATGTAGAAAACGGTCTTCCTATCTAAAGCTTTGTTTATTGTTTTATCCTTTTGGGGTTTTATGATGAAAAAAGACCTTGCTAATGGCCATATCTGAAATTTAAATTTGCAACATGCATGAGATCTTTGCTTAATTCTTCACATAATTTAAAAGTTGAAAATGACATTTAGGAAAATATTTGTAAATATTATGTATAAAAAGTAACCAGTACAAGTGGAAACTAGATTGAGCAATCACCACTATTAATTGTTCTAGAACATTCATTATATATTCTCTAGAAGGAAGTCTGTAACTGCGTATAATAATTTATGCCCCAGATTTAATACCCCTAGAAATATAGAGCACAATCACCAGAAACTGGTTTGAAGCTAGAAGGATAAAAATTTACTTGCAAAACTAGTTAAAAATATTTAAGATCTAAGATTGTGATGAATGATTGCACACAAAAATCTTATCGTCAGATCATTTGGACAGAGGGCGCAAAGGTGAGCCAAAAAAAGAACTGCACTTTGCTTTTCTTATGTGCCCCAAAACTCCCACTGAAGGAATGCCAGAATAAATCCCCAATACAAGATCTAAAACCCAGCATTGACTTCTACAATGATTATCTATCTCATGGAGTCAGGATGCTAACAGTGCAAATGGGGAAGATTAAGATTAAACTAGGGAAAACTCCTTCCTGATTGCCAGTCAGAATGGAAACCAGAGGCTTCCTTTTACGGAAAAGGCCTAAAGAATGTGGTGGGGATTAAATCTATATATTTCTACAGAAACTATTCTACAAACATTGGCCAAGATTGTCAGAAGTGAGTACTGATTTTGAATGTGTCAATATTTGAGTGCTCCATTTGAAAAACTTTAAAGGGACCTGATTTTCAGAGAGCAGGTGCTCAGACCTTTCCAAAAATCAGGCCTCTTTAAGATGTCTCAAGTTGGGTATCCAAAAATCACTAGTTATTTTTGAAAGTGTTAACCCTAGAACATTATCATAAAGAATGGTTATTCATTATTTGTATTGCAGGAGTACCAGGCCCAGGAGCAATATTCTTTGACAAAGTAAATAAATGGAAGGAAGCACTTCCTACAGCAGAAAGAAGAAAAATGCATGGTACAGTGGAGCTTTCACCTGATACAGCTAGGTAGGTAAGGGCAAGGAGCCCACTTGTAGGTCATTTGAGCTAATTTTGTTATTTCAACACCATCAAATTGCTTTTTAACTGAGGTAAGGATTGCAGGATCAGGTCCTTACTCAGATACGGAGGGCATCTCTCAAAGCTCAGGTTGTTGCAGGAATAACTTGATGAATCGTCGATTGAAGTGAAGTACAAGGATGGAAGGACTATGTCAGCTGGGTAGTAAAAATTGCTCCTCTATAAAGGCTATGAAAATGAAGATGAAAATGTTTTCTTTGCACATAGTGAAATGTCATCGAGTTCAGAAACAAACTGGAAAAGATAACTAAGATCAACAGGAAAAAATTGAAAAGATACCACATAAGGAGAGAGCAAAGTTCAACTCTCACCCTCAAGAGAGCTACTAGAGATAAAAAAATCAGATGAAATATATTTTAAAAACCCATATAATCGGAGAAGTAAATGCAATACACTATGCCCATTGCATACATTATTGTATATGACTATATAAGCCTGAAAATAAAGAAATGTCCATGAACAGAATGTACACATATGAAATTGAGCAAATACAGAGTGACAATGGGCAAAATAGGAATGACAAAAAGAATCATGGGGAAGGCATCTGCATAACTAAGTAGCAGGTGTGCAATGAGAGAAAGCAGTTGACTCTTAAGAGTAGAAAATGAAGTCCTCATCACTGAGGCAGAAATATACCAAGAACTAAAAATCTCTGGAACCTCTGCAGTAGTTAAGAGATCACATTGATCCTTTGATAAATAATGAGATGGACATTCCAAACTACTGAAAAGATAAAGGGCCACATTTTGTAAAAGAAACTGAGGCCTGAGGTCCACAAACAAAACAGAGCATATTACTATGATTGGGTGTGCAGTTCAGGTGATTGCAGGTGAAACTGGCTATGTAGGCAACTAACTAGCTATATGCACACCTATATGGTAGCAGTTATGCATGCAGTCACAGGTTCACTACTATACATACATAGGCAAACTACTGGGATGAAAGGGGAGGAGGGAGAGATCGACAGGACTCAGGGGAGGGAGTCTTAGGTCAGAGAGAGAGGAAAGGAGAGATTTGAAGGAGTGAGACATATTTGGAAGTTAGGGGGAGGATGAAGAAGGGGAAGGAGAAAGAAATATTGGGGTTGAGGGGACACAGAGAAAGAGGTTCCCGACGCAAAAAGGAGAGGAAGGAGGGAGAGATTGTGGGGCGCGATTTCTGGAGCTGTCTGGGGAGGAAGGTAGAAGAGATTTGTGGGGATTCATGGAGATAAGAGAACTAAAGGAGGATGGTTAGGGGATTAGAAGAATCCTGAGCACTTGGGGGGCAGAATATGAGACATATTTGGGATTAGTTCCTGAAGTGAAGGATGGGGAGGAGGAAGAAACTCCAAGTGAAGGGAGGTCCTGTCTGAATCCAAATGGCCATTATGAGGAGATGTTCTTCCACCAGCAAGGCCCTCCTTGATCCTTCCTCTCCCCTTCGGGACTTCTGGTAAGACAACAGGGGAGGAAGCAACAGCAAGTATGCAGGCTGTATTGTGATTCCCATCTCTTTGACCTCAAACATTAATAACATCATCTCTAAGCTGTGTTATTGCCTGGTTGAGGTCAGCACTGGAATGAAAAGCAGTTGTCTCAGATTGAACCCAGACAAGACTGACAATCTCAAGACAAGAGGCTGCTATGGACAGAGTTAATATGGAGGAGGACTTGTCCTGAGATTGTTATTTTTACTGCCATGGTTTATATGGTGTCCCAGTACAATGTGGTGAGATTCTCAAGGCTGCAGACCAGCTTAACATTCACTTCCACATTGTCAGACGATTGTACCCAATCTTTTCAGACACAGTTTTGGCCCTTTGGGGATGAAGCCATCCAAGAATAGCACACTCACACACCAGCACTTACACAGGGCAGAGGGAAGAGAAAAATGATATTGTAATTGTTCATACTCGTAGGATGTGTAAAGATCCTAGGATGCCTCTATAAAAACCTAAACAGAGAATGAAGGGCACTCCTGGGAGTCTGGAGGGGAAACAGAGGGCTGCAGATGTTATGCCAGCTGGGGATCCAGTGCAGTGGTGTCTGCTCCACCCTGCCCTACAGGAGGAACCAAATATTGAGCCCTCAGTGTTTGTATACATTTTGTCACTGTACCCTGGAAATGAGTGAATAAATTCACCGACCAGAAATGTTGTATAAAAGCTCCCCACCATCATCTCTTCCAAGACCCTTTCTTTGGGACTTGCTTTATTTTCAAACAAGAGTTCCAGAACAAGAGCAAATATGAGGCATTAAACTCCGAAATCTATCCCAGCTTCAGCCAGTTGACAGGGGAGAGGATACCCTATTTCCCTTTCATAGCTCCTACTGGCTTCTATGGAAAGATTCACAGCAGGGGGGCCATGACCCTGGATCTCTCTTGTCTGCTGACCCTGCTGTTAGTTTCCTGTAGGTCACAAACTTATACAAACCTATTCATGTCCCTGTGACTCCTAATTTTAAAGGACCAAGGGCTGTAATGGGTTCCTGGAGCTGTGCACATACACCCAACGGCTCAGTGTTTTCTGGCAATATAGCTTTGGAATCAGCTCACTTGATTTTCTATGAACAAGCTATGCCGATAGTAAACAACTAAAACAAGTTACAGGTAAATCTAAATACCTTATAAAGTTTATCCTGCACTTTCAAGAAATAGACCCTGTTGGCAAATGTAGTGGTTGATCAGCAGAATGAAAAAGCGATACCTGAAATGATTGAGCTATTGATAATATTTTGAAACTAAAAACCAAAAGAGAGGGCAGCAAAAGCTCTAAAATACTAGGAATAAGCAACAAAAGGAAAAACTGTAAGGAGTGTGCAAGCAAACTGTATTTTGCTAACACTAGTTTCTGGTATTATGTTGTGTTTTTTCCCCCAAGCACTGAACAATAAAATTACAGATGGCAAGGGCCGTGTGATCTCTAAACACAAGTTAGGTTAGGCACAACAGTGCCATCATATGTCCAAAGTTCATGCATTTCAAAGTGGTATTTGAATATCACAGTGAGAATTTCAGAGTATAGAGAGTAAAATGAAACACTGATTTCAAACAGCAAGGACTACCTAGTACTGCTATGTTTGCTAGTTTGAAAGATAGAAACATTTTTTTGTTTAGTCAGAAATAAAAACCAATTTCTTTTAGTAAGAGACTGGAAACTAGAGCTTCGACTGCTTGGAAAAATCTAATGAGCATGCTCACTTGATAGAAACTCCCTAAGCTTACAGTCTTATTACAATAAAAAATAGGGCAATGAGATACATGTCTCTTTATGCCCTTGCAAATGTGTTCAAATTTTTCTTTAGCCAGGAGCAAGTAGCAATGTTAGCTCTGGATACACATCCTGATTTGTAACATCCCCAAAGTTCAAGGGTTCCAGTTTGGACCTTTAAGGGCAAAGCTCTGTGTACTATGGGGCAAAATCTCCTCAATTCTGCAGCAAGGTCTCTGGATTCTTTGGCATTCTGATAAGAATTCTGTAGCACCTTCAAATGAATTAAGGGAAATAGGCTTTTTCCTGAATTAAACCCAAGCATCAATAATACAGTCAGTATAATACACACACACATAGTCACATTATTTATTCAGTTTATCTTTAGGTTGTCCCCACCTTTTCAACTTTTAGAGTCCCAAAGTTTTGTACTGATAATGTTTAAGTGCTTCATAAATGGCACTAGGAGAACCTGGGGGGGTGGCAGTGAGACAGGGGACAGTTGGCATTTTTGGCACCTGGGAAGGCAAGGAAGGTCGTTTGCAATGTGGGATAAGCACATTAATTTGAAGTTTCTACTAAAGGGTTCAGAGGTGAAATAGTAAACAAGGTTGACATTTGTATTATCTTTTGATTTAAGAGTCAACAGCTCCATGAGGCAAATAGAGGCAGTTCATACCTCTTTGACTTATTATTTCAGTCAAATTTCAGGCTATTTTCAAACTCAGGAAGTCATCACTGCTTTGGTTGACAGTTGGTTCATATTTTCAAGTTTATCTTCACAACCAAGAAGGCTAGAAATTTAAAGAAAAGTTTATATTCTGGAACATAATTTCTCTAGCAAGGGTGAATTCCATGACTAATTCCCCAGCTATGGAATGCACATGGCTCTGCTTATAAGATCAAAGTTCAGATCTGGATTATTAGGACCCCAAAAGTTTGGTGGATATTCAGATATGGCATTTCAATTCAAGCCCATCTATGTTTACCATTTATCCATTTATCCTAAATTTTAAGAACACAACAGGTCATATTAAAAAAATCATGAATTAATGCATGATTACAAAATAGCAGAACACTCCCAATGACTTCTATGGCAGTAGGGCTGGATCCTTTGTTACAATGAATAACAAATTCATCCTGCATTTTTCAAAGAGTTCAGAGAGAGGAGATATTATAGATCCAAACTTGCACAGTAAAATGTTATAACCTGACACTAGCATAGTCATACAAAAATTAGGTTTCAGAAATAGAAATATATTTTCTAGACAACTGTGAAGAGAGACAGAGGGCCTAATTCTGAGCTGGTATAAATTGGCTGAGTTCCACTGAAGTCAATGGAGGTACTCAGATTCACACCAGCTGAGAATCTGGCCCATACAATATCTAATTTGTATAGAAGCTCTGAAAACTGCTGATAAATTTGCTCAAATACATGCAATTTGTTCAGTTAAGGAGGAAATAAAGTATAAGATTGTCCTACTCAAGAGCTGATGTTGTCTTCCCTATCAGATTATCTATATGGCACAAATACTTTTTTTAAACACCATCTTGTAACATATGCAGTAGAAGCCAGAGGAACCAGCTAATTATCACTGTGCTATGTGAAGTGTAGGGAATGTAACACATGAAATGCACGAAGGCAACCTAAAATGGTAGGGCCCAAATCAGCCTTTAAAAAGAGAATGAAATACATGTTAGTAAATAGAGTTTGTTTGCTAGCTGCTGTGCTGAAAGGATCATCAAACATTATTGCTCCCCTCAAGTTTATTTATAGTTCTCCAAGTCATCCTGTCTAGAACCATCTGACCAGTTAGAACCATCAACCCCTGTACAAAAAATGAACAGCCAATCAGAGAAATAAAAATATTGTAAAATATTTTTATGATTAGTTTGGCATTCAATCATGCCATGTCTTGGCACTGTTAGTGTGTGAAGTTATTAAGTATCTGCCAGAATTGTCAGAAGCCTCAAAGATGAAACAAAAAATGAAAATAAAAAGAAATCAATGAGAAAAAAAAACAGTAATGCTACGTATATTGTGGTCTAATCCTCCCCAGAGGATACCCTTCCAAAATAGCGTGTGTTCTGTTATGCAGAGAGAAGAGCAGTTTATACATCGTATCATGTAGTTTGTTTTTGTGTTTGCTAGACAGACAGATGTATTTAGAAGGGACATAGAGGGGATCAGCTATAGTTTTTGTAGAGCAAGAGAGCCATTATTCTAATGGCACTAATCTTCCTCTCCAGCTGGCTTCAACTGCTTGAGCCAGAGTTACTACTTTCATTTGTCCCACTGCTTGTAGGAAATGATTTTCACAGCTTAATAACTTGGCCAATTAAATTTAAAACAATTCAAAGGGGTCTAGTTATCATTACAGAATAATGGACTGCAAAATGTCAGTGTTATGAGGGGGAAAAGGATCTGAAACTGATTAAGCTTCTATTTCTTCTCCTGGTCTCAAACATCTCTTTCCATTTGAGTATCTCAGTCATACCTGTTGTATTACACAATAAATCCAGAATCAGTGGAGAGGGTCAAATGGGAAGGCTAGGATGTCATTTATCATTAATTTATAGAATAGTGCCATGCCATGAATGGATGCTTTCTCAACACCATCTAAGCCTACTATTATTGTGACCAAAAAGTCTTTGGGATGTCATGAAATAAACCAAGGTCATAAGAACATAAGAGCTGCCATACTGGTCACACCATGGTCCATTTTGCCCAATATCTTATCTTCAACAGAAGCCCATACCACTATTTTCCACTCCCTGCCTCTGGTAGTCAAAGGATTAGGGGTGCCCCAAGCATTGGGTTGCATCCCTGACCATCTTGGCTAATAGCCATTGATGGTCCTATCCTCCATGAACTTACCCAGTTTATTTTTTGTCCCAATTATACTTTTGGCCATCACAGCATTCCATGGTAATGAGTTCCACAAGTTAATTCTAAGCTGTTTGAAATAGTACTTCCTCTTGTTTGTATTAAACCTGCTGCCTATTAATTCAATCAGGTGACCCCCTAGTTTTTGTATGGTGTAAAAGGGTAAATAACATTTCTCTATTCACTTTTTCCACACCATTCATGATTTTATAAACTTCTATAATATCCCCCTTCAGTCATCTCTTTTGTAAGATGAAGAGCCCTATCTTTTTAATGTCTCCTCAAATGGAAGCTGTTCCATACCCTTGATCATCCTTGTTGCCGTTTCCTGAACCTTTTCCAGTTCCACAATATCCTTTTAGAGATCAGTCGACCAGAACTGGACACAGCACTCAAGGTATGGATGCACTATGAATTTATATAGTGGCATTGTGATATTTTCCCTTATTTTCTATCCCTTTCCTAACAGTTCCTAACATATTATTAATCTTTTTGGCAGCTCCTGTGTATTGACTGGACATTTTCAGAGAACTACCCTTGGTGACTAAGAGTGATAACAGCTAATTTATATCCCATCACTGTATATGTATATTTGAGATTATTTTTCCTGTGTGCATTACTTTGCACTTATCAACAATGAATTTAATCTACCATTTTGTTGCCTAGTCACCCAGTTTTGTGAGATTCCCTCTATAACTTCTAGTAGTCTGCTTTGGACTCAACTATCTTTGCAGACAATATCAAATTATTCAACTTTGTCACATCACTGTCCATCCCCTTTTCTAGAGCATTTATGAATCTGTTGAACAGCATTGATCCCAGTACAGATTCTTGGGGGAACCCACTGTTTACCTCTCTTCTTTGTGAAAACTGGCCGTTTATTCCTACCCTTTGTTTCCTACCTTTCAACCAGTTACTGATCCATGAGATGATCTTCCTTTTTATCCCATGGCCACTTAATTTCCTTAAGACCGTATGGTGAGGCACCCTGTCAAAGGATTTCTGAAAATCCAAGTACGCTATATCAGCTTGATCACCCTTATCCGCATGCTTGTTGACTCCCTCAAAGAATGCTAATAGATTGGTGAGGCCCTTTATAAAAGCCATATTGACTCTTCCCCAACAAATCTTGTTTGATCTGTGTGTCTGATAATTCTGTTCTTTATTATAGTTTCTACCATTTTGCCCAGGATTGAAGTTAGGCTTACTGGCCTGTAATTTCCAAGAGTTCCTCTGGAATCTTTTTGAAAAAATCAGGGTTACATTAGCTACCTTCCAGTCACCTGGTACAGAGGCTGATTTTAGTGATAGGTTACATAATACAGTTAATAGTTCTGCAATTTCATATTTCATTCATGGTCTTGAAGCCATGATCTCAGCCATGCTACTAGCTAACATTCAGGCCTCTATGTATTCTAGTCACCTCATATGTTACATGGGTTGCTGATTTACCAACATTGCTCAACATACTGTGGAGATATTAGCAGCTTACTATGATCCAGGACTCAGTGGCTTCATATTCATTTTAAATATTTGGATTGTGACAATAGGACACTTAGGAACAAAACTGAAACTATTGTAGATACTTCCATACATATCACTCCCACAATTGTGGAACTTAAACCCCCACTTCAAAAGCTAATTACAATATTATTGAAAGGGCTGAAAAATCATGACAAACTGAACTGATCCTCCGTGGGAACAGCTTTAATTAAGAAATATCAACTTAGTAGGGGTCAGTGAGGGTACTCAAATAGAAGAAACTGAAGTGGATTACAAAAGTACTGGGATAGCTAACTTTCAATTCCCTTAAGGCTACATCTACGCTACACATCACTTTTGGCACCATGTAGCGTGCCTGTAGCTGCATGCCACAATGAAGAGCACATCATCATGTCCACACTACGGTGTGTAGCTACACCTGTCAGTGAAAGGCTCTGCGGCATCGGGGAAAGACTTCAGCATCTCCCCCTTACTGGAACCTTTTCCCACTGCCGGAGCCTTTCCCAGCTGCAGGGAAGGGAAGGGCTCAGCAGTGAGGAAAGGCTCTGCGGGCTTTTTGGTGCTGCCGGGGTCTTTCCCTGTGGCAAAGAAGGGTTCAGCAGTGGGGAGAAGTCAGGGTCTTTCCCCACTACCTCCTCCCTGCCAAAGCCTTTCCCTGCTGCCAGAGTCTTTTCCAGGGAGAGACTCCAGCAATAGGACACTACACTGCTAACAATAGCAGTGTAGACAGGGGGGCACAGATTGCGTGGGTAAAAAGCCATGCAAGATGTGTGCTTGTGTACATACCCACCCCCTTCAGGAGTGTCTTTACTCTACTCACCAACACTGTGCCTCACTCTCTACACTGCTATTTATACCTGTGCTGGTGTGGACTACACTGGTATGTACACTACACGCCGCCAAAAGAAATGCACAGCATAGATACACCCTTCGAAAGCAACACAGCAAAGCCAATGTCACACCTCACAGGTTTTTTTGTAGAATGTTCAACTCTTGTAAGGTGCAACATTCTAAAGGTGATATAGCATATAAAATTGTGAGCTACCAGTGCTGTATAAAGGAAAAGAAATTGATTGAAAACTATTTAAACCAATAACTCCAGTATCTTCACCTTTATTTTCTTCCCCACTCCTCACGCTGGTTTGCACTGATCTGATATGGAAGTCAGGAGAAAAGGAATCCCCACAAACACAGGAGAGATTCTCTACATTGTGCATAGTTTTGGTCTTTGCTATGTTTATACAGAGAAAGTTACTGCATTGTTGTTTCCTTTTTAACTGTGATTGTGTTTGGGGTGAGAGTTTAATGTACTTTTGATTTGTGCTCATCCTTGTGTCATTTAGATCTTCAGACACCCTTGGTTATTTTGGTTTTATAGGACTGGAATTTAATATAAAGAGTTTGCTGATGTGTAAAGGTTTTGCTGTTGCATCCTTTGGGAATGGGGCCGACTACTGTCTGGCCTGGGAATGACTTTGTGATTTTTGGATCCAGGGGTGTAGTCCTGAATGGGCAGCTACCAGAACGCCCCAACCTCTACAAAATGGCATCCTCCATGCAGTGCGACCTCGCAGTCATGCTGGGCAGAGGACATCATTTTGCTCTACCAAATGACAACCTCCAGGTAGAGTGACTGCGCCCGGACAGTGGATGCAAGACCATGCTGTGCAGAGGACACCATTTTGAGAATGAATGGCGTCTTCCTTCTGGCAGAAGTGCTGGTATCCCGTTACGGTGCGATCCAGCCCCACTACAGCACAGGGCTGTACCTTTAGCAATGTTTCAGTAATGCATGTTCTGCTGTCTTGAGTTAAACTAATCCAAAATAACAGTTCCGAGATGTATAAAATATACACACTTTTCTCTATGCTCATAAAGAGGCATTTCTAATGTCCCTTGCTTTTCACTTTTTTCTCCAGACTATTTAAATACTGTAGGCCTGGCTTGACAAGAGTAATTGGACGTAGATGAGGCTTCATTTCTTGTGAGACAAGGTTAGGGAGGCAAATGGATCAGCAGGCTACAAACAGAATGTCTGTGCTAGCTAAAATAAGAGGGAACATCGAGGGAACCATTTACTATGGAAAAAGTAAGAATGGATAAGATAAATTGGGAACATAAAGATAAGGTAAAGAGTAAGTTGTACATGGGCAGTGCATGCTGTACAGTGGGGGGGGGGTATTTTTTCTATCGGGGCCACTGACCCACAGAAATAATTATCTATGGGCCTCACACAGCCCCACGGGGGAGCGTGGAAGCTCAAGGGGTTATTAAGTAACCAAACCAATTTCAAAATGTGTAATGCAATGTATAGTCAATGCAGTGTAATGTGTAAATGTATATAAAGGAAGAGGTTTGCTGTGTAACTTTGGATGTTTAGTATTCCCTATTCCTACCCCTATGTTTGAGTCTGATCAACTCAGCTTTGCTGTGTGCCAAATAAAGAAACCTGAGTGATGAGAACCGAGTTAAATTGAATTCTTGGGGAACTGAGTAGAAGAGGTCAGAGCCTACCCCAACTAGTACAAAATGTTGTACCTCTGACATTCTAAATGCTGTTTTGGAGCTAGATAGGTGGGTCCATCATAGTGCTGCTCCAGAACAGTTTTAGTTCAGAACATTAGCTCAATACCTAGGTCCAAGGCACCAAAGTCTTGGGGAGGGAAAGGACGTGCGACTCCTGTGACCAATTAAAGTTGTAATGTTGACTAGTTTTGACTTCTGAAGATGGTAATGTTATAAGCTGGGTGAAACCTTGTTTTGGGGTGAGTTAAAACCCATTGGGATTCATGACTATGACCACCACCTTTAATTAATATAACTAAGGATAAAATCAATCATAATCCCCCCACCCAAGGATTATGTGAACCCATCTGGGAGTTTTAGACTGCATGCGCAGAAGGGTTTTTTTTTCCCTGAGCATTGTTTTCCATAAGGTCGTGGGCAGATGTGAGTGT
The DNA here is from genome assembly GCF_965140295.1 of Lepidochelys olivacea. Lineage (NCBI taxonomy): Eukaryota > Metazoa > Chordata > Testudines > Cheloniidae > Lepidochelys > Lepidochelys olivacea. The sequence continues at coordinate 48,835,407 of NC_140412.1, forward strand.
GTGTAAGGGAATGTAGAACACAGAACCAGAGAAAGATGGAGGCATCCCAAGGAAATCCAGGTAGAACTAAGCCTGTATGCACAGTGTGACCCAAGAGGAAACTACAGAGAGGTTCTCTGCTGGGGGTTCTGGTGGAAAAGAAGCTTGGGCTTTTGCCCGTGGTTCCTCCTGCATTTGGAGGAGTAGGACTTTGTACATTCCTTGTGAATAAACAAGATTGCATCAAAGAAAATACCAGACTATCAATTTCTCTTTTAGTTTGTGGGCAGATATTATATAGCAGTAGCATCCATAGGTCCCTATCAGGAAAAGGCCTCCAATGTGTTAGAGTCTGTACAAAGATTCAGTCCCTGCCCACAAAGATCTTCTCAGTATCCTCAGTGCTGAAGAATTTAATTGTTCTGTAATTGATAAAGACAAAAATACAAAATTACTCTGTCTCTGATTTGCTCCTTCCCCCCCAACACTTGGAATGGGGAACTGTATTAGCAGACTCCTTAGAACCTTAAGGTAGGTAGAGAGATTAGCGCTAACAAAATGCACACTTCAGTGTCCTCCACAGTGACAAATATTAGAAGCTTTCAAATACCATTGTTTTAAGTACTTCAGCAAGCAAGTTATTAGTATGTCTCAGAAGCAAAGGTTATGAGTTCCGCTCAATACTAGAAGATGACAGTTGGAAGGGTAGATACAGGAGATCAGGGCTGCACTTTACAATAATTTACTGAAGAAACACTTTCAAACCATTTTTTTTTAAATCTTCCCAGAGCCTCCACAAAATTAATCCATTAGCTAATCTTGTAGGTGTAGAGCACTTAAATCCAAAAAGACTATTGCTAACATCAGATATTAAGAAAGATAGCACAATTTAGATGAATGCTGAGAGTAAATAAAAGAAATATGGCTCCTAGAGGTTAGCATATATTGATGTCATCTTACAACAAGAAGAACAACCTGATTGGTGGGGTTCTCTTAACTTTGATGCATATGCACTTATGATAATCCAGAAAATATTAATTCTGGGTTCAACACAATATTTGCCAAGAAACAATGTATTTAAAAACAAGCATTGTTTATTTTTATGGGGTTTTACATTTTAAGTCAGTTTACGATGTGTTGGAACAAGTGTGGCTATTGGTGACAATAAAATAGTGCCAGACAGACCTATTTGATTATCTATTAAAAATACCTAAGCATTGAAAGTTTACTTGGGTTAAAATGAAACTAATACAGGATTTTTGGCCTGAACAATAGTGTATATAAAAAACTGGCCCATTAGTAATGAACATAATAGTTATGTTCTAAATCAATCAGAGATTAAGGACCTGATCCCAGCCCCATTAAAGTCAATGGGAGGTTGGCAACTGTTTTCAATGGAAGCAGCACTTGGTTCTAAATCTGTCACGTTTAGAAATGGGGAAACCCCTTTTTAACATAGAAGAGCTACACACAGGATCACATGCATAGTATGTTAACCATATTCCTTTCAGGCAGTTTCCTAAATTCCTTGCACACTCAAATTCCCACTAGTTTCCCTGGGATATTTGGATGCACATGGACATAGAGTCTGGTCCATAATTTTCCCCTCACATTATGTGATTTTTCCATTTTTCATTTTATTTTGCAAAAAAGTGACCAACTTTAATGTTACCGTTCCCCCCCACACACACACAGCAGTCACAAAAATATATTTCAGGTAATTTGGTGGAAAATCTTTAGACTTGGCCTCTTATTCTGAGTGCCCAACTTTAGACAATTAGGGTAAGATTCTGGGTAATGCCAGAGCTGGGTTTAGTGCAGCTTGGGATGAGAGCAGTATTTGCTCTCCCCTCCAAATCAAAACCACAATATTTTTCACTGGAAGGGCCACCTAGAATTAGAATTCACTTTTGAAAATTTGGCCTGTAATATTAAGAAAATCTAAAACAAATTCTCATTTCTCTGTATCTCGCTTAAGTGTCAAACAGATAGCAAAATTGGAGATGGTTACTTTTTGCCTTCCAGAGAATGTAAATGAAGCATATGCTTAAACATTCTGCTTGTCACTGTTAGAGTTCTTTACTGCTATTAGCTAATTGGCGGTGAGATGTACAATTTCTGTTATTTTGCGGTGAATTTGAACTAAGATATATGGTTTGTGCTGGTATTATACGGTCCCAATTATCTGTTGTGTAATTAGTGGATTTATAAATAAGAAAGCTTGGAAACATGACAAGATGAGGGCCTTTTTTAGAGAGATCAAGGAGAGGTGTTTTAACATTGCATTTCCCTAACTTCTTTGTTTAGATGAGTGTACCAAGACAGTTTGGAACTGTGGGCGTTAGAAGTAGTCCTAATGTACAGAGTGCCTACAAATTTTAAAATAATTAGCCAAGCCAAGGGAACTGTTAAAGAGACAGATAAGGGAAATGGAATTAAACAAAGCCACTATCTGCCAGTTTCACTGCAGGGTTTTTTTGTTTTGTTTTTTAAACCCAAGATATGCTTATGTGCATTCACCAAAAGAAGTCAGAAGCCAAAAGGAAAATAACTACCCTATGGCAGATCAAATAAAAAAATATATATAGGGCCAAATCCCAAATCCTTATTCATTCTGTAGTCAGAAAAATGTCCCATTGAGTCAAAAGTGCAACTTCCAAGGGAGATTTTTGCTATAATGCACAAAGGGGGATTTTTAAAAAAAATAAATGTTGGCGTCTTGAGTTAGGCATCTAAAACATATTAAGGGAGGGATTTTCAAAAATGCTCAGCATTGACGTAACTTGTTTCCCAGTGAAATCCGTGGGAGTTTAGGAGCCAAGTTAGGCCACTTTTGAAAATCCCATTGCCATGAACTTCAATGGGACTACTCACATGCTTAGTGTTAGGCATTTGCATAAGTATCTTGCTGATAAAGGGCTCAAGAGTTCAATGTAAAATATAGAATTAATTTCTGAAATAGATGGCAACAAAAAGCACTGATAATTTTCATTAATTGTAAAAAAAGATTATAGTCAATATTTGCTACAGGAACCTGCTTGTTCTAGACTAAAGTGAAACAGAATGAAGAATAAGCAGCATAGTTCACAATGCATACACTGAGACAACTATATTAACTTATGAAATTGACTGGCACAATTATACAGTATGCATATTGCAAGTGTCAGACTCATGGAATAAGACCTTTTTAAAAGATGGTTCCATGTAAATAATATTAAAAAAACAACTTTGGTGAATAATCCAGAAATTTAGCACTACAGATGGTGTGTGATGTGTTTTGCCTCCAGCTTATTGAGTACTTTAAACAGTAGTGTAGTTGAGGGTAAACTGAGGTTATCCCCTTCTCATTTGGAAAACAGGGGTTTAGTTTAGGTTAGCTTACCCACTACACCACCGATTTTGCAGTTGTGAGCAAAACTTGTAATTGACTGTATTGAGTTCCTGCAAATAAAAACAATTGCACATAAATATGATGCTTCGACAGATGGACAACTAGATCCAAAGTATGAGAATGTTGACTAACTTTAGACATCATAGTTAGGCACCTGAATAAGGCTCCTGGTTAGTATTCGTGATGAAATCACAATTATTGGCAACTCCTCCTTTATACCAAATGGAGGTATATCCTGCAGCTCTGCCTCTTAACAGTTATATACCTTGCCTGGATGAGTTATCTGTGCTCTGGCGTTGCAGGGGAAGGGAGGAAGGGGAGAAAAATCTTTCTTCACTTTTCTGTAACAGAGAGCTGTTCACCTATCACTTAACTTTCCTTTGAGGTTGAAGTTGATCTCTGGTCTGGGCTCAAAAACTCTGTAAAATATATATTATATGGCAGCCTAAGAACTAAATCCTGCATCAGATGTGTTTTCCCCACATATGCACCTTTGCATAAGCAGTGTGGGAAGATCTCCCCTTTACATTCAAGAAAGGGAAGGTAGTCCAATTCATCCACTTACGCATCACAACTAAAAGCTGCTGGCGAGGGGAGACAGACAACCAGCCAGCAGGCTAATACTTATACTGATGTCATCAGCACACACTAGCCACACACTGCTCCAAAGAACACCCTGTACAATCCTACCTTGGCTGTCAGGATTCCTGACACGAAAGGGTGCACCTGACAGTGCCTCACTCTCATTGCTGCACTGACCTGGGAAGCACTTGGCTCTGAGTCTGAACTGCAAAATCTTGATGTTCTTGGGAGTAATTCCTTAGAGTCTCTTCCCCTGACAGAGCTTTGCATCGTCCAATACAAAGATAATAACCTTCAGAACCATCAGACCCTCCAAGGAAAAAAATCTTTAATTGGTGAGAGTAAGAGAAAAAATATGTTGCTGGCTTCTCTCAGAGGGTCTCAAACTCTCTGGCAGATGGAAGAGACAAGAGAATTTGTAGCCACATGGTGTGCTGACAGCTGAAGCTGGATATTTTCACAGCTAGTTTATGAGTTCGTTAAAAAAGAAAGGGGAAAAAAGTCCGTAACACCAATTTATTCAGAAATAATTCAAACAATTAAGAGGAAACCAAAGTCTACTTTTGCAATACAAAGGCATTTCTTTCATGGCTGCAATTTTTGCAGTCTCCATCTTGAGATGTTTTACTTTATCACAAGATCTATTTCTATAGCTTATCTTCTGGAAGATATAATACAGGAAAAATTCTTCCTTCCATTGATACTTAAAGAAATACTATGAAGCCAATGGGATTACCCCAATTTTATCATCCATTATCAATATAAGGCTAAAATGACGACTGCCTATGTGTAGGAGCACTAAAAGGGCTGCAGGTTGTAGGAAGTTCCTTACTTACTCTACAAGAAAGTTGCACAGGAGGTAAGCATAATCCAGCCTCTTGGACTTTGGGGGAGCAAGGAAAACAGCAAGCAAATACTGCCTCTAACGCATACCATCCCAGGTGGATGCGTCTGAGAGAGCCAGGATGTAAGCATGGTCAGCACTGCTTTGACAAAACCTTGTAGCAAGTATAGCTGCCCAGTGCACTCCCCTCAGCATCCAGTAAACACTATGGGTAAAATCTGGGACCCACTGAAGTCAGTGGGAGTTCTGCCATTGACTTCAGCGGAGCCAGGATTTCTCCATATGCCTTTTACAAACATGAATGCCTCCCTCCGCAGGCACACTTCTCGTTCCCCTTTTATACTGCCCCTAGCTTTCCATAACTGGAATTAGAGCATCATTTGAGGTCTGGATAAATCTAAGTGTACAGAAGCTAGATGTTTGTAATTGGAAATTAAAATTACTTAACTTATATTTTAAATTTCACAGTATCTGCTTGCACTGAAGTCTAAGTCTCCTGGCTGATACTCATACCTTCTAGTCAACTGGTTGAAATGCGCCACCTTGTTTACACTGGCCTCATTAACACTACAAAAGTTATTTCCACCCCTTCCTGTCAATAGCCCACTTCCACCTTAATTGAATTGGCTTGTTAGCACTGATCCCACCCCCAACTTGGTAAGGCAACTCACATCTTTTCATATGCCATGTATTTATACCTCCCTACTGTATGTTCCACTCTGTGCATCTGATGAAGTGGGTTTTAGCCCATGAAAGTTTATGCTCAAATAAATTTCTTAATCCCATCATTGGGATCCTCCTTCCAGGTGTCAGGATATCATCTCATACTGAGGATACCTCTGCATGGGAGGGAACCCCTCTTATTAGGAAGAGAAAAGTAATAGTAATGGGGCATTCAATCATTAGAAATATACATAGCTGGGTTTGTGATGACCAGGAGAAATGCATAGTCAATTGCCTGCTGGGTGCGAAGGTTGCGGATCTCTCAAGACATCTAGACAAACTTATGTGCAGTGTTGGGGAGGAACCGGTGGTTGTAGTACATGTAGTAATGTCATAGGGAAAGGTAGGAGAGAGGTCCTGGAAGCCAAATTTAGCCTGTGGAGGAGAATATGGTTAGGGAAGAGACATCCCTTAGGGGAAGAACCATTAACAGGGATTCTCTATGCCCTAGTAAAAAGGAGAGAGCAGAATTTGATAAAGTATAGGTAGGAGCTGAAAAGAAAGTCACATGAAAAAGAGTCCCATTCATTTACATCACATGAAGGCAGACAACTAAAAAAAGTGACAAATTTTATAAGTGCTTGTATACAAATGCAAGAAGTCTAAATACTAACGTGAATGAACTTGAGTGCCTGGTATTAAATGAGGATATTGATATGACAAGCATCACGGAAACTTGGTGGAATGATGATAATCAAGGGAACACTAATAACAGGATACAAAATATATGGGAATGAGAGTAGGTCATGCTGGCGGGGAGTGGCACTATATGTGAAAGAAAGCATAGAGTCAAACATAGTAAAAATCTTAAATGAATCAAACTGTACCATAGAATGTCTATGGATAGCAATTCCATGCTGGAATAAGAATTTAACAGTAGGAATATAGTACCAACCACCTGACCAGGATGGTTATGGTGATTATGAAACACCCAGGGAAATTAGAGATGCTATAAAAATAGAAAACCTAATAATGGTGGGGGATTGCAACTATCCCCAAACTGACTAGGTACATATCACCTCAAGTCAGGATGCAGAGAAAATTTCTAGACACCATTATTGTTTGCTTCTTGGAGCAACTAGTTCTGGAACCCACAAGGGGAGAGGCAATTCTTGATTTTGTCTTCAGTGGCACACAGAATCTGGTCCAAGGAGGTCAATATAGCTAAACAGCTTGGTAATAGCGACCATAATGTAATTAAATTTAACACACTTGTACAGGGGGAAATACCAAAGAATCCCACCACAGTAGTATTTCACTTT